>NC_084526.1:10392807-11037807 GCF_024500275.1 Phycodurus eques | reverse complement strand
AGTAAACTGAGATGAAATATTCATTTCTGTATATACTTTTGGTGACATTTTTGTTTGGTTGTGCGCAGATTTTTCTTTTCTTTTATTCTCCTGTTATATTTTTCTAATACAGTGGATAATCGTCTACTCACCCCTGTTTACATCTCAGCTGTTTTTGGTTTTTAATATAAAAATGAGACCAAGATAAATCATTTCAGCACTTGTTTTCACCATTAATGTGACTGTTCAAGAGGGGTAGTAAAAATAAACAACTAAAATTATGTGGTTGCCAAAGTGTGCACACCCTCTTACAACCCAGATGTGGCTGTGTTCAGAATGACCCAGTCACATTTCAACTCATGTTAAATGGGAGTCAGCACACACCTGCCACCATTTAAAGTGCCTCCTAATCTCAAATAAAGTTCAGATGTTCTAGCAGAAGCCTGAAGGTTTCGTGCTAGCACTGACTGGTATTTAGAACTGTTCATAATTCCTGCCTTCCCGTTGCAGCTGAATAAAAACAACCCTCAAGCATGATCCTGCCACCACCATGTTGTGTTTGCGCCAAACGTACATTTTGGAATTATGGCCTAAATGTTCAACGCTGGTTTCATCAGACATAACATATTTCCCACATGTATTTGGGAGAGTTTCTTTTGTGTTTTGGAGATTTTCTTTTGAGTTGTACAGGTTATAAGTCACATGAATGGTGTGAAAAAAGGTGAAATGATTTATCCAGGTCTCATTTTTTACATCACAAAAACCTGGCATCGAACAGGGGTGGGTAGATTTTTTTTTTTTTTTTTTGCCACTGTATGTTACTCAAGTTTAACACTACTGTACTGAATCTTGTAAAGAAGTACCTAATGTTGTGGCAACTCAGTATTCAACCACTTAAGAATGATAAACAACACGGGTCAACAACAACTTTATTGTCGAAGATGTTTTTGCTGATTTATGGCAATTTTGATGTGCCGAATCCAAATACATTTGTTTGGCTCAGTCAGGTCAACGTTTTGAAATATGGCCACGATTTATTTTATTTTTTTTACATTTTTGTTTCTATATACAGTTATTTTCGCTTTATATCGGGGGTTCTGAACCTTGAGGCGAGCCCCTCAAGTGAGTCCTTCCTTATAAGAAATGAAATACTATTCATACTATTCAATGTACAGTACGTGAAGTTTGTAACATTCGATGAATAAACTGTCAGAACGCAATGTTTTTTCTCTTCACAATCTATCTATCTCGGATGAGAAATATTAACACAAATCGACCGATAATGTGACAAAAATGTAAATGTGAATGATAATGCCGGTGTATTTGGTCCAGTTTGATCCAGTTCCAGATTGGCATGAAGAAGATGGACAATATGCGCGCGCGCACACATACACACGTACACAAAAATGCCAGGCATTTCCATACACTTGAGTTTGTTTGAACTAGTTACCGTCACATTCCACAAGCCTATTATTATGAGTTTCTGGTCATTACAACTGGACAGCCAGGAAGCACTAATTGTGTTATAGTACAATAACACACACACACACACACACACACGTGCGCACACACAAAACAGTGCACGATTGCCACAGAGAGGATGTTTCTCTTGCACTCTGGCAACATGAGTGCACTTCTTGTACAACACACACCGAGAGGGCAGTTCCGCTTCATCATGGGCGACTAATTGCAGCCCAGCATGCCGCCAGGACGTTTTGACCCAGCCTCCAACGGTTATTAGTCCACAGGTATTTATGGACACTTATTCCAAGTGTATAAGACCACCTGAGCACAGCATGTAGCCGCGTGTTTGAGACAAGAGTGGCCAACGAAAGCTCGATATTCCTAACTTTTTGTGAGTAGTGTAGTACTGATTGATTGCAAATGGATAGAAACACAGTTGCACCCTATCAAATTAAAATAGAAGCCATTTCATTTCATCAATGGCCACTTCCGCAATAAGGAGTTATAGGATTCCTTGATGGTTTATGCTCTATGTGGCATGATATTCGGTATTTTACATATCTTATTCATTTATTTGGATCAACTGGTCTGGCTCCTGTCATGACAAAAAGCGGAAAAAGACCCACTAAATTAGGAGTATACTCTACATTAGGATGGAAGATTTAGTATAATTGTTAGTGAATTCAGATGCATATAAATACAGTGGCTATAAAAAGTTTACACACCCCTGTTCAACCGGCAGGTTTTTGTGATGTAAAATAACGAAGCCTTCTCCTGGCTGACGCGTTTTAACAATGAGATCCCTCTGATGCTGTTGGATCTGTCTTCGTGCTATGGCGTGTGCCACAAGATACAACTACAAAAAAGTCAGGAAAAGCCTTCTATAACATCGGAACTTTATTTGGGGTTCATTAGAGGCACTTTAAATTGTGGCAGGTGTGTGCTGACTTCCATTTCACACGAGTTTGAATGTGAATCTGGAAACAGCCACCTCCCCATGTATAAGAGGGTGTGCACACTTATGTAACCAAATGATCTTCGGTGTTTATTTTTACTTCCACATCTCAAAAAGATTGTATTTCAATTGACTTGTACTGGTTATAGAGCACATTAATGGTGGCAAAAGTTCATTTCATCATTATTAAAAAAAAATTTTTAAATCCCATGAACCTGGTATTTGAATAGCGGTGTGTCGACTTTTTTTTTTTTTAAATTTAATATCCACTGCAATTGACTAGTGACCAGTCCAGACTGCACCCAGCCTCTTCTTCCAAATTCTGCTCTGGTAGGCTCCCGCTCACCTGCATAGTGAGGATAAGATGTATCAAAAATGGATGAAAATATATTTATTGAGATATTAAATCAATTCGTATCATTTTCCTCACAGACTTGCATACAACCTGACAATCCATTATAGTCTCCCTCTTCTGGCCATTATGAAGAATGCACGTGTATATCAACCATGCATTTATTTGTACCTCTATATTGTGCGCTAAATACTTACTGGCATTGTGGAGGGGCAAGTATTATTGAATGTCTCATAAGCTAAAAGTGATTCCTTCGGGAAATAGCCCATGTTACGGAATGCACACTTTTCTGTGTTGCATCGCAAGCACAACACACACGTTGGAGAAACGCACATCAATGAGTGTGGAACTAACTGTGACACACACACACACACTCGTCTATCTTTAGCAGAACAAATGGGCGTGTAATTAATGTTTGTGTGTGTGTGGGAGCCAGCAGGTGGAAGCATGAAGATTTAAACTGCTATTAATTTCTCATCGGCAGTAGACACACCAGCAGAGTGTCGGAGAGCCAACAGGGATGCCAATCAAAAGGAGGGCAGTGCCAGCTCGGCAAACCACACCACACGCATTTTAGTCACATCTCAAATGGATGCCAAACATCACGGAAAAAGCTCAATACAAGACATGTATAAGAAATTCTGCCTTTACACATAATTCTCAGTTTTGATTGACGCTGCCAGGGAGGTAGTCATTTTGCAATATGTGTGTGTGTGTATATCTTATTGTGGCGTGCAACTGCCCTGCATCATACTGAGAGCTTTGGAAAATGATAGATAGACAGATAGATAGATAGATAGATAGATAGACAGATAGATAGATAGATAGATAGATAGATAGATAGACAGATAGACAGATAGATAGATAGATAGATAGGATAGATAGATAGATAGATAGATAGATAGATAGATAGATAGATAGATAGACAGATAGACAGATAGATAGATAGATAGATAGATAGGATAGATAGATAGATAGATAGATAGATAGATAGATAGATAGATAGATAGACAGATAGACAGATAGACAGATAGACAGATAGATAGATAGATAGATAGATAAATAGACAGATAGACAGATAGACAGATAGACAGATAGATAGATAGATAGATAGATAGATAGATAGATAGATAGATAGATAGATAGACAGATAGACAGATAGACAGATAGATAGATAGATAGATAGATAGATAGATAGATAGATAGACAGATAGACAGATAGATAGATAGAGAGATAGACAGATTGACAGATAGACAGATATATAGATAGACAGATAGACAGATAGACAGATAGATAGACAGATAGATAGATAGATAGATAGATAGATAGATAGATAGATAGATAGATAGACAGATAGACAGATAGACAGATAGACAGATAGATAGATAGATAGATAGATAAATAGACAGATAGACAGATAGACAGATAGACAGATAGATAGATAGATAGATAGATAGATAGATAGATAGATAGATAGATAGACAGATAGACAGATAGACAGATAGATAGATAGATAGATAGATAGATAGATAGACAGATAGACAGATAGATAGATAGAGAGATAGACAGATTGACAGATAGACAGATATATAGATAGACAGATAGACAGATAGACAGATAGATAGACAGATAGATAGATAGATAGATAGATAGATAGATAGATAGATAGATAGATAGATAGATAGATAGACAGATAGACAGATAGACAGATAGATAGACAGATAGATAGATAGATAGATAGATAGACAGATAGACAGATAGACAGATAGACAGATAGATAGATAGATAGATAGATAGATAGATAGATAGATAGATAGATAGATAGATAGATAGATAGATAGATAGATAGATAGATTTTGTAATTAACGTAGAAATCATCCTTGGCATCACAAAAAGCAATCACGGAAGTATTTTGCAGCAGGCCTGCACCCTGTAGAACAGGGGTGTCAAGCTCTTTTTTTTGTCTCGGGCCGCATTGTAGTCATGATTCCCCTCAGAGGGCCGTTAGAACAGTGAAACCATATAAATGTTTAATCATAACCAAAACGCGTTATTACTATTACACAACAAATTGAGGGATAAGTAGTTTTGAAATCAGAAGACAAGGATAATAGTTTGTTCAAGTATTGTTTAAGTTACTGTAGAAGAAGGGTTTGGCGACAGAAAAATGCAATATCTCAACATTATTGTTTATTATTATGACATTTTGGAATTTGGGTACAGATTTGAGCAAAAATGCCGGAAGTTGATGAGCATAATTTGCTTTCGCGGGCCACATAAAATGATGTGGCGGGCACTAAAGGCACTTTGGTTTACATATTCTGGACTTCAAAGGGCAATGACAAGCATTACCCACTGGACTGCACAAGCGAGCAACATCGAGGCGGGTCATTAATCACGAGACGAAAGTCAAGGCGCACCAGTTAGCGAACAATAAAAGAATAAACGGGGTGGATGAACACACCTAATGTCTATTACTACTACTACAGAATGATTAGCATCCATCATCAACAATAAAGTCAATCAATAAGTCAACCATTTACACAAAGCCGCGCAGCATTGCGGGGATTCCAGCGTCGGCGTCCTCGATACAACAATATATTTAATTGTCGTTTTCTCAAACGGCATCCCGCAAAATAAACCAGGCCTATTTAACTAGTGGCCTATTTCAAATTTTATTGGATATGGCCCGACAGATTTAACGACAATTCTTTTAATTTGATGTAACGCATTGTGACGTGTGTGCGTTTGCAGTGATCGATTTCTTTATGTATCCAATTTCATGTTCTGTTTTAAAGGAGACTCACCGAAGTCTGTGTGCTGGTTCAGACTCAGAGGTCTGATACGTCTGGTGGTTCTTGTAGTGTTAAACATTTTTATGCCGTCTCGTTTTGGCTGTGCACAGCGGTCAAATACATTTAAACGCGTAGTTCTTTAATCTAGCTGTAATCATTCATCCATTTTCCGTGCCGCTTATCCTCACGCGGGTCGCGGGCGCGCCGGGGCCTCTCCCGGCTATCTTCGGGCGGGAGGCGGGGTGCACCCTGAATTGGTCGCCAGCACATACAAACAAACAACTGTTCACACCTACAGGCAATTTGGGATGTGGGAGGAAACCGGAGCGCCCGGAGAAAACCCACCAGGCAGAAAATATCTGCCAATGAAATGGCAGATATTTTATTCACATTAGAAAATGTGTGCGTGTGCGCATGTGTGTGTTTGTGTTTCTCCACCCATCTCTGTCCACCTCTTACTCCTCCCTCTGTTTGATCCCATCCCTCATATTCACTCAGGGAGCACAGTGAAGCAGCGTGCATGCCGGAGAGCAAAACAACACACTAGCGCGGCACACGTGGAGCTCCTCCATCCACTCTGCCGCTGCCTCGGCCTCAGCTGAGGAGAGGTGTTCAGAGGCGGAGAAGAGAGGAGGAGGACAAGAGGCGCTTCAGTATTACAGGGAGGAGAGCCCGAGAGGAGGAAAGATTCCCCCAAACGCAGTGAGGGCCTCGGATGAGGAGAAGAGGAGAGCAGAGGGCATTGGATAGGCTTCATTCAGAAGTGAGTACCGGCACCACTTTCGAACAACTTCTTTGCATCGGGCTTCACTTTCGATACGACGGGATCAATTCTTATTTTCCATTAGAAGGGTAAGCGTCCTACGATCACCACTATTAGTTAAAAAATATATATATTCAAAAAACAAAACTCTGTGTCATGTAGTGTTGGTATCATTTTAATCGCAATAATACATCATTAAATAATACCTCTTTGACAGAGTCATTTGTAATGAAATGTTACATTTTTAATACATTTCTTGGATTTTGTGTCATTAGATTGCACATGTGTGCCTAATGTGCAGTGTATGAATGTCTGTTTAAAAAAAAAAAAAAAATATATATATATATATATATATATATATATATATATATATATAGACTAGTGCAACAACATTTGTACTTTTCAAAGCATCAACTTGATGGCAGCCTATCTTCTTACACTCAGACATTCTTTTTTTCTTTTTTTCCACCACTGAATTATGGTGGACTTCAGAAAAGGGATTTATGTAGTGAAGATGGCCAATTGTTTTAAGGCTGCGTAGTGACAAAACTGAAGCCTTGTTTGAAATCAACCAATTGTGTGTGTGTTTTTTTTATTTAAGTAAAACATCATGTTTTGGTATGTGACCTGCTAATAACAGTACATATGAATTATTAACTTTAATTGTTGACTGTGTGTGAAAAGGCAACAAAAAGCTGTTACTGGAAATTGATGGATGGTGTAGTCTCAAATTGTGGCATGCGAACTGCTAGTGGTACGCTGGCTCCCTCTAGCGGTCCATGAAAACAAAAATCATTGGCTTCAATGTTCAAAATGTACATAATGTTACATTGTCTTACACTGTTTTTTAATCCAGTACGTACATTTTTTAAACACACTTCAGTTGTATTCAACTTTTAAGTACAGTGCAACAAATGTGCATTGAGCTTTCACGAATTCTTTGTATTCAAGCGTGTATTTACATGTCATTTGTATTTAAAGTACGTGCAATATAATTTGACTGAATCCTGAAGTCGTTTTTTAACTTCCTTTATTTAGGTACCATTTTAATGTTCCAACTGCGCATCATGTTGCAGTGGCTTACAATTATATTAAATATACTGCTTAGGAATAAAATCCTATATGATGAACACCTGGGTCTGCTATGCCGCTGTATTTTAATGTTGGTCATGACATTGGTACTTGGTGAGTTTTGTTGGTACATTTAGCTCCTCTAAAAGATGATTGTGTTTTGATGTGCATGCACTTTCACTATACTGTACACTTATTCTAATCTTGCTGCAAGAGGCAGGAGCGCCATTCATGTTTGCTTGTGTTAGGACTGAAAGGCCATTTCAAAACCTTGTTTGTGATTTATTTATAAAGACTTCTAAAATTAACAACTAAATGGCCGCAGCAAGTGAGAGTGAAGTGAGACAGTGTGGGCAAACACAATTCCAAGCAATCTTTCCCCCCCCCCTCCCCCCCCACATCCCGTCTGACAGTGGCAGCTCCAGACTTACTGGACCCCAAAACGGCCACTCACAACAACAAGCCCCGCCTCTCCTTCTCCACCAAGTCCGTCACGCTGACCCCACGAGAGGAGAGCGAGGTGCGAAGCGGCTAAATAATCAACGCGCTTTCAATCGTAACCTTCTTTCCAACGCACGTGTTGGCTGACTGACCAGTTGAAGTGTTGCAGGTGGTTGCCACGGTGATGAAAAGGAAGACGGTGACCGCCATCTTTCTTTTGGTGGTCCTCTACCTGGTGATGGGAGCGGCCGTCTTCAGGTCCCTGGAACAGCCTCACGAAAGGTAAAAACAACAATGTAGGAGCTGTATCCCCAAAAAATTGGAATAACTCATTTTAATTCAACAATAGGTTTTTTACTGTGCTGTAAAACTGAACTTTTGGCCTACTCCCAGAGCTAAATAAAATAAACAAACAGTATAGTGCAGTACAGTTGGACACGATTTTACTTTTTCAGGAACTTTCCTCTTTACCCTGGTGTTATGAAATATCCGCTGCACTTCCACTCAAAAGCGCTCGGTTAAAAATGTTCCCGGAGCGTCCGATTTAGTTCCTCCTTGCCACTGTGCTCTTTCTGGAAGGCCCCGGAACTTCTGAGGGGCGAGCCGCGGTGACGACCGCCGATTGGTTGGACACAGCTGCAGCGCTTCATTCTAGCACTTTCTTTTACCACTCCCCCATACTTCATCAGTCTCATTTGGATAAATGACCCCCAGCAGGTGGAAATCCAACCCACATGAGCCGCAGGAACCTTTCCCCTAAACGGGCTGGGCTTTTGCTGAAAAAGGGGCGATTGAAAATGAACAAATACTGACATGACTTTTGCTCCCAGCTAGCGCAAAATCATCTTGACTCAGACAGACAACTTTATTTTTGCTTCTACTGTTGAAATGTCCGAAAAGCAAGTCCTACTTCAAAGATACTCCTAAATTATGTATTTATTGTCGTAAGCAGTTCAGAAAATGGAAGGATGGTAGCTTTTGGCACTCATGGAATGAAATGAAAAGAACTACAATCTAGTCCAAAGTCATACCACGCTGTATCAGTTCTTAAATTCGCATACGATTAAAGACAAAAGCGCCCCGAAAAAAGACAGAAAAAAATTACAATGAAGAAATAATTGATCGGTATTTTAAAATAGGGAGCTACTTTTCAATCACTGTGTAGTTGTAGTCGTCCCTGCTGTTTCATAAACAACTATCCCTGAAAGTTTAAGTCGTTTCAGATATTGACATTTCAACTCAGGCACCTTGTACATCATGAGTCGGACGTTGGGCAGAATAAACCGCATGTCCCTGCAGCAACTAAACATGGCTAAATATAATTGGATTTTAATTGGATTGGATTTTTTTTTTTTTAATTGGATTTTTTTCGATGCAAATGAATGAGGTGAACAGTGGTGGCAAACGTCTTTCTCCATCAGTGCTCAACGCTTGGCCATCTTCAATCAGAAGTTGGATTTTCTGGCCAAACACTCCTGCGTCAACTACAGTCAGCTGGAGGATCTAGTTAAGGTAAAGTATGTACATTTGTGTAGATGTACACAATCTGCAGTACAGTGGAACCTCGGTTTCGACGGCACCACAGAACGGTTTTACGGTTACATACTATTTTTGGTTTAAACAAGGCGACGAAAGGCTCTTTGGGCTAGCAGTAACCATAACAGTAAAAATCACTGTACCCAAAAAGGCTAAGACACAGCAAACCCACTGTTATTTCATCATCAGGAATTGTGTTTTCTCCTATTTCTATATTGCACAGTTTTTTGTTTTTTTTAAACTACACAACGATCAAAATAAGGTGAAAATAACATGCAACGGCTGTAACGGATTAATTGGATTTCCATTCATTTCAATGGGAAACATTACCTCAGTTTGTGAACGTTTCAGTTTGAGAACAGAGTCACGGAACAAATTCAATTTGTAACTCAAGGTTCCACTGTAAAGACAGTATGTGCATGTGTGTTGCCGCTGCAGCCGTGTGTTTACTTTCAGGCCTGCTGCACACTGGCTGAACTGTCACGAAGTGTGCGGGGTTTCGACGACGGGTTTTCTGAGCGGCCCGAGCGTCAGCCGGCAGTTTGGCTGCGATTCGAAAATTTGAACCACAGATTAACAGCGTCGCAACGTCGCAGGTCTAACAGCCAATGAAAAACGAGATGTCGTATCACAGCAAAAGTTCTCTTTCCTGGGTGTGACGTGAGGTCTAGCCGGCTGCTGCTAAGCTGTACCAATACGGCATACACAGTATACATATATTGTTTGACAATAGAGCTTCACTATAAATGTCATTTCATATGTAGCTGTGGCTACAAAGCGAAGCGTGGAGAGTCTCTGTCGACAAAACAGAAAATCCATCAAAGAAATATAATAGATGCAAAATAAAATCAATGAAGAGTGAGATCCCTGCCAAGAGCTTCTCAAATATCCACATCTTATCCTTTATTTCTTCCCTCGTTTCCTCTCTTTGGATGATGAGAATAAAGCGACAGCAGCAAGGGCATTCTTGGCTTGCTCGACATTTGCGGCATGTTGGTATCTCCAAACGGTATTCCCTGATAAGAACATCGGGGTTCGCATTGTTTCCATTGCAGCGAGTTGGTTATTGGCGTGATGGTCAATCGCCAGGTGTGCGGGTGCGAGTCAGCAACTGGTTTTTTTTGTTCCCCCCCCCCCCATCATTGCCCAATTCAGTCGCCTAAGGTTGAACACATTATGTTCCACTTTTTTCTATTTCCAATAATTTTCCCCATTGGAAATACCGTGATAGAAATAAACAGAATCCCTCCCGTGTGTTAAACTGTACCTAAACCTAAAATAAAATAAAAATGACTCACACTTATATGAGATGTAACAGAAGCGTAGTTTTTAAGGAAGTGGCATGGGAGGCTTTCTTAAGCTGAGTCATCTTCGTGCGTTTTCACATTCTCGATTGTCTCACGAGTGTAAAAAGAAGTTAACCACTGTACAATACAATTTCAAAACAATAAGTATGTGGTGTGGTTATGTCGTAGTAGACGACCGCCTTCCTGCGTCATAATAAGTCCACTTTCCAGTTCTATTGTTATGACCGCATTTGATTGATTTCCATTTTTTTGTCAACGCTGGTACATTTCTGCGGTGGCGTCAAAAAAAAAAAAAAAAAAAAAGTTGAGGAAGAAGCAAAAAATGGCCTTAATCTTAGATGCTCGTTGACCTTAAGTATTGCGTGACATCATGCCTGACGGCGTTTCCACCTGCGAAGTTTTGCTTGAATTTGACATCGTACAACTTTATTCACGCCCTTACTTTTCCAATGAGGAGGTCCATTGTTTTCTCATATTATTTACATCTACCTTTCCACCGTAGCGTTCCCAGTGAAGTGTTTTCTGCCTCTCCTTCTCGCTCCAGCAAGTCGTGTCGGCCATTCGCTCGGGAGTGAACCCCGCGGGAACGCTCACCAATCCCAGCAGCCTGTGGGACCTCAGCTCCGCCTTCTTTTTTGCCGGCACTGTCATCACAACCATTGGTAGGACACAAGCACACGCGCAAAGAGTAACTGTGTGGTCAACATATGGTCATGAGAGCGCCACTGTGCACTAGTTTGATTACTTGCAGGAAGCAGATGTCGGATCGATGACAAAACTAACATCCTCGACGTCTCGCAGTATTAAATCTTCTTGCATAACACGCTCGCAAATATTATCTATCCATGTTTGTTTTTGTCTTTACTGCTTAAAATGCATTACGAGTAATACTGTACACAGATTGCCATCTATCTTGATAGCAGTTAAAAGTATTGAACTGTGCTGTGCGTGTGTGTGCGTGTGTGTGTGCTACATTCTTTTACTCCCATTCTTTGACTCGTTTTGTTTGTTTTTTGGAGAATTTGTTTGCGGCAGCCAATTTCAATGCAATTACGACATTACAAGTACAAGCAATGTTTGCTTCTATTGTGCACGTTGCTCCATTATTGAGTCTGTTCCTCTGCTTTTGTTGTTAGAGGTCATTTAAACGCATCAGCATACAGCCATCAAGTCTGCCTGGGCCATACTAGTACATGGACCATTCTGGCCTACGAGCAGTTTGAGCAATCAGGTCAAATTTGGCATACTAGTGGATCGATGAATGCTCAAATGACTTTCAATAAAGCACTTTATTCAATATCCTTGATATCCATCTTAAGGCCCAAGGACTAGTACACTCTTTGGCCTGACGAGTCGGATAACGCTGGCATACTAAGAGGACTACATCTACTAGTGAGGTAAAACTACTACTGGGCATTTTGGTGCTACCAGAAGGGCGAAGTGACATTATAAAATCCCACTACTTCATTAACAACGTACGAGTAATGCACAGATATCAGTTTTTAATTGTCCTACTATGATTCCAAAGTTGTCCTGCTAGTGTGCAGAAATGTCACACAACGGCGGGGGGGGGGGGGGGAAGATTCCTAGTACGACACAGTCTTTCTACTAGTGCACTGAATTGCCTTATTAGTGAGGACAAAGCGCTTACTAGTACATGGACCTGAAGCTGGATATCAAGGACACTGACTAAATGTTGAAACGCCGTTTCAAAAAAAGAACAACATGCCAGCCGCTGTGGGAACGTTCAGAGCGCTTCAGAGAAGTCCGTCTCCCAAAAAGTAAAAAGTCAAAAAAGTCAAGTAGCGCAGGTAACAGGCGAATACGTCGCTGAGCGCGTTCTCCCGTCTCGGGCGCAGGTTTCGGCAACATCTCCCCTCACACGGAAGGCGGGAGAATCTTCTGCATCGTCTACGCTCTGCTGGGCATCCCTCTGTTCGGCTTCCTCCTGGCCGGCGTGGGCGACCAGCTGGGCACCATCTTTGGGAAAATCATCGCCAGAGTGGAGAAGATGTTTGTGGTGAGTGCAGGTGAACACACGCACGCACGCACACACACACACGCACGCATACGCATACAGTCCAACACGTGTAAAAGGTGTGTTTAATAATTGACACAAAAGCACTCGGGACAGCAATCCTGTCACGATAAGACCTTTTAGTTACAAGACAGGCAACCTGCCTGATATTTGTGTCAATGCTGAAGAGCGTTCACACATGCGGCATTTCGGTCTGCACCCCCCCCCCCCCCCCCCCCCAAAACAAACCCCAAAAAGGTTGTTTTGATGATAATACGCGGCACTTTACTGGCACGCTTCTACATTTGTCTGCTGCTTCAGACCACTTCAAATGTTTCGCAAAAATTCAGGACACGTGAGGAATTACTTTTCCCTTTTAAACTTGTGCCATAGTCTTCCCGGAATTCTGCATTTTGCGCGCACACACACACAAATCAAGGGAATGAGAGCATCGAGCAAAAAGTTTCCCATCTTTCCCATCCCAAATTCAAACTGCTCAGCTCGTTCAGCACACATTTTCCACGTTCCCAAAATTCCCAACACGCCACACTTTACATTTGAAATATTCGCCTCCTTCCACATTTCTGAACCAGTCCAACGTCCAAATATTCAGCCCACTCAGAACATCTCGGGGACTACTTATCACTTTTTCCAAATTCCAACATTTTCACAATACAAATTCACAAATGCAAGAGCTATCTTGCACATTTACCTATTCCCATTTCGAAATATTCAGCTCATTCAGGGAATCAGCTATCACTTCCCCAAATTTTCTGAATAAAATTCACAAATATAAGAGATATTTCATATGTTTCTGCATACTTTAGTACAGTGCGATATGGACTAAATGTGACAATGATATATTCTATGCCGAATCCCAATATCGTATTTTTCCTTTAAATGACATGACATTAACGGCAATTTACTCTCATCTTTTGCGTCGTAAAAAAATGTATTGCAGAATTCAGACTTTATAGCTGTTACAGTTGCTTTGTTCTGAATCATTCATTTCCCCCAAACAAGGCAAACTATTGATGCTGCACTTTCCCAAAAAGAAGAAATGAGTGCTAAGGCATAACATTTTGAACATGCCTAGAACATATTCCTCCTCACTTTCTTAATAAGCTGCTCTTGAAAGGCACTTTAAACATGTAAGCATGAGTGGTTATGTTTCATATATTCAATGATTTGCAAATCATGTTCAACCTATATTTCATTGAATACATTCCAAAGACAAGATATTTAATGTTCAAACTGATCAACTTTATTGTTTTTAGCAAATAATCATTGACTTAGAATGTTATGGCTGCAACAGGGACAGGGTCATGTTTCCCACTGCGTTACATCACCTTTTCCTTGAACAACATTCAATAAACGTTTGGGAACAAGCGGACACTAATTGTTGAAGCTTTGTAGGTGGAATTCTTTCCCATTCTTTCCCAAAACAATTTGAATTGTGGACTCGTGGGACCTACAGAACACTTTTCCACTTTGCATCAGTCCATCTTCGATGAGCTCGGGCCCAGAGAAGCCGGCGGCGTTTCCGGGTGTTGGTGATGAATGGCTTTTGCTTTGCATAGTAGAGTTTCAAGTTGGTTGCACTTACGGACGTAGCGCCGAAATGTATTTGCTGACATTGGTTTTCTGAAGTGTTCCTGAGCCCGTGTGGCGATATCCTTTACACGTTGATGTCGGTTTTTGATGCGGCGCCGCCTGAGGGATCGACGGTCACGGGCATTCAATGCTGGTTTTCGGCCTCGCCGCTTACATGCAGTGACTTCTCCGGATTCTCTGAACCTTTTGATGATATTATGGACCGTAGATGATGAAATCCCCAAATTCCTTGCAATTGTACGTTGAGGAACATTGTTCTTAAACTGTTCGCCTATTTTCTCACAAAGAGGTGAACCTCGCCCCATCTTTGCCTGTGAATGACGGAGCAATTCAGGGAAGCTCCAATCCTGGCACCCACCTGTTCCCAATGAGCCGGTTCACCTGCGGGATGTTCCAAACGGGTGTTTGATGAGCATTCCTCAACTTTCTCCGTTTTTTTTGCCAGCTGTCCCAGCTTCTTTGGAACGTCTTGCAGCCATAAAATTCTAAGTGAATGATTATTTGCTAAAAACAATCAAGTTGATCAGTTTGAACATGAAACATCTTGTCTTTGTCGTGTATTCAATGAAATATAGGTTGAACATGATTTGCAAATCGTTGGATTCTGTTTGTATTTATGTTTAACACAACGTCCCAACTTCATTGGAATTGGGGTTGCATCTTGGAATGCATGCGTCATTGTGACGGCGGTGCAGCCCGAAGCACGAACCCACGCTACAGGGTTGAAAGGCCGAGTGCGCCAACCAGCAGCAGGTTGATGAGCTCCAAGAGTTTTTGGGGTTGTGTTATATTTATGCACTCAGTCATTGAGTATGCATTTTAAGGGCAAGACACACCGACATAAGTAAACATTGAATAATAACTGATCATTGAAAGTTGAATTCCGCCGACCCCAAAAATGAGTCTGGCTATTTCTTAGATGCCTGTCCGTACTTGGGACAAACCTCCTAATCAATGAATCAATCAAGAGTTGGGCTGGTCCCTTACCCCCCACTGCAAATCTCAGCTGTTCAGCCAACAGTTTTGTTCTGAATGATTAAGAGGTCCAGAGGGAGTCTGAGAGAAATATGATGATGACGACGGCTGCGGACCAGGACAAAAGTTCTTTATGTCAGCCACCTAAAAGCATAATGGCTTTCAGGACAGATTGTTTTGGACCACAGTCACGAGTGCTCCCAAGAGGGTCCTTTGTGATGTAATATTGTGTCATGTCCGTTCCTGCGTTTGGAACTGTAGTAGGCGCGGATATGCAGTTTGTTATTGAAACTAAAACTGGGTGTGTTTGATGGACATTTATTCACAAATCAGTGTGCAGTCACAATATTAAGCACTTGAACGCTGTGATAGGATCGAATAGCTCCTTAGAACAACAACAACAATGCCAAAGCTTCATTTTAATTGACACTTAATATGAATATTAATGTGGTTCGCATCATACTGACAGCTGTTTCTAATCTTTTGACTCCGCTCAATAAGACACCAAAGGATTGGAAACGCCCATCAGTATGATGGGCAATTATACACGACTGCAAATGACACCATAACAACAATAATGAACTACAATATTGTTAAATGAATACTTCTCCAAACATTTTCAGAGAAACTGAGCACTATTATCTTTAAAAAAGGAAACATTTTCAACATTTCATTCAATATTAATTCAGGCCCATTATTGATTTAGTATTCATACTTGATTCTGTTTAAAACCTAATGAATTGTCCAATTATTCAGGACAGTTTTAAAATTGTTGACGTAAAATTGTTTGTTTTGCTAATATTTTTGTTGTATTATTTCACATAATGAAATAAATTATTTCAGATTATTGCTTTTAATTTGCAAAATTTAAGATACAATTGCTAAATTAATGTAAATATTACAAGACTCTTGGCTTTGCACTCTACAAATGTGACTGGGCTAAATTCATATTTAGGAAATGAACATCAGTAATTTATAGATGAAAGAAATGCCTGTGTGCAGTTGAGTACATTATTATGTTGGACTAATCAAGTTTAAATGATTTGTCATTTGCGTCTTCTAAAATGTAATTACTGTCTATTTTTTTTTCCGGAAAGTGAACAAAGTGAAAAAAATAAGGAATGGTGTTAAACCAATGTATATCTCGATCATTAGTAAATCTAGATGAATTCCACCAGTATTTAGTAAATCTATATTATATCACTCAGATATTTGGTACATCTAAATTACTTTTTTTCAACGAGTAAATATGAGTCAGTTTTCGCTGTAAAATTGATTTGGATTTACTGAACATTTGCTCTATTATTAGTAAATCCTACATATTTCCACCAGTGATTTTGTTATTTTGTATTGAATGGTTTTGTTTCAATTTACTGAATTTAATGAACAGTTTTGAATGAAAATTCAAGTCGATCAAATCTGTGTTGCCTTGATTCTTTTTAAATCGACAACGGTCACATGTTTCTCAGCGTGGACAATGTAAGCGGGAGAACAGAGTGGAGTGCACACTTTCTAGTTTTCCCACCCCTGCATTAGAAGCAGGCGTCCCGTGTTCTGTAACGTGTGCTCACCCCGTGCGTGGTCCGCGCAGCACTGGAACATCAGTCAGACCAAGATCCGGGTCATATCTACGCTGCTGTTTGTGCTCTTCGGCTGCTTGCTGTTTGTGGCGCTCCCAGCAGCCATCTTCCAACACATCGAGGGCTGGTCGGCGTTGGAGTCGCTCTACTTTGTGGTCATCACTTTGACCACCATCGGCTTCGGGGACTTTGTTGCGGGTAAGACTACACTAGTTCAAAGAAAGCATACCAAAAAGGGCGTTTGTAACTTGCTTCTACCTCTACCTCTTCCAGGAGGCTCAGAAATCGAGTACTTGGACTACTACAAACCCGTTGTGTGGTTCTGGATTCTGGTGGGACTGGCCTACTTTGCCGCCATCCTCAGCATGATTGGAGACTGGTTAAGAGTCATTTCTAGAAGGACCAAAGAAGAGGTTTGCTGCTTTTAAGTTACCGTTAAATTACATTCAACAAATAATAATATACATGCAGTACGGCGCGATAGTGGTTAGCACATCTGCTTCGCAGTTCTTAGGTTCTGGATTCAAAGTTTTCTCGCCACGCTTGCGTGGGTTTACTCCGGCTTCCTCAAACATGTTCGGCGTGTTCTGTTCATTGAAGTCTCTAAATCGTCTTATCGGTTGGAATGTGGGCGTGAATGCTTGTCTGTACAGTATGTGCCCTGCGATTGGCTGGCGACCGGTTCGGGGTGTACGCCGCCTCTCAACAGAAGCCAACTGAAATCGGCTCGAGCTCGCCTGCGACCTTAATGAGAATCGATGGATGGATGGAAAATATACGCCCACTGGCACTAACTTCGATGGCTATCATTAGGTCCAGTCAAGTAAAACAAAACATTAGAAATAGCTCATATATCATATAATAAACTGGTACGATGCAGGGTTGCTGTATGCTGGCCGCAACCACAATAATAAGCTATTGCTGAATGAAAACCTCGCACGCTCATTTTGTATTGGATATCATTCGACTAATCAAATAATATACTGTCCATTTCATACAGCAGAGCAAGACAAACGTTTTGTGCTCACATTTGATTTTTCAATTGTTAAAAGACATTCGTAGATTTCGTTCAAAACAAATAACGGAAAATACTTTTTCTAAGCTACTTCATACTTAAAATACTATTTTGATAGCAAAATCAGGAAAATAGAAACATCGTTTCATGTTATTTATGTTATTTGATAATCAATTAAGTTAAATCCATTTAATTGTACTCAAACGTACAATACATCAATGAACTAATTATGTGATAGATACAAATGAATCAATCCAAATTTTCATTCAAGAACTGTAGAAAAAAAAAAACTGCGCAAATATTAGGACCAGCGCACAGCGAGCAACGCGGCTGAACGTGCCTGAAGTGGACCATCACTCAAACTATAGTTGGCAACTCTTTGCCGCGCACCAAGCGATCGAGCGACCAATATGCGGCCTTGGATCAGGTTGTGAGGCTGCACATACTATAGTTGCTGTACTGTATTGTTTTTTTTACTGAACCACAAAAGCGTGGCGCATTTGTCAAAGAAGTGGATTGCCACAAAGGGGAAACGAGGCGGAGCGTGCATGGATATTTTGGCGACGATCGATCGAATGCTTAGTACCCGAAAATGTTTTCTTTGTTTTTTTTTCTTATGCGGAGGCTCACGTGCATTTTTGTTTGGCTGTTACATGTGACGCTGTGACGCCGTGCACCAGAGGTTCAAATTTTGAGTGGCAGCAAACGAGTGACGGGAACCCCGCACATGGCGCGACAGTTTCAGCCGTGTTACAGGACTCCCCGAATATAAATGCTGGGTGGGATGGCTTGAAGAACACACTGTGGGTATGTCACCCGCAGGCCATACTTTGCCCAACCTTAATGTACTGTATTATATAATACACAGTCGTCTCAGTGCAGTGACAAGTAAATGAGCTCTTGTTCATCTCCAACCACGGTGCCATGCCCTCTCATAGGCTTTTGTCACCCTCTTAACTTGGTTTCAATGACGAAACTGTTCTCTGATCCAATTGACTTTACGCAAACCAAACACACTCGCAGGTTGTTAGTGTGAGTCTCTCCAGAGAGAGATTGCATAAAGCGTGACCATAGCCTCGCCAGGACATGCATCTTGACTCATTGGTGCTCTAAATATAACACAATTTATGCAAACAAGCACGCTTTTCTCCAGAGGAGAGAGACTTTTTTCACAGGAGTCAAAATGGCAGCTAAGGGACTAATTACAGTTGTCTTGTTTCACCATAAATCCCAATTTACAGTGGATGTAGTTTGGCAGAACTGAAGTTCATTCATTCATTCATCTTCCGTACTCACTAGGGTGTGGGCGGGCGCGCGCGCTGGAGCCGAGAGGCGGGGTACACCCAGAACTGGTCGCCAGCCAATCGCGGGGCACATACAAACAACCAACCATTCGCACTCACAGTCACACAATTTGGAGTCTTCAATTTACCTACCATGCATGTTTTTGGGATGCGGGAGGAAAACCGGAGTGCCAGGAGAAAACCCACGCAGGCACGGGGGAGAACATGCAAACTCCGCACAGGCGGGGCCGGGATTTGATCCCCGTAATGCGAGGCAGCTGTGCGAACCAGTCGTCCACCGTGCCGCCAGAACTGAAGTTATTTAGCGAAAATAAAATACATAGTGTATTAAAAGTATATTTAAAAAAAAGCTCTTCGATCCGGCATGTACCATGTTTCTTGCCCAAAGTCAGCTGGGATTGATTGACACGCCAAGTTTTCGGGATCTATTTTCGTAGACAGCACATCTGCGGTGGAGCGCAAATGCTGGCGTATCCTGATTTGCAATTTAGCAGACGCCAAGCTGGGCGTTCCGGCGCACCGAGGGTGTGTCCTTGGGCATGCGCCTGGTGCAGTGACAATTTGGTGGCCGAAAGTCCGTCTAAATTTATGCCTGCTCGGACCACGCCTAAAACCTGGCGAAAGGTAGTCCACTTGTCTCACACGATTTTGGTGAATTTGATCGGGGCACAGAGAGAAAGATACTGATTGCGCGTACATATTTAAGTTGCCAGCAGTTATCACCCGCTCATTCTGCATTTAATATGGGTACCCGCTCACATTGTCTGCTGTCACACCGGCCACGAGCAGTGACAACGCTCCACTCACGCACGGATCGCTGCGATTATACATCGTCCGCTTCTGCATAGAGATGTCTCCATCGAGACCTTCGGTTGATTGCAGCACATTTAAAGGGAATGAGAGAAGCCGCTTTGATTGGCGGTGATTTAAGTTGGCTGCAAACACACCAATAGTGGCACGGCCCGCCCGCTTTCGGATCCGCCGGGCGGCGCCGGTATACGAAATGACCAACACCGGTTTAACCCACCCCTGGCGCACACGGGCGCCGCCCGCCGTGCTGGATTTATTAAAGCATTCACGAGAATCTTTATATAATGTATATTGTATTTTTTCAGGCTTCTGATTGGCTAAACTGGCCTCGCAATTAGAGTTTATAGCGCCCCCTGCAGCTTCAACATGTATTTCAAAGCTAGCTAACGTTTTTTTTTTATTTTTTTTTATTAAAACACATTTAAGTTACGGAGTTACTTTCTAAACATCCATCCATCCATTTTCTACCGCTTATCCGAGGTCGGGTCACGGGGGCAGTAGCTTTAGCAGCGACGCCCAGACTTCCCTCTCCCCAGCCACTTCATCCAGCTCTTCCGGGGGGATCCCGCGGCGTTCCCAGGCCAGCCGAGAGACGTAGTCTCTCCAGCGTGTCCTGGGTCGTCCCCGGGGTCTCCTCCCGGTGGGACGTGCCCGGAACACCTCACCGGGGAGGCGTCCGGGAGGCATCCGAATCAGATGCCCGAGCCACCTCATCTGGCTCCTCTCGATGCGGAGGAGCAGCGGCTCTACTCTGAGATCCTGCCGGATGACCGAGCTTCTCACCCTCTCTCTAAGGGAGAGCCCGGACACCCTGCGGAGGAAACTCATTTCGGCCGCTTGTATCCGGGTTCGCGTTCTTTCGGTCACGACCCACAGCTCGTGACCATCGGTGAGGGTAGGAACGTAGATCGACCGGTAAATTGAGAGCTTCGCCTTTCGGCTTAGCTCCTTCTTTACCACAACGGACCGATACAAAGTCCGCATCACTGCAGACGCTGCACCGATCCGTCTGTCGATCTCCCGTTCCATTCTTCCCTCACTCGTGAACAAGACCCCAAGATACTTGAACTCCTCCACTTGGGGCAGGATCCCAACCCCGACCTGGAGAGGGCACGCCACCCTTTTCCGACTGAGGACCATGGTCTCAGATTTGGAGGTGCTGATTCTCATCCCAGCCGCTTCACACTCGGCTGCGAACTGCTCCAGTGAGAGTTGGAGCTCACGGCTTGATGAAGCCAACAGAACCACATCATCAGCAAAAAGCAGAGATGCAATACTGAGGCCACCAAACCGGACCCCCTCTACGCCTCGGCTGCGCCTGGAAATTCTGTCCATAAAAGTTATGAACAGAGTCGGCGACAAAGTGCAGCCTTGGCGGAGTCCAACCCTCACCGGGAACGAGTCCGACTTACTGCCGGCAACGCGGACCAAACTCTGACTCCGGTCGTACAGGGATCGAACAGCCCGTATCAGGGGGTTCGGTACCCCATACTCCTGAAGCACCCGAGGGACACGGTCGAACGCCTTCTCCAAGTCCACAAAACACATGTAGACTGGTTGGGCGAACTCCCATGCACCCTCGAGGACCCTGCCGAGGGTGTAGAGCTGGTCCACGGTTCCACGGCCAGGACGAAAACCACACTGCTCCTCCTGAATCTGAGATTGCAGGCTACTCATAAGGTCCTTGGGTGGCCGCGGTCTCCAGGTTCTAAACAGTAAGGAATATTGGGGAGGGACGGGGGGGGGGGGGGACGGACGGACGGACGGACGGACGGACGTAGCCTATAAGTGTGAACGTAGCCTTGCGACCTTTTTGAACCTCTGACGGCAGCTATCTTCTCCACAGGTGGGAGAGATTCGCGCCCACGCAGCCGAGTGGACCGCCAACGTGTCAGCTGAGTTGAAGGAAACACGGCGACGAGTGAGCGTCGAAATCTACGACAAGTTCCAGCGGGCCGCTTCCATTAAACGCAAACTGTCGTCCGAGCTCGGTTTCAGCCCCGCCCCCGAATTCGCGCTTCCCCGGAGGACGGTGTCAGCCAATCACAGCGAGGAGCGGGAGAAGAGCGACAAGGAGGCGGGGCTACCCGGGCTGACCTCACAGCTGACCCGGAACTGCGGCTTGTTTATGAACGGTCTGGACCTGGAAAGAGGCGAAATGGCCGTCGTCGAACACATTAAGTGAAAGACACTTTGTATTATGTCCCGCTCGAAAACACCGCGGCTCTCCTAATGATGGCGGATGTCGTCGTCCTCCGTACAGAATTCCAGGTTTTTTTGGACGAGTTCTGGGAGCTGAGGTGTCAATCGACAATGGGAGCATCTGCTCAATATCCAAGCACTCGCAAATCTGCCTCTAACTGCCGTATTTGAACAGTTCATTCAAACATGTTCCTTAGTTCTCAAACTATTTGACTCCTGTGACCCCCTTATAATCCACACGCCAATGAAACACAACTACCGCATGTACCCTTAAATGCCAGAAGGATTGAAAAGGTGCGCATTTGGGGGGGCTAAAAAAAGTTGGAATATTACAATAAGAAACATATTTTTTAAAATGACATTATGATTATCGTATTGTTACTAACACCAATTAAACAACTAGCATGTGTAGACTACCCCTAAATGCCATAAGATTGAAAAAGCGGCCTATTTTTGTAGGGAAAAAAAGTTGTGATCTTTACAATAACAAATTCATATTTTTGAAAGAAAAAGCCATAGAATAAAGATGGATTTTACCCAAAAAGTCAGAATACATTGGACCCTCGCGTATTTCTGGTTTTGGCATTTGCAAATTCTTGAGAGAAACCCCTGCTTGTTCGCTTTTTAATCCCCCGCTTATTTGCAGTTTCATGGCCCAATCCCTTTCTGAATCCTCTCGGCTGCCTGAGGTCCCTTCACGTTCCTTCTGTTTGCTGGTCTTATGCCCAGTTGTTGGCAAACGAAGGATGGGCATTCTCTATTTTCCAGAGGTGGCTATTCCACTATAGTGTCAGCAAGGTTCTTGAAACCGAAGCTATACTGCAAGACCGCGGGGGTGTCCCCACTAGTGTGCCCGCAAGTGCACGGCAAATGATGGAAACCTCGACTATAACTTATTCTGGAAAATGTGTCTTTTGACTGAGGAAAAATTGACTTGATTTCTGTAGTAATGCACCTTTTTCCCCCCAAAATAAAAAAAAAAGACTATTCATGCAGGGATATCCGATTTACGTGATGATACGTCACAATTAAATCAGTTTTTAATTGGCCTGAAGATAATGGTAATGGTTTGTTTTATTGGCGCACTGGCCCCCATGTGTAGGTATGCACCTTTCTAAATAATGAGGCATCGTTTACTACCTATTCTTTTGTGGACGCTTGGGGGTCCTCGGGGGTCCGGGGACTCCAGTTTGAGAACCACTGTATAGTTAACAGCTGCTGCTAATTTATAAACGGAAAGATGACGTTAAATACCTGGAATAATGTGGAGATTGTTGAGTTTTTGGGGGGGACACTGCAATAAGCTAAAAAGTACTTTTGATAGTTTTGTTTATGCTTCTTCTATGGGTTTTATTGTCACTAACGTCTGTAAGGCCACCATAATAATGTAGCTTGATCATAAAGACGTAGCTTTGGATGTGCTCGCCGGTTGAGAATAACAAGGTGGAACGCTTCTGAATTTTGTTTCCATGGCCAAACCTGTGACTGGTACTCATCAAAACAGCACGGGCGGTTTAATTCAAGCGTCACGGTGCCTTAAAGGCGTTCATTTTGCCGAAATGTCAAGCACACAAGCCTGAGAGGTTGACCTTTAAGTGCGAATCACCAAAAAAAAGTTAGCCATGTTATCTTTCTATTGCCCCTCTGAGTCACTTCATCAGAGCTTCATTACAGTGAATGTGGAAGGTGGACACAAGCCTGTTAAAACATGAGTTTGTTTTTTTTTCCTCATGGAAAAAAACAGCCAATATTATTCAGATCTTTTTTCATCTAATGTTGTATGCTTGATTAGAACAGGGTTCTCAAACTTTTTGGGTCTAAGGACCCCAATGCAGGGTTAAAAAAAAAAAAAAAAAAGTTTCCCAAGGTCTGCTCAAACAATTAACATGGCACAACTTGATTTGATATTGTTATGTTAGCTCACTCTTCTTTAAACATAAGCCCACACATTCTCAGGTGGATTTAGGTCAGCGCTCTGGCTAAAAAAAAAAAAAAAAAAAAAAAAAAAAAATCAAATCAAAAAAAATAATAATTGTATCTTAACATTAAAACTAATTAAAAACTAACATAACTAATGATTTATCTGTTCACAAACTACTCCTAAACGTTTATGTTCATCCATCACTCTTCAGTACATGATTCCAGACTGACATATTGTACTTTTTCATGTGTGTGAATATGGAAAATGGAATGTATTTTCCTGCGAATGTTGGAATTTACTAGATTCTAATCGACCTTTAACGATTCCACTCCTACTTTGTCACAAGAGGATGATGTGTGTCGAATATGCAGTGTTTGCATCAATTCTGATTATAAGCTCTTAAATCAGGGGCTGGGGAACCTCAGATCCGGACGACGTACAATTGTAAAAATGTCAGGAAAAGCCCGAAAAACATCGAACCCACAAATGTTCAAAATTTGTCGTTTTCTTGCTTCGAGGACCTCCCCACACCAGACTTCAATCATTCTGAGCTCATGTACGACTACTGCTTAAAGACACACAAACAGGAGGCCGCCTCCTCCGCCTGCAGTCTAAAATGCACTTTGATTTTACAGCATTAGCACGTAGCGACATGCTACAGTTTGCGCGGCTATGCAGTCCATCCCGTTATTAGCATTATTATTAAAGCTCTGATTTACAGTTTAATGTACTACAGTATTCTCATTGTGCAATGCTACACTACAAGCAGTCATTTTACTCATGTACACAAGTATGCCTGTGGAATGCCTTCCTATGTATAAGAAACCAACATGTTTATTATTATCATTGATTTTGTTTACAACTGCACAGGAGTATTAGGGGCCAACAGAAAATGTTCAAAGTTGGAAATTGACCAGAAAAATGGTGTGTGAATGTTGATGCTCATAATATTATGAGCATATTATGTGTGTTTCTTTTTGTTGTTGTTGTGACATGTTTCACGTAATACCACAACAATTTTAATTCAGTTGGGAGTTTCATTCTAATAGATATTAGATATTCAGATTTTATTTATATACAAATGTTTTGTTCTTCCCAAAAAAATAATTTTATTCTTGCGAAACTACAACTTTATTTCCATTTTTTTCCCCACAAAATACTAGAACTTTCATTTTCATGATTATAATTTTTTAACACAATATAACTGTATTCCTGAAGTGTTTTCTTATTCATATATGTATCCATACTGTATTTACACGTATTTGCCCTAATACTCCTTAGTACACGTTGAGTTATGATGGACTATGGTGCTAAAATGTACTCTCACACTTAGGCACATGACCAAAAGTGAAAGGTGATAGTTGTATTTATGTTTCATCTTTAGACTGATCCATCTGTCAGAAAAAAGAATCGGAATGAAAACTAAAGCTGTATGAATGGTTAAGACTATTTGCAGAGTTTAAAAAGTATTGTTTATTTAATAACCCAGTTTAATAACATGTTTGTTGGTGACTTATTGCATTTCTCTTTATTATTATTATTATTATTATTATTTCTTTTTTTGCTAGCCTGCTTCTTTTGCAGTGCAAAAATGAAACCAATGCCAATGCTCTTGTTTTTCTGCCACATGTGCCCAATCTGCTTTTTGTCTATTTTATGATTTTTTTTTCTCTACATTTTACAATGGCATTCTACAATTTTTCTACATTGCATGTTTAGATTTTTGTTTGTTTTTAGTATATTTCTACTACTGATGAAAACCAGATGAATGTCTTTTAGAGTTTAAATATTGTTTTTTGTACGCTACATGAGCAGAAAATATACTCGAGTTCAGCTGTTGTCATGTGTACTGTCATCCCTGACACTGATATCAGCAAAGTTTAAATATTGTGTTTTTATTAGTCCAGGTGATCTGTGATTTTGTTTAAGATGTAAGATAATTCAGTCGATTCTTCTCAATTTTACACGCAAGATACTTTTCGATCTCCACTTTCAAGACGATCATTTGGCTTTTAAATCAGATTTCAAACTCAACTTGAAATGAATTAAAGAAATCCTGCAGGTCGCATTGCAGGCAGCAATATTTAGATCCTAGCAAAGATTATGCAGCTCTTTGTCCCTGTCCATCACAAGTCTTTCAATGGGACGTCCCCTCAGGCAAGTTAAATGTTTGCAAACATAATAATTCCGGAAATCAGATGATGTAAAACATCCAGAGGCTTTTCTCTAGCCTCTTTCATGACTTTCTTTCTATTTTGGGATCACTAAATGCAGAGTCAGCTCTTTACTGTGACTCAAAGAAAGAAAGAAACAAAGAAACAAAGAAAGAAAGAAGCCTGGAGTACGGTGAGCAAGAATGGCTCAATTGATGCATGTGTAATTGTTTGCCGCCATGAGGACATCTCCCAGTCAATATGAGTTAATAATGTTAAGGTCGGCATGTATTGCCGTTACTGAAGACCTCAGAAAATCTCTTGAGACTTGACAAAAATGACAAGTTTTTGGTTTTTTTTTTTTCTTAAACGTGCTCAGGTAACTGGAGCTGAGGAGAGAGCAGAAGCCATTTATCGGCCAATTCACAATTCTTTTTGGAACCGATCCCCTGTTATTCCATGAAAAAAAACTAAAACTAAAACTAAGCCCTGTAAAAGTACTGAAACTAAAACTAAGCCCTGTAAAAGTACTGTTTTAGTCGGGGCATCAATTACTTGCGGATTTTCACTATTTGCTGCAGGTTCCCTTACTTTTTGTACAGTAGCGCGCCATGAGATTTTTCTGAAGTAAAATGTCCTCCTTGGCTCAGTAACGGTTGGGAAACGCTGTTTTATGTCTCCTGTGATTGCAGAACAGGGGACTCATTTTGTGATGGACATTAAACAGGACAAAATGAAGACCAACAAAAGTGTGAAATTATTAAATTGGGCCAAAATAGGTCACACTCAAACAGTAGCGTTGTGACGGTGTTGTTTTAAAGTAAATCAAATATCCTAGCAGGAGATCAAGTGTTCTCTCCGTGGCCTGGTGTCACTTCCTGACACTGGCTGCTGCTTACACAGTGTTGCCGGGCAGAGAATGGCTCAAATCATGCATACAGCTCAGGGGTCGGACAGTCGATCACTCCGTCCGTCCAGTCCGCAGACACGCACACACACGTGTACACAAACACACGTTCGAAGGTCGGCGCCAGTCATAACATGGCCCCGCTTTTCCCGTGTGCCGGGCCACAGTTGATTCTGGCACAACGGCTTCCGTCAACAGTATCCGCTCTGAAGTGTGTGTGTGACTGGCTCATCCGGCTCTCCGTTCCCATAACCCACAATGCACTGCTCTCAGGTGCTTTCTGATTGTTGCCGACGTTGGCGTAAAGCGGTCAGGAGGTCACGCTGACCTCAGCTGACACATCGATAACCTTATTGTCTAGAAGCAGAGAAGATCAATGGGTATTGATCAGCAGCCGCCCGATTGCATCTTGAAGCTGCGCCCACATGAAAAAAACTCGGCATCTCTCAATTACACACATGCCGATAATTGTGGATGATCTTTGAGCATTTCCCCCTTGTAATCAGAAAACACATGAGTAAATAAATAAAACAAAACGCTTTAGTGCCTCTCACGTTCACTCAGATATACACAGCTAGTAAAATAAAAACATACTGCACACCTGTAAATGCAAACATGGAGTGAGGAGGTGAGACATGTGACGACGCATGCCGTTTGTGCGGCCAGCGTGGCAGGTGGGCAATTATGGGCCAGTGTCCCATTATATTTATCTACATACTTGTTGTTATTATCAATAGCATGACTATTGTTATTATTATGCCCACTATCATTAGGATTTGCATCATTAGTTTTTCAAATGTACAGTATATAACTGCGTGAGGAATAGTTCAACCGTTTAAGAACGTTTCTCAATGTACAATTGCAAGGAATTTAGGGATTTCATCATCTGGGGTCCATCACAACATCAAAAGATTCACAGAATCCGGAGAAACGGCAAGGCCGCAAAACAACATTGAATGACCTTTGGTCCCTCAGGTGGCATTGCAATAAAAACCAACATCATTGTGTAAAGGAACGGTGTCAAACTAATTTTTGTCACTGGCCACATTTTAGTTGCGATTTCCCTCAGGGGGGCCGTTATGACGATGAAACCATATAAAAGTTTAATCATCTCTTCATATTATTACTACATGTACACAAAACAATTGGATAACTAACTTTGAAATCAGAAAGAAGTCAAGGATAATAGTTGATTCAGTTACTGTGAAAAGGGCTTCGCTAACAAACAAAAAATGCTTGCAAAGCTTTAACTTTTTATTTTGGCACAGACTTTAGTAAGAATCATGTAAGATGATGCACATGATTTTCTTTCGCGGGCCACATAGAATGATGTGGCAGGCCGGATTTTACACTTGTGGTGTGAAGGATATTACCACGTGGGTTCAGAAAACCATTGTCAGTTCACACAGTTCGTCCCGACATCTACAAATGCGAGCTAAAACTCTACCGTGCAAAAGCGAAAGCCATATATCAACAGCAAACAGAAACGCCGCCAGCTTCTGTGTGTCCGAGCTCATCTGAGATGGAAGGACTCAAAGTGGAAAAGTGCTGTTCTGTGGTTTAACGAGTTGCTAACACCGCAAGGATAAAGAATCGGGAAAAAATTATGCTTGACAAAATGCTCGACTGAAGTACTGAATGTGTCACACATTGAGGCTGAACTGTTTGCTCAGGTGGTGACTTTGTGTGTCTGTGTGCATTGTGGTGACTCATATAGAATCATGCCACCAGATTCCCGTTCCCAATTTGTCATGCTAAAACATTATCATCATCAAATCTTGATTCACCTGGAAGGATTTGCTCGAGACAGAGAGACCATACATAGTACAAGCTTGTTGGAACAAGTTTAATTTAAAAAAAAAAAAAAAAAAAAAAAGTATTTACAATGATCACTAACCTCATACACCTAAACATTAACAATAAGCATATTTCGAATATAGTTTAAATACAAATATGCTAGAGAGTTCATCTGCGATAAGAGAAACACATTCAGATGTTACCAGGCTATAATTGTCAATAAAAGGTGAAGCAGTCCAAGCACAGAAAAGGACATTAAAAGGTAGCTGCCGTTAGAAGGAACGTAGGTGCCGGTACAAAGAATTAATGGGAAATATCATCTCGGCTGTGCAAAGAAGGAGCACAGGCTGAGATCACAATCGAGTTGACAATGAAATATACACAGCACATGACAGTGTAACAATGTGAAAGTGAGCAAAACAACTAAATTAACAGCGGCGTGCAAGTACCGACGTATTCTAACACTGTGGAGGTTTCTTTGTCCATAGTGCTGCTTCCATATGACCTATAAATGAAACACTCAAAAATAAAATGAAGAACTGGTGCATGCTAACTGTTAAGATTGAAATGAAAAACTAAATTGTGCTAAAAAAGTGGAGTGTAATTACTGTAAATGTCAACTGTTTTGCTCACTGAACATGACAGTTGTCGTCTTGTTCCGGCGACTCCTCTGAATGAGGAGCGGCGGCTTCCTCGAAATTGTCAGTAGAGGAAGGACTCTGCTGGAGTAAAGGGAACAACACCTGTTGGACGAGAGAGAGAGAGAGAGAGAGAGAGAGAGAGAGAGAGAGAGAGAAAATCAATATGACAAGGAAGAGCAAATACATTAAAGAAAGCACAGGGTGGACATGTTTGAGAGAAACATTAGGACGTAGCATGATCTTCAGTTGAGGTGATGAGCTAGAAAGGAGAACTTGGCTGAAATGGACTCTCTTGCTGTTTAAACTAATGTTGTGTAGCATTATTTCATGTGATTAATGTTGCCCACTCAACATCCTTTGTAGCCCGATCATCCTGGAAGGGGGATCCCTCCATCGGTGATCCATCCTCAAAGTTTCCTCCTTTTTCCCCCAAAGAAATTTATTTTTTGGGGGGGTGGGGGGGTTCCCCTTGTCCGGATGGGGGGGTCTAGACCAGAAGATATCGTTGATTTTTGTGAACTGTGGACCCGTGAAGCCCTTTGACTCTTTTGGGGCTATTTAAGTAAACTTGACTCAAACGCAAACTGCATGGGCCGGCTGGCCCACATCTGTTAGATGAGGCGGACGCCCCTCCAGCTGTCTGTCTTGTCCCATGTAGAGTTGTACAGGTCAGGCACGGCAACCACAGAATAATATTTGGGGCTTGGAAGCATGGGCCTCCGGTCAAAAGTGTCCAAATGTCTTTGGAAATGTTCAGCACGATTAACTCTGTGACTTCCACTAGACTCTTTTCTTTTATCATAGAGAGAAAAAAAAAAAAAAAATATCTATCTATCTATATATATATATATATATATATATATATATATCTATATATATATATATATATCTATATATCTATATATATATATATAGAGAGAGAGAGAGAGAGAGAGAGAGAGAGAGAGAGAGAGAGAGAGAGAGAGAGAGAGAGAGTTATTGCTCACCTTATTGTCTGACGTGTGTCTGGCAGCCAGTCGAGGGCTGCAGCGCTTCACAGTGGTTCTCCTCATGATGAAGGGGCTGGCCTCCCCCAGGGGGATGTCAGCAAAGCCTGACAGAAACAAATAATGACTCCGCCACATCTACACGTTATAGTGCATAATGATTTAAAAACAAAATGGCAGCTGGGCATCCATACCTCTCTGTACCAACTCTGGAAGTCCCTCAGGCCTGAATTCATCCTCCTGCTCATTTCTTGGTTGTGGCGTGGTCACAGCGTTGGCTCTGATCTTCTTAGTGAGGTTGTGAAGAGCTTCCTGAGCACTGTCCTTGTTATTCACGTGTTTGTGACCCCTCTTTCCATTGCCCTGCGGTAACCTCTGAGGAGTAGAAGGAGGCGTGTTCTCGGTTTTGTCATCCAGACCTTTGGTAGAGGACCTTGCTGAGCGTCTGCGGCCGTCAGCGGCGCCGGAGTGAATTATGCTGTCTTTGTTGGAGGGTTTGCTCGCCGTTAAGTACTCCAGCCTCGTCGTCAGCATCTCGTTGGCCTCCTCCAACTTGTGCACCTCCAACATCAAGCTGCAGTATTTGTTCATGGTGTCGTCCACCTCCTTTGTCTTCTCCTCCAAAAGCTGTTCCAATTCTTTAACTTCACCTTTCACCTCCTCCAGAGCTCTGCTTCGGGATTCCAGGGCAGCCTTGCGCTCCTCCACCTCTTTGCCTCTTTCCTCACACTCCGCTCTCGCCTCTTTAAGGGACGACTTCAGCTCCTCCACCACCTTTTTCCTCTCCTCGGCTTGAATCTGCAGTTGTGTATCCTCCACCTGCGCCGCCTCACTGTGCAGTCCATCTGGTGGAAAAAACGCAGGTCCATGTTTAAAATGTACTACATGGCGGATTTTTTTGTGTGGACCGCATTTGTCGCAGCAATCTGCGGATAATAGCGATCGTTAATACTGTACAGCTGGGGTCCCCAACTGGTACCGGTCCATGAGACATTTGGTACCGGGCCGCACAAAGGGACTGAATGAAACATTATTTTATTGCTCATCAGCGTGAGAAAAAAATTATTTTGAAAATCAGGCACATCAGTTTGTGGCTCTATCAAAATGCTCGTGTGATGTGCAAACAAACAAAAACAACACAAGTATGCTCACAAGCTAGTTTTTACCCCAAGATGGGAGCGGCTCGTTGAAGAATCAAGTGCAGGGCTTCCAACTAATTTCGTCCTTCATCTTTGAAGGTTTTTGGGTTTTAGAAGATAAAGGTTTTGAAGGTTCTTTCGGTAGGACAACGTTACAGGGCCATTGTGTTGAAAACACTTTATTTCCATGTCAACATAACCAGCTATAGAACGCCATATCTTGGACATTACTGCCATCTAGGGGTCTTCACAGCACACAGTACTGATCAATACTGTTGAGTATTTTCTATACATGTTATGCTTACAATTTTTCCGAGTTAAAATAAAAATGTGTTTTAATAAGTAGGAGGGGTAAAAATGTAATGCATATCTTTTTCACATGGTTTTGCAGATTTTCACATATTACAGCTGGGTCTGGAATGTAACCCCCACATCGAAAAGGGATTAACTGTACAGTACTTAAATATGAGCCAGAACGGAGGAGGACATTGTATGTACGAGCAGCGTCAGGTGAACAAACCTGAGCCACTCAGTATGAGCTGCTTCTCTTGCTCCAGCTGTTTGCAAGTCTTCATCCAAAGGGTCAACTTGCTGGAGGCGGCGTCTCTCTCCTTGGACACGCGAGCGACACGAGACGACAGCTCAGACACCTGGACGGAAACAAGGAGATACAGGGATTGATGAAGGAATTCAAACCACCGATTAAGTCTATCGTATAGTCTATATTTTGCTTCGCACAAAAGTGCATTATTATCCGTCCATCTATTCCATATGTTAGGTGTGCATACCTGCTCATTGAGCTTTGAGACCGAGAGCTGCTGAGTTTCCAGCTTCTCCTCCAAGGAGGCAACTGTGGACTGAAGGCTCTGTTGCTCCTGTGACATTTTCACCTTCTCTTCTTCAGTTCTCTGATTCTCTTGTGCCAGCAGAGAAAGAGCAGAGGACAAACTGTTCTTCTCTTCTTCCAGCAACGACAATGATGTCTGAAGCTTCTTTGTCTCCCCCTCCAGCCTCTGTCTGTCCTCCTCTGTTCTATCTCTCTCCTGCTTTAGTACAGTTTGCTTCTCCTCGGTAGAACGGACAGTCTCGTTCTCCTGCTTTAGTCTCTCTTTTTCTTCTAGAAGTCGTTTGTTTTCTCCTTCTAGCTGTTCCTTGTCATCTGCATCTCTGGCTTTTAAAACGTCTTCCTCCAAACTCTCAATGTGAGTCATCAGATTCTTTTTCTGCCCTTCCCACTGCTCTCCATCCATCTTCCACTTCTCCAGCAAGTTCTGAAGCTGTTGTTTCTCTTCCTCCAGCTTCTCCAGGAGGCTCTTCATTCTCTGTCGCTCCCTCTGCATTTCTGCACTATTTTCTTGAAAGGACAGCTCTCGCTGATGAGATGCTTCAAGCTGCGCTTGGAGGTTGTCCACTCGCTTCTCTGCTTGCGCCCTCACCCCCCTCTCTAACTCCTCCACGCTGCACCTGTGCCGTTCCTGCTCTTCTCTACGATCTATCTCTGCCCTCTCCAGCCCTCGCTCCAGCTCCTCCTTAGCAGCCTTCAGCTCCACCAGCTCTACTCTTTTCGTTTGCAGCTCTCGCTCCAGTTGCTCCTTCTCGGATCTCAGGTTGTCCAGAGTGGCAGAAAGCTTCAAGAACTCCTCGTTAAGACCTCTCTTCTCTTCCTCCACCTGGGGGCCAGACAAAATAAAACCCAATCAGGAACAAAAGAACAGAAATTAGGAATAATTTGAACCATGATGAAAATGAACAAAACTTCATTTGCATTTTATGCACAAACCGCTATTATGTCATCCCCCTTAAATTACACGTCATTTGAAGATACAGTGGACCTTTTGCAAAGCAATGCGTTAAGTATTTGCTGTGAAAAGATCAGCTTCAATAATAGTTTCTGCAATCAATATGTTGCAAGAGAGTGAGACGGCATCTGAATGAAAAATAACCTCTGTCGTTAAATGTATGATAACCTGGGGTGAGGTTGTGCAATAGGTATATTCAAAAGTAGTGCAAGTACTTTGAGGTCGAAAGGGCATCAAAAAGTCTTTGATTTTTTAAAGACGAGGAAGAGACATGCAGCTACTCATTTTTTTTTAGTTTTGACGTTTCCCATGTTGTCACTATGTGTTAACATGCCGACCTTACGGTGAACGCGGAAGTGCTGCGTGCAATTACAATTTTAAACATTCTCAACAATTTGAAAACGGCCAAAACACTCTCTAAAACCCTACCTAGCAGCCACCAGGTTTTAATCAGATCCAAAGCAAGACTTAATGACTCTCAATGCAAAATACTGACTGATGTATTTGCAGGAGTGTATAAGTGCAGCGGCACGGTGACCAACTGGTTAGCACATCCGCCTCACAGTTCTAAGGACTCTGGTTCAAATCCGGCCTCCACTGTGTGGAGTTTGCATGTTCTCCCCGTGCCTGCTTGGGTTTCCTCCCACATCCCCAAAACATGCATGGTAGGTTAATTGAAGACTCTAAATTGCCCGTAGGTGTGAGTGTGAGTGGTTGTTTGTTTATATGTGCCCTGCAATAGGCTGGCCAGTTCAGAGTGTACCCTGCCTCTTGCCCAAAGAGGCCCGCGACCCTAGTGAGTATAAGCGGTATGAAAATGGTTGGATGTACAGTTTCCCTGCAATGGATCATACAACCACAATTAAAGCTGCAAGTAGCGATGATTGGGGCACTCGCACCTCCAATCCTCATAAATGATATTGACATTTTCACACCATGCTCTCCCCACTTTAAATAGCAGAGGCTAAAAACCTACGCAATTTTGCATGGCCCACCTTTCTAGGATAGCTGCTTCAGATCGGGGATCATTTGGGTGAATTCCCTAGTGGGAGTCCGGGAGCCCTGGAATTTGGCCAAAATGGCTGCTTCAAACCAATAAGGCAGACTTCCTGTTCAATTCCAGGCATTGGTCCTCGAGACTTTTTTGTGCATCTTGTTATGATAGACAGTGACCACCAAATGTGTATAGATTCGAGAAACTGGTGTTGGGGGTTGGTTTTTGGTAACGTTTTAGAGGGCACTATCGAGTGCGTTTTTGGGGCGTCGTGTTCCGGACCCCTAAAATGCAGATATTTTTACAGGGATACATGGTGGGTTTTTGGGCATGTTAAGGTCTCCCAAAAGGTAATGAACCTGCCAGAGGACTACTAACATCGTGATTCCAAGAGGCCTTCAATAACAAACATAAAACAATACTACATAAAACGTCTCTCCCAGTGTCAATAAAACGGTGCATTTACTTGCATGTACTTGAGGCTTTCGTTGTACACTGTCCAATGACAAAGATAGATTCTAATTCTAATTGCTTTCTAAGTTTTTCCCCCTAATATATAAATACCATTATTGTATAAGATCTCATTAGATTGTATGAGGTATATGATGTGGGTGATGATGAGTGTATGTTGCTTTGTCCAGTAAACAGTACATCAGAATCAAACAGGTTCAAATGAATGTACCATTGTCCTTTCCTCCTCCAGCTCAGATTTTGTGGTCTCAGCCTGTATCAGATTGCAAATCACAGAGTAGTGTTACAATGGTCTGTCTCATTGTTTGTCTTGAAGCATTTAAGGTCAGAGAAGTATAAATGTTTGCGTGTACCTGAAGGACAGCTTCCTCAAGGTCTTGCTCTACATCTTCCTTCTCTCGCTGCAGAGCATCAATTCGGTCTTGCAGTGAGTCAGACTTCCTCTGAGCAGCTACCGACACACACACACAGTCCCGGTCAGGCCACTAACAAGACTGAGAAACGTGACGGTGCTGCAAAAGATGCGAGTAAGTTACCTTTGAGGAGTTCACCCATCTGCTTCTTCTTCCTCTCGTCAGATTCGATGCGAACGCGGAGCTTTTCAATGCCGCTCCGCATCTGCTGGACTTCCTCCTGTGTGGAGTTCAGACGAGAGGCGATTTCTCCCTTTTCCAGTAGAGAAGACTCCAAAGACTGCGTGAGCTGTCGCACTTCTCCCTCCAAAGCCTGGGCAAAGGAACAGTGGTGGAATTACAGAAACATTAAAAGCCTATATTTACTGACATGCTTTCATCGCTCTTCTTATTCACCTGGATTTTGCTGAACAAGGTCTCTGTGTTTTGATTAGCAGTTGTGTTATCATCTTTAATTTTGTCAAGCTGCCCAATCAGTTGTTCCTTCTCTCCACTCTGCTGAGACATGGCTTCCTCCAACACGTTCATCTGCTCCAACAGCTTGAGACAGAAAACAGCTATTATTGTCAAAGTGTGAGGAGGAGAATAAGACATTCGTTGTGATTAGAACTTGCTTATTAAAAAAACAATAGTCAAGTGTGTACCCATTGGCTCTCTGTCTTCATTTTGTCCATGTTGACTTGCAGGGCTTCATTCTCCCTCTTCCCTGCTCTGATGTCCTCCTCCAGGATGGAAATTAAAGACCTGGTATCACAGTTGGACTTCTCTAGCCCGTGTACCTTCTCTCGCCACTGGCCTGCAGTCTGGCTCAGCTCCTCTCGTTCCTCAGTGCAGGAAACCAACTCAGATCTCAGGTGGATTGTCTGGAGAGGAAAAATAACATTCGGTATACACATCCACTGTACAAGAATTGTATTAAACACAGTAAACCTATGCTGCCTTGGCTTCCTGTGACTGCGTCATATTGCGTGGCTGACTGACTGAATAACACTGACTTTAAAATGGGTTCACGTCACAATACACAGTTATTCATGTGTTTTTGTCAAGAATGTGCCAAATTTTAGTCTGAAACCACATAAAACACATTTTACGGGGACATGCGGTATTCGTAAATTTTCACAGCAATTTTTGGAAAGTAACCCCCTCCGAAAGGCCAGCGTTTCCTTGTGTATACAAAAAAGAATTTTATGCAAAAAGATAGACACTTCAGTACAGTGGACCCCCACGATTCGCAGGGGATACGGACCGAGCCTTGCAGCAAATATTGCCTATAGGTGCCACAAGATGACAGCAAATCACTACATGAAGCTCCTTCACTCTAACATAGTTCCTTGGCACCAAGATGCCACGAGGTGGCAGAAAAGAACTACATGAAGTTACTCAACTTACTTCAATGTGGTTCCCTGGTAACAATATGCCACAAGATGGTACCAAAGTAAAACTTATTGCTTTTGCACAACAAAAGTGAATAGGTGAGTTTATCAGTGAATAAAAGGATAACCCCCCCAAAACAAAACAAAAACAAATCTCAATTAGGTAAATTTGCTAATGCCGAACAGTGAATATGCAGGAGTTCATTGTAATGATTTGGGCTGATGTAAATATCTTGCATGTTGACATTTGAACTGTGAATGAGTGCTCACCTCAGCGGAGAGCGTTTCTATCTGCTGCTCCAAGCCCAAGCACATCCTCCTTTGAGTTTCCAGCTCATCCCCCAGCTTGCTCCGCTCCTCCTGCAGGGCCTCCAGCTCACACTCCATGCCAAGGATGTGATGCTCCAGGTTGGCTTTCTCTGAGCGAACCCTCTTCAGCTCGCTCTCCTGCTGAAGGAATTTATCGTCCCACCCGCCTACACAGCAAAAATGAAACCTCTAACTCAATCGCTGTTTATAATATAGAATGTAGATGCTTGTTAATGAGTTATAGAACTACGAATAACTGGCAATGTTACAATTTCACATGCATTTACACTCATAATTGATCTGCATATTTACCTTTAGCCATTTCTAGTCCCTCCACCATCTCCATAACATCAGTTAGCTGGCATTTAGCTGTTTGGAGCTGCAGTGTTAATGTTTCCCTGGCCTCTGACAGCTGAGACAACTACATTCAAACACACAGCATTGGCATCACAATTTAATAAACAAATGCTATTTGTACACTAGGAATATATGAGTCTCTAACCTACCTGATCAAAGAGGCTATTCTTCTCCTTCAGAACATTGTCCATCTTATTTGCTGCACAACGCGCTGCTTCTTCTGCTGCATCAACTTTCTGCTCCAAGTTTTGAACTTGCACTTGGAGGTCTGAGGTCAGCTCCTTCCTCAGTGCAAGGTCGGAGGTGAGCAGGTCAATCTCTGAGAGCAGGGAACGGATTTCCTCTTCCCGATTTGAGAGTTCTTCGTGGTCATTTTGTAACTGCAAAAGCTCTGTCTCTGCAAGACAGAATGTCAACACATACATTATTCGACATTTGGATATACAAGTGGAATAATCTGTAAAGTGAGAAATTCTTATATGATGCTAGTGAAAACATGCAGTGAACGTAATGTTATGTCCAGAAAATGTAGGCAGCCAATGTGTGTGTTCCGTTACTCACTGGTAGAGTGTAGCTCCCTAGTCTCCTCTGCAGAGGAGGAGCATAGTGCCGGTTCAGCTTCATTTTCAAGGACGCCCCAGGGAAGGTTCTCCTCAGGAACCTGCAAGAAAGTTAAAAAATTCACACCCAAAGTCAGTTTGTTTATTCCAGCACATCATATTCGGTGAAAGCACTAAAAATAATAATTTATGAGCAACCTGGTCGAAGGAAAACTCAACAAAACAATTATGTCATACCTCATCATGACCAAATAGCTGCTTTTTAATTTCCTGCATTTCATGTCCATCTTCGACACATGCATCTCTATCTTCCTCCATGTGTTCCTCGATTATCTCTGGTTCGATTACTTCCGTCTTGAGGACAGGTTCTGTTTCACTGCAAGATTCGAGGAAGATAAGCTGTATTTCTCCCAATAATTGTGCATTTGTGACAAGGTGAATTGTCACCATACCTGGGGGCCTCATCAGGTTGGATTGAGAATTTCTCCAATTTGGACTCATTTACTGCCGAAGAGTCTAATGCAGGTTCCACAATGGGTTCAGCATGAATGTGGATTATTGCCTCTGCTGGAATCACCATTACAGATAAATCAGTCTCAAAGAGCAGACACCAATGTTCAAACAAAGACCCCTTCTGAGATTATCATTTACAAGTCACAGTAATTAAAGTCTGCGCTCACCACTGATGGCTGCATTTTCAGGCTCTGTGGAACTCAACTTTTCTTGGGGGCTCTGTTGGTCCTGGAGTTTTGAGAGCTGCTCTATGAGGAGGTGCTGCTGGCCGACCTGTTCCAGCAGCAAGTCATACTGGTGCTTGAACACGCTCAGCTCTTGTTGTAAGCACGACAACTTCTGATTCAGTTCACCCTGCTCCGTTTCAAACTGCTGGTTCCTGAGACACAATCAAGTTGCACCAGTCATTTAACAGCACATCAACAGAAACAGTGATACAGTGAACCCCCATTTATAGTGGGGGATACATTCCAGAATCCAGACACACCTGCATTAGCTAAGATTTTGCCATGTTTTGTTTTTTAAGATAGTTATCACCCCTTCTACATTCTTTAAACACATTCATACTTTATAAAAGACACTTTTTAAACATAAATGTTTGAACACAAAAATAATATCCATCCATCCATCCATCCATTTTCTGAGCCGCTTCTCCTCACTCGGGTCGCGGGCCTGCTGGAGCCTATCCAAGCTATCAGCAAACATAAAATGTTTAGAAACTACTGCAGACATTGTAGTGCGTGTGTGTTAGATATGTGCCTTGAAGAGGCGGGGCCTGATGGGTTGGCGGGTGATAGTGAGTCTGGATGTGAGTTTCTGGGCATGACCTATGGCTGACAGCAGCTCCTGTGTGAGTGTGCTCAGTGTATTTTTCTTTTGCTTTGTTCTACAGAAAATGAATGGGAGAAAAAAAAACAACAACAGGCCCACCCTCTTAAAAAATGTCTACAACGGAGTGGTGGTGCAATCAGCTATTAAACGGTCCATCCATCCATTTTCTGTACCACTTATCCTCACTAGGGTCGCGGGCGTGCAGGGTACACCCTGAACTGGCCAGCCAATCGCAGGGCACATAATGTACAGACAAGCATTTACGCTCACATTCAAATCGAAAGAGAATTTAGAGAATTCAATGAACTAAACACGGCGAACATGTTTTTGGTGCGTTTGAGGAAGCTGGAGTAAACCCACGCAAGCATGGGGAGAACCTTTGAATCCAGAACCTAAGAACTGTGAAGCAGATGTGCTAACCACTATTTCACCGTACAGCATGTATATTATTATTTGTTGAAAGTAATGCTAATCGAATTTAACGGTAACTTAAAAGCTTTCTGTTTTCTCCAAACAACCATTCATACTCACACATATGGGCAATTTAGAGTCTTCAATCAACCTACCATGCATGTTTTTGATGTGCTAACCAGTCGACCACCGTGCCGCGCTATTAAACTGTTAGAATTCAATTACGGTAGTTAAACGAAGGCGGCACGGTGGCCAACTGGTTAGAGCGTCAGCCTCACAGTTCTGAGGACCCGGGTTCAATCCCCGGGTCCTCAGGACTGTGTGGAGTTTGCATGTTCTCCCCGTGCCTGCGTGGGTTTTCTCCGGGCACTCCGGTTTCCTCCCACATCCCAAAAATATGCATAAATTGGAGACTCTAAATTGCCCGTAGGTGTGACTGTGAGTGCGAATGGTTGTTTGTTTGTATGTGCCCTGCGATTGGTTGGCAACCAGTTCAGGGTGTACCCCGCCTCCTGCCCGATGACAGCTGGGATAGGCTCCAGCACACCCGCGACCCTAGTGAGGATAAGCGGCTCAGAAAATGGATGGATGGATGGATAGTTAAACGAATCACGATATAGAAGAGGAAAACCGTAATAGTCATTGTACCTTGCTCTTTTCTCTTCCTCCATTCTCTTTTCTGTCATCTCAAGCTGATTCTTCATCCTGTGACACTCCAGTTCAGAAGACTGAAGGAGGTTTTGGATGCGTTCCTTCTCCTCTCGCAGAGAAGCCACCTCATTGTCACGCATTTTTACGCTCGCTTGGGATCGCCGCTTCTCCTCCATTAGCTGGACTTCACAGCACTGCAGAGCCATGTTCTTTTCCATCAGCTGATTATTGGTTTCTTCCAGCTGAAGTTTGTCCTCCACTGCTTGATTCAGCTTTTTTGCCAGCTCACCGAGTTGAGCCTCAATATGAGATTCCTGTTTACTGAGAAGATCAAGAGTGGTGAGGAGCTGGACTCTCTCTTCAGTGAGCTGCTTCACTGTTGACTCTATGTTTTCTTGACCCGCGGTCACTTGTTTTGTCAGTGCTTCCGCTTGCTGCTTCTCCTCAGTTAAAACTTTCACATTGATCTGCAGGTGTTTGTTCTCCTCAGCTAACACGTCAAGCCTGCTTTCCAACTTCTGCTTCTGAACAGTCACCTCGCTCATGTCAGTTTGTAATTGCTGTTTGTCATTGACTAATTGTTTCAGAGTTGCCTCGAAGTTATTTTTCTCCTGAAGTGACACTTTGTCATCATCATCTTTGTCTTTGATTATCTGGTTGAGAGTAGCAACTTTAGCCATCAAAGTGGCAACTTCCTCTTCTAACTGACTGCATTTGACAGTGTCCCCCTCCAGGCGAGTTATCTCACAACTCCTCTCCAACACTTCCTCTCTGGCTGTAACATACTTTGTCTCCAGCATGGAGTTCTGAGACTGGACCTCCTCCAACCGTGCTTCCAAAACGGAGACCTATGGAAATTAGCATTTTGATCCCAAAGTTTTGTTTGTAATTGTTAACCAGTTGGCACAGGAAAGGAATTATCACAGGTCACAGGCAAAATGACCAATATCTCTACATGCCTACCTGGGCTTTGCTGTCCTCTAGTCGGACCACCATGTCCGACATCTGGCTTTGTTTCTGAGCTAACGCAGATTCCAGTGACTGGATGGTTTCGTTCAGAGTCTCCATTTGATTTTCATAACAGTTGACAGTTGTCTCGTTGTCTTCCAGGTCCATCTGAAGCATCTCAAGCTGCACCTTTATGGAAAAAAGATTAAAAAAAATAAAAAATAAAAAATATTTAAAATACTTTTGAACCGCCCGAGAGGTAATCAACAATATTTATTAATATGGTTGTAATTTACAGAATCATAATGTGTGGTGTTTAGTTTTTTTTATCTTTTCAGTAAACTAAGTTCAGAGGTGGGAAAGTACCGTATTTTCACGACCGTAAGGCGCACTTAAAAGTCTTAAATTTTCTCCAAAATGGACGGGGCGCCTTATAATCCGGCGCGCCTTATGTGTGCACCGAGTTCCAAAATCTATAAATGTTGTGTGATGAGCGCGCCGCTTGACTGACTGGGAGCATTTCCTGCCGACACGCTGCTTATGTAGAGGAAAGGCGGACGTGATCGAGTACAGCATGCGGACATAAAGGGGGAAGGGTGCGCGTGAAGGAGGACGCTAAAGGCACGACCCCATTAGGTATATAGCGCCGGGGTGTGCATTGTGCAAAACAACATCGGTTTGGCTAAGGACCCCCGAAAATAGCACCTAGGAAGAGACATGCTTACGAAGCACAGTTTAAACTGCAAGCTGTGAGTTACGCGGAGGAACATGGGAATCGAGCAGCCGCAAGAGAATTCAAGATCAACAAATGCATGGTTCGCAAGTGGAGGAAGCAGGAAAACGAGCTTCGCCGAGTCAAGAAGATGAAGCAGAGTTTCCGGGGAAACAAGGTGAGGTGGCCCGAGTTGGAAGACCAACTCGAGCAATGGATTAATGAGCAAAGAACAGCCAGGAGAAGCGTCTCTACAGTCACCATTCGACTGAGGGCAATAACGCTTGTAGAAGAAATGAAAAACCAACATTTTCAAGGAGGTGCTTTCGTTTTATGAAACGGCGCCATCTAGACTACCATGGCGCAGCAACGTCCGGCGGATTACAAGGAAAATCTGGCCATCTTCCGCTCCTTCTGCAGTAAAAAGATTGCCGACAAATACAGCCAGCCCAACCGCATCGCCAACATGGACGAGGTGCCGCTCACTTTCAACATCCCGGTGAACCACACTGTAGAGAAGAAGGGGACCACCACGGTAGCGATATGCACAACGGGGCACGAGAAGTCGGCTTTTACAGTTGTGCTTGGTTGCCATGGTAATGGACAGAAACTGCCACCTGTGGTGATTTTTAAGAGGAAGACGCTGCCTAAAGAAAGGTTTCCAGCTGAAGTCATTGTTAAAGCCAATCAAAAGGGTTGGATGGACGAGGAGAAAATGAGAGAGTGGATGAGTGAGGTGTACGTAAAGAGACCGGGTGTTTTTTTTCCGCAAGTCACTGTCCCTGTTGATCTGTGACTCCATGCACGCCCATCTCACAACCGCTGTGAAAAACCAAGTGCAACTAAGACTGGGAGGCAATGCCGGGCGATTAATTTACCAGTTTATACTAAAATTGTTCAATTAATATATTTTATTTATGCATCACATAAAATAATTCTGTTGTATTCATTGTGAATATAAAATAGGAAAAAGAAAAGAAAAAAAGAACCAAACCTTGATTTTGTTCATGGCAACCATCTTCTCTTTCAGGACCTCAGTAGTCTTGGCATGTTCTACTTCTGCACAGTTCAGCTTCTCCTTCAGACTCTTTATGCTGGCGTCTCTTTCCTCCAAACCTTGCGAGGCTGCAGACAGAGTTGCCTTCATGGTCTTCACTCGTGTTCGGACGTTACTCAACTCGGCTTCGGTGGCATTCTCTGCAGCTTCACACCGTTCTCGGAGGCTCTTTTCCTTGCTGAGGAAACTTTGGACCTCCAAAGCCTGACTCTCAGATAGTTGGCTCACCTTCTGTCTGAGCTCTGCAGCTTCTTTTTCCAAAGCAGAACCCAGATTTACTCTCTCAGTCAGTGTGTTCTCCAAGTTGGTCTTGACTTCAGTCATGGAGGAGAGACTCCTTTCAAGAGCATCCAGGTGCATTTTGAGGTCGGCATGTGAGCGGTTGACCACCTCAAGTTCACTTTTTAAAAGTGGGAGTTTCTCAGCTGCATCTTTGCTTGCAGATACATGCTCCTCTAAAGAAGATATTTGCTCCTGCAGCTTGTTTACCTTCTCAGCATGTGTATCTTTGAGGAACTTCACAAGAGAGATATTACATTTATTAGCAAATTGACTAATGATAAGACTGTTTATTTTTTAAATCTACATGTGATAAGACTGTACCTCCGTTTCTTTCACCCTCTTTTGAGAAGCTTTTTCCAGGTCTTCATTTTGTTTCTCCAGAGACAAAAGCCGAGCCCGGTCTTCTCCGAGCAGCCTCTCTTTCTCTGTTACTTGGGCACACACCTCCCTCAGCTCCTCCTCAAGCTGTTGCAGTTTTTGCACCTTTTCCGCATCTATCCTTTTGTGTTCCTCCTCGCGCTCTGACATCTCCTTACTTTGTTTCTGCAGCTCTGCTCCAAACTGCTCCTGAGCTTTCAGCAACTGATCCATGGAGCTGATCTGAAACGAGCAAAACACGAAGTGTAGTGAAAGTCAAAACACTATTATAGCTCTTATTCCAAAATTCTAGATCTATGAATGAATCAGGGGTGATTTGGATTAATTTGCAAATCCCCATGAAAAAAAAAAAAAACTAATCCCAAATCTTAATTTTCCCATTTGAATGAAAACGAGTCAAAGAATAAAATAATTCTTACTTTATTCATATAAGCGCTGCAATGCTGCCTAAGGCTGCTACCATTCGCTTCTGTGCATGAACGCATTGTAGCTTCACCACGATCTCCATAAATAATTATTTGTAGGGGGGGGGGGGGGGGGGGGGGGGGGGGGGTTTGGGGGGGCGGGATAAATAAATAAATTAAAACGAGCTCTGCTTTGATGGAGGCTTGCGTTTAGCCTGGCTCTCCAATGAGCTGGACGGATAACATGGAAGCGCCACAACGGAAGCGGAAAACAAGCCATCACTGGAGAGGGCGGCTGATTGATGGTCATAGTCATTCGTTACTCTCAAAACAAATAACGAATGGGGTTTTATGGTGCCTATGGAGTCTGACCACTACAAAACACACCTGTTTTTTGGTGAGTAGGAGCTCTTGCTGAGTTTCCTCCAACTGTAACTTGATTTGCGTCGTCTCCTCTGCCTTCACTGCAATGCTTTCCTCACATTTTCTCAACACAGCTGCTTTCTCCTCTGATAATCTGGGTGCAAAAGATGAACCATGTTACAAACATATCGTTTATTTTATTTTAGGGTTATAATGACTCCAGTGACTCACAATCAATAAACACAAAACTCTCACATAGTATAATCAAAATGTAATAGATAACATAATAGTCAATTTACAGTGATAACCTCATTTGTGCTCAAGGATGACACATTCGTTGATACATTCCAGTCGCTTTCTACCCTTGAGCGATAACAGAATGCACATTCATGCAAGAGCGGAGCTTTGTTAGTAAGCAGGATTTTCATAACTACAGTAGTAGTAGGGCTGGGCGATTCATCGAAATTTAATTGTGATTTTGATTTTGGCTTCTCACGATCATAAAAACATTATAACCGATGAATAACGATTAATGTACTGAATGGTGCGGTGTGTGCATGTAAGTTCCTCCGTTGTAAAAGCACCTGCGTTGCTTGTGGCAACCCGTGATGCATGTTATTTTGCCCTCCCAGAGCATGCTTTAAGATGTTTATTGACACCCCTTTTGCGTAAAACTAAATGCACAACAACAGCAATTACACACATTGCATGGTTAAATACAACACACACTTTGTTTGAGAATCATCGCCAACTTAATGCTAACACTCAATGGAAAATTTATTGATTGGCTAGCTAACAGAATTATAAGTGAGGGGAGGGATTTACCTTTGAATAACGAATATTCACACACAACCGTGTTACTACATAAAGACACACATAATACTCACAGGCATATACTGTATTCTTCTTAATCTGTGAAATACGACTTCTATTTATCAAGTTCGATCGCAACTTTCTTCTTCTAGTCCAGGGGTGTCAAACTCATTTTTGTCGCGGGTCAAATCGCAGTTAATGGATTCCACTCAGAGGGCCGTTATGGCTGCAAACCCATATGATTGTCTCAGATTATTACATATACGCAAATGAATGGATAATTACTTGTGAAATCAGAAGCCAGTAAAAACAGTTTGTTCAAGTACAGTATAATCAATTTTATTTTAAAAGTGGCGATGGTCACAAAAAATGCTTGCAATAGCGCAATATTTTTAAAAGTGAAGTCAATTTGCAATTTTGGTATTTTAGCAAGAAACGCAGTCGATGCACACTCTCGGGGGCCACATAAAATGATATGGCGGGCCGGATCTGGCCCCCGGGCTACCAGTTTGGCACCTGTGTTCTAGTCTTTTATCTTAATGTGTGTATCTGCATGCATGCACCACACTGGCCTAAGAGGCCAAGGCCTGCACAGCAGGAACAGCAGGTATTTTGTTTTATTTATTGTTTCTATTCTTCTTGCTATTATGTTAATATATGACTATTTTACTTGTTACTATTTATTTTCTTATTGTTCTATTAAGTCATATTTAAAGTTAAGTTTTGGTAGTTGAATAAATGCTAAGTTTTAAAATCAATTAACAATCATGTTTATTAATTGTGATTTCAATATCAATCAAAACAATTAGGATTACGGTGGACCCCTGCTGTTCGCAGGGGATAGGGACTGGGCCAACCGCAAATAGCGATAATTGACGCCCGTTATTACTGAATTTAAATTTAAAAAAATAGAAAAATAAAGAAAAATAATTTTGCACTCTGCTGACCATGGAGAAGAATTCCATTTTAAGTTAAGTGGAAGCTACCTCTGCTGACTGGAGAAACACTGTATTATTGTATCAGCTTGAAAAAGAAAAAATGTGGTACACAGTAACGACAATGAATAAAAACATATTTTGAGGTTGTTTTACAACCTGCAAATTGTGCAAAAAAAAGAAAAAAAACCTGTTATTTGAAAGAACAAAAAAAATTTTTAATTACAGATTCTTTTTTTTTCAAAGCCTGAGGGTTAATTAATAATTAGTGTTCAGAGGCGTTTATTTGCTCAACTGATGGTAGCAAGCAATTAGGCATTTAACAGCGAGGAGGCCTGTAATTGTAAAAGGCATTTTTAAATGAGCACCAGACGTTGACCTTATAACTGTTTGTGATTTTTTATTTTTTTTTTACTTTTCGGTTTTATTGCGTGTGCTTTATGTTTAATTAGTCTTAGTCTGAGCCAGTTCACAGCTGGTAAACAACTTGTGCATATATACCTGTAGCAATAGACTTTCATTTAGACACTGTTATTCTTTCATATTTTGCATTCTTTCTAGGATACTGTGCTGCATACCTGTACTTATAGATACACAGTTTTTATTTTAATGTTCTTCATTTCTAATTCGTGCCAAATGGGGGAGAACTGTGGTTGTGCCAGCCTACTCTGCAAGTATCAATAATGATGAGGAGGAAGATGACGGTGCGGTTTGGGTTCGCGCCATCGAGGGGTCTCACACATCACGCCACTCAAGCTACCGCTGCTACTGACCGCCAGCGAGCCAGCAGAGGATTCAGTAGACACTTACTTTCAGCATGGGACCGTGCAATCAGCTGATTTGGCGCACTTCTTTAAAACAACGGTCCCCACTCCTTTTTGCACCACGTTCCGGTTTCACGTAAAAAAATGTTATAATGGGAGGGTTGTAGCTGCCGTGCAGCAAAAATGCTTTGTTTGCTTCCTATACACATAACTCAGGCACCGTCGCCGCTCAACGAACGGTGACGTTTGCGGGGAAGGTTCTTATGCACCACAGGCTCGTAGCTGAGCTCAAATAAACAGAGAAAGGAAGTGGTTCCATTCAGTACATTCACTCAAGATTCCTTCTCTTTCATTTGAAGGCGTTCCCGCGGAACACAACACTACTAAAATCGCCCGTCTTCTGCTGTGCAAAAAATAAAAAATAAAAAAGACTGCAAAATGCTTGGTGCACAAAAGCGCACTAACACACCAACTGGGTGTACTTTTAATATTTTCAGTGCCCATGCGCATCCCTGCTTATACTTCATTATTTAAATAATATTACAATTGATCATGTATTCTGTATTTACAGCTCATAGCTAACAATCCTTCCCCACCTGCCATAAACTACAAAAGGAGTTTGCACAACGCCATGTCTGGGCTGCATGTGGTGTGTGTTGTAGTGGACTACCAATCCTTCCAGTCTACTGCAACATTTACTACTATTTCAGTGTATTATATGTAATTACAGGCTACTTTACTATATATTTGATCTCGAAGGCGGAAAAAAAAAAATTGTTTAACTCAATTCTCTGAGGCACAGTGTCTATTAGAGAGGAGGCTTCTTGATGCAGAAATAGAGTAAGACTAATTGGAAGGCAGCGATAACAAAGAGCAGCAAATAAACGTCTCACCTTAAATTTCTCTCTTCGTGCTCTGCAGTGGCCTGAGCAAGGGTGTCTCTCAGCTGGCATATTTCAGCTAGGCCGAGTTCAATCACTTGTTCTTTGGAGTGCGCCAGGTCGGAGGCTGCTCGCTGCTCATCTTGCAGCTGAGTGATGCTCCTCTCAGCCTCCTCTGCTCGGGCAATTTCCTTTTCCAGCTGCGACTGAAGATCTCTGACCTATACAGATCGAAGGATTAGTGGCCAGCCAAACAGCATGGTGTTTCAGCTGGAAGTTTACAGAATAAACTAGGAATAACCATAGTAATTCACCTGTATTTCAAGCTGGGTCACCTGTGCACCAACATTTTCCAGATCCTTTGTGTGTTTCTGTACAGCCTCAGAGGATTTAGTCTGGAGATCCTTGTACTGATGCTCCTTCTCCTCCAGCTCTGTACTCTTGATGAGGAGTTCTCCCTTTAGGCTGTCAATTTGTGTCGACATCCTGGCCTGGTTCTCCTCTGCACACCTAAGATGCTTCTACAATGCAGGATGAATCATTTGGGTGGAGTTTAACGCTGTTTCGTGTCAGTTACTGATAGGCACTTTATTTTGCTGCCTCTTTGAAAGTACCAAGCATAAAAGACGCTGAAAAGGAGAAACAGGAAGTAGCCTACGGAATGTAGACATTGACAGTAGGATCGTTACTCATGCGGCATGTTCTCGTGTCTTCATAGGTTCATGCGGTCCCTTCAGAACACAATGACTAAGACGTTTGCATAATGTTTGTGTTAATGTGACATACAGTGAGTACGGAAAGTATTCAGACCCCCTTCATTTTTTCACTCTTTGTTATATTGCAGCCATTTTCTAAAATCATTTAAGTTTTCATTTCTTCCCCTCAATCTACTCACAGAACCCCACATTGACAGAAAAAAAGAAATAATTGTTGACATTTTTGCAGATTTATTAAAAATAGTGCTGCAGTGATGGTTGACTTTCTAGAAGTTTCTCCCATCGCCCGACTGCATCTCCGGGGCTTAGCCACAGTGATCTTTGGGTTCTTCTTTACCGCTCTCTGGGTTTTGGTCGTCCCAAACGTCTTCCATTTAAGGATTATGTGCTGCACTGTGCTCTTCAGAACCTTAAGTGCAGCATAAATGTTTTTGTAACCTTGGCCAGATCTGTGCCTTGCCAAAATTCTGTCTCTGAGCTCTTCAGGCAGTTCCTTTGACCTCATGATTCTCATTTGCTCTGACATGCACTGTGAGCTGTAAGGTCTTCTATCGACAGGTGTGTGGCTTTCCTAATCAAATCCAATCAGTGTAATCAAACACAGCTGGACTCCAATGAAGGTGTAGAACCATCTCAAGGATGATTAGAAAAAATGGACAGCACTTGAGTTAAATATATGAGTGTCATAGCAAAGGCTCTGAATACTTATGGCTGTGTGATATTTCAGTTTTTCTTTTTTAATAAATCGGCAAAACTTTCAACAATTAGTTTTTTTCTGTCAATATGGGGTGCTGTGTGTACACTAATGAGGAAAAAATGAAGTTAAATGATTTTAGCAAATGGCTGCTAAGAGTGAAAATTTTAAGGGGGTCTGAATACTTTCCATACCCACTGTATGTGTGACGTTCAATTACATGTGGCGATGTATGCGGGTAAAATACGAACATGGTGGCGCAAAATGCTGCTGGGACATTAGCTCCGTTGCTAAATGTAGATTGTAATCTCGTGGGATTTGTCGTCATGACATCTTTCTTTCCTTCTCTATCCACTTGTCTGTTATAATTTCACTACAATTGACTGTTGTGTGGAAGTTAAGGACGCTCATCCTTCTTGGCTCATGAAAAGGAGTTTGGCTGACTGTTTCATCATTGTTAACGCTTGGAAGCGCAACACATTGGGAGGGCAGTACATATACTGTATGTATTCTGTTGTAGGACTATTACTGGAGCTGCTGCACTTACCTGCAGTTCTTCGTTAGCCTCATTCTGTGAACACAGACTTTTGTCCAACACACTGATTTTGTCAGTGAGTTCCTTCTGTGTGGCCTCTACATCGCTGATGATGGTATTTTTCTCGTTCTTCCACTCCAGCAGAACTTGATGCTTTTGTGTCAGCTGCTTGCACTCATCAAGACTCGCACCAAGACTTTTCTTCAGCTCTTGACTCTCTTTCACAGCCTCTGTCAACTTGTTGCTCAGCTGCTCTGCATCTTGCTTTTGCTTCTGTATTTCCTTCTGGGACCTACAGTGTGATTGTAACAAGGTTAATTGGCTTTCATCAAATCAAGGAGTAAGAGTGGACAGTTCTTTTCTTCCCCCAATGTCTACCATTCATTTTTTGTCTCTGCGTCAGACAGAGTCTTCTTTAGGTTTTCAAGTTCCAGCGTCGAAGCTTGAGACTGCTGCTCCAGTTTGCACTGAAGTCTCTTCAGCTCTTCATGTTGACGTTCACATTTTCCTGAGGAATAAAATGGCATGAGAGGTGTTTAATTTTTTTTTAAATGAGCTGGCTAACCTCCAATGCAGGAGTGGACAACATTTTGTGACCAAGGACCACATTTGATTTTTTTAAAACAGGCAGACGGGCCAGGTAATTTGGAGATGAGGTAAGACAAAAAAGTCAAAGTGTGCACGGGTACGTGAAATAGTTTATCTTAAATAATAAACTAATAATATATACAAATATATACTTTTATTTGTTTTACGCTAAAATAATATTTAATAAAATAATTATTTTGCATGTCATTATTGCAATTATTTATAATTAATGAATTATAATAACTGAATCAATGTAATACAATTTGTATTAGTCTATTATTAAACAATTACAAATAAAAAAAGAATAAATACATTGTAATTAACTAATTTTAGGACAAAACTAAATGAATACTACAAATATTACAGGACGGAATAATGTAAATGCTTGGTGGGTCAGATGAAAGAAACTGAGCTTTGCGTGCGCTAATGCTACCATTAAAATATTACCTTTGAGGTCATCCAGGAGGCCTTGGGTGCGTTTGAGAGTCTGGTCCATGGTCTTCTTCTCATCCTCTAGTTGTGACAGGCGTCTGTTGCTCTGGTCCAGCTGGACAGAAGTACTGTTCTTCTCTCGCTGATGCTCCTGGAGTCAGAAAGAGAAACATACATTAAACTCAGTACACAGGTTATTAAAAGGTATGTTCATATTCCATCCATCCATCCATTTTCTACCGCTTATCCGAGGTGGGGTCGCGGGGGAAGTAGCTTTAGCATATTGCATTTACCAATTAGTTATGAAACCAGTTATCTACCTCCACCAAGCAAAAACACAATGACTAATTAAAAAGATTGCATTAAATTTAATTCCAGATACTAATGATATAAGTGCTTCTTTCAGTGAAAGCAAATCATAGATTTGTACTGGTAAATCACCAGTTTGGAATAGAAAGCAGGTGATAATAGAATCAACCACTAGAAATCTCAAATGTCAGGCAATTCAAAAATGAAAGATGCAAGTTAAAGTCACCTCGAGTTTCTTGCGGAGGTCCTCCTCTTTGGTCTGGCTGGCCTGGAGGCTCTGATGTGAACGCAGCAGCTTCTGTTTCTGCTCCTCCACCTCCCTGTCAAGCTGACACTTCTGAGAACACATCTAGAAACACAACAAGAGGAGATAAGCATTCAGTAATATTCCACTTTAACCTTGCCAGAACTTGAATTTTATAATAAAGCAACTCATGGTAAAAGTAAAACAGTGTTACCTTCTCCAAATCAGTCTGCAGTATATTGTTGTCTTTTTTGGACTGTTGGATCTCTTGTGTTAACTTAGTTCTGGTCTGCTCCATCTGTTGCTCCAAAGCCTGATTAGATCTTTGCAGCTGAGCTTGCTCCTACACACAATGAAATCGATCAGGTGTTATGTTTTAATTTTATCAGATTAAAAAGAAGTTAGAAGTGGTACGGCTCTGTCTTGTCGTACCTTCTGGCTGTCTCTCTCCTGGTCCTTGACTTTCTGTTCCAGTGCTCGTTTGCAGCTCTCAGCATTGTGTCTCTGACAGCTCATCTCCTCTGTAACTTGCTTCAGCTTCTGCTCTACTGAAGAACACTAAGAAAAAGAAGCAACACCCTTTAAGGGACCTTTCCCACAAGGTTCCACACTTTCCTCTTCTAGACGGTGTAATAAACTAAAAAGAAATAAACTAGTTGAAAGACAGGAAATCATGTCTTACCTTGACCTCAAGCTGCTGATGTCTGTCAGTGGTCTGACGCAGCTCATGGCTTGTCTTGGCCAAGTCTCGGTCCCGTTCATTCAGGTCTTTGCGGGCCTGGGTCAGTTGGACTTGCAGGTCCTGCAGTTTGGAGGCCTGACTACTAAGCTCTCTCTCGTGACTGGACATGCTCCTCTCCAGCTCTGACACACGCCCACGAAGCTCTGAAACGATGAAGAAATTCCATCAATCATACAATCTGTCTGAAAAGATACATTCTAGGTCCAACACAATAACTCAACACAGTTACAACTCACCAAAGACTTCAATTTAGAGAAGTAGCCAAAAACTCGTCAAATGTCATTGACAAAGTCTGTTAGTTCCAGAATTGCCTAGCGCTGTGGCGCAATGCAGGCAGAGAATGGGACTGAAGCATTTCCGGGTCACAGTCAGATATACAATATGACTAAATCCAACTCCAAAAGACAAGCCGCACATGCCTACATTGCGGCCATGTTGAATGTGGGGCTTAAAAGTGGCGGCCATGTGAGGATGGCTCTATTTATTGTCTGTTGTACATAGAGCGGCACTGCCGTGGTGTTAGCGCTGAGGAATACAAACAAGTCTCTGGAGTCTGCAACGTGCCGGTTTTTGGTAAAGTAACAGGGTTTTTTTTTGTCAAGCCGTTGCTTTCGAACTAGCAAGCACACTAATTCCTCGCGGTGTGGATAAAATGTGAAACTTTTAAACATTTTCAAGATTTCTTTATAATAATTTACAATAACCTTGTACTGTACTGGGTGTTTTAGGCCACAAAAAATATTACAAAACATAAATATTGGACTGTACAGTAATGTGTGTGCATTTGGCCTAAAACAATTAATTAATAAATAATGACAAAGAAAAAAAATTGGCTTTAATGTAATGGACTGCTGCTGACTTCGGCTATGGGGGAGCTAGCGTGGCGAGCTAGCCCAGCAGCCTGTACTTGTAAGTAAACATTTCACTATGACTATCCCATCACAAATTACTCACTGCTTGACTATTTAAACACCGTATTACCACTGCTAAACCTATCACCAGGAATAAAACATGTTTATCCACGATGACGTTACGTATTGTCATGTATCATACGTGTGCATGTGTAAACCTTAATTTGTCCTCTTTTTTCCATTTTACTTGTTATAACAAACACCGACTGTTTGGCTCATGCAGAAAGGTTCAAAAAACCATTCAAAAATGTTCATTCAATAATCAGTTGCATTAGGTTCTGCTTTTGGAGAATCATCAACACATATGAGCGAGGGAGTACTCATTGTATGACAAAATTGTTCAGGGGGTACACAAGACAAAAAAGGTTAGGAACCACTGATCTAAGGAGTGAATCAAAAGAAAATATTTTTTTAATATTTTGCTGCGGTCATGTAACTATGAAAGTAACAAAAATATAATTGTTGTATCTGATGGACAGTAATAAGATTATAGAGGTGTACCTATTGTGGTTTGTGAGTGCATATACTATGAGTACAAACAGTACCTTGATTTAGGATTTTCAGTTGCTCCATCTGTTGGGATCCACCGGGACTCGGTGCTGTTCTGGTAGAGCTCATCCGCTGGCTGGGTTTGATGGGCGTGTCCTCATGGGCATCCCAGAGGGACGTGCCCCGCCTCTTCAGAGGCGTTTCCTTAACTTCCTGAGACTGGCGTGCGTGGGCCTGATCTTGCTGTTGCCATGGGAATATAGAGGATCCACCTTGGCGACCAGCCATGTCTTTGTGGCTCACGCTTACTGACGACTGACTCAAGAGCTGCAAAAGAGACTGTTTAGCAAAATTTACTTGGAAGACAAGACACTCAGTGACCATGACTGACATACTCACTTTGACCTGCAGGACTTTTAGTTCATTTTCTAGCCTTTTTCTTTCTTCTGCTTCCTGGTTGTATTTCTCTTGAAGGTCTTCTAGTTTATCTGTAGCAAATATACAGGTTGTATGTCAAATTTTTGACATGTTCTTACAGGTACAATAATATATATTATAACTTAAAAGGTTAGGAAGGGCAAGTTTACAGCAGTGTGATACCTTGCGGTCTGTAAACTGAAACTGGAGTGGGGAAACTCTTCTGGGGTGTAACAAATGGCTGCAGCTCCGAGGATGATAACGAGGAGGAAGAGCCAGCAGGTTGAGAACGATCCAGTTCAGTTTTATACCTGAAAGACAACAGATGAATATAGTATTTGATGTTAATTGATGAATGCTGCCCATTCACCATAGCTTCGCTTGAATCAAAATTTGTACAAAAGCACAACTCACTTCTTTAGCTCCTGCTCCAGTCGCTCTATAGTCTTCCTACAAGTGTTAAGCTGCCCCTCCAAATATGTCACCTTTATTAAAACAAAGCAGTTCACATAATTTACAGTTCCATTTTGATTTTAGATGTGCCCCATTGACATTTGGCTGAATTTGCCCATACACTATCAATTTCTCACTGATGAATTGTGTTTTCCCAAACAATACTATAGTAAAATGTATTTAAATGTATAAATCTAACATATCTGGATAGATGATTGAACAAACCCAAGAAAGGAGGACATTTCAATATTGGATTCATATTAAAATATTTACACACATTCACGATTCAACAGTTCATAATAATGATGTATCGGTATACATTTCTGATTGCCAGTGCTATGAAAATTCTCTCTTAATAACTCAACGAGTATCATAAAACTTGAACTTACTCCTTTATGACAGTGGAATATGGTATAATTCTCCACCCGATATATATATATATATATATATATATATATATATATATATATATATATATTTTTTTTTTTTAAACTTACCTGCTGCTCTTTGATCCCCAGATCATGTACAACCTTGTGGCGAGCTTTCTCTACAGAGTCACATGACTCTACTAAAGACTGGTTCTCTCTTTTCAAAGCAGATGTCTCATTGCGTTCACTGTCCACCTGCAAAACAAAACAACAAATACTATACAGTTTATAATTTGATTTCCCCATGCCCCTTCAATGCAGTTTTCCTTTTAGGTGCAGCCATGCAACTCTAATTTCACCCAGAAAAATAACATGGTTTCAATTGTCACAGTTTAGAATCCAGCTGCGATACCTTCTTGACCACTGACCTTTTGTTTCTGCTTCTGTAGGGCTGCCTCCAGAGAGTCAATCTGGAACTGCTTTTGAGTTCTCTCCTTTTTCACTTTGTCCAGCTGGACTTCCATCTCCCGGATCTTCTGCAGGGCCTTTCCCGGAAGTCCATCCTTCCACTCCTCCACCGCCCAGCTCATTGTCACTCACCTGACGAAACAGCCAACACAAGTTGGGTTAGAGTAAGAACATATGATATATGGACAAAAGTATGGGGACACGCAGTTACCAAACCGACATGAAGTGTGTGGTTTTAGTTTGTTAGTTGCAGTTTTTACAGCATATACATTTCTGAGAAAACTACACATTTTTGGGAGAGTCAGAGTGGCTGTGGTATTATTATTTTTTTTATTATTATTATTTGGGTCAAGTGGACGATGGCACCATGTTTATCTGAAATACTGTGATAGTTTTTTTTTTGTAAACCAACGTTAGTGTCCGATGAAGGCGGGTAAGTGTTTTTTTGTTGTTGTTTTTGGGGTGAGGTGGGTGGGTAAGAACGATTTTGAGACTAAGAACATTTAAATTAAATGCTAACTAACATACTAACTACAAGCTTTAAAAGGGATCTAACGTACTAAGTATCTTTCTGTTAGCTTTAGCATTAATCTGTCGTTAAACTAGTATAATTGTCAGCTTCACCCCAGAAAAAAAAATGTACACAGTGAAACCTTAGGTAACGGGTTTAACTATGTATACACTACGAGGAATTCTTCCTGATGGAAATAAAAAAAACTTACTTTGGCGCGATGGTTCTCTACAACGATTGTTGACGACTCGTTGAAAATTCAAATTGTACAGAAACAAACAGGATTTCATCTAAATCGACGCTCATTGGCTAGAGCTCGTGACGTTTATTGAACGACCTCTGTCACTTGCCGTGGCAGTGCCGCCATGTGGCAAGGCGTTTTATGTGCACACAATAATCAACATCAGGATGCTCACTGCATCGTTTGAAATAGTTTTTTTTTTAAATTTCAGTTTTTTAAAATGTATTCTATTTATAACATACAAAGTCTGACCTGGAAACGCCTCGGAATCCCCCGGAAGAGCCGGACTAAGTGGGCTGGGAAGAGGGAAGTCTGGGGTTCCCTGCTTGAGCTGCTCCCTCCGCGACCCGACCTTGGATGTTACTAAAATTTTCAAAATACTTTTATGTCAAAATAGACATGGATCGAGGAGTGATACACAAATAAAATGAGCCCTAGTTTCTTTGAATATGATAAGGATTCAAGATGTTATGCCACTTTTCATGTCGCAAAGTTTTGCCCAGAAATCACTGTAAATCATTGGGAAATTCGTGACAGAAACCTTGACTCTGGTAGAAAAATTCCTGTATTATAAGTTGAAAATGTTAAGTTTAATTTAAAAGGTTATTTTCAAAATTTTCAATGGCGTCCGCGGTCCGTCTCTCTTTTGATAATTGGATATAACTTTTGGAGAACAATATCTAAAATTTAAAAACGACAGGTTATTTGATTTGCGTTTTAAAATAGAAAACCCCAAATTCAAATACAGCTTGATTTTATTTATTTATTTATTCTGGAACAAGTAAGGAAAACTTGAATAATGGTTTGATTTACAATTTTCATTTGAATTGCATGAAGTTGTTACCGACAAGAACAATGCTCATTCTGTCCAGGAGAGGGCGACAGCGTAGTACCTACACATGCCAACCGTTGGAAAAGATAGAAGAAGAATGTGGGGCTGAATTAATAGCCTACAGTTGTGGGAAAAATCTAATTAGTGGTACGCAATAAGCACTTCTGCGATGGAGATGGAATATTATATTGTCTTCATTTGACTTTTCTCCCTCCCACACCTACAGCCTACAAATCTCATTAATTGCGCTCCCTCCTCCTCCTTTCGCGTTTTCTGACGGTTGGCATGTGTAGGTACCACGCTCTCGCCCTCTACTGGCCAGTATAGCACTGTTCTTGTCGGTGAAAACTTCCGCCAATCCAGACCATATTCTATTTTTGTTTTAGAAATAAAAATTGAAAATCAAACCGCTGTTCTACTTTAATTTACTCGTTCCAGACAAGAACAACAACAAAATCAAGCTGTATTTAAATTTAGTTTTTTCTATTTTAAAATGAAAATCAAATAACCATTCGTTTTTCTATGTTTAATATCGGACCATCGTTACAGCTCTCAAGTAGCCTACTAAAAACAAAGGGAACTGTATCCTGCGCCACTTATGGCTATTTTAATAGGTACGTTGCTAGGTGTAAGATGACAACTGCTGACTTATTTCTCCCAAATAAACACTCTTGATTATAAATGAGTGCCATACTGCTGTTTATTGGAATTCACTGACAGTACAGAAAGAGGTTTTGTATGTGTGCATTCCACAATACTATACATTTATGTCTGACAAATGAAATCAACATAATTTTGTTCATGCAGAAAGTATACTGTATTGATTGGGATGGGTTAATTTGTATGCCACACGTTTAGTCTTTTTTTAAGACATGACTAGAAACGAGGAGCATTTATCTCAATGTTCCTTAGTGACTGACAGCCCTTGAATGTGATTTCTGCTTAGCAACAGGACAGGCACCTCATATCATGACATATCTTTACAGACCAGAGAGTTGATGTCACCTGTGTGCAGAAGTTGCTTTTGATTGTTACACCTCTTGACAACAGTTAAGCTGGACCCATAATTGTAAGAGAAAAAATGGAAAGGCTACATATACATGCTGGCAGTGCATGAAGAAAATATCCATCAAAAAATCTCGTGTCAAAAATGACATCACCTTGTTTTAGCAACATTTGATGGCAAAATAAATCCTGCGTTTTAAAGCCTTGTAGAAATAAGTGAAATATTCTTTGTCACATAATATCAGGTCCGGAAAAATTATCACAAAACGATTCGCAAAAGCACTCATTCAAAGTTAAATTCAACTATAAGCTTCCATTCCTAGCCAATAGTTCTATTATATTCACAATTTTATGAATTGTTTATCTTGGAAGAGTGCAAACATTAAGGAATTGATGCAGTCCATTATTTACGATTCAAATGTTAAAATGCATGCAAAGGATATCTGACTATAAGAAAATGACATCCTGGTTGAATGTTTGGCTTCATAAATATTTAGAGGGAGGGGGAGAAGAGAAGAGGGGGAGAGAAAAAACTGTGCAGTGTGCCTTGACAAACTAGCCAAAACAGCTAGTTTTGCTGGCCTGAGGTCAGCATATACCTTTACATATCTAAATTACTGTAAATATTGCCTCAAGAGACACTTCATTAGGCACAAATCCAAAAACAGTATCAGAAATTCTAACTACAAAGAATAAGCTCAGTTTTGATTGACATGTTCCAAGAGATGGCGGCACGGTGGGCGACTGGTTAGAGCGTCAGCCTCACAGTTCTGTGTGGAGTTTGCATGTTCTCCCCGTGCCTGCGTGGTTTTCTCTGGGCACTCCGGTTTCCTCCCACATCCCAATAACATGCATTAATTGGAGACGCTAAATTGCCCGTAGGTGTGACTGTGAGTGCGAATGGTTGTTTGTTTGTATGTGCCCTGCGATTGGCTGGCAACCAGTTCGGGGTGTACCCCGCCTCCTGCCCGATGATAGCTGGGATAGGCTCCAGCACGCCCGCGACCCTAGTGAGGAGAAGCGGCTCAGAAAATGGATGGATGCTCCAAGAGGTATTAATTTAACAATACATCCCGGGAAGTGTTTCCTGTCATCACGTAGTGCAGGTGTACCAAAAGTTGTGCTTGGTGAATGTCCCCTCAAAACAGACAATTCATTATAGCTCACTGTGATTTTGGTCAATAATTATACATATATATATGTGTGTGTGTGTGTATATATATATATATATATATATATATATATATATATATATACAGACATATATATATACACACATATATATATATATATATATATATACACATATATATATATACATATACACACGAACACATAAAAAACATGCGTCTTTCTTTTTAACTTCAGTCAAACATGACAGACACAAGCCAATCACTTAGTGGCATAGGAACAGTTGTTTGCATTTTCTCTTCTGTTGCTACAGAGCCCCTGATGATGTGTGATCAGTCTGATAATTAACAGATTCACATATCTGCTGCAGTTTGAACATGTTTCAGCCAATGATTTCACTCACAAGAAAAATCTGCAGTGCATAAAGTTCAGTCAAGACAAGAAGCGTGTTTCGATCCAAAATGCCTCTTGTAAAGGCAAAGTCAAAATCCTCTCATTATGATTTTGAATTTGAGACAAAGAAATGTCCCGTAACAGACCAAAAAACAAACCTTTTGAAACGCTTCTCATTTTAAGCATGCCAGTGAAAAGACAGCTGATGAAGGTGCTTGTCGTCATTTCAGCCAAACTTTGAAGAGATGATAGAAAATCCTTCCATTAGAGGCGGATGAAAGACAATAGAAAAAAACGACACATGCCATGCAGTCAGGGTGTGTGCTTTCATCTCCTTATTTCTTGATGGCCTTTTCTTTTTATTTTTGTTCCTCAATTTCCCTTTCGACTTCTGCAACATAATGGTGATCTTTCCCATGGGCCACCTCCATGACGGCGAGCGCCTGCATACAAGATAAAGTGACATTGACGGGTTGCTTTATCAAGCTAAATTTTCACAACCTTAGCCGCTCTGGAGCGTTCATATCTAACTCCTCTGCATGTATTGAACATAAATAAATATATGTTAAAATACCTTCTTCAGCGCTTTGACTCCTTGTGTCTTCTTCTCCAGCCCCAAATACAGGCGGCCCAGCTTCAGATACATGGACGCCACATTGAGAGAGTAGGCCGGGTAGTGCACACTGCAGCGAGAGCGATGTTGTAACATCAATGGCCACTTCATTAGATACACCTGCACATGCTTCATGCATGCTTAGTTTTAATTGACACTGTCAAGAGGGGATTTTACTACCCGTTTGCTAATAAGCACAACTACATTATGGTAGGGCTGGGCGAATACTCAAAATTTAATCGTGATTTTGACTTCTCACAATCAAAAACATTATAGTCAAAGAATAACGATTAATCCAGCACAGTGTGTGTATGCAAGTTCCTGCGTTGTAAAAGCACCCTGAACGCACCTCCGTTGCTTGCGGCAAGCTGTGACACGTTATTCTGCCCTGGCTGAGCGTGCTTTAAGATGTTTATTGACACCCCATTAGTTTACTGTAAAAGTACACACACAACAAAAATAATCACACCCATTGCATAGTTAAATACAGCACAGTTTTAGAAACATCACCAGCTTAATGCTTACACTCAATACAAAACCCTATTGACGGACTAGCTAAAATTAGCATTAGAAGTGACGGGAGGGATTTACTTTCGAATAACAAATATTCACACGCAAACGCTGTAGTAACACATACAGACAGGAAATATAACAATACTCACAGGCATATATTCTTCCTAATCTGCGAAAAACAAGTTATATTACTAAAGTTCGAGTGCGACTTTCTTCTTCTTCTCTTTTTATCTTAATGTGTGTATCTGCATGCATGCACCACACTGTCCAAAGAGGCCAAGGTGTGCACAGTGGGAAAAGCCGGCAGGTTTTTATTTTCTTTACTGTTACTTATTGCTGTTATTTTAATATACACTATAGGTTACACTCTGATGTTGGACGAGAAGGCCTGGCTCTCCGTCTCTGCTCCAATTTATTCAAAAGTGTTCTATAGGGTTGAGGTCAGGATTGTGCAGGCCCGTCAAGTTCATCCTCATCAAATTCTCTCCATGTTTTTATGAAACTTGATTTCTACACTGATGCACAGTCATGTTGGAACAGGAAGGGGCTATTTCCAAACTGTTACCACAAAATGTCCAAAATATTAGCACCTGAGCGCCAGTGAAAATAACTTTGAATGCTTCAGCATACTAAGAGATTTTGCATAGTCACACAGTTAGCGGACTACCTCTTCCTGTTTCAACATGTCTGTGTACCAGTGCATAAAGCAAGGTCCATAAAGACATGGATGAAAGAATTTGGTGTGGATGAACTTGACTGGCCTGCACAGAGCCCTGCCCTCAACCTGACAAAACATCTTTGGGTTGATTTTAAGTGGACAATGAGCCAGGCCTTCTCATCCAATATCAGTGTGTTACCTCACAAATATGATCCTGGAAGAATATGCAAAAATTCCCATAAACTCACTCTTAAACCATTTTTACAACCCTCCCACAATAGTTGAAGCAGTTATAGCTGCAACATCATATTAAACCATATGGATGTATAATGGGATATCACTTAAAATCATATGTGACTCAAGGCAGGTGAGCGAATACTTTCGGCATTATAGTGTACTACTCCTTGTTAGTAATGTATTTTCTCGTTCTTTTAAGTTATATTTAAAGTTGAGTTTTGGTAGTTGAATTAATACGAAGTTTTGAAATCAATGAATAATCATGATTATTGATGGTGATGTCAATAATCAAAATAATGATCCCCCCCTGTAATCGCCCAGCCCTGCAGTATGGTACAGGCCAAGGAAGAACACAGGTTAATTGTACCTTCTGCATCCAGTGGATGACCATTTCATTGTTCTACCTATCACTATATGTCACTGACATGCAGTAGATGAACAAAGACACATTTTTGTCGTAAATACATGTCTTTCACACCTAATGATTTCTCGCAACACACTAATGTGCTGCGGCAAAGAGATTGGGAATCACTGCAATAATGCATACTGTAGATCGTACTGACGAACATTTTGTCCAATGTAGGATGTGGACATGTTTGGCGATTATCCAACATTTCAAGTTAGTTTGGTCTTGATCAAGATGTGAGCTCTGCTGAGTGCCTTTTACCATTGTGGAACTTAGCCCCTTTTGTCTCTCTCGTCGCTAATTAACGAAACAACATTAGAAACAGCTCTCAGTATGATGCAGTGCAGATCTATACCACTGCAAACTACAAAAACATTAATAAACATTTATTATCTTTATAAAGGCAGCATTTCTGATACACCTCGTCTATTGGATCTCAGAATTTGTTGGGGCAAGTACATCAAATGTGAAAGAACACAATAAAGTAGGGACATTAATAATACCTTAAAGTGGTTATACCTGTATGGCTTTATGATCTTCTCTCCGTAGCTCATGGCTCCGTCCCAGTCCTGCATGTAGAGACAGACGCCCATGGCCTGATACATCATGTGCAGCATGTAGACGTTAGTGTCTCCAAATATGGTGCCCATCTTCTCCTGGCTCAGTTCACACATCTCAAGCAGCTCGCTCGGGCATGCAAGAGAGTCAAGGAGTCAACAAACAAGTGAAGGCACCTGACTTATTTAAGAATAAAAATGGAAAATGTGAGGATGAGGGAAAAGGATATTCTTGTAATGTTTAGCTCTTCTGAATTCCTCAATTACATTCTTGGCATATCGAACCATAGCTAGGATTTCCTCTGGCTCAGGTCCTCTGGAGCTCAGGTTCCGGATTTCCATCTTTTCTTTGTCCTACAGAAAGCGAGCGAGCGAGCGAGAGAGAGAAACATAATATTTTGGCATAGGCTCTGCTTCCTAATACAAAGAAGAAAGGATGAAGTGCTTTGAGCAATCAAACACATTCTTCAGTCATCACCTTATTTCAAATTGTGTAATGGCACAATAATTTCACATAAAAAACGCTTAGGTAAATAATTAAATTGCTCATGTAGCCTTCATTATTAATTAGTGCCAAAAACTTGTCTTTAAGTATATAAAACATCAGTTATTCAGCATGTTGTTTTAGTATACGTGAATGAGGGCCCGTTCGAAGTTCCCCATTTACAATGTATATAAAAACTCTACACACCCCCTGTTCAAATGCTAAGTTTTTGTGGTATAAAAATAATTACACTGAGGGCTGGTTGTTTTTTTTGTTAAATTATCCACTGTGCGCGCGGTTTATTTTTTATTTTTTTTAAATTATCCACTGTGTGCACGTGTGCGCATGTGGCAGATGCCAATACCTTTGACTTGGTGGTGCACTCTGTACACTGGCAAGTGAAAAAGTAGGAATCTAACAACCGTTCTTTGCGGTCTTCTGTGGGGTAGAGCAAGTCAATGTAACTGTTAAAGACCTAAGGAAAGAAAACACACAGTGGTTAACCCTGAACTGAACTGTATAAGGAATAGATGTAATCAAGTGTGCGCGTGTGCAGATGCACACCTCCTCTCCAGGGCTGATTTCCTTCACTGCTCTTACTTCTGCGACTGTGCCTTTGTAGGTCACAATGACATTTGGACTGCAGCTATGGTTCATCAGTGCTACACTGGAAGGAATCAAATTATTACATTGAGTGGAGAATGGTCAGGGAAGGAATATCAACTTGATTTAATATGGCACAGCATACCTAGATGTAAGCCCTGAACATTCCACCATCCATTCATTTAATAGCACTTGCATTAGGGTTGCAAGTGCTGGATGCTGGCCAATGGCAGGGCACATGAAGACAAACATCCATTCACACTCACATTTGCACCAATGGACAATTTAAAGTCTTCAATTAATCCAACATGCATGTTGATGGAATGTGGGAGGAAGCCTGAGTACCCAGAGAAAACCAACACAAGCACAGGGCGAACCCGAGTCAAGAGTCGAAAGCCGAAATGTGTGGCAGACACACTAGCCTCTAATACAGCGTGCTGCCTAAATTTACATTTACATAAAAAAAATATGAACTGTTAAAATATCCAGTCTGAAATATGATTATTGGATTTTTTTCAATCCTAATTTCTAACATTTTTTTGTTTGGTGAAACCTGCAATATTCAGACACTGACAGACTGTGTCATGAGAAATGCTGTAAAACACTGCATGAATACTGTTATACACTTTATTGCAAAAAATATTCGCTCACCCATCCAAATAATCAGACTCAGGTGTTCCAATCACTTCAATGGCTACAGGTATATAAAATAAAGCACCTCGGCATGCAGACTGGTTTTATAAACATTCTTGTGAAAGAATGGCTCGCTCTCAGGAGCTCAGTGAATTCCAGCATGGAACTGTGATAGGATGCTATCGGTGCAACAAGTCTAGTCGTGAAATTTCCTCGCTCCTAAATACTCCACAGTTGACTGTCAGCTGTATTATAAGAAGTGAAAGCGTTTGGGAACGAAAGCAACTCAGCCACGAAGCGGTAGGCCACGTAAACTGACGGAGCGGGGTCAGCGGATGCTGATGCGCATTGTGTGAAGAGGTTACCAACTTTCTGCTGAGCCAATCACTACAGAACTCCAACTGTCATGTGGCCTTCAGATTACCGCAGGAACAGTGCGTAGAGAGCGACATGGGAAAGGTTTCCATGGCCGAGCAGCTGCATCCAAGCCATACATCTCCAAGTGCAATGCAAAGAGTCAGATGCAGTGGGGTAAAGCACGCCGCCACTGGACTCTGGAGCAGTGGAGACGTGTTCTTTGGAGTAACAAATCAAGCTTCTCCATTTGGCAATCTGATAGTTGAGTCTGGATTTGGCAGTTACCAGGAGAACGGTTTTTGTCTGACTGCATTGTGCCAAGTGTCAAGTTTGGTGGAGGGGGGATTATGGTGTGGGGTTGCTTTTCAGAAGCTAGGCTTGGCCCCTTAGTTCCATCAAAAGGAAATCTGAATGCTTCAGCATACCAAGAAATTTTGGATAATTCCATGCTCCCAACTTTGTGAGAACAGTTTGGACTCTTCCTCTTCCAACATGACTTTGCACCAGTGCACAATGCAAGGTCCATAAAGACATGGATGACACAGTCTGCTGTAGATTAATTTGACTGGCCTGCAGAGTCCTAACCTCAACCCAATAAAACACCTTTTGGATTAATTAGATGGAAGACTGAGAACCAGGCCTTCTCGCCCAACATCAGTGTCTGACCTCACAAATGCGGTTCTGGAAGAATGATAAAAAATTCTCCTAAACACATTCTTAAACCTTGTGGACAGCCTTCCCAGAAGAATTGAAGCTGTTATAGTTGCAAAGGCCGGACCGACATCATATTTAACTCTATGGATTAGGAATGGGATGTCACTAAAGTTCATATGTGAGTCAAGGCAGGTGAGCGAATACTTTTGGCAATATTGTGTATGTTAGAGCAAACATCCCTTTGTCATTTTTGTTGTTGTCAAGTACTGGTGCCAAACGTAAAACAGTCAAATTCACCCAGACTTGACAAAACATGCAGAGACGGTCACGACATGATAATGAAATGGCACCTCAAAGACAAGTGATTTGTTTATTGAAGATGGCAAGTTGTGAAAAATATGTTTAAAGATTCAGAGGTTCAAATTAAATTCAATGAACATATGCATACGAACACATGACAGAAGTTCCTGCATTGTATAATTTTTATTTGCACGTGTCCTCTTTGCTTAAGTACTTTGGCAATTTATTTTGGTGTGTGATATGCATGTATCGAATGTAAGCGTCAGACAAATTACTTGTTAGTGCTTCATCTTCTTTTAAACTAGGCTAGGTAATGGCCAGACAAAACATATAATATGCCCCGAAGATGTGTTTAAAGGCATAATTCTGGAAGAGTAAAGATAAAATTGGTTGTCAAAATAATGTAGCATTAACTCTGGTTGGAGGATGATATTGTTCTACTTACTCAGGAAAAACTGCTGATCCCAAATGTGAGAGTTCCTCATCCTCTATTGTGAAACCATTGCAATTAACCTGCACACACAAAGTAAGAGCAACAGGAGGAGATAGAACAGCAGCCGTAAGTACAACCAACATAAGGGCTCTCGTAACATTACTTGAGGCCAGCCAGACAAAAAAAAAAAAATCTAGTCTCTGTTGGGTAATTTTAACACTCATTCATTTGCAAATGCAACATTGGATACAATATAGTGTATGCATGAGTAAATGAGGCAAAAAACCTGTGCAAAGAGCTCAGTGAGAGCCTGGTCATCCGGGATGTTGCTGATGTGTTTGGTGTAGAAGTGGTGCAGAGCAGCGATGTCTGTCTGGTTTATTTCGTCCTTCTGGCTGTCCATTTTGTCTAAATCTGGTCAAGAAATAAACCAACTAGACAAGGGATGGATTCTTTTTTTTTTAATTTCGGTTATTGACACACATCAACTACATCACAACAATACACACATACACTCCGTATAATAGCACTAACCATAGAGAGAGCGAAAGCGAGAGAGAGAGAGAGAGAGAGAGAGAGAGAGAGAGAGAGAGAGAGAGAGAGAGAGAGAGAGAGAGAAACAGACGCACCAAATGGAGCAACCAAAAATAAGCAAGTCAAAACTTTATTTACACTGTGAACACCTTTCTACAGAAAAAAAATCTTTCCTGTGGCTGCCTGTTCAATTACACCCACACTGATTACCTCGCTCAAGGGCACAGTGTGAGTAATGTTTTGCGGAGAACTTGAAATTACACCAGTAGGAGCCTTGGGATTTAAGTCCCAGTGTGCTGCACATTTGGAGTGAAAGAAAGCGAGAGAAGGAGAACCCAAGGCTACAGCAGAGTCTAGAATAGACGCACTGCTAACACAATTCACTATGTAACTAATATTGCTTGTAGCTGGAACAAAGAACACTTAAGCTATTGGAGGAAGTAATTCTATGCTCTGGCTGAATTTACATACAGTCCCCTCCAAAAGTATTGGAACGGCAAGGTCAATTCCTTTGTTTTTGTTGTATACTGAAGACATTTGCAATTCAGATCAAAAGATGAATGAGACACAAGTTCAGAATTCCAGCTTTTATTACATGGTATTTACATCTAGATGTGTTAACAACTCAGGACAGAGCACCTTTTGTTTTAATACACCCACTTGGGCAGCCGTGGCCCAATGGTTAAGATCATCGCCTACCACCGTGGAGGACCTAGGTTCAAGACCCCGACTGGACCATCCGCCAACATCCCGCGGACTCACGGCTGTGGTGTCCTTGAGCAAAACACTGATACCCCGAAATGCTCCCTGGGCGCTTCAGCTGCCCGCTGCTCCAGTGTGTTCCACTGACATGTGTACGTGTTCACTGTGATGGGTTAAATGCAGAGAACAAATTTCGTGTGCATGGATGCATGTTCACGACAATAAAAGGTGATTCTTCTTCTTTTCAAGTGAGCAAAAGTATTGAAACATCTGACTAATGGGTGTTTCTAGTTGCTCAGGTGTTGCCTTTTAGATTAATTTCTTAAACATTAGATAGTGCTCGTTTTTGGCTTTGGGTTTCACCTGTGAAAACTGCATTTGATGATACGCAAACATGAAGACCAGAGAGCGGTTTATGGGAGAAAAGCAAACCATTTTGAAGCCGACAAAAGAAGGAAAATCGATCAGAGCTATTTCACAAACATTGGGCGTAGCCAGTACAACAATTTGGTATGTCTTCAAAAAGAAACTACTGGTGCACTCACTGAGTAATAGACATTGAATAGGTCAGCCAAGTGTATGAACAGCAGTTGATGATATTGTGAGAGATGTGAAGAAATACTCTAAGACAACAGTCAGTGACATCACTGCCAACCTCCACAGGGTAGGGCTGAAGGTATCACAATCCACTGTTCGAAGAAGACTTTGAGAGAAGAAATATACAGGCTATACCAGAAAGATGAAAACCACTCATCAGCAAAAATAATCGGAAAGCCAGATTTATCCATACATCCATTTTCTGTACCGCTTATCCTCACTAGGGTCTCGGAAGTGCTGGAGCCTATCCCAGCTATCTTCGGGCGAGAGGCAAGGTACACCATGAAATGGTCGCCAGCCAATCGCAGAGAAGGCCAGATTCGATTTTGCAAAGAAGTACAGATATGAGCCACAAAAGTGTTTGGAACAAAGTGTTATGGACTGATGAGACCAATATTAACCTCTACCAAAGTGATGGAAAGGCCAAAGTATGGAGAAAGAAAGGATCTGCCTGTGATACAAAACATAGAAGCTCATCTGGTAGAGGTAATGTCATGGCTGGGGCTTGCATAGCTGCGTCTGGAACTAGTCTTTATTGATGATGTAACTTTGATGGTAGCAGCATAATGAACTCTGAAGTCTACAAAACCATTTTGTCTGGCAATTTTCAGAAAAATGCATCCAAAGTAATCAGGAGAAGCTTCATCATGCAACAAGACAATGAACCAAAACACTGCCAATACAACAAAGGACTTCATCAGGGGGGAAAACCGGAAGGTCTTAGACTGGCCAAGTCAATCACTGGACCTTTACCAAATAGATCATGCATTTTACCTCCTGTAGAGGAGACTGAAGGGAGAAACCCCCAGAAACAAACAAGAACTGAAAGAGGCTGCAGTAAAGGCCTGGAAAAGCATTTTTAATGAAGAATGCGAAACTGTCTGGTGAAGTCAATGGGTCACAGGCTTGATGCAGTTATTGCAAGTAAGGATTATGCCACCAAATATTAAATGTTATCCACTTTAAATTAATTTAATGTCTGTTCCAATACTTTTGCTCACTTGAAAAGTGGATTGGTTCAAACAAAAGGTGCTCTGTCCTGAGTTGTTTAAGACATCTAGATGTAAATATCATGAAATAAAAGCTGGAATTCGGAACTTTTGTCTCATATGCATCTTTTGATCTGAAACCCAAATGTCTTCAGTATACAACAAAAACAAAGGAATTGACCTTGCAATTCCAATACTTTTGGAGGGGACTCTAGGTTCTGAAGAGATATATGTAATATTTTAATTTAAGTACCGACACTATTAACGCTGAGCGCAAAAGTGCAAGGGCTAGAGGTGTGTGATCTCTATTTGTTGGTTGGTTCGTTACAAAACATGATTTTGATGAACCTTTGCATAGTGATGGTTCATGTGTCAAAAGCGGGCTTTGGTAGCGGTCTGTACTCTAGTCGGTCATGACATGTCTCAATATATTCAGACACACGGCATCCATACTTACGTGCTTCAAACTCTTTGAGCATTAGTAGTCTTTCTGACGGCGTGCGCTCTGTTGTGACTTTCTGCAAACGTGACATGAATTAAAAAACAAAAGGGAATACTATTAATAACTATTACTACTACTATAAATAACCATCTTTGTTGCAAGAAAACAGTTTTGATGTGAACTCGTTTTTCAAAACATTTCAAATGACATGCAGCTGCTGGCAAGCACAGCTGAAGAGCAGCAATACAGACTGCAGGCATGTTGGCTTTCACTGAGACTTGAATGACAACAACTATAGAGAAGCCTTCAATTTAGGTCCAACACAATCCGTCAATCTATCTAGGTCAAAAACTATTTCCCATATGAAATAATGGAAAAAGAAATCTTCTGTTCCAAGGACATTATAAAACCTCTATTAACTTTACAGGCAATTTTGTAGAAAACATTTTAACATTAAGAGCTGTAATAGTGCAAAAAGATGTTAACTACAACTAACAGTCAAATGTAGACATATTACAGTATAGTCAAGTTTAACTTTCATGACAAGAACCTGGTGATAAGTTTGGCAAAGTTTGCGCAGTGGTGTAATAACACGACATCATGCAGCATAAGAAGGTAAGTGCAGTTACCGCTGTATTTACCTTTTTTCATTTGACCTGGTTATTATTCATGAGCTAGACTTGCCTTTTCATACAAATATTTATTTTAATTATGACTTCACTACAGCGTAGCGTACAGTGTAGTTTAGGGATAGACCACGGCGTGTTCCGACTTGAGGCACTTACACACTGCGGGGTAGGACAGAGGACGGTCGAGGGACAACGGGGACCCAGCCCAAGGGTGCCCATATTTGGCGCTGGTTGCTAAGCGACCTAACAGGAAGTAGGCTGGTGCCTTTTCCCACTGGTTTGGACGTAAAGTAGGCTGCAGCTTGGCAATATGCATTTGCCACTGTTAGAATGGAAAGCCCTGGCTTTACATATACTGTAAGTAAGAGGAGGTGGAGGAGGAGGAGGTGATGATACAACTGAAGCATGTGTGGCTATAATATACTTAAAGATAACATTTGCATTGTTAAAAATGCTAAATAAATAAATAAATCTATCGCTGTGTCTTCTTTACCATGTCACGGTAGGGCATTTGTTAGACACTGCATTAATAATGTTTTCCTCCATTTTATCCATGCTGTTTTCACTGTACAAATTACTTCGTTGTAAATAGAAGACCCACAGTCGTGTTGATTAAGCCTTATTGTACAAAGAAACCATAAAGATGAGTGGACAAAGACTATTCAGAAGTGCCCAGTAGGTCTGTCACCATCGACTATTTTTAGATTCGATTATTTTATCGACAATGTTAAATTAAACAATAGCTCTAAACAATTAAGTGATTGAAATAGCTGGCAATTAACTTGATAATCGATTGATTGTCGATTAATCAACTAATTGTTGCACCTCTACTGCCCAGTGTCATTGTTGCTTTAGGCATATTGCAACGAGCACCCAGGAAAGAGACCTCTTTTCTACGTTACAATGGTTCCACTTCCAGTTGTATTGTCATCGTCACAATTTTCTTATTTTGCCGTCACTAGTACACTATGATAGCACAGTGAGGAAATTGCAAAAAGAAAGCCAAAGAAAAAGAAGACTTCTCACAATTCTGAGCCATATTTTGGATTAGGGTTGAATTGAAAAAATGATGGGACGTTGAGGAAGTGTCCCTATAAATGTATATATTCTAGTTTGAAAGTTTGAACATCTGTAACACTTTGTAGCTATTCCCTCAGGGGCCCAATGAAATATCCATCTACCTGTCAATCTATATAGATTTCTATCTTTCCGTCCTCAGCTAAAAAAGACAAATTGTTATTTCAACATGCATGGTGCTAAGCAGCTACTTTTCAATTTACCTGTTTCATGATGATTCTGGCTACCAATCTGACAGTCTCTGAGGGACACCAATTTTCTCCATAGGAACACATGGCAACACACTCCAGCTTATGCATGGGCCAATCCCCTCTCTGCGTGCATACATAAACACAATAAGTAACCCAGAAATTGTCACATTCAAATATATCTACTACACATTACCTGACAGTCAATGTTGCAATAGTAGGCCTGTTTACATTTCCCACATTTAAAAAGGTCTTCTTTCCTGTAATCAATACAACACATTATTGATGTGAGGAGGAGGTCTGTGTGTGAGAGTTTACTCACAGAACTATCGTTTTTAGACAGTGTAGAACTAAGTTGACATTGTGTATGTATTTTATTGAATAACGAACACACAAACTCCCTTCAAAACCTTTTCCTTTGCATCTCTGCTCTGAGGGGGTTCTTTTTAGTATTTAGTATTTCAACTGAATAGAGTGAAGCAAATGTACAACACATGCTCCCCTGGCCTTCTCTTCTCCTTCACGACCGGGACACATGGACGTCTATATTTAGCACCCTAACCTTTCACTGCTCCACAAACCTTCATGCAGCATGGGGACGACATGCATTTGTGAGAGGCAGAGTGGGAGGATTTAGTTACAAGACAATAAACTTGAAATGAATTTGGCTCTTGTTTTCCCTTCTCTTACTTCTGAGAACACCTGAAACATACCCTTGGATTATGTTTCACACCCGTAAGGAAGTTTTTCAGCAAAAAATGTTCACTTTGTTATTTGGAGAAAATGTACACGGTGTTCCAAAGGATTTGACAAAATTTTGTAGCCTAATATAGCCAATTCCTGCTCAAATGAGCTCAAATTTTAAAGAGATGCGTATAAACTAACCAATTTCAATGTTCAACTTTAACTCCTTTATTCTATATAGAAACATGTCTGTTGTGGAAAAAAATTATTTGAGGACCACATGACGCCTGTCTAAGTTGGAAGAAGTGAAATAAGCAAGATAAGACAAGTGTCCATTTAAAGATTAATTTCGGCCTGATGATTCATGCGAGGTTGTGTAGGTCGGGTCAGTTTGTGATTGAATAAATGGAGTTTATTACAAACCCTGCGTGCGCTTGGGTGAGTGAACGTCTCCAAAAGGACTGATGGAAAATAGATGTACTCTATTGTGTTATTTATCCATCATTATTACGGAATCATTATTACCTGCAGTGTCATATAGTGAGGTAATACACACCACCAACCTATTAACCTTAGCTAACTGGGCACCCAGAGCTAAAAGCTAAACTAGCCTACGCGTCGGAATGAATACGTGGCTAACTTTAAACGACAGGTTTAATTAAAGGGGGGGATAAAAAGATTAGGGAGGGTAGCTAGCGGTGTGTTAACCTGGTGAAACAGTGGTCGCAGTGCGCTCCTCTCTCGGTCTCGGTCAGCACGTACGAGTAAGCTGGGCAGGCGAACACCAGCTCTCCCACCGCGAAGTGCCTCAACGCACGGAGACCCCGGCCCCTGTCCGGGCTAAGGAACCGCTCCGTCCCGTCTATGCCTTCGTTCTTCATGGTTCGCTTGTGTAATGTGTATACGAATGTGCTCTTCTACGCTCCTACTGACTTTACTGGGATCAGTTTCAGGCTTTTCGCGAAGAGCGATCCTTCTTCTTCTACAGCGCTATACGTGCCCCGCTGCTGTTTTTATCTCCCCCTGGTGGACAGATGACAATACAGGTACAGCCGCTTTAAAAGTCAAAACTGCACCCACCGGGGGGGGGTGTCCACTTGTTATGGTTCTGATTACTGCGTTCATAAAATTATGAAGTTCATTATTATAAAGTCATGTATAAAAACACGTTCTAATGCAGATCTCAATATACTCAGATTCAAGGGCGGGCAAATCTTTGTGTAAAGGGGGCACATTTGATCTTTTTTTTTTTTTTTTTTTGTCAATGTCTTTATGTCCCCAAAGTGTTCTGTAAATTGACTGTTTGTTGTACTAGAGCGGCTCCAACTACCGGAGACAAATTCCTTGTGTGTTTTGGACATACTTGGCAAATAAAGATGATTCTGATTCTGATTTAAAACAGACAGAAGGGCCAGGTTATTTTTTTGACGACTTAAAACAATAATAATAATATAATACAGTAGTTACAATGTGTGTGAAATTGTGTATTTTAATAATACAATGATTCATGTTATTTTTATTGTATTTATTATTCAATTGAAAACAAACATTTCATGAAATTAAAAAAAATATTTTTCAAATATTAATATTATTTACGATGATCAACATTAATTAGGCAAACGAATCCATTATATATTTTTGTATAGAATTAATATAGTTTAACTGAGCAATTTTAGCTAAATTGTTGAAATATTTTTCATAATAAATTCATGGTAATTTTATTGTATTACTGATAATTCATGAATTGTGATTTATTAATCAATTGTTGTCCTCCTCAGGTCCTGTTCCAGTCGAATCCTCCAAAGCAACAGCAACAGCCTCACTTCGCTCATCCCCACTTTGCCCCCTCTCGAGGATAGAAGAGAAATGGTCAACATCCAAACGTCTGGGGGTGAGGCAGGGTGACAGAATAGTTGCAGACCAGGTGTTGTTTAATCAAATACAAGAGTGTAGAAATCAGTTGAGATTTTTTTTTTTTTAAATTCATAGGTACTGTAGCTGTTCTAATTTCCATAGATGGCGCACTCCAACGTATGGGGCACGAATGGTGAATGCTCGAAATCTTGCGGATTTCTTTTTAGCTCACGCAGTCACTAAAAGACCAGCATGTTGTGAGCATAGGCTCAGGATGGCGCATAAGGTACCACTAAGTCAGCAAGATAGGAAGGTGCTAAGCCATGTAATATCTTATGGGAAAGTAGCAAAGCCTAAATATCACATCTCAGGTGGACCAGTCTGGGAGCCAGTGCACCATGGCCAATATAGGAGTAATTTTGTACTAACTGCAGACTTTGTTTACTAGACATGAGAAGACTAGAAAGCCACACATTATAATAGTCAAGGCAAAAATGTAACAAATGCACGAACTCTGCTTCACTCATGGAAAGAATGGGCCAAATCGCAAAGAGGAAAATGCAGTTCGAACTGATCCTAATATATTGTTTAATGGGGAGAAGTTTTGTCAAATATAACTCACAGATTTTTTTTCCCGATTCACTTTGGGTATCGGTACGTCTGTCAAAACACAGACTGATGTCCTTAAACAGGTGCATGTGTCTGGAAGGACCAATAAGCAGCATCGCTGCTTTCTCAAGGTTAAGAAGCAAGTTACAAGACATCCATTTTTTAATCTCACAAAGACATGCCTCCAGATGACAGCAATTGTCTCGGTTGGTTAGTTCTTAAGGCATTTACAGTTGAGTATCACTAACAGTGAAAGTTAATGTCATAGTTGAATATCTCCAAGTAGCAGCATATATAAATCCTGAACAGTAAAAGGCAGAGTGCCGATCCCTGCTGGACTCCACAGATAACATTAGAACACTCGGAATATTGTACTTGAGACTAGATTTGGTTAACAAGCTAAATCAATACAAAAATAACATTGCATCCAATATGAATATGTATTTTTAAGCAGGGTATAAGTCTGCAAATCAGTGGAATTTCAACAATTTGGGACGCATCCAGAATTAACATTTGACTTTATGGAAATGGGATACATTATTATGAAATATTTTGGTGTTATAAAACATGGAAGGCACAAGGAGGGTGTAAGTAAAATAAGTCTGTTATTGATTCATGCAAAAGGGACCATTAACACTATTATAACAGGCAAGCATACCAAAATACTCTGTTAAATCTTTGTATATAAATGCATTTATTTAAGTTAATCATTTCTCTTCATTCAAAGTTTGCAATGTCTATAAAAGTGGGAACAGTTAGAAGCACTGTAGAGTGTGACAAAAACAAAACCTTTTAGCAATCTGGGGCTGGGTACACTGTTCATATATGTACATAATGTACACACATTAGGATGTAAGTATTTACAAAAATATACACTTTTACAAACGGGACAACACAGCTTCAAGCATAAAGTTCATATCCTTAAGTCATTATTACCCAGGTAATACTTTACTATCGAAGGGCTGGTAAACTAAAATGGATGCTAATCTAATAATTAGGATTAACTATAATTAGGGAAATAAATATGACATAACTGAACCCGAAAATTTATTTTTGCACCTCCTTTCTCATGTTCACTCAATTGCATTCAGTCACTCATCACTTTAAAACTATGATGCGTGCTTTGGATGTTTTTGTCACAAATGTTAAGACATTAAATCAGGAAGCTGAGAGGTTCATACCCTGTGGAAAACTCATCCTGTTATACTGTTTCATTCATTCAGACTCATACAGAAAAAAACAGGAAGAAACTTTGGCACGATGTGCTAAAGATGTAAACATTTAATCAGCCAATCAATGGGATTGGGTTGGGATACTTAATCATTTGTTGAAAATGAAAAATGGCATTGGGTTAAACGGTTCTGGTTTATAAAGATAGCAGACTGTTGCCTTGGTAACTCAGATATGTGCCGGCAACAGATCATAAAAGCAACAGCTTTTAATAATGAAACCTGAAAGTCTTTGGTGGTGCATCATCGGTTTAGTACCAGTACATGGGTAAGAACTTTTTTCTTGTGAGGGACGATTTCAGGTTTGAAAGCCACACTGATTTTAAAGCAATCAAACAATTTTTTTTAATGAATCATAGCATTCAGTGGGCAATTGGGCTGTTTCTCTGCGCTTTTATTTGTTTTTAGAATTGCACGAGGGAACGGATCAAATCCTCTTGTGGGCTTTCCTAGGCCCACGGGCTGCAGGTTCCCCAACATGAAGGGATCTTTTCTTTTTAGCACAGAAAACGTCATTTTTAGAACCTCTAGTTGCTATTGTGTGGCAGGAGAGAGACCTGTACACCATAGAAACATTTTCTCTTCTTCAGGAAGGACAAATCTATACAATGCCTAACAAATGTGATTTGAGGAAATCTGCACAATGCTAAAAACATGGCAGCATGATAAATACTAAAACTACTAATAATTTTTATTGTAGAATTTCCACTATATTGAGCGGGTGGTTGCCATGACAATTATGAACAGAGTGACTTCTTTTGAGTGTTGCTCATACTTGATCAAACTTTGTTTGTTAATCTAAAATGCTGACTGATGTTCTAAAACATTCTAAAGATACAAATATTCAGATAAAATAATACTAATGTAACTTTCTTTTGCATTTTCCAACCACAATGGACCCCCCCCCCCCCAAAAAAAAAGTTAAACCTCCTAACTCACGCACATTGGGGCCATCTGAGTACAGTACAGTCACCGTGGTAACAAAGCTCTCCTCACAACCGAGCCAGTCCCGTTCTGTACCTGCCCCGGCACCCATGGGTGCTGGCAGCCCAGCACAGAAGCCTATCAAGTGGCAGGATAGGCTCTGCAAGCAGCTGCAGTGTCAGCATGGTCACCTCAACTTGGGTTTAAGACAAAGGCATAGACATACAGTAGAAGAAGGAAAGAAAGAAAGAAAAAAATAAAAAATAAAAAATAAAAAAAAACACTTTAAATACCATGAGAAGAGGTGGAGGGAAAGCTGGAAAAAAATTGAATATTAAAAAAAATAATATATATATATATATATATAGATATAGATATAGGCTGCAGTTTCTCTCTAGTATGGGGAAAAGCTTTTTTTCTTGAATTCCTTAATTGATCATTAACAGTTAATATGGACTGTGTTAGAATGAATTCATTAAAAAAAATAATATTTATTCCCCATATTTAAGTCTTCAGTATAGGTCAGATATGTTTTGCCTGTGCTACCAAATCCTTTGTTGCATAACACTCCCCAAAAATGCTGAGTAAGAACTAGAAATGCATGATCATAGAAGACCACAATGTTTCCCCCCGATCGTCATTCAATTGTTTGATATGCTAGCATTGCTGTCCAAGGACAACCTCGAAAGTCCACTTTATGATTTTTACATGAGATTCAAACGTGTTCTCCTGCATGCACTAAGTGTAAAGCTTTATAACCAATAAAAACATGTTTTATGTTTACAATGAGCATCTCCATCCAACAGTGCAACGACCCTTCACAGTCGACCACACCTCCTCCATTTTGTATTGGAGACACACGGTGAGATCACTTTTGTTTTATGAAGCAACTGTCATGATTTGACAGATGATTGACAAGGCAATATTTCCTGGTGAACTGCATCAGATGTGTGCAGCACAAAATCACGAGGCTAAATCAATTATTAATTAAATAGAGTTTGTATTTTTTTGGACATATTTGGCAAAACAGTCATTATGACTTGACAGTAGTACATGATAAATAAGATCTATGAATAATTTCTGGTCCTATTTTGTGTCTAACAAGAAACCACAGTTCATGAGGAAAAACAACTAATCAGAGACAGGAGGTGCGACTTCGGTGTCAATCGTTTGTTACACACCCGTCGGCGCACACATCGCGGGCACATACCCGCAAAAACTTTAAACCTAACATTTAGGGTTACAATTAGGAATATGGTGTTTTTCTGGGTTAACAAAGTCACAAGTCAGCGTGAGGATGTTTGCGTAGTATGCCCATGAGCGAGTGACAAATGAGTGACATCTCAAAGGTCACGGCTTGTCTCTGATTGGTTGTTTTTCCTCAGGAGCGGTGATTTCTTATATATTAAATAAGAAGCACAGGATGCAGCCAGAGACTGCTTATTTGTTCATAGATTACATTTATAATGTACTCCCGTAAAGTCCTAATTAGTTTGAACAAATATGACTCAAAGTGATTTTTTTTCCTGATAAATTGCAAAATCTTCCCTTTAACAATACAATATTTAAATGTAAAAATTAAATACACTGATGACATGGTGTGCTTTGCGGAAACTCGTTATACATTGTTACAAGTTGAGAGGAACACAAATGGCCACGTTCAGTTGAAGATGTTCTGGACAAGTCCACAAAAAAATTGGAAAACCTTAAACACACATACAGTATATTATAGTTGTGTTTGCTTTTCTTGCCAACGTTGTTTGTGTTCTTAATTGAATCCTTTCAGATGTCATTGGACAGCAATAATATCTAGCACAAAAAATTGCTAAAAAAAAATTACATTCAGGCCAAATAAATCTTAACATTCTTTTGAATGACACTGAATAACTATGTCATTATGTAATCAAAAATGAAATTCAATGTTTGTACCATCTTGAGAACGACAGTTCTGTGGCAAACATGCACAATCTGAACACGATCCAAATAACATAACCTGTGTTCCTTTCCCTTAATATGTACTGTATGGAGCGGTGGATGTGACTCCGAATGAGTGCCCACAGTGGGATACAATAAATAAATTGCACAAACACATGCTACCAAGTGTGGTGCTTCACATCAGCGCTACAGTATAACAGAGAAATTAATAGGAGTTGGTGGTGATAATAGAAGTTCCACTATTTATTCCTGTTACCTCTAGAGAGAAACCGCTGCAACAGTAAATAACACAAATTCAGTTCAATGTGCTGAGCAAAATAAAATCACAAAGCAAACAGAAGTTGTATAAAACTGAGGCACTCCCAAGGGAGTAGCTGAAAAGCAGCAAGAGTAAAGAAAAGACATCAATCTTCTAGAGTTCATTGTCCTTGCAGGTTTTTTTCAATTTGCTTAAGAGAGAAATAAGTACACAAACAAACAAAAAAATGGCTGCTAAGAGCTTTGTGGTGTGTGTTGTCGCTTTAAAGACAAAAAGAAGAATGCTAAAGTGCAGCAGCCAGTGCTACAGCCTGAGGAGAGAGCACAACTCCTCAATGTGGTACTCTATGTTCTCCGAGAATTCCCCCAGAGCTTCGCTGCCTGGTGTGGGAAATCTCCGCTTCAACTTTTGTGGGGGGGATAAAGATTAGTAGAAAATGTTATTTTTCTCCACCTCATCTCTGCCGATCCTGTAAACCGATGAGATTCAACACAAGGGGGAAAAACAACTCAAAAGTTGTTTTCCTCCAATTCAACAGTTCTGGCTCGGTTCGGAAAGGCTCATTTTTGTTTTGGAAAAGTTCTTAAAAACAAACCAAACAAAAAACAAAAACCCTCCTTCAAACCTCCGCTAATTAACAGGAATTAAAATATTCAAAAGAAAATAATTACAAAATAAAAACACAAAAGAGTTCAATTTTACCAAGATTCAAGAAAACGACTCAAAGAATTCCCACGTTATTTTGCCTCCCGGACCGTCAATGAGAAAAACACTGAGGTATGTGGTATTTGGATGGAAAGCCGCCTTCATCACTTTTATCCCCCTCATCAGCGTCACCAGCACTGGTCCTCCCACTAAATATTGTCACTTTCCTGTTTAAGTTCTACAAGGCCCTCCGCCAGTCTGTATGTTGGAGGGGGGGAGTGGTGGTGTTGAAATGACCTCAGAAGCCTGCGGAGGAGCAAGATGGACCCATTAATCCATCATGTTTGTCTTTCTCCTCCAGTTGACAGCTTCTACTTCTTAAAGTCAGTCGGTGCGTAATGTTCTTAGCAGAGCATGATGTCTGTTGTCCCCTAGGATTGTAAATTCAGGGTGAACTTCCACTGCTGGCTCAGGTTGGGGCTGCACCCTTCCACAGTGAGACCGCCCATGCGGGCACTGCGGCTGTCCAGACACAGGTTACTCCCCACGTGACGGAGCTTCGAGTTGGACTCAATCTGCTCCCACTTCTGCTCATATAACAAGGCAAAGACAGCACAAAATTAATGGCCATTTGACTACATGTTATGGGTGTGGTCGGGCCTATCTCAGCTGACTTTGGGCGAGAGATAGGGTACACCCTTGACTGGTCGCCAGACAATCGCAGGGCACATATAGACAAAAAAAACCCATTCACATTCACACTTAAGGACAATTTAGAGTCTTTAATTAATCTAAGAAGAATGTTTTTGGAACATTGCAGTGGTGCCTTGAGATATGAGAGATATGAGTGCATCCCAAAACATCTTTTTCCATTAAAATGAATGTAAATGACAATCTGTTCTAGGGCTGGGCATCGTTAAGAACCTTACGATTCGCTTCAATTTCGCTTCTTAAGGTTGCGATTCAATATTGGTTTAAATGTTCTGATATTGATTCAGTTAGAAGTAAAAATACACAAATTATTATTATTATTATTGTTACACAAATATTATTATTGAGTACATTGTGAAAATGGGTAAATATTTATTTTTGATGTAAAAATATGTCACGTCCCATTTTTTTAAGCAACCACATCTGAAAATAAAACTTTGCACATAACTTTTTTGCATATATGGAGTACAAAAGTAAAAAATATGGCGGTTGTATGTAAACACTAAAAAGGTAAAGTGCATGTAGACATGTTTATTTCCGTTTTCGTGTCAGAATTGCATATCGTGGTTGGAGTGCATTTTGTCCATTTCTGTGTTCCAGATTTACAGGGGAATCCAAAATGACCCCAAACGTCACATTTAAAAGTAGAAGTCGCTTGCTTATACGCTGCTGGAGCTGTTTGCTTGAGTAGCCATTGTGTTTGGCTTCGGTCCATATAACGGAAACCACAGTTTAGCGGACATGCTCCCCGCAAACGGAGGTGACACAGTGGTTCCCCACGGTTTGATAAACTGCACCCTTTGAAACCGCCCTACTGTGAGACTACCCCCAAGGAAGACGCCTCGTGGGCCCTAAACTAATTAACATCTACCCTCGAAGTCTGAACTCCCAAGCATCACAGGCCAGATGTTTCCACCGAACCACCGTCTGTGAATAGGAACAATTGCTGGGACAAGGCGACACCCGCTGGTGTCGAGAGGAACTGCAGGCGAACCGGGCGGACTCTCATTTGATGTTTAACCAAGGTTAAATGTCTGTTTTGACATTTCACAAACTCTGCAGAAATTTTCCAAATGTATGCCTTGATGTCTGTGTCAGTGTGTCAACTTTACAAACGCAATCGTGAGATTTTGAGAATTGTTTGTCTAGATTTGACTCCCAGCAGCATGAAATGTGATTTGAATTATAAGCAGTTGAGTTGCCAAAACTAAAGTATAAACATATTCCATGCGCTTGACCTGTGAGTAAAGAGAGTACCAAGTTGAGGTTATTTTATATTAATATATGATTTTAAACCCATTTTATCAAATTTGTAGACAAGATTCAAGCTGATGGGTGTGGTCTTCTCCATCCCTCTTCGACACGCCCCTGGGGTACTTAACACTGGCGCGCGTGTGTTTTGCTCTCTCTTGTGTTTTTCTCTCCTCTTGTCTTGCTGGCAGCTCGCCAGCCAGGATGGCTGTGTGCCTTTTGGCCCTTTCTTTATTCGGGCACACGGCTGGGTAACCGCAAAAGCCGGGATAGAGGTTGACTTGGCTTCCCAGCCTAACCGTGGGCCACCGCTAGGCAATCAGAGCAGCTACTACGAAGGTACCAGGTACGCTTCCAGCCAAGCGGGATTGCTCTGAAATTGCCAGCGAGCCACACAAGGAAAAAGGCAGGAAGAGAGACGGTCCGGTTCTCCCAAGAAGGCGTGACGCACAACAATTTTGTCTTCTTCCGCCTCTTTCCTTTTTGTTTGATTTTTCTCCATATTTTTCTTCTGCAACCAAATCTGTTGCCTTGGTTCCTGAGCCACTTCCAGAGAGAGAGACACTACCACCCACCAGCTTGAGCCTACGGTCGTGAGTAGACGTGGCAAAACGTTTGCCAGACGACAACATTAGTGCCTAATAATTTCGGGGAAATGATTAGCTTCAGACAAAATCTCAACTTTGTTCTCTCTCTCTCCCGTCCGGAGACGTAGTAAACGCTCACGTTTCCAACTGTAGTCCAACACACGATGCTCTATTTCCATTTTCGTATGCCTATTTTCCTTCTTTTTACCATTATTAGTGTTATTTTCTCTTTTTTGTAGATGTCATTAAATAAACTATAAAATTCCACTGGATTGTATTATGTGTGTGTTCTGAATTTAAGTAAACCTCTGTCATCTAGAACTCAAAATTTCATAAACTGTAGCAACCTTCAGATTACGAGACTGATAAAAACGTTTCTCGTCACGTTCCCTAAATTTTATCCCATAAAAAGAGACGTGGTGCCCCTTTACGAGACATATTAGTTTGATTTTAACAATTAAACTTGAAATGACGGTAAACCGGAAGTAACGCAAGCGTCGCTTCCGGCTGATTCTTTTCTCCTAAATTAATTAGACTTTTATTTGACTAATATACGCTACAACACGCACAGTGCATCACAGTGGCCAGGAGGTAAGGCCAGATTTGCTGAATCAATATCAAATTGCAATGCATTGCTGAATCTATATCTTTACCCAGCCCTAATTTCTGTTCCAGTCTTCCCCACAAAAATCAAGAAATTGTTGTAATGTGTATTTTAATGAGGAAAAGGACAGTTGATCACTTTTTAGGTGTCCTAATGGTCTCATGTCAAAATCTAAAAAGCTTGATAATGAGGACTGAACTAATTGTAAATTAACCTGGAAATTTATTGGTCAATTTTTTTAATTGAACATTAAAAAATATCTTGTACGGAGCCCCGCCGTGTTTGTACTAGCGATTAACTCAATATTAGGCCAGGGTATTTATAATTTTGGACTTCACCTCTCACTTAACACCTCTGTAACAAGAAAACAATTGTGACTGACTCAATGGCACCACCGCTAGTTCAACACAATTCTTAAGCATCAATTAATCAGTTGCCCATCCGTAGTGGTTTGTGCTCCTCTTGGATGTTAATTTGGTTGTGTAGTAGTACTGTTGTGTCAGTATACCTGTCTGGTGTCATTGTCTCGACAGCCCTGCAGTTTGATGAGGGAGCCGGCCGTTCTCTCCACCACAGTCAGACACAAATCCATGTGTTTGACTGACTTATCCTTAGTCAGGGCCCATTCCTTGAGCAAAAAAAGTACAATCACAACAACATACACCTTTAAATGTGGTCAAATAATCTTTAATACAGAACAGGTTCATATAATTTTATTCATACTCAACACAATGAAAAATGACGTTTTCATTCTAGTGAATGTCGGTGCTGCCATTGCCAAGTTAAATTCCGAATTCAAGGCATTGCAAACCCCTCATAGAATAATAGCACTAAAGTTGAGTCAGTATTGCATTATATTCTAATCCTCTCTCTGCTCACGGGCAATTTTCACAAGCTAATGAGATCCAGGAGTTACAAGAAAATCCACCTCAAGATAATACCTCCGTCAGAGAGGTACGGTATTAATTTAACAACATGTTTAAAAAGAAGAGAAAAATAGGCGTCTTAATTATCATCAAAGCATGTCATGAAGCCGCAGGCTTCCAAATAAAGTGTAAAATGCAATAAGCTATGAATAAAAATGCCATAAATAGGTTTCAAGTGTGCAAAATGGTCCATATTTTACGTCCTTAAAATTTAAGTGGCATAATGAATGGGTGGAGTGGATGTGTGGGAGCTGTTTAATTAGAGCAGTTGACTCTCCTATTACAGTCGTTGTAGTTTGTGGTGGTGTAGAATTGCACTGCATCATACTGAGCGTGGGGCAGCACGGTGACGGACTGGTTAGCACATCTGCCTCACAGTTCTGAGGACCCGGGTTCAAATCCGGCCTCCCCTGTATGGAGTTTGCATTTTCTCCCTGTACCTGCGTGGGTTTTCTCCGGGTACTTCCTTCCACATTCCAAAAACATGCATCGTAGTTTAATTGAAGACTCTAAATTGCCCGTAGGTGTGAAAGTGAGTGCGAAAGGTTGTTTGTTTATATGTGCCCTGCGAGTGGCTGGCGACCAGTACAGGGTGTGCCCCGTCTCTCGCCCAGAGCCCAGCACACCTGCGACCCTAGTGAGGATAAGCGGTACGCAAAATAGATGGCTGGATACTGAGCGTGGTATCGTCATCATTGGTTACCTGATTTAGCTTCAGGAGAGTGACAAAACACTAGAAACCACGCTGTTCTATATCACTGCAAACTATAAACAAAATAATAAAATTATTGTTAAATAATTCAAGAAGCTCCAGCGCCCCGCGACCCTAACCAGGATAAGCGGTGTTGAAAATGGATGGATGGATGGATAGAATTCATTAACCAATGCATTTCTGACAGGATCATTCAGTCTGATTTTGTACGCAATACAGTGTTGCCTTGAGATAAGAGCCAAGTCAAAGTGTGTTTCATTCAGTTTTTTTAATTAAAAAATAAAAACAGCAAACGTTTGTGTTTTTAATGACAGAAATAGCACTCTATAATAGTGTACTTTATAAAAACATAGTCATGACTTAATAAAATGTAAACAATTTAAGTTTTTGACATTTTTTCCTTCAATTCAAGGGACATTGAGCTGCTCATTCTGCCGTGCACGCCTTTGGCACCAGGGGACAGTATAATACACACATACCGATATACACGGACACGTTTCAGCTCCTCAGTAAGCTGAAGTAATACTAGTCATTCTTCACAGAGGATAAAGAATTTTTGACTGTGAGTATTGTTATATTATCAAACTACATGTGTTGCACCACAGTTTGTGTTCAAATATCAATTGGTCAAAGGGTTATAACACTGCAACACTAATGCTATTAGTTACTCCGTCTATGGCGTTTTGCATTGTTTGTTAGCATTAAGATAAGCAAACTTAAGCCAAAGCCATGTGGTTGTTTAAAAAAAGACAACGTAATTTTCTTGGTTTTGTTTAATTTGACGGTAAAATTAAACTGGGAGTGGCATTACACAGCTAGAAGCCTCTTTTTTGAAGAATTGTTCACTATCTGCCAAACTGCTGTTTGTTGTGAAGTGATTTGAGTTCATTGCCACCATGCAGCCCTATTAGCTCAAATTTGTACTCGCAAGTCAAAGCAAAACATCGGCCGAATAACAACTCGTATCTTGAACAACCCATAAGTTGAGTCACTCGGACCTTAAGGCACCACTATTTGTAATCTCGTCTGCTTCTTGGGTGCTGCAATGCAAGTAAACTGCACTTCAGAAATTAAGATGAATTAAATACAAATTAGAAGGAGCTTGGTGTTGTTGTATTTTATTATCTTGTGCTTAATCAGTGTGGGTGTGTGCCCCCAAAATGTTTATGTTTCTTTCCCCTTTAATGTTGCGGTCAGTAAACATAAATCTAAAAACACCCACAACGGTCACTTTGTCAATACATTTCTTAGCTATAAGAACAGTGTGTTGGACAAGAATTGAATGATGCTGCATGTCATGTGGCAAAGTCTATATTGTCTATATTTCCTAGTTTTCTCTAGTACGACCTTTGTTTTAGGAAAAAGAAGATGAACACACTACAACATTTATTTTACATGTGAACGACACCTAAAGATTGCAGAGGCTAATAAGCTGTGGAACGGGCATGCTCAATTTACTGCTGGCTAAAAAAAGCAAGAACATTAAATTATGTTGACATTTATTGCAGCAAAGGGATGATTAAGTGTGACTTTATTCAGATTTATGTAAACATACCCGCTATCCTCTAAGTGCCAGTGCTACCGTTTATCTCCCCAGGTAAGTCTAAAGTGTAAGTTTAGACATGCTGACCTGCGTGTGTTGCCGTGGTAACGCTACCTGGTTTCCGCCGGCATTGTGGCACTCGTAAACGCCCACCACACCATCAGCAAAATGTCCCAGTGTGTCAAGGCAGTTTCCTCCCTGCTGTAAGGCTCCGAAGGCGATGTCCTGGTGGTCTGGTACGCTAATCACACACAAACATTTAAATGGCTTTTAAATATGTACAGTATGATCATAAATAATTTTCCTTCATTAACCGCATGACAGAAATACTTTTAAGCAGCTCGACAGTAAATCCCTGTTTATCGCGAGGGATACGTTCCAGACCGCCCGCTATAGGTGAAAATCTGCGATATAGACTATATAAAACATTTTGTTTTAATAGTTGGACCTCTTGCACACACTTCAAACACAATTAAAACATACTTATATATATTAAAACACACTTTCTAAAGTATTACTTTGCGCCTGTTCTCACTCTCTTGCTTGTTCTCCAAGAGGAAAAGCGTGCTCGCTTTAAGCGGTTTACCACTCCCAGTTGATTTTTACTGTAAAACTGAAGCATAAAACATTATAATAGGGATGGACTATATATTTTCTTTAAGCTGATACCGTTAACTTCCTGCTTTTCAAGACCGATACTGATATGATATGATAATATGAGTCCCCTAGCTTAATGGTAACATAAAATGTGCAACACCAAAGACGAGCTAACAGAAATTAGCATAGCTGTTACGGAAATTATAAACCTATAAACTACTGTTACTTTAACACACATTGGATAACCAACACATGCAAACAGAACATTAAAAAATCCTCATAGCCATATTCTCTCTACTCTGTGGGAACAATGAATATTACTGTAGTTTGATGCTGCTGGGCATGTTGTGGCACAATGTGGTGGTACACTTAGGGCAGACATCCAGATCCAAACCCTGTATACTGTAAAACCCATAAAAAAACGACAGCTTACAAATCCACGATATACTGGAAGTGCAAACGATGAACTGCGGTATAGTTGGACAACACTGTGCAGTTATTAAATGCAAACCATTTTGTGCTGCCGTAGCACACAGTCATGCATGTGAAATGAAGACATCTTACCGCAGCTCAGGGTAGACATTCTCCAGGTACCATTTAAAGGGCTTACAGGCTAAGCGCTTCTTCATATCCAAACGACTCTGGATACTGAGGGGGACAACCAGGGACAGAAAGTATGAGAGGCTTGTCACTCATGGTGAAAACAGATTAAATGAAAGTGATGAGAAGGGCTAGAGAGGTCCACAGCGTGACTGCAGCAGAGGAAATGAGCATAAACTGGGAGATACGACAACAATGTTTCTAAAACATCACAAAATATTTCATCCATCTAAAGTCTCTGTAAGAGGGCGTTTGTTGTGCAAATAAGCACAAAACATGGGCCACAAATCCAATTAAGCGAAACAAAGTGTTTGGTAAGTAACAATCACTGGGAGAGAGAAAGACAATGTTTTAACATATGTGCTACTGAAGCATTGAGTTAATGTGAATGGTTACAATTTAGGATCTTAAATCAGATCAAATTCAGATACAGAATTTATTTTGGATCTCAGACAATAAAATGTAATAATACCGTGGAAGTGTTTTTTTGGGGGGAACAAGTATCAGACATTACAAACGTACTTGGACTTAAGATTTGACAGATAGTTTTTAAATATAAACATTTCAGTTTATTATTTTATAAACTAGTTAGAAATTACACACAAATGTACAGTAACTGGCAAGGCAGCCGAGTGGTTAGCACATCCATCTGACAGTTTTGAGGTTGGGAGTTTGAATCTGGGCTCCAGCCTTCCTGTGTGGGGTTTGCATGTCATCCTTCATTCCAAAAACATGGATGATGGGTTGATTGAAGACTCAGATTTGTCCTTAGATGTGATTGTGAGAGTGAATGGTTGTTTGCCTACATATGCCCTGCGTTAAGATGGCGACCAGTCCAGGGTGTACCCTGCCTCTTACCCATGGTCAGCTGAGAAAGGCTCCAGGTCACCTGCAACCTTAGTGGGGATAAGCAGTATAGAAAATGAATTGATGGATGGACATACAAATGTAATGTTATTACAGTTGGAAAAAATACAAAAAATGTAAAAAAAAATTTAAGGATCATTAAAATGTTGATAATTTGCACTGATTTCAACTAACATTTAATCCTCATTGATGTATCAAATATTGTAGACAGCAATTTGCATACAAAGAGATCCATCCATCCATTTTTTATATTCCTTGTTGTCCTCATTAGGGCCATGGGTGAGCAGGAACCTATCCATGCTTACTATGGGCGAGAAGCAGGCAGCAATCATTGGCAAATCACATACTGACAAACAACCATTACACTTAAACCAAGAGACAATTTATAGTCCTCAATTAACCTACTGTAAGAATGATGTTTTTGGAATGTGGGAGGGAAGCCGGAGTACCCAAAGAAACCCCAAGTGAGCACAGGGAGAACATGCAAAAGTACACACAGGAAGGTCAGAGCAGTGATTAAAAACCAGAACCTCAGAAATGTGAGGCAGACATGCTAATCCCTAGTCCACTGTGCTGCCATTGCATACAAACATGAAATGGAAAAAAATCTCAACCCTAATGCAACCTACAAACTAAGGCTGAAGGGGGCGCCCTTAGTTTTGGAAGTTTTTGGTCTACCCAAGCAACATGTAATGGCTAGCCTATTACAGCCACACAGTGACATTTTCACCAGCATTATTATCGCCTGCATGAACAAGCAAGATGACAAAGATGGCATTGTAGTAAAAAACTCAAAGCTTGCACCTAAAAACTGTTCACATATCCATCTATCCTTTTCATTAGGCTTTGAAATAAAATTAGTATACTTCACAAGAGCACATCAAATCATGTGGTAGTTAGTCTTGTGATCGGTCCAAATCAGGCATTTGGCCGTCACACAAATGTGGAAAATTACTGGTGCCAATTATTTATCCGGTTTAAAAAGGTTATGCCATGTGGTGTGGTAAACAACACAAGAATGTTTAGAAGAACGGCCCTTACTTTCCATACGGCACATTTCTCGCCGAGGGAACGGCGGCGTAGTAGAAGTTTTTAAACTCGTCCATCCACACCTCAGCAGCTCTCCTGGTGTTCCTGGGATGGAGAGAAGGAACGGAAGGGAGAGTAGGTGAAAAGTGTTCGTGTGATATCAGTTTTTATCTTCACAGCTATTGAAGGGCAGAATTCCCCTGTTTGTACAGTCAAGTGGGGTCGTTGTGCTTATTTCTCTAGTTACTACTCTCAGTGTGGGTTGCCAGGCAAAGCAAAGCATTGACACGGAGCCCGGAGCTATTTTGCTATATTTACATTCTTTTCTAATGATGTCACAGACAGCTGTTAAACCCTGAGTCAGCTGGACTATGGTCTAAAAGTCCAAGTCTAGTATACATCTCATGAAGCTATACAGTAACTGCTTAGAGAGGGTATATAAAAAAAAATAAAAAATAAAAAAATAAAAAAAAAACCTCCATTATTTATATATCCTAGTGTCGCTATGAATTCTGATTAGATACTTACACATTGCTGATAAAGATTTTTAAAGGGCACTAAGGTAATACAAGTTGAGGGGAAATGTGGTTTGCATACCAGTACAGTGGTGCAAACTAAAAGCACAATAATAAACATTCTTAAATTAATACCACCAAAACCTAGCATTATTAGAAGGAATTTATCATAGGCAGATTGTGCAGGTGTTCCTAATGTTGCATCTAGATCAGGTACAGTTATGCTATACCAATACAAAGCTTATAAGAATGACCTCAATGCTTCCATCTGACATTTTTCTAAAATGTCCAGAGTGAATGCATATCAGAATTCTCTACATCTGGAGGGACAACACCAGATGTGGTTAAATATTTCAACAGGATGAGTTCATTTGAGAATATCTTCATGCATAAAGTGTTTCTTTCTAAAGATGATATCTGAACGTGTTCTTCTTAACCCACTTGCAACCCAGCAGAAGACACGATGTAAACTGCATTTCTTGCTTATGATCTCCCCGATTGCAACATGCCAGCACAAACGCACGACATGGGAGCGACCGGGAGAAGAAGCATAATGCCATCAGCTGGGACTGTCTCGTGGCTCCCTAGGGTGGCCACCAGCAGAAATGAAGAGAGTGTCTAGCCTTTTCATCAGTGATAAGCAGCTGCTGTGCATATTGGGATAACTGATATACACCATACACTCTGCCATTTTTCATGACCATCCCCAATGCTTGCATCTTTTATTTTGGCATGTCGTGCTGCTGCATGACTCATCGAGTGATGTTCAGCAGCAGCTGGAAACATCATCAAGGATAGCCCCAATGAGTTAAAAAGTAAGATAAAAAAAGAGACAATTTGCAAGCTAGTGCACTCTAACCTAAGTGACCAAACTTCAGAATTCAATCCACCATCATGCATGACACCATACAAGACAGCATCTTAACATACAAACTCAATTCAATGAGGCTCAAAGGATTAATTATTTGCTTTATCTTAGGCATTTTGAGACACTTTTTCCAAACAATGTATTCCCGGCATTGATGATGTCACACAAGTTAATTGTTGCATGGATCTTCAGCGAACTTCATAAGCGAGTATCATAAAATGAACCTTGGCATAACTTTTGCACTTTTTAAAAATATTTTTCACAACACTTACTCCAAAAGAATCAGCACTCTCAACATTGGGTACGAAGAGAAGAAGCTACGTTCACAATATGTTACCGCCGAAAACGCCAACAAATCGGGATGGTCGTGAGACAATGTGGGGGAACGGGAAGGGGAAACGTGACAGGCCTTTATTGTTGAGGATGCCCGTCGAGATGTTTAAATAGTTAAAACATTTTCCATGCCAGTCACGGTGCTGATGAGAAACAGAGTCGGCCCTGGTGAAACGGAGTGCACGCAACTCAACCTGACAGCACGTAATATGGTCCAACACAACTTGGACGGGGTCCGCTGTGTGATGGGAAGAATTGTATTTCCCGGCATCTCACAGTCACCTCCTAAAACTCTTCTAATGCCCTGTGTTTAATTTGTGTAATGAGAGAGTGACTGAGGGTGACACAGACGGAAAGACAGACAGACAGACAGAGAGCGAGAGAGAAAGAGAGAGAGAGAACACTATGCAGTGTGTCTATTAATCACAGGATATTTTACTATTAAATTAAATATTATCAAACATTTTTGGAGTGGCGGTATACATGTGCCCCTTCGCGGTGGCGCCAACATTGGAGCCGCACCGAGGAGGGCCAATGGAACTTTATTCAACTCTGCCAGGGCAACAAATGTGCTCCAAAATGTTTCACCTCTAGAAAGCCTTGACAAACAATGACAAAGGGAGTCTTTTCAGAACAAGATAGGCCGGGAGGCAACATACTGGTGTCCCTGGTAAACAGCAGCCCCGTCCCCATGACAGATACTGTGATAGACTGTCAGAGAACTAAGAAAGACTTGATTAGGGAGAAAGTTCTTTTTACTAATGCAGTGGTTAAATGATGTTTACACATGTATGACAAGTAGGAATGTAGACAATTAGATCCTGGAACACGTATTGCCTCCTGGAGGTGTTGAAGTTCACAGTACAGAATGTAAGAATCAGTTCTCTGGCTCAGGTGACTTGTAGTCCCACAGTTTCCGACCCACTGAACGGAAAACAAACGAATAAATGTCTCACTTTGCACATCTTCAAGTATGCAACACAGGGACGCTGCACCGCCTGGACAATTCAATGCACTCATCTAATGAGAGGAGAAAATGTTAATGACTAACTAATGTAGGGTGTGTGAATATGTTACTGTTGGATATTAAGAGTGGAATTGAATGTTAGTCTTCAGCAGCCAAACATTGACGGCTAATGAAATCACTCCCCAACGCTACGATGTTGACTGCCTAAAAAGTCGTAATGAAGGTCATTAAAGCGAGACGCCATAATTGGTAGTTTGAGGTCTTGTGTGTGTGTGTGTGTGTGTGCATGCCACCTTGCAAAGACAGTGCCGCTGCCACCAGGGAAGGTATAGGGATGTTGTTTCCTGAAGACATGTCCGACTCGGCTGCACGGGATGATTTCCAGACTTCCGCCGCATTGCCACACACGAAATGAGATCTCTGAAACGCAACACAGATGGGCCCAAAAACAAACATTGGATTATTACATGAGCTAACAGCACCTGAAAAATGTCTTCAGCATGGTGGCACTGTAAGGTTCTCTCGCCAACATTCTATGCATTTGAATACGTGATAAAACAACTGTGTGAATTGGCAATCTTGCTTCATTAAAAATCCCATCAAAGGAGAATGCATCTGTCTGACAGCTGCGTGCTGGAGACAAATTCCCAATTTAATTTGAACAAAATTAAGAGAGAGAAATACTTTATGGCATTATGTGTTGGGATGAACTACTGTACAACACAGAGAGTGAGCCAGGCCAAACTCCAAACAGTAGAAAGTTTCCCCAGAAGAGTAGAGGCTTTTACAGCTGCAAAGGCGGGGACCAATCCCATATGATGTTTTCACTTCCTATAAGTGATAATGGACAGAGGTACCAATACTTTTGCCCATATTGTATGCAATGCATTTGTAAAATAACTCTGTCCTATAAACCAGACAAAAGGTTTTAACAAGAGTCATTAGTCTGTTGACTTGATGCCGCACTTATACTCTATTATTATTGACATTAGCATTAGCTGCACTCACCCAGGTTTTCTCCTCCCCAAACATCCATCATCATGTCATATTTCCCCAAAAGCTCAAAGTATTCCTTATCCATGACAAACAGACCTCCTGCTATCATGGGAGTCCTGTGTGGGGGGTAGGTCAGAGAAAAAAGGAAATCTTACTAGTTTGTATTCAATGTTATGTACTAGGTAAGTGTTTTGTTGGTGAGCTGTTTTGTGCTGTGTGTGTGTCTTACTTTATGGGGGCGATGGGGTTGCTCTGTCTTGCTCGTCTCTGGTCAAGAGTCATGTAATCCCATTTAAACACCAAATTCCAGTCGAAACCTGCACAGGCATTTTGCATTACTTAAGTTGTAGGTTGAGTGTACAGTGGTGCCTTGAGATTGAAGTTTAATTTTGGTTGCTTTAAATACACAACATGTAATTCTCTTTGTTTAGTTTAGTTTGACAGTAAACTTCAACTGGGAGTGGCAATAAACAGCGTGAGGCCTCTTTTCAGAAGAATTGTTCTCCATCTGCCAAACTGCTACTTCTTGTGAAGGGAGTTGACTTATTTCACTGCCACCATACAGCGTTCGTATCTTGAATTTATGCTCACAAGTCAAGTCAAAACCATCCAAACGACGGCTCGTATATCACAAGTCGCCTTACTTATCTCGAGGCACCACTGTACATTATTTGATCATAATGTTTTAGTGAGAAAGCACAGCATTCCAGTTCTTATGTTTGATTAGTCAACAGAAACATTTGAGAGAAGTGTGTGCCGAACAACACTTTAGAGTTTTTGTACAACACAATTTTGTACAGCAGCAGCTGAAAATGCTGGAGGATAGGGATGCACGAAAACTATTGGACTGATAACTATCGGCTCGATATTGCGGAAAAATGACATCACACTCATTGGTCCGATAACAAAAAAACTGGACCGATTAGAAGAGCCGTATCATTCCAATATCATCCGGCTCCGCACCGGTCGCCACTCGCCAGCCTGTTGCATTGCACAGTCATGGATTTCATGACCAGAATTCTTCGCCTACGCCACCAAAAATAGTCAATATCCATCCATCCATTTTCTGAGCCGCTTCTCCTCACTAGGGTCGCGGGCGTGCTGGAGCCTATCACAGCTATCATTGGGCAGGAGGCGGGATACACCCTGAACTGGTTGCCAGCCAATCGCAGGGCACATATAAACAAACAACCATTTGCACTCACATTCACACCTATGGGCAAGTTAAAGTTGTCAATTAACCTACCATGCATGTTTTTGGGATGTGGGAGGAAACCGGAGTGCCCAGAGAAAACCCACGTAGGCACGGGGAGAACATGCAAATTCCACACAGGCGGGGCCGGGGATTGAACCCTGGACCGCAGAACTGTGAGGCAGACGCTCTAACCAGTCGTCCACCGTGCCGCCTAAAATAGTGAATATCTACAGTAAATTATCTTATGATCACCAGCAGTTGGTGAAATTACGACCATCCAGTGACTTTGAGTTCGTAACAATGACGCTCGCTGTAAGACACAGTGGCCTACGAAGCAGCGCGCTACGTTAGCATCACAAGCCGACAACAGCTAAGGTCACAACAGCTAACCCCTGCAAATGCTGCTCTTATGAATCTTCCTTTACAACTTCAGCTCACTGGACAATTAATTTGAAAATCTACAAATGAAATTAACATCAAAACATGCAAAGGCCCTTCTTCGTGCGGCAGGGAAATGTGCGAGCACGAATCCACCACGCGCATCTGCCAGCTTGCTCGAGCAGCACCAACACTTCCCTCGGCACTCTTCACCAGCCACAAATTCACATATATTTAAATAAACATTAACATGAATGATCGCCCGTTTTTGTATTGTTTAAAATAAAGAAAAACCATGAATATATGAACCTGTGTATTATTCAAGTTTGAGAAAAATAAAAAGTTCACTGAGTTATCAATACTATAGTATTGATTGTACAATAAGTACACTTACACATTGCATCTCATCTCAATTTCATTGTACTTGTGCATAGTGACAATAAAAAGGCATTGTTTTATTCTCATATTACATTACATAGTATGTTATTTACGTATGATAAATATTACACTAGCATAATACTATTTAAATTATATTTGATATGAATAAAAAGGCATTCTATGATATACCAGTTTGATATAAAAAAGGGCGGCACGGTGGCCGACTGGTTAGAGCGTCAGCCTCACAGTTCTGAGGACCAGGGTTCAATCCCCGGTCCCGCCTGTGTGGAGTTTGCATGTTCTCCCCGTGCCTGCGTGGGTTTTCTCCGGGCACTCCGGTTTCTTCCCACATCCCAAAAACATGCATGAATTGGAGACTCTAAATTGCCCGTAGGTGTGACTGTGAGTGCGAATGCTTGTTTGTTTGTATGTGCCCTGCGATTGGGTGGCAACCAGTTCAGGGTGTACCCCGCCTCCTGCCCGATGACAGCTGGGATAGGCTCCAGCACGCCCGCGACCCTAGTGAGGAGAAGCGGCTCAGAAAATGGATGGATGGATGGATATAAAAAAGGATAATATACAATCGACTGTATATAAGTAGGGGGTCCCTGCTCCAGCTTTCCATCAGTTTGGGGGTCCCTGGCCTGTAAATCTTTGAAGGCCCTAGATATCCATCCATCCATTTTCTGAGCCCCTTATCCTCACAAGGGTCGCAGGAGTGTTGCAGGCTATCCCAGCTATCATCGGGCAGGAGGCGGGGTACACCCTGAACTGGTTGCCAGCCAATTGCAGGGCACATATAAACAAACAACCATTCACACTCACATTCACACCTTCGGGCAATTTGGAGTCTTCAATTAAGCTACCATGCATGTTTTTGGGATGTGGGAGGAAACCGGAGTGCCCGGAGAAAACCCATGCAGGCACGGACGGGGAGAACATGCAAACTCCACACAGGCCATTGAAAAAAAAACAATTATATCAGTTATGAGTATCGGCTTGGAGAAGCAGCAAGTTATTGGTATTGGTGGAAAAAAACTAGTTATCGTGCATCCCTACCGGAAAGTACACTTTACATCGAAAGCATCGCATGCTGCCTCGTTGAGGTCACGCTCACTCGCCCCTCTCTAATCGTGCACTGTACCTCCTTTGAGATCAGCCGAAGCTCCTACATACTGGAAGTTGTCCATGTTGATGACATCAATTATGGGAGAAACCACTCTGGTCTTATCCTGGAAAAAGGGAGACAGGAAACTTTCTGTCCAGATGGATGGTAGCATTCATACAGCAAAGACTACGACGGATTCAGCAATCATTAATACACCAGTTGTACATACAAACCCAATTCCAAAGAAGTTGGGACGTTGTGTTAAACATAAATAAAAACAGAATACAATGATTTGCAAATCATGTTTAACCTATATTTAATTGAACACACTACAAAGACAATATATTTAATGCTCAAACTGCCAAACTTTATTGTTTTTAGCAAATAATCATTAACTTAGAATTTAGAACAGAATGTTTCATGTTAAATTGTTAAAACAATTGATATCTATATGGAAAATCTAATTTCCTCAATATGGTCTGCCATCTAAAATTGATAAATAAATCACACCAATTAATAAACTGATTATAGAAATTAGGTCAAACTAAGCAAATAAAGCCAATCGGTAAACTCATGGATAGAAAATTGCTTTAAAGTAGCCTCCATTCCTTTCCAACTTGGAAGACAAAACAGGGTCTAATCTATCCATCCATCCATTTTCTGAGCCGCTTCTCCTCACTAGGGTTGCGGGTGTGCTGGAGCCTATCCCATCTATCATTGGGCAGGAGGCGGGGTACACCCTGACCTGGTTGCCAGCCAATCGCAGGGCACATACAAACAAAGAACCATTCGCACTCACATTCAAACCTATGGGCAATTTAGAGTTGTCAATTAACCTACCATGCATGTTTTTGGGATGTGTGTGACGCTGAGTGCCAGACAGATGGCTCCATGGATGCATGATGGACATCGAATCTCCTTGTGTGAAAAAGGATAGATAAACTTTCTGCCGAAATAAATAAGGACATGCTACATGACGAAGCAATTAGCAGCAGTGTGATGCTGCATATTTTTAAAATACTGAAAGGCAGCAAGAAAACAAAAAAACTTTCACCCTGAAATTATTCCAGTGTGTAAGTGACATTTTGAGGGCGTTTGGTGGCAACGATAGTGTATTTTTCTTAAAAGTGAAGACAGCTGTCTGAAACTAGGCCAAAAGATAGGATTTTGCACCCAAGAAGACAAGAAATGTCTTAAACACCACTTGCAAATGTCTTAACAGTCTTAATAGAATATAAATTAAAAACAATAATTTTAGTCCCTCAAGGCCAAATTCAGTTTCTACTCTTAAAATAGAGCATTTATGTACAGACATTCTACACAGTCAATACACACAATAATAGAGCTATATTAAACGACAACCACAATAATGAAAATTGCCAAATGAATACCTCCCTGATAGTGTTAATCAAAACTGAACATTATTGTCTTCATGTTTAGGCCTGCTGCACACCGAGCGACACGGCCAAATGAGAATGAACTGGACCATCGCAATCAAATTACAGTTGGTGACTAACAACTCCACATGTGCATATCTGGCGACTGTCCCTCCCACACATACCAACTTGCTGCAACGAAAAAACTGTGATCCTGCGGTGTTCTGATCTGAAAACTTTTCAGGTGCCACATATTTTATTGAACAACAAAGAACATGGCACAAAGGTCAAGGAAAAGGCGGATTTCCCTGGCAGGTGTAGCTGTACTATAATATACAAAGAGAGGAAAAGGGCGAGAAGAAGAGACAATATTGATAGTTCACAGGCTGTTGGCAATGACAGCCCCATTCATTGACTCCACTCATGTAATTCAGTTACATCTGTGACATTGAGACACTGTTCACCTGCGATTCAAGTTTTGCGTCACTCAGTGTGCGGTGGGAATAAACAAAATAACTATAATGTTTAGTTTTGATGAACACTACCATGGAGTTATTCATTTAATGTCGTTATTATTTGGGTTTAAGTTTGCATTGAGAACAGTAAGAAGAACATTACTGCATCATACTGAGCTCAGTTTCTAATATTTGGTTACCAGAAGGAGAGGGGTGAAATATTACTCAATAAGTTTTAGTTATCAAAAAATAAAAATAAATGCATGGCTGTAGCTAACCACACACAAGTATCCCCCTAATCATCCTTTGTTGTTAATGATACTGAATATGTTCATGTTCCAAGATGTTCACAAAAACAATCATTACAAGGTCATCTCAAATGAAACTCTTAAGAGGCTTTTGAATAACAATGAAACAAATGTCATAACTACATCCAAAATTAGATCTTAAGTTCTGTTGCAAACACCAAATAAAAAAAAGAAACCAACCAACCTACCAAACTTGAAGTGGAGATGTACCAAATGAAAGAGTCTTTTGATCATAGATACAGTGGAAACGTTAACAAAAAATACACACGTGCAATAAGACCCGATGGTCATTTCTATATTTTGGGGGTTTCTAGCGGGTTTTCAAATGGCCTCCCTGATTGGCCCAGCTGAAGTTTTTAAATGCAGTAAATATCTCATTTACACATCAATGACACAGTATGAGGAGTAATTGGGAGCGCAGCATCTTTACTCAAGGGTACTTAAACAAGGACTCTCCCTGGTGCTTCAAAGACCAACTGCCCAGTTTCCTTTGTTTCAGTGTGGACTTCCTGTTGAACACAGGACTACAAGGCATGTACAAATAATGGTTGATGAGTGAGTTTGTACACACGCACCTCAGCTACTCTCTCCAGGAGCGGCTCAAGCCAGTGGTCATTACATTCACAGTGGGAGTCTAAGAAGGTGAGGACGGGCGCCGTGGCAGCATCTGCACCACGAACCCTCGAGCGCATCAGTCCTAAAAGAAGCTTTGGTTACAGAAACCTCATGCACAACACTTCTCCAGAACAGAACGTCTCTATCCCGAGCCGTAGATATCAAAGCAAGAACAGCACCCAGAGGTTTGTCCTGAGATTAAAAAATGAAAATGTTCTTCTCTTCCTTTAATTACCTTCTCTGCGGTCGTTTCGCAGCACGCGGACTTTCTCGATCTTGCCCAGCAGCGCTCCATCCTCTGCTGCAACAAATCCACAAAAAGTTCTTTCACACACTGGAATCAGAGTAATTTTTTTGTTTTTGTGTCAGGATGGGCATTTGGCAAGAATCATATAGCAGTTATGGGGAAAATTAAGCACTTTTTCAATTATTAAATCTTTTAAATATTTGTGTCAATGGGATGGGAGAAGCTCTTAATGTTCTATATTAGTTTCAATGCCAGTGTCGTACTGAGAGGTTTGCATGGATGTAGCGCAACTTCCCATAGCTGAGGTCATGTTGTTCGAGTTGAGTTAGTTGATACTAACTCATTAGTGCTTCTGCAAGTTGCAGCCAAGTAGTGCACACCAGTGGAACACGACACCAGAAAAGACAACGTTTCCACATGTTCAACAAAGCTCATCATTAGAGAGGACAAATTTTACTTTTTAGTTGCTTGGAAACCAACGGTAAAAATAATAATAATAAAATGCATCTGTGAGCACACCAAGTTTCTCCGCCCATTACTTACCAGCTAGGCTGGGGAGAAGATCTACCAGTTTCAAGCGATGGCCGGAGTCCAACCGCGTGTCAAAGCCAAAAAGTAAGTGGTGCTCCAGTGTTAGCGCAGATTAGTGTTTGCCATTATTGTTAGCTTCTGATAAGCGGCACACAGTGTAGAAAAGTGTTGTTTTGAATTGCTGCTTCCACAAGCGAAAACCTTTACCATGTTTGTGTACTTCGCAGTTTGAGCTTGCATCAAGTAGATAATCCCTAACTCCGCCCCTAGTTATCATGGTAATGAATTCCATTTATACACCCAGAATCAATTAATCAATAAATATTGTTATGCCCATTTTTTGTGTGCCTCGTGCTTGTAAGCAATACTCACGATTATCACTGTAGTCATCAACCAAGATGATCTCTTTGACCAAGTGAGCTGGACTTTTCTTCAAGACGCTGAAGCAAGAAGAAAGTGGGAAGGACTAAATAAAACATTTAGATGTCAATACATATGTTCACATGGAACACTAACAAAAAGCATTTTTGTACCTGACAATGGTGCGCAGCAGAGCGGAGCGTGCTTCATTGTGGAAGGTGATGACCACGCTCGAAGCTGGCAGGTCTGACTTCCATTGCTTATGTCTGCAACTACACACACACACACACACACACACACACACACACACGCAGTACATACAATGTGACAAATACATGGACGCAAACATTCCCCCTTCCTTTAAAGTAATAACAAAGGGGGAATGTGTCATTGGACAAAACTAATAGAGTTCAGTGCACATTAAAACAAAGGTGAACGAACAACAGATATGCTCTACTGGAGCTGGAATTGACTGGGTTTCAGCAGAGACACATCTGAATTGCAGTCAGGAACATGAGACACTGAGGAGGAGCGACAAGACAGAAAAAAATAGAGGACCATGACCTCATTAGCAAACACCTCTCATTACGTCTGACCCTACCACTACAAACATCCAATTGAAAATCTGCCATACACACCACACAGCGTTTGATGTGGGTGAACAGTATTGAAAGCGAAGGTGCCGTAAATGGATTTTGTGTGCGCGTGTGTGTGATCCCTTGTGCCTTTTCCATCTGTGTCACAGCATCACTGGCTTCAAACGAGTCAATATGTTACTAAATCTAAAATTAACATCCCCTCAATCACAATACAGCCAGAAAATACTATTTAGGTATGAGTCATTTATAAGAAACCTATAACTTCTTGTGATTGTGTGTTGAAAATATAAATGAATCTCTGGCCTGGGGAGACCCTGGCATCCTCTTTTCACCCTCTCACAGTCAAGAGCGCCGGCATGCTAGGCAAACTGACAAATCATTGCAAAATCAATAGGAGACACATCTGAGCTTTTTTTAGGAGCCTAATGGCTTTAGTTGGCCACGTTAGGTCAGTGCATCAGTGAGGCATGCCCGCTGTCACTCTGAAAACACTCTTCACAGTGTGTGTTTGTGTAGCCGGACTGAAAGGGCAAAAATAAAAACTGATAAATAGTGGGAGTGTTGGCAGCAAACATAGAAAGCACATAGTGTGTGTCTAATGAGCTATAAAAGCAAGATCAGCATCACTAGGAAAATGTTAACAAATGAAGCACAATGGGATGGCAAGGCAGAGAAGCAATAAAACAGATGCTAATCCTGTTGCTGTAATGGGATGACTTCAAGGAGAGCGATCCAACCAAATGGATTTTGTCTTCAATTCGACAACAGAAGGAATGTGAAAAAAATGATGTATTTAAAGGTAAGAAGCACAACTAGCATCTGTCTTTAGAGCAAACTGAAGCAAGGCCAGGAAACAAAGAAAGCACATAGGCGTGTTTAATTTGAGACGACAATGGCACTTCGAGAGAAGACCTACGAACGATAATGACTGGTAGTGGTCAATTCCTCACTAAAAGATTTACGCTCCATTTAATACTGTACATACAAATTGTGGTATATGTGGTTACCTTTTTTATTTATTTTTTTTAAAAAGGGTTACAATGTCAGCCTCTGTGCGGAATTTGCATGTTCTCCTCATGCTTGTGTGGGCTTTCTCCAGTCACTACGGTTTTCTCCTACAATCCCCCCAAAATGGGTATTCGGTTAGCTGAATACTCCACATTGTCAGGTGTAAATGTGAGCGTGAATGGTTGCCTGTCTACAGTGGATATAAAAAGTCTACACATCCCTGTTTGAATGCTAAGACTTCTAAAGCCGTCAATGGCAGTAAATGTGTCAAGGTGACCTATAACCCTTACAACTCAATTGAACAAATGTTGTAAATGGGCTGAAATATGTGCCAGCAGGAACTGAATTTAATAATTTATATTTAAATTTCTACACGTGAATAACAATTCATTTTTTTAAACCCCTAAATTCATTTGAAACAATGTTGTCTATATCGGTATGTGCTGAGTGCTGTTTCTACCCCTAGTTGTCAGTAAAGCCTAAGGCATATCTTTTTCTGACCGTAATGATGCATTCCACAAAGGTTAAGGAAAGGTGGTATGAAGGTTAAAGTACTGTAGCTGGTTAGAAGATTTGACTTTCCAAAGGGTCCCTATGTCAAGTGCTCAAAAATGAAGGCGCTGATTGGCCGAAGAGGAGATCTGTGCATCGTCAAGTGATTGCTATTCCGACAGTCCACTGATGTCTGTTACAGCTCATTTGAAATTGAATGTGTCGAACTGAATCTAAAATGATCAAATTGAATGTGAATATATATCATTTGAATTTTCATTTCGGATAAAATCTTACCTTCACTTTTAAATTTATTGGACTTCAGTTGCAAACTAATAAATTCAATTTCAAATTATACTATACAGATTTTGTTTTTAAATGAAAGGTTTCAAATTAAACAATACAAATTCAGTTTTTTAATGCAATTATTCAAGTTTAGATTCAAATTCAAATATAACATTTAAATTAAATTCCTGCTGGCACATATTTCAGCCTTTTGTTGTAATACTTTTGAAAGAGGCAGTAAAAATAAACAACTGAAATAATGTGGTTGCACACGTGTGCACACCCCCTTATAATAGGGATTTGGCTGTTAAGAATGAACCAATCACATCCAAACATGTTAAATGAGTCAGCACACACCTGCTCCCATTTCAAGTGCCACTGACTAACCCAAAATAAAGTTAATATGTTCTAGTAAGGCTCTTCCTGACTTTTCCTGATTTGTCTGTGCTTTCTAGCAGAAACCTAAAAATGTTGTGCTAACACTGACTGGTTCTTGGAGCAGTTCACAATTACTTCCACCTTGTCTAAGCCCCCAGTTACAGCTGGAGAAATGAAGCCCCAATGCATGTTGCTGCCACCACCATGCGTCACTGTAGGTATGGTGTTCTTTTGGTGACGAGAAGTGTTGAGTTTGTGCCAAACATACCTTTTGAAATTATGACCAAAAAGTTCAACCTTGGTGTCACTGAATTGTAACACAGTTTTCCAAATTAGATTTTGATATGGCCCGATGAAAGCAAGATTGGACCTTTTGGCCATAATTCCAAAACCAATGTATGGCACAAACTACACAGCTCATCACCAAAACAAAAACATTCTGTACCTACAGTGAAGCACGGTGGTGGAAGTATCATGCTTTGGAGCAATATCTCTTGAGTTGGACATGGTGTTTTAGACAAGGTGGAAGGGATTATGAAACATTCAAAATAGCAGTGTGAAATATTATATATTCACTGTATATGTGCCATGGGATTGACTGCAAACCAATCCAGGGTATAAAATCAGCTAAGGAAAGGCTCCAGTTCATCCGAGACCCTGAACAGGATAAGCAGTAGAAAATGGATGGACGAGCTGAAAAAGTCCAGAAAACAGAAGGATGTATGATTTTCTCTACCGTTGTTGACAAAGTGCTGCTGACGTGTAACTTTGGTTCACTTAAATTTATAGAGTGTGGTCCTAAACATGCTCCATATGAAAAATGCCTAAAACCGGTGTTGTTAATCGGTTCTTTATGAATAAAATTCAATTTAAATGAGTCCACCCTATAATATTTGTATCCTTTCATTTGAGATCACAGGTGGAAGGAGTGGTCATTGTAGAGCGTGTCTGGGCTCTGTTGCGACTTCCTGATGTCATTTGACCAACCATTACAATAGAGGGTGTTTCCATTAGATCTTATCGTTGTAGAACAAATTAGTCAAACAGACATGCACAAAGACTTCCACACTCTACTTACACATAAAAAGTGTTCAGAGATGAAATGCAGTGGCTTAACAAAACATTAGATCTGTGTGTATTCATCAGTGACAATACGCACTGGTCATGTCTGGTATCGGGCACAGCTCTGTCCATACGGAGTTTATCACTCTCCACCTGATTGAACTTGTTTCTGGCATATGGGTCCTGACCTGGTCGAACCACTGTTGCTCCAACATACAGATCCTGGTCGAAGTCCTGCCAACGGACCTTACCTAAACACAGACAAACACAAACATTATGCAATAGGCAAATTGGCAAACTGCTCTGATTTATTGGCACTTTACAAAGACCATTTACAATGTTGGTTCACAGCTAATAGTTGTTGTTCAGAAACAGGTATGGCCAAAGTAACTGGTTGATTGATCGTTGAGAATTCTGGCCATTGTGTACAATTATTGTTGATTAAACATGTCTTGACACAGTGGAGAATAAATGGAGCACACGACTAAGCAACAACCAGCAGAGGCATTGTTGATTCAGTCTCAACTAAAACCCCAATTCCAATGAAGTTGGGACGTTTTGTTAAACATAAATAAAAACAGATTACAATGATTTGCAAATCATGTTCAGCCTATATTTAATTGAATACACTACAAAGACAATATTTTTAATGTTCAAACTGATAAACTTTATTGTACTGTATTTACTGTATATATTGTTTCTCTAGAATACCTTGTTAGTCTTGAGATTTCATTGTACCTTGCACAGATTCAAGACACAACCTGATGTGGCAGCTTTGCTACCAGATGTAGCAAAGCTGCTCCAGAACATAACAGAGCCTCCTCCATGTTTCATAGTAGGGACAGTGTTCTTTTCTTGATATGCTTCATTTTTTTGTCTGTGAACATCAAGCTGTGCCTTGCCAAAACGTTCCAGTTTTGTCTCGTCCATAGAACATTCTCCCAGAAGCTTTGTGGCTTGTCAACATGGAGTTAGGCAAGTTCGAGTCTCGCTTTATGATTTATTTTCAACAGTGGTGTCTTCCTTGGTCATCTCCCATGAAGTCCACTTTGCCTCAAACAATGACTGATGGTGCGATCGAACACTGATGTACCTTGACTTTGGAGTTCATCTTTAATTTCTTTGGTGGTTGTTTTGGGCTCATTTGTTACCTTTTGTATTGTCCATTTCTTCAATTTGTCATCAGATTTCTTCCCGCGACCATCTCAAGGGAGGTTCGCTACAGTCCAGCGGGATCTTAAATATCTGAACAATAGACTACATTGCCAAAATAATTATTTCAAGTGTTTTTAAGTGAGATTCCATTCAAAATCCGTATGGTTTAAAGATCAGAGGACAAAGATTTTAAAATGTTTCTTGATAACTCGAGAACCCCTTTACAAACCAAATCTGCCATTGCGAAGTGATTGTATAGCAGATATCCAGCAGTTAAATGGATAAATATGATGCAGAATGCGTCTTCTGCTTTTTGCATCCAGCACCTTCCGTTCTTCGGCTCTATCAGGCACTGTGACATCACACGAGCCAAGCAGCCTGTTCACTCGGCGTTGTTCCATGCTGTTGTTCCCGTCCTTGTATATTTGTTGTCGCATGATTTAGCGATTGCACGATGGTTTATCGTATGGCATTTAGTTGTACAAATGGTTCAGGTAGTGGCAAGAGTTTTTTTTGGCTTTTCAAGTGAAAAAGTATTACGTGACCAGTGGTTAGGGAAACTCAATCGACGGGAAAAAGCGTGGTCAGCTAAGGGTGCATAGCAAGCATTCCAAACTCTGTTCTGATCACTTTGAACCGGCCTGTTTTAAGAAAGACTTAGCTGAAAGCATTGGATACAGAGCTAGAGGCTGAAATCAGCTGCGGTGCCAACGATTTTTCCTACGGCCATCGGGACCTCAACCGCCAGCAAGAGAACTAAATCTCCCAGCCGCGACGAAGCGGCGCAGTCAAGAGGTGAAAATTTCCTTGTATGTACAGTGGGTACAGAAACTATTCAGACCCCCTTAAATTTTTCACTCTTTATTATATTGCAGCCATTTGCTAAAATAATTGAAGTTCATTTTTTCCTCATTAATGTACACACAGCACCCAATATTGACAGACATTTTTTAAATTTTTTTGCAGATTGATTAAAAAAGAAAAACTGAAATATCACACAGCCAGAAGTATTCAGACCCTTTGCTGTGACACTCATGTATTTAATTCGGGTGCTGTCCATTTCTTCTGATCATCCTTGAGATGGTTCTACACCTTCATTCGAGTCCAGCTGTGTTTGACTATTCTGATTGGACTTGATTAGGAAAGCCCCACACCTGTCTGTATAAGACCTTAATGTTCACAGTGCATGTCAGAGCAAATGAGAATCATGAGGTCAAAGGAACTGCCTGAAGAGCTCAGAGACAGAATTGTTGCAAGGTACAGATCTGGCTAAGGTTACAAAAAAAAAATCAGCTGCACTTAAGGTTCCTAAGAGTACAGCGGCCTCCATAATCCTTAAATGGAAGATGTTTGAGATGACCAGAACCCTTCCCAGAGCTGGCCCCCCGGCCAAACTGAGCAATCGGGGGAGAAGAGCCTTGGTGAGAGAGGGAAAGAAGAACCCAAAGATCACTGTGGCTCAGCTCCAGAGATGCAGTCGGGAGATGGGAGAAAGTTCTAGAAAGTCAACCATCACTGTAGCCCTCCACCAGTTGGGACTTTATGGCAGAGTGGCCTGACGGAAGCCTCTCCTCAGCACAAGGCACATGAAAGCCTGCATGGAGTTTGCTTAAAACAAAAAAAAACACCTGAAGGACTCCAAGATGGTGAGAAATAAGATTCTCTGGCGTGATAAGACCAAGGTGGAACTTTTTGGCCTTAATTCTAAGCGGTATGTGTGGAGAAAACCAGGCACTGCTCATCAACTGTCCAATACAGTCCCAACAGTGAAGCATGGTGGTGGCAGGATCATGCTGTGGGGGTGTTTTTCAGTTGCAGGGACAGGACTTGTGGTAGAACACTGAAACTACAAATAGACCGGACTAAGAGGGCCACCAGCCACCCGAGTACACATCCATCATCTGTTGTCCTTGGGATTTGTGGCCACTGGGACATTTTAGCGGGAGACTGGAGACATATGTGACATTTTGCAACCAACACTAAGCTGAATCATGTCAGCAGTGTTGGATGTAATTATTTTCCTGGCCCCAATTTACATTCAGTTCCCATGCAGACATCACCAACAAGATGAAATAAAACAAGGGTTTCCCCAAACGTATAGTTGGAGCCATAGATTGCACCCACATTTCAATTAAAGCACCATCACACAACGAATTCAGCTTCGTGAACAGGAAAGGATTTCATTCAATTAATGCACAAATAATCTAAATAATCATGTTTACTAATCGTGATTTCAACGTCAGTCAAAATAATCGTGATTATTAATTGTTTCCATATTCGTCAAGCCCCAACATAAGGTAAAAAAGTCATGGTTGTTTTAGATGTACAGCCCAAAAAAAGTTAAAGTTGGGACGTTGTGTTAAACAAATAAAAACAGAATACAATGATTTGCAAATCGTGTTCAACCTATATTTAATTGAATACATTACAAAGAGGCTCACGGCCAAACTACCCTGAGAACGCCCGATCTTGTCTGATCTCGGAAGCTAAGCAGGGGCGGGCCTGGTTAGTACTTGGATGGGAGACAGCCTGGGAATACCAGGTGCTGTAAGCTTTAGGCGGCACGGTGGACGACTGGTTAGAGCGTCAGCCTCACAGTTCTGAGGACCTGGGTTCAATCCCCAGCCCCACCTGTGTGGAGTTTGCATGTTCTCCCTGTGCCTGCGTGGGTTTTCTCCGGGCACTCCGGTTTCCTCCCACATCCTAAAAACATGCATTAATTGGAGACTCTAAATTGCCCGTAGGTGTGACTGTGAGTGCGAATGGTTGTTTGTTTGTATGTGCCCTGCAATTGGCTGGCAACCAGTTCAGGGTGTACCCTGCCTCCTGCCCGATTACAGCTGGGATAGGCTCCGGCACGCCCGCGACCCTAGTGAGGAGAAGCGGCTCAGAAAATGGATGGATGGACATTACAAAGACACAATATTTAACGTTCAAACTGATAAACCTTATTTTTAGCAAATAATCATTAACTTAGAATTTTATGGCTGCAACACGTTCCAAAAAAGCTGGGACAGGGTCATGTTTACCACTGTGTTACATCACCTTTTCTTTTAACAACATTCAATAAACGTTTGGGAACTGAGGACACTAATTGTTGAAGCTTTGTAGGTGGAATTCTTTCCCATTCTTGCTTGAGTTACAGCTTCAGCTGTTCAACAGTCCGGAGTCTCTGTTGTCGTATTTTACGGTTCATAATGCGTCACACATTTTCAATGGGAGACAGGTCTGGACTGCAAGCAGGCCAGTCTAGTACCCGCGCTCTTTTACTACGAAGCCACACTGTGCAGAATGTGGTTTGGCATTGTCTTGCTGAAATAAGCAGGGGCGTCCATGAAAAAGATGTTGCTTGGATGGCAGCATATGTTTCTCCAAAACCTGTATGTACCTTTCAGCATTAATGGTGCCTTCACAGATATGTAAGTTACCCATGCCATTGGCACTAACACAGCCACATACCATCACAGATGCTGGCTTTTGAACTTTGCCTCCATAACAGTCCGGATGGTTCTTTTCCTCTTTGGCCCGTAGGACACGAAATCCACAATTTCCAAAAATAATTTGAAATGTGGACTTGTCGGACCACAGAACACTTTTCCACTTTGTATCAGTCCATCTTAGATGAGCTCTGGCCTAGAGAAGCCGGTGGCGTTTCTGGGTGTTGTTGTTAAATGTCTTTTGCTTTGCATAGTTGAGTTTCAAGTTTCACTTACGAATGTAGCGCCGAATTGTATTAACTGACATTGGTTTTCTGAAGTGTTCCTGAGCCCATGTGGTGATACCCTTTACACAGTACACGGAGGACGATTGGTTAGCACACCTGAGTCACAGTTCTGAGGACCGGGGTTCAAATCCCGGCACCGCCTGTGTGGAGTTTGCATGTTTTCCCCATGCCTGCATGGGTTTTCTCCGAGCACTCCAGTTTCCTCTCACATCCCAAAAACATGCATGGTAGGTTGATTGGAAACTCTGAATTGCCCTTAGGTGTGAATGTGAGCGGAAACGGTTGTTTGTTTCTATGTGCCCTACGATTGGCTGGCGACCAGTTCAGGGTATACTCCACCTCCCGCCTGAAGATAGCTGGGATAGGGTCCAGCAGCCTGCGACCCTAGTGAGGATAAGCGGTAAAATAAAATGGATGGATGGATGGTCTTCGCTATTTCTCACGCACTTGTTCACAAAGAGGTGAATCTCGCCCCATCTTACCCTGTGAATGACTGAGCAATTCAGGGAACCTCCTTTTATACCCAATAATGGCACCCACCTGTTCCCAATTAGCCTGTTCACCTGTGGAATGTTCCAAACGGGTGTTTGATGAGCATTCCTCAACTTTCTCAGTCTTTTTTTACACCTGTCCCAGCTTCTTTGGAACGTGTTGCAGCCATAAAATTCTAAGTTAATGATTATTTGCTAAAAACAATAAAGTTTATCAGTTTGAACATTAAATATCTTGTCTTTGTAGTGTATTCAATTAAATATAGGTTGAACATGATTTGCAAATCATTGTATTCTCTTTTTATTTATGTTTAACAGAACGTCCCAACTTCATTGGAATTGGGGTTGTAGTTGATGGCTTGAAGAACAACTTTATTCCTCCTAATATAACAATAACATGGAAGCAAGACTGGAAACAGTCGTTCTGAGTTTTCTGAGGTTCATTTGTAAAGGAAAAAAAACTATGTCTGACTTTTAAAGTCAGAGTAATTCTAAATCCTACTTTGTAGAAAAACACATGTCCAATAAATTTAACATTTCCGAAGTCATTAAAGCCTTCAAAGAGTCTGAACCTATACAAATGTGTCTTGGCTAGAATGGGGATTATACGTCAGTTGGAGTATCAAATGCAGGCAGTAGTGTTGGTGCAAGTACACTTTACAGCTGTCTGGGAAGAAAGCTGCTGAGCTACCGTGAAATATTTCCTACTTATAAAATGGGGAAAAAAACCAACAACATTGTCCAATAAAGTGTGAGCTGAGAAACCTGCAAACAATCAAAAGGACGTTGCCCTAGTTACCAAGACTGCTAAACAGAGAAAATCCCTTGATTTCCCAGTTAATCATTACTACTGAGACACACTCTAACAAGGCCACAGTTAATTAGTTGGATGCCATTGCAATGGTAATGACTTGTGTTAAGCGTATGGCAGCATGAGATAATAACTATCTGTCAGCGGAGGTGAGCGCATGCAATGACAGACAGAGAAGGGAAGCCTGACGAGGATGAGAGGTGACAACCGAAACGTGCATGCGTCTGGCTTGACAGTGTGTGAATGTGTTTTGCATGTTAATTAGCTCGCCTGTGAAGAAAGCGACGCCTTTGAGACATGGCAGCGTGATGTCCTTGTTGATATCGGTCGGGGCTCCATGGCAGCCAGTCATTAATTTTTCAAAAGATGAATTATTTTCTTTTCTCAAATATTTTCAGTTTATTCCATCTTTATCTCCACCTGGATAGATGTATTTTTTTATCTCCTGTTTCCACCAAGCGGTAGGTACAGTTTGGGTCAGCACATCACCAAACAAAAATGTCACAAAAGGTATATACAGTCCACTAAAGTCATGATAATATTGTCTCAATTTACTCACAAATTGAAGTGCAAAATCTGGACCCGTTTAGTAACTCAAAGCTGATATACTCGCAGGTAGCCATTCATTATTTAGTTGCATGAATAGCAAGAGGTGTTAATTGTAATTAATGAATTGTACCTTCTTCCATCTTGTCCAAGAGCATGTAATTGTTTTTCGGGTCACTATACATTGGTGGCACAGACAGATGAACAAAGATATCGTTCTTGTGGGGCAGAACCACGTATGTCCAAATACAGCCAATTTCATATTTGTTCACTAATCAATACTATTGGTCTGTCCACATGTCGACTGATATTTTTAAGCCTGATTAATGAAATAAAATTCTTCAAAATAGCTTGAGAACAGATCTAACTCTCTTGAATGCTCAACTGTCTTGAGAGGCGTTGTCAAACTACACCCCTTCCCTCACTTAGCGGGAGCAGTGCGGCATTTTGTCAACTCAAGATTCAAAGTCTAGATTGAAAATAGTTACGTTACATACGTTTGAGTAAGCCTGTTTTGTTAAATATTTATTGTTGTAATTGCTTCAGTGCAGAAGGAACTGGTCAGCCATGAAGGTAAGTGCATGCAGATTAATTATTCACCGATTAAACTCATCCGTTAGTGAGTTTTATCATGGCTGTGAGACCTTTGAAAAGGAAGTTTGGTAACCACAGTGGTGTACTTTTGTGATTTATTGAACGCTTTATGACTGGTCGGTGGGTAGGAATGACTGCAGACTTTGATGTAGACGATTCGTGCCTGGCAACGTATTCTACCATTTTAACCAATGACAGCAATAAATTACTGCGGTTTCTTTGGCATATTAAATTTGCAATTGAACATGGTTTTGGTGTGGTGTTGTGTTGATGTTGGCGTGCAACAGTATATGATAATATATGAGGTATAATACCAACTTGAACGATGTTTTTGTTTTTTTTTTCCCTGAAAGGTAGGCACACCTGATGACCTTTAATGGCACACTGTTCTGCCTCCACACAGTGGTTGGGAAACACTGCAATAGAGAGCACTTCTTGGTCACATACCAAGAAAATTAGAACACAAAGTTCTACATACCCTCCATTATTCACATTGATGACATTTTATGTGTTTCCATTATTAAACTAGAATTGAACTCCGTTGACTGCAGGCCTCCGCCAAAGTTAAACTGTCACCAAAAGTGGGCAAGTCCAGTGCCATATTTGGGTTTGTGTTACCACAATATGGCAAGTGGCAGTTGCTGCTATTAGCTGTGTGCACTGTGACAAGAATGAGGCACTACATACAATGACTGAACCTTAAGGCTTCTTTATACTGGCGCGGGCATCAACCGCGCTGACGGCACTGTGGCTATCCCGTGCGCAGTTTGCCTGTATACCCGAGCGCAGACCATGGGTGGTGTTTTGAAAATGTGCTGCAGTTATCCGGTCGGGGGTGTCGCTACGGCTGGTATTGGCTAGGACGCCACAGGGTGGAGTTTCCTCTGCATTTTTTGACCATTTCCGGTAGCCGTTTTTACTTTACTTTACCGTAACAAGGAACAAAGCAACAACAATGGCGACCGTGGAACAGTGTCTGCTAGAACAAATGGACCTTGATGACCAGTGATACGTTTAATTATGCTGCAAAATCGATCAAGAAGGCGGCGGCGTAGGTGGTATGTGGAACCGAGAGGAACGGTGAGTACGTCATCACAGCATGTGACTAAAACGGACTAATCACGAGAGATGATCGCCGCGGCATTCTAGGCGCAGCAACAATTTTTGCCGTGTGCGTGTCAAGTGACGCAGAGGGGCCGTGTGGCACTATGCGTCGGTCACGTGATGCAATGCGGGCGTTGACGGCCGCGCAAGCACGGGAGTATTGAGAGACCTGAACTGTTAAAAGCTACACAAAAGGCAAAGGTGACTGCAGAGTATAATTAAGAAGGATATATAAGAAGGAAGCTTTGTTTCCATTGTGATTAAAATCCCGCCCGAAGATAGCTGGGATAGGGTCCAGCAGCCCGCGACCCGAGTGAGGATAAACGGTAAAAGAAAATGGATGGATGGATGGATGGTTTTCTATAGTGTTCCTGAGCCCATGTGGTGATATCCTTTACACATTGATGTCGGTTTTTGATGATATTATGGACCGTAGATGATGAAATCCCTAAATTCCTTGCAATTGTACGTTGAGGAACATTGTCCTTAAACTGTTTGACTATTTCTCACGCACTTGTTCACAAAGAGGTGAATCTCGCCCCCTTCTTTCCCTGTGAATGACTGAGCAATTCAGGGAAGCTCCTTTTATACCCAACCATGGCACCCACCTGTTCCCAGTTAGCCTGTTCACCTGTGGGACGTCATCGATCGGCTCCGGACAAGACATTTAACTCCGCGTCTTCGTCGCGTATGAATCCAAATGCTAGTTTATTTTTAGCCTTGTCACGTGTCTTGTTGCTCAGTACTGTAACTATCTGACGGCCAATAAATTTTTTTCAATCTTGTCAGTGAAAAAACACATTGTCGGTGTGGGATTATTTTGCTGCGTCTCAGACAAACAACACGCAAGTTATTTGCAGTCTGTGCACAACTGAAGTACGTCGTGGGGAACGTCATCTAAATGCTTCAACAACAAATTTGATCGAGCACTTGAAGAATGTACACGAGGAGCATGCTGCGTTCAAGCAACGCAGCGTGGAGGGGAAAAAAAACAAAAACAAACGAAGGTCAAACGGACTTGAACTCTGGACAACAATATAGCTGGGACAGTGAGAAAGTTAGAGTAACCATGTCATTAACAGTATTTATTAAAGTAATTTAATTGCAATAAAGTAATTTAACTACAGAAAGTTAGCACCCATTATTTCTGTCATGTAATGTTTATTTGACAGTGGCCAATCCTTGAATGCCCCCTAGAGGTCATTGGTGTTTTAACTTTTGTCTAAAATGCTAGAGAATAATTTGAGCTGGGACAGGCTCCAACACGCCCGCAACCCTTGTGAGGATAAGCTATACAGAAAATGGATGGATGGATAGATGGATACATTGCTCCATCTTGTGATCGGATCGGTGATCGGTTATCGTTTTTTTTTTTTTATTTATTTTAAACTTGCTGATCGGTGATCAGCCCCAAAATTCCTGATCGTGTAAAGCCTAATCAAGAGTAAGATGGCAAAATACCAGTGTCTTCATTGTGCGAATGACTTACCATCCGTCCATGGCAACGTGTGAATGCATGAAATTATAAACGGAACTTGAGTAGCTTGAAGGTAAAAGGCACCAAATGAATACATTAACTGTTCCTTCTCTTTGTTCATTGTTTGTTACCATCCCAACTACATACCCTCGTGCAAACACGAGCCAGATAAGGTTTTATTGTTTTAAACTGAATTATGGCGTACTGAACTGTAATGTACTTAATATACTGCATCTACAGAGCCTCTTTCAGAGCTACTTGATTAAATGTCCACAGCCTCAACCACCGGATTTCGGATTCATGTGAAATGAAGAAGAAAAAAACTCTCTGAGGCCATCTTTTCGAGGGCATCCCCTATGGACCTGGCTTGTGGTTTGCATGTTTGGACTTTTTCCACTGGTGAATAATGGACAGTTTGAACAGTCTGCACTTCTTTCCTGTGGCCTCTTGCTCACTGAGCTCTTTCCACCCTTCGCCTCTTCTGACTGTCTGTTTGTGTTGGCTGCGGTATTTTCTGGAAATCCCACGATGCTGTGGTGTTGTCATACTGATGGTGCATGGCAGACAGGACTCTCCTGTGTAACCATTCCAAAGGAATCCATTGGAACCCCCAACCCACTCAATCCACCCCCTTTCAGCAAACCATTTTGTGCACACGTGTCTTTAGATTCACTCCCAGAAAAAGATGAGCTCAATATTTGTCTTTTCAATGTTAGGTTACTAAAAGTGTGACTATATCAGTTCAACAATTGCAAATTAAAAATATTGTCTAAATTTACGGTGAAACAAAAAACGGCAACATGAAAAATCATATTGGTTATTTTTGTTGTTTGTTTGTCGAGATGGTTGACTGAGAAACACAGAAAATTGTTTGTGCTTTACTTAAGGCAATTGCTAGTGACTTAATAAATCCATGTGGAGTCGATAAAAGGCAGAATGTAATTTTTAAAAGCAGCAGGGGACTCCATCGCCAAGCATTTGTTTGAAAGCTGTTCGAATTTTCAATTTAAAGTAATTTATTTGAACTCAAAATCTATTACGTTCCACCCTTTGATTTTTAAAAAGGGTGGTAAATGGTCACTAAGATCACCTACACATGCTAATTGCGCTCTATGATTTCCAATTGTTTTTTTTTTTTTTTTTACTTATACTTTGTAACACATTTTATTCCACCTCTGTCCACTTTCCCTCTCGTACTTAAAAGATCTTGGGGAATATTAGTGGTAGTGTTATGCTGAACTGTCACGGTGATAAATAAAGTAACTAAAGTTAAAATGCCCCCCACTTCTGCAGTCAAATTGGGCTACATTTCCACTCATGGATCAATCAGATGCAAGCACTTCAGCTTTTCATGAGTCACAGGGACTGTGTGGGAGGGAGGGGCGACGGTTCCGAGCAAGGCTCCGGACAAGAGCTGCATGACAAGTCGCTCAGCTATGGCTTTTTAATCTGCTCTGCTTTTGGATTCGGATGTTGTTTCTGGAAACAGTGGGTGGAGATGCAGAGTTGGGTTTGTGGACATGTTGCAATGTAATTTCAAACCATCACACTGCCGAGTGCATGGGAGTGTCTTTTCTGTTTCTAGTTGGTAAAATTTATCAAGGTCAAAGAGGCTGGGAAACATGTAACACTGATCTAGAACCCTTTGAATACTTGACCACATTAAAAGACCAGGAAATGCTTTGCTTTGTGAAAACACTTGGAGGTACATATACTTTCTAGACACAGCTGGAATGCATCTGTCTTTCAGTTTCTTTGGTAAAACAACCACTACAACCCCCAACGACTGGATGTAGATGGATAGAGCAGACCCCCCACCCCTTGTAGCCTGATTTTACTACGAAAGAAAATACGGCTACGTGCCAGTCAAGTTGCTGAATTTATGCGCTACAGCCTCTGTTGAGAATATTGTGGAGGGACTTTTTAAAAGTGAGTGTTCTTGTTTTTTTAATTGTTATATTCATTCATAGTGTATATAGTCTATTAGTATGGACATAATGGCAGCAAATTATCTTGGGGAGAGGACTGTTATCTAACGGCTGAAACGTTTAGGCACATTGGCAAATTTAGGACCCCCCATGACCTTCATGATGTAACCTGAGGGCCCACACTGTGCTTGAAACAAAGCCAGCTGGCTATCCTCAGTTTGAGTCAAAGAAATGTCACTCAAGGATTCTTTTAAAGACAACAGGACACTTCCTGGATGCCTGCACTTACTGTACAACATGTTACACTGGTGAACTTTTTGGATTGTAGTAAAAACAATTCTTTAAAAAAAGGTGTCTGGAGTCTGGACAAGATGAATGAGAAAATTGCAGGAGGTAGTAATCTCCCCATGGAGAGGTTATCTGCAGACTGAAGTGCGTGTGATAATATTTGGAAATGAGAAAAATAGTGGAATCAGTTGGCATATGATTATGCTGAGCCACTAGAATCTATATAAGACATAACATTTTCTGTTGTGATTGCTATGCTTAAATGTTATCTGTACCATTAGCACTGTGATCCATACAAGTCTACTAATAATTACACCAATTTATGGAGCACTGGAATGTTGTGTTTGTATGTTTTGTGTTGTTAGCCCGTTACTTTCCCTGGATCCTGGCAATCTTATGTTGCTGTTCAGATGACACACAACCTTAAAATATACTGTGACAAGAAGGGCTGCACGATTATGACCAAAATAATAATCACAATTATTTTGATCAATATTGTCATCATCAGGGCTGTGAAATGGGAAAAGGAAAATCTGAGGAACAATTAGTGGTGTGTACGTACACACACACATACAGTGAGTACAGAAAGTTTACAGACCCCCTCAAATTTTTCACTTTGTTATATTGCAGCCATTTGCTAGAATAATTTAAGTTAATTTCTTTTCCTCATTAATTTACACACAGCACCCCATATATTGACATAAAAAAAACAATTGTTGAAAGTTTTGCAGATTTATTCAAAAAGAAACACTGAAATATCACACAGCCATAAGTATTCAGACCCTTTGCTCTGTATTTAATAGAATCACCCTTTTGAGCTAATACAGCCATGAGTCTTTTTGGGAATGATGCAACAAGTTTTTCACACCTTGATTTCACCTCTCCAGTTCTGTCAGGTTGGATGGTGAATGTTGGTGGACAGCCATTTTCAGGTCTCTCCAGAGATGCTCAATTGGGTTTAAGTCAAGGCTCTGGGTGGGCCATTTAAGAACAGTCATGGAGTTGTTCTGAAGCCACTCTTTCGTTATTTTAGCTGTGTGCTTAGCGTCATTGTCTTGTTGGAAGGTGAACCTTCGGCCCAGTCTGAGGTCCTGAGCACTCTGGATAAGGTTTTCATCCAGAATATCCCTGTACTTTCTCTCATCCTGTTTACAATTAGTGCTTTGTCTTTTGTCTTTGTTTCTCTCTCCTAGAAACTTTGTTCTGTTCGACTGATCAAGTCTGATTCTCAATAAACCTCAAATATAATACCACAGCGGAAGCTTAAAAACTCTACTGTGACACAGTAAAACTGTTCCGGCATGAAAGGGATATGGATTTTCCATTCTGCTTGACCTAAAAGCCGAACAGGACAAAAAAAATAAATAAATAAAAACTATATATACACAGGGTGATTAAAAAGTAACTCCCTATTTTTAAGTACTTGTAATTTGTATTTCTGAACTATATTTTTTACAAGAAATGAACATGAGAAGAAAGTGTATTCCATGGAGTTTTATTTAAAATTTGACATGGGCGCCAGCATTAGCCACCAGTTTCTCAAGCTGCCCCAGAACCGCATTAACTGATTTCACAAGGAACTCTCGTATTCGCCGTTCAAGTTCTTCCAAAGTCGTTGGTTTGGTAGAATAGACTTGCTCCTTTAACCAACCCCACAGAAAAAAGTCACAGGCTGTTAAGTCAGGACTTCTGGCTGGCCACTCATACACCAAAATTATATATATTTTTTTAAATATTACAACATATGAATAAATACGTATTTTAAAATATGGAGTTACTTTTCAATCACCTCAATGCCGTTTAAGACTTTTATTTTTAAGTTGGCTCCAGAGCGCGGTGCCGGCGCTTAATGAAGCCTTAACCATATGTCGCCCCCTGCTGGCTGGCTGATTAGGTTGTGGGCAATGCTGCAAATGAAGCACGATTCATATGCAACAGTGCCAACGATCAATCTCATTTAATCGTGGTAGCCAAAATCGCCAACACAATTAAAATTTTATTAATTGTGCAGCCATAGTCACAAGAATAATCGAACAATACACTGTGGTCATGTAAGACTGTGAATTTGTAGTAATCCTCTCTTTGTACTTGTATTTCCACCATCATTAAATCAGCATAATTGTGATGCATAATGAGTGAGATTCTTACCGGGCGGCAGAACCTCCAGACCGTGAGTCTTGTCGTCAGAGTTCTGAGCTTTGTTTCGGCCGGAGGAGTCACTTGAGTCCCAGTCATCCTGCAAGATAAAACAAACACTTTGAACACAATTTATCGAATTAAAATGTTTTTGAACAGAAAGTCTAGAAAGGAAGAAGCCCAGAAAACATGTTGCTATTGTGCATTGTGTATCAATGTAATGTAAGGCGAGGCTATTAAAAGTCTAGATGTCAGGGAACTGCATGCAACAATTTGTTCAGAAGTCGTCTTTTGGTAACCTGTTGAGTTTCACGCTTTTCTGTGTAATAAAAAATATTTGACTGTAATCATCGCGTATCCTTTTGATTTGTGATAGCTTTTCCAATCCCAAAGCTCTTTAACAAAGATCTGCTGATAAAAGACAAGACAAACAAGGTAAATATGCCAGATACAACAGGAGACAAGTATCTGAAACTGAAAAGATTTCATTCACTTTATGGAATTTCTTCATTTTGTGGTTATGTTTATGTCCTTTATGTCTGTTGATATTTAATGTTCAATTGTCTCCAGGATGGGGATCGAGAGACATTTACAAGACTAATCCATCAGAAACAGTCAAAGCTATTAATTCCTTTTTCATCCGTCATTTTCAGACAGTTCGCAGTAAGGGAGCACTCTCCTCTTATTTATTTTTTGAGACATTTTGGACAATTGTGTGCATTAATCTTTGTGGGAATAGTTCTGTTGAAGGATATAAACTACAACTTTATTAGATTTGACAATGAGCAAATTATTGACTGTCAGCAGGCCAGAAAACAGAGCTCATCTTTTTTGGCACAGAAAATGGATGGATGGATGATTATTTTTACATGACACATTTTAAAGAAAGATTTCAAACTGTGATTGTGTTGCCATGACGAGTGTCCCGTGTTCAAGATACGAGCAGCCATTCTGCTGATTTTCTGCTTAGACTTTGACCAGCAAAAATTGGAGATAGAAGCATTGTATGGTGGCAGTGAACTCAAATAAACTCACTTTACAACAAGCAGCAGTTTGGCAGATAGTCAACAATTCTAAAAAGAGTCTTAAAGTTGTGTATTTCAACTCCAAGTTGAAGTTTACGGTCAACCAAAACAAAACATAAAAGAAATACAACCCCACTTCCAATGAAGTTGAGACCTTGTGTTAACCATAAATAAAAACAGAATACAATGATTTGGAAATCATGTTCAACCTATACTTAATTGAATACACTACAAAGATGTTCAAACTGATAAACTTTATTGTTTTTAGCAAATAATCATTAACTTAGAATTTTATGGCTGCAACATGTTCCAAAAAAGTTGGGACAGGTGGCAAGAAAGACTGAGAAAGTTGAGGAATGCTCATCAAACACCTGTTTGGAACATCCCACAGGTGAACAGGCTAATTGGGAACAGGTGGGTGCCATGATTTGGGTATAATAGGAGCTTCCCTGAATTGCTCAGTCATTCACAAGCAAAGATGGGGCGAGGTTCACCTCTTTGCGAACATGTGCGTGACAAAATAGTCGAACAGTTTAAGGAATTCAGGGATTTCATCATCTACGGTCCATAATATCATCAAAAGGTTCAGAGAATTTGGAGCTGCATTTAACCGGCAAGGTGGAAAACCAACATTGAATGCCTGTGACCATCGATCCCTCAGGCGGCACTGCAGCAAAAACCGACAATGTGTAAAGCATATCACCACATGGGCTCAGGAACACTTCAGAAAACCAATGTCAGTAAATACAGTTCGGTGCTACATCCGTAAGTGCAACTTGAAACTCTACTATGCAAAGCAAAAGTCATTTATCAAGAAACACCCAGAAACGCCGCCGGCTTCTCTGGGCCCGAGCTCATCTAAGATGGACTGATGCAAAGTGGAAAAGTGTTCTGTGGTCCGACAAGTCCACATTTCAAATTATTTTGGGAAATTGTGGACGTCGTGTCCTACAGGCCAAAGAGGAAAAGAATCCATCCGGACTGTTATGGACGCAAAGTTCAAAAGCCAGCATCTGTGATGGTATGGGGCTGTGTTAGTGCCAATGGCATGGGTAACTTACACATCTGTGAAGGCACCATTAATGGTGAAAGGTACATACAGGTTTTGGAGAAACATATGCTGCCATCCAAGCAACATCTTTTTCATGGACGCCCCTGCTTATTTCAGCAAGACAATGCCAAACCACATTCTGCACGTGTTACAACAGTGTGGCTTTCGTAGTAGTTCTCCACACATACCGCTTAGAATTAAGGCCAAAAAGTTTCACCTTGGTCTCATCAGACCAGATAATCAGATTTCTCACCATCTTGGAGTGCTTCAGGTGTTTTTTTTTTTTTTAAGCAAACTCCATGCAGGCTTTCATGTGCCTTGCACTGAGGAGAAGATTCCGTCGGGCCAACTGGTGGAGGGCGACAGTGATGGTTGACTTTCTAGAACTGTCTCCCATCTCCTGACTGCATCTCTGGAGCTGAGCCACAGTGATCTTTGGGTTCTTCTTTCCCTCTCTCACCAAGGCTCTTCTCCCCCGATTGCTCAGTTTGGCCGGACGGCCAGCTCTAGGAAGGGTTCTGGTGGTCTCAAACATCTTCCATTTAAAGATTATGGAGGCCGCTGTACTCTTAGTAACCTTAAGTGCAGCTGCATTTTTTTTAACCTTATCCAGATCTGTGCCTTGCAACAATTCTGTCTCTGAGCTCTTCAGGCAGTTCCTTTGACCTCATGATTCTCATTTGCTCTGACATGCACTGTGAGCCTTAAGGTCTTATACAGACAGGTGTAGGGCTTTCCTAATCAGGTCCAATCAGAATAATCAAACACAGCTGGACTCGAATGAAGGTGTAGAACCATCTCAAGGATGATCAGAAGAAATGGACAGCACCCGAATTAAATACATGAGTGTCACAGCAATACATTTTTAAATTAAATACATGAGTGTTTTCTGTCAATATGGGGTGCTGTGTGTACATTAATGAGGAAAAAAATAAATGATTTTAGCAAATGGCTCCAATATAATAAAGAGTGACAAATTTAAGGGGGTCTGAATAGTTTCCGTACCCACTATATCTACAAGGAAATCAACACCTCTTGACTGCGCCGCATCGTCGCGGCTGGAAGATTTAGTTCTCTTGCTGGCGGTTGAGGTCCCGATGGCCGTAGGAAAAATCGTTGGCACCGCAGCTGATTTCAGCCTCCACCTCTGTATCCAATGCTTTCTGCTAAGTCTTTCTTAAAACAGGCCGGTTCAAAGTGATCAGAACAGAGTTTGGAATGCTTGCTATGCACACTTAGCTGACCACGCTTTTTCCCGTCGATTGAGTTTCCCTAACCACTGGTCACGTAAACCTTTTTCACTTGGAAAGCCAAAAAAACCTCTTACCACTGCCTGAACCATTTGTACAACTAAATGCCACATAATAAACCATCGTGAAATCACTAAATCATGCGACAACAAATATACAAGGATGGGAATAACAGCATGGAACAATAGCAGACAACGCCGAACGAACAGGCTGCTTGGCCTGTGTGACGTCACAGTGCCTGATAGAGCCGAAGAACGGAAGGTGCCGAATGCAAAAAGAAGAAGATGCATTCTGCATCATATTTATCAATTTAACTGCTGGATATCTGCTATATAATCACTTCGAAATGGCAGATGTGGTTTGTAAAGGGGTTCTAGAGTTATCAAGAATTTTTTTTTACATCTTTGACCTCTGATCTTTAAACCATATGGATTTTGAATGGAATCTCACTTAAAAAGGTGAGTCAAGGCAGGTGAAAGAATAATTTTGGCAATATAGTCTATTGTTCAGAAATTTAAGATCCCACTGGACTGTAGCGAACCTCCCTTGAGATGGTCGCGGGAAGAAAACTGATGACAAATTGAAGAAATTGATAATACGAAAGGTAACAAAAGAGCCCAAAACAACCTCCAAAGAAATTAAAGATGAACTCCAAAGTCAAGGTACAGCAGTGTTAGATCGCACCATCAGTCATTGTTTGAGGCAAAGTGGACTTCATGGGAGATCACCAAGGAAGACACCACTGTTGAAAATAAATAAAGTGAGACTCGAACTTGCCTAACTCCATGTTGACAAGCCACAAAGCTTCTGGGAGAATATTCTGTGGACAGATGAGACAAAACTGGAACTTTTTGGCAAGGCACAGCTTGATGTTCACAGACACAAAAATTAAGCATATCAAGAAAAGAACACTGTCCCTACTGTGAAACATGGAGGAGGCTCTGTTATGTTCTGGAGCAGCTTTGCTACATCTGGTACAAGTTGTGTTTTGAATCTGTGCATGGTACAATGAAATCTCAAGACTAACAAGATATTCTAGAGAGAGAGAGAGAGGTGCTGCCCAAAGTCAGAAAGCTTGGTCTGAGTTGCAGGTCATGGGTCTTGCAACAGGATAATGATCCAAAACACCCATGAATGGCTAAGAGCAAAACATTGGACTATTCTTAAGTGGCCTTCTACTGTATGAGCCCTGATCTAAATTATATTGAACATCTGTGGAAGGAGCTGAAACATGCAGTCTGGAGAAAGTGCCCTTCAAACCTGAGACAACTGGAGCAGTGTGCTCATGAAGAGTAGGCCAAAATATTTGCTGAGAGGTGCAGACGTGTCACTGATTGATTGCAGTGATTACCTCAAAAGGTTGCACAACAAAATATTAAGTTGTGGGTACTATAATTTTTGTCTAGGCCTGTTTCATGATTTTTATTTTTATTTTTTTAAATAATTCAGTTGAACCACAATTCAAAATCAGTGTCTGACTTTCATTGGTTAAATTTCATAAAATGTTTATTTATTATTACTTTTGTTTATTTCTGTGACCACTGTTGGGTTTTCTCTCATTAACAGGGCCGTACCAACAATTTTGTCCACGTGTGTGTAGCTGCAAAGAGAGACCAACTGTATTTTCTTCTTTTTTCCACTTGACGTAGGTGACCATACTTTGGTACATACAGTGTATTTTCTCCATGAAAATTAATGCTGTACAACCATTCCGTCATTTGATATATCCTTTGCCATCCAGGGTCACATCTGGAATACATTCAGATTTACATGTGCTGATATCTTTCATTGTGACTCTGACACCTCTGTAAATTATTTCACAGACTGTTAAGATGACAGAAATCAACTACTGAAGTCCGCGAAGTGGCTTTCCCTCCCATCTAAACGTGAGCCAATCAGTTATTACGTCCCATGTCCTTCTTTCTGAGAGTCATCCAGCCCTACCAAAAAACTGTCAACATGTCTTGTAATTCACTTCTCACTCACACTAAAACAGTGTCAACTAAAACTGCTCATGGGAATGCCCCCTCCGAAGAGAAAGCCCAGCACAGCATCAGCATCTGGGCTTATTGGCAGCATCCAATGCAAACCCATGCAAGTGTGGCTTTCAATAGTATTTAATAGCTAACGCACGGAGTCCTTGCCACATAGCCAAGTGGGCAACGTCAGTGGAACAAACGTGATGTCACACTGAAACAAAATTTTGTAACCATTGGACATTTTAGGGCTCATTCAGCCAAGTTGGAAAGCCCCTCAAATCATGCTAGCACATCATTAGAACCTTAAGTCAGAATAAATAATCATTTAAAATGGGCTGTGCTTCAAATTAACACAAGAAGCTGCCAAGAAACTTAGACCAAGAATAATCTGTTCTGCAATTATGTGATCAGAACTAATACACAAAAGCCCTGTGTGTTTTTAACAACAGGGATTCACATTTAATCTTGCCTCGTTTTTCACTGCAGTGAACATATACTTAACATAGCTATCCATTTCTATACCGATTATCCTTTTCAGGGTCACAGGGAGGTGGAGCCGATCTCAGCTGACTTCGGGTGAAAGGCAGACCACACCCTGGACTGGGCGCCAGTCAATGTCAGGGCACATATAGAGACAGACAACCATTCACACCGCCACTAAGTGGGAAATTAACCCCTGCTGCCTGCACTCAGGCAAGTGTACCATACCACTTCACGATCAGTGACTACAGAGCCACACATTAGATATATGGTGGCACCTCTAGTCAAACGCCTAAAGTTGTAATATTGGGAATCCGGGCAACATTTTCAGTGGAGGTGTCAGCGGGTGATAAGACTCCAGTGTCACCATACACGTCGTCAAAGAGTGTCGTCTATTTTTTACGTTTCACTATTAACTCTACTCACTTGCAAAACACATCATCAATCAAAAGTATTCTCTAGTAATCATATGCATTTTTTTTTTTTAAACTTACTGGTTATGCATCAAGCAGACGTTCGACTCCCATTCCAGTACACAGTGCAGAGAAACAATTTATTGAAAGCTTTTTTCCTCCACGTCCCACGACAGTAATTTCAACAATTTATTTTTATAGTAATAGTTATATTTCTAAACTGCACGGGTTCTGCTTTGAGCAGTAGTAGTGACTGGTTTTCAAGGAGAATGACAACCAGACAAGATCCCATTCAATGCCAACAGAAGAATAAAATAAGATGTGGATAAAACCTTGCTAGGTTTTATGCGCAAGGTAATAAAAACCTGGACTATTGAGCAGTCGGTAGAGGAGGAGAATTTGGAGGAAAAAAGTGTGGGAGGCCCATTTGTTCATGCATGTTTGTCTAATGTAAATTCTGTACATAGTTATACTTCTAAATACATTACTTTTCAGTGAAACGTACTTTCTCAGTGTTGTTTTATGTTCAAATGTTTGAGAGTTTCACAAAAGAAAAAAAATATTGGTGTCAAAGTCATTGTTCTGCTTGACGTGTCTGCTATCACAAAAAGACTGATTTCTCCGTTTTTTTCTTCCAGAAAAAGATTTGGCTGAAAGTAGCCTATATTTGACTGCTGATTACTAAAGAACTGTATAAGCTAGAGAAAACCCTTTTTTTCTAATGAAAGAAGAGAGCCTGATCTTTCATTTGGTGGTTTTGGTGTCTACATCGTCATAGTACATAATATTCTGTGTGGCTTGGAAAATCAGTGAAATTGCTCAAAAATGCCTGGCAGTCTAGGGGTTCCCTGCTCAGGAAACGGCTGGCAGTGAATGAGTTAACAGTGGTTACATTTGTTTGGTGTTCATCAGAGGCACTTTAAATGGTGGCAGGTGTGTGCCGACTCTCACTTAACATTAGTTTGGAATGTGATTCGTTAATTCTGAGTGCAGCCCCACCCCAAGTTACAAGAGAGTGTACATACTTGTGCAACTAGATTAATCCAGTGTGTGTTCGCTGGGGGAGAAAGAAATGTCCACAAACTTTGGAGTTCATCCACAGCTTTTTAAGAAAAAAGATGCAGAGGTTGTGATGTGGAAATATTTTACGTACAGGGCCGACAGTTGAGGCAAGCCAAAAGATACGACAAACTAAGTTTGCAAAGCCTGACATAATATACAGTGTGGCCAAACAGCTTGCTGCACAGCATTGTCGAAGAGTTGAAAGCGCAACAGGTTATCAAATGTATCAAATTTATATGAAGTCGTAAGTTCAGATGAGTTAAACATGATTAATTTGCTAAAATACTGTACCACTTCAGGCGGCACGTGGCCGACTAGTTAGAGCGTCTGCCTCACAGTTCTGAGGACCCGGGTTCAATCCCCGGCCCCGACTGTGTGGAGTTTGCATGTTCTCCCCGTGCCTGCGTGGGTTTTCTCCGGGCACTCCGGTTTCCTCCCACATCCCAAAAACATGCATTAATTGGAGACTCTAAATTGCCCGTAGGTGTGACTGCGAATGGTTGTTTGTTTGTATGTGCCCTGCGATTGGCTGGCAACCAGTTCAGGGTGCCCGATGACAGCTGGGATAGGCTCCAGCACGCCCGCGACCCTAGTGAGGAGAAGCGGCTCAGAAAATGGATGGATGTACCACTTCACAACACACATTTTAATACAGCAGGTTTAAGACCACATTTTTGTTTTACTGTAATATGCAATGGAACTTCGGTTTTCGTATACCTTAGTTTTCATACTGATCGGTTTTCCAGGATGTTTTTGGCTAAATATTGTCCAAGTTTTCATATATGCGCTTAGTATTAGTACAGAAACATACGTGACTCTGCCATTAATTTCCTAGAATCGATGCACATTAATCTGATAAATTTTGTAATTTGTGTGATCAGGAGTATTCCCCAATGGAAGCTTTTTATTATTAATATTTTATTTTTTGTCCTATTTGGCTGTGTGAGTTTTTTAAGCTTCCACTGTGGTTCTTTGTATTCTGATGGATTTTTATTGAAAATTTCAGCCAGACAGAACAAAGTTTAAAAGGGGAGTGACAGAAAAAAAGAGACACACTGAAAAGATAACTAAATAACATAGGAAGAGAAGACAACTAAAGAAAGGACATTACCTGTAAGAATGATGAGGAAAGTAAATCATTATATGCCTAGTACAATGACACATTAGATTGGAGCGTTGTATGGGGGAGTAGTGCTACACCCTGTGAAGGACAGGACAATATAGGGCAGGGCTGGATAGGACAAGGACAGGAGGGAAAGCATGCAGGACAGAGGTAGTGGACCCGGCTGTATAACTGAAGTGTAGTGGGAGTGGCTATGTACAGTAAATTATTATTATTATTAGTTAGTTATCGCAATGAGTGAGTGGCCCCACACCAAGCGAATAAGTCCCATAGGTGAGTATCTGTGGACACATGCAAGTGGATTGACACAGTTTTGCATGCACAATAACTTTCAGAAGTGGCCCGTAATTATTGCGCGTGCACTGAGGACCCCACACCACTCACACAGAGGGACCCAGGGTGGTCCACCGGCCCCACAAGGCACCCCTAAGTCGGCCAGCCGGATGAGGCCGCAGGGGCCCAACACCACCTACCACCCCCACAAGCCCCCGACGTCTCGAACATTTTTTACACAATTTGATTTCAGAGTGCCAGACATTTGATAAAGAAGGCAAGAATGACGATAGAATTCGTAGCCAAGTATGAAAATTGCTTCCCTCTTTTCCCTCGTTATATACAGTGGAACCTCGATAAAACAAACCCCGACTATAACGGATACTGGATAAAACGGACCGTCGGGACTGAACAATTAAAAACGCCCACGACAGTACAAGGTTATTGTAAATAAATATTAAAAAAATCTTGCAAGTGTTTGAAAGTTTCACATTTTATCTAAACTCACCATGCCGGTGTGCTTGAGCATGGTGACATTGTTGACGTACAGTACTCATAATAGGTGAGTCGCTTTCATGAGCTGCAGCTACAGCTACTCTAGAGCAATATGGGTGCATATGGCCTAAAATAAAATAAAAAGTGGACCGGTTCATTGATGAATATTTAACATTATTAATTTAATGTAAAATTACAGATATTCGATAAAATCAAAATACATTTTTGTTTATATTTTTGGGTGTGTCTCGAACAGACTAACTGGATTTACATGATTTCCTATGGAAAATATTGCTTTGATTTTTGTATGATTCAGTTTTACAGACTTTCTGGAACGGATTAATATCAAGGTTCCACTGAATATTAAAGAGACCCTGCCAAAGGAAAAAAACAGATATAACTGTTAAGTCACACCACTCCGATTTGAATCAGTAAACTCAGTCCATTTCCCTCCTCCTCACCACAACTAAACACATTTGGAATGGCACAGCGACCATCAAGAAGAGATGACCGTTTATTAGGTCCATACTATCATACCATACCGTTGTCAGATCTGAACAAATGCACAGCACCACAGGGGACAACCGAACTCGAGTTTAAATGGACCGAAGGGTCCTAGTGTGAAAGCACCCTAAGGAAGAAACCTATAACAGAAACTCAGAAAGACTCAATGCAGCACTCAGCCATCTGCCTTGACTTGTTGGGTTGAGAACTTGAGAGAGAAAAATAGAAGCTAAAAGGCTTAACAGCAGCTAAAGCAATAGTAGTAGTAAGTGTAACACAATCGTAGCTCTTGCCACGTATGAAAGCATAATTTAACCAGGTGTAATTAATAGTCCTATTCTATTTCATGCCAAGTGAAGGATGTTTGCTGGGTGTTCTCACACATGCTGCTTGACTAATGGGATAAATTTAAAATCCCATAACATCACGTCATGTGTGTGTGTGTGTGTGTGTGTGTGTGTGTGAGAGAGAGAGAGAGGGAGAGAGGGGGAGAAAGAGAGAGAGAGAGAGAGAGAGAGAGAGAAAGCTTTAGCCAGTGTCAGCTCATATTTATATATGTGCACGTGGGGCCGTAGAAACATTTGTGTGCTAGAAAAGGTTACACGCACACACTGTGTAGATGAACGAACGTGTGTGTGTTCATCCTCTAATGGTCAGTGTATAAACCCCGCTAATCTGATCACATTTGATGACAGATTAACTCTGAGAGGAGGGGAGAGCTCACACACACACAAACATTTGGATGGAGTCAGTTTGCAGTCGTGAATTTTCCAGTTGTGGTCTTTTAGTCACCTATGACCTCCAATCTAAGTTGTACTTCACAGTGCACACGTTGACAAGAGCAAGACCAAGGGTCACATTTATCCGATAGACTTCCTGTAAAGTCAACAACACAAAGTTTTGAATGGTAAGGATCAGTAATGGTATTAGCCAGTATCACAGGTGGTTAATGTTGGAAATATGGCAAGTCAATAGTATAGTGTCCTGCAGTAATCAAGAGTTAAGCATGTTCATGAAAATCTGCATAAATCACCAAAGCAGTGTTTGTGAAAGCACAAATCTGAAAAAGATACAATAATAATAACAGCTATATGATTCAACCATCTTATGTTGTTTGAATCATTTGTAATTATTTGCAAATTCAGTTTATTTATTTATATTTATTTATCCAGGTTAATCAATTGAGAACAGATTGTCATTTGCAATGCCAACCCAGCTGCAGCTAGCGCTGTAAAACAAAGCAAGATAAAAACAAATACAAATAAATACAATATTAACAAATTAATACATATACAACAAACTTTACAAAGTGATATAGTTCCACATTTACATAATACATGACATCATAGCAGATGATAAATAAAAGGTTCCTAATAGGCTAAAAACGGGTGCAGCGATCATGCAAAGTATCCCTCACAAACTTTTTAAACGATATTAGGATGAATGAGGTGAGTTTTAATGAGACTTTACACCGATTTGATCGGTATCGGCCGATATTTAGCATCTTATGCTGATCGGCTTGAATGTCATAATTCGCCGATCCAATCAATGACGTCATTGATCGGTTCCGCAAAAGACTAACTCCGCGTCGCCGCGTGCACAGTATATTTGAATCCAAAAGCTACTTTATTTTTAGCCTTGTCGCGTGTCTTTTGACGTAGTACTGTAAATATCTGACGGCCAATGAAGTTATTTAAAAAAAATAAAATTAATAAAAAAATATATATTTTTTTTTTTTAACGGCGGCGGTGTAGGACAACACGTAAATCAGACAACAAGACAAATTTGCTATTTCACAATTGATTGATTGTCAGACTACTGCAATAAAATCTTGTATTCCGATACCACCGCATCCCGTTTTTTAAGATCATTGGGCTCTAGCGTGTAAACTCAAATGCCACCGGATACACTCGAATATGGATGGATTCATGCAGTTTGTGTTTTAGCCATGGCTTAATGTTAGCTATTTTGTTGCTGAAGTGGAACAAAATAAGATGATGCCTCATGTGATTTAACAGCATCATCTCCAAGACATATTTTCCCAGTAAATTTTGATTGAATTCCAATTTGTCTGATCTTTAGGGTGTTTGGAGGTTCTACTGCATTTGAAACACATTTCCAATAGTTCACTTGCAGTATATCGTCACAATCTTGTAAGATTAATGGCCACAGGTTGTCCCCAAAAAATAAAATAATAATAATAAGTGACAAATTTAACATTGTGTACATTTTAGAACAGTGTTTTTTCCCCCTTTATTGACAAGCACTGTTTTAGGCTTCTTGTTGATTTTCCATAATGCACTTATTTTTCACTTTTATACACAACCACATCCTGGCAAAGTTACCCACTCTGTGCCTCCAATCTCCTCTTGTTTAACATCATGAATAATATTCTTCTCCCCCCAGTCAATATTGCTATTACAACCACCCTGAGTCTGGTTCTACATCACAGTTATTTTTTTCCGCTCATTACTATCACACCTAGAGTGACAAACAAATCAGTGGTCATTCAGATTGACTCGCATGTCTACTTGAAAAAACAAATCCCGAATCTGAATTATCACATTCGAATAAGGAGTGTCCTGATCCGATCTTTGATATTGGATAGCAGTCAGATGTCAGGAGAAATAAATAAATAAATAAGTAAAATTGGATGGGACTGCATCTAAAATCTCCAATTTTACCACTTTTATACAAGCAGTCCAATCCATGTTCCGCACCAGCTTCTATCCAACAGCTCCCAGACTACATGCAGATCCCACATGATCACATCAACAGGTTGCTTAAGTGCTAACATGGTAGCCAGGAGTAAGAGTGAATGTTGCTTGCTTAAAGTCGTTTATTGACACTCCAGTTGAAGTTCACTGTAAAACTAAAGACAAATTACAAAAGAATTACACCTATTGAATGTTCAAATACGTTAGACTTCATTTCTTTCTTCTTTTTTGTTCACAAAAATTGCTAGCGCAAAGCTAACACAATGAATGAAAACCATCATTGACGAGCTAACGAAAATGAGCAGCGAACGCGCAGCACTTATAGCTCTCAGAATAATTAATATTGGTACACAGACGCTGAATAAACACATACAAACAGGCAATATAAAAATACTCTCAAACATATATTCTTCAGAATCTGTGAAAAAAAGTTATATTAACAATATCCGATCATGACGTCTTTCTTTATCATCTCATTGCGTGCACCTCACTAGCCCCCATAGGTCAAGACAATTTCATTCTGAAAAGAGCTGCAATGCAAGCCGCATTTATTTTCTTTGCTTACGGCTGGCTGCTGCCATTTTGACTTACTACACATGTGCATAGGCATAGTTGTACAGTTAGATACTGTAACAGACTCCATGGATCACGGAGCTCCCCCAAGACAATAATCTCAGCGGAATGAAGCATCCGATGGCCGTGCTTGAGGAGCTGTACAGGTGTGCTGCTGGAATAGATTACCTTCATTTCCTACAGCTTTCCAAATCCCAAAAATGTGGTAGTTTGACCAGCATCTTTGAACGGATTGTCTTCAAACTTTAGTCCCACCATTGTACAAGCTAAGAACATATGTGCACCATGACAGCCGTCACTACATGTGGTCAGACAAATAAACATACTGCAGAATGAGACAGATGTGAGCTATGACATTTAATCTCAAACATCTTGGGTCACAGCGTTTACAGTCTTGGAACAATACATTTTTAAAGTTTAAAGGGAATTGGTTAAAAAAAAGAAGCTGGAAAAGTTCTGCAAAGATTTTGAAAAGACCTGAGCTACTTTGGCAATCTTGAGTTGGATATCATTCAAAAAGGAGAGTGCACTTCAGTAGATCTGAGACACCAATCCCTGAAATTGGAGATGTTATTATACAAACCACCACAGTACTTTTAAATGTGTATGACATTTTTTTCTGTCCCTTTGTTTCTAACAGGAACACACACTCACATATGCTTTACTTCTGAGGAACTCATGGTGTGTGTTACCTCAAGTAAGATTATGAAGAAAAAGAAAAAAAATACAGAGGGGAAAATCCACAGTGTCAACTTGCAGCCGAGTCATCACTGAAAAAAGTTAGACCACGATGTGTGTGTGTGTGTGTGTGTGTGTGTGTGTGTGTGTGTTTGTGTCAGCAGGAGAGACTGGGTGTAAAACAGCTCAATGGAACAATTGTGTGTGCTGGCCTCCTTCCCAAAAACCCATCTGCATCACACAAACACACGCACACACACACACACACACACACACACACAGGCACACATATAATTGTCAGTCTAAAACAAGAGTGCAGAAAACGGGGGAAAAAATGCAGCAACTGACCTTTAGCTTCAATCTTTAAAGTTGAAGGGTGGGGTGGGGGAAATGGCAAAGCACCAGACATCAAGCATATGAATCATCAACTCCCAAATAAATTAGCAAACATTACCAGTAACAATAAGAAACACAGAGGAGATGATGTTGAGAAAATGTACACTGAGTAGAACATCTTTCTCTGGGGCATACCAATTTTTTTATTTCTTTGCTATTGAAACTGTGCCAGAAATGAAATTTCGTGAGGCAGGAGGAAACAACTATTTAAAGCTCACAGCATTACTTGATTTTAGCTGTAGTTTATATATTTTATCATAATAGTGGAACTCTTTTTCTAGAAAAAGCATTCAGGTCTGCTGCCATAAACACATTTTAGGTCAACTTCCATACCATTCACTCATCCTTTATACAGCAATTCTCCATTGTGCGACATAGAAAAAAAACAAACAACAAATTGGACAAATTGGAATAAATGTTATCCACATTACACATGTTAATATGCATAATATTGATTGTACCTGTGTCCCAAATACTATTTACTTGACTATATTAATATCATACCTCTAATTGTTGCACTCATAGCATAGTCAGACTACTGCAAATTTAATGAGTGTTTTCTTAGATTTGATTTAAATATCTTTCATTCCTTACTGCTGCTTTTTGTTAGTTTTGTTTCTTGCTGTTTGTATTTATATTACTTTGAGTTTATGTGTGTGTGTGAACATGCTGTGACACCTTAATTTCTCTCTAAATGCATAAACTGTTCTGCTTCGAGAACCCTATTTCTACTGTGAATCAGTAAAGGGTGAAGCTTGCCACAATGCAGGCAGAGAATTGTGAAGAGGAATGGAACGGGAAAAACATACCCCAAAAAAGCTTGTCACCTTCTTGGAATAAAAACACATATCGGGAAGAAAAACAAAATTGTTGATGTCTTCCATTTTTGTCCTGTGTTTCAATTGTCTTTGTTGAATTTGTGTGGCAGGTTTAACAAGGTTCTACTGATATGATGTTTACTATTTACCAGTGCTGCTTTTTTTAGTTTCCAATTGCACTGTGGTAAGTTCTTAATTGCTGCTTAACTAACTGGATGAAGAAAAAAAAAAAAAGTTTAAACTCAATTTAAATGAAGCTGGAATCATTTACAACAATATAGAATCATATTCTTGTGAAACAAGAACATGAAGCAGCAAAATGAACAGCGACACCAGTATTCATGCTGCCAGGGCCCAAATAATGTCCACAGTGCTTGAAAGAATATCCAATACAGGACATTGGTGTGTCATCTGTTGTTGTAGTACTGCAAGACATCACTCACACACACACTTCATTTTTTATGTTTAGCGTATCGGATCAACACAAAGCCTTGTCGTGAGGACATGAGAGAGCATCAAAACTTTGAGATTAGAAGTGAGGAAGAATGCAAAGCTGGGGAAGAGAAAACAGCAAAGAGATCTCCATTCATTCACATGCTGGAGCATATACCAGCTATCTTCGGGGGAGAGGTGGGGTACACCCTGAACTGGTCGCCAGCCAATCGCAGGTGTTTGCTAATGCTAATTATCGGCCGATACTATCAAACCGATCAGATCAGTGTAAAGTCTAGAAAATGTATAATAGCATGCAAGAGAACTACAGTACATTAACAAAATATAAATATAAACTATTGTCATGCATAAACTAGCCAATTCAATCAAACTGTTCCGCGGTAATGTTCTTGACAAAATTTTGAAAATATGGAAGTTCAGACAAATTATTCTGGAAGTGAATTTCTGTGGGTTTGGCAGCTCTGCACTATTCACAGTCACAACTACAAGACATTTACTCGTACGTGTCAACCATCTAAATAATCCAACATCTCAGCATCTATCGTGCTTACAAAAGACATTCTGGCATGCTTGTTTAAAGTAGTACCTCGCTATATTGTGGTTCATGCTTCGCGGTCCCGCTCTACTGTATCATAGTTTTTTATGTTTATTTTTTTGTGTTATTACAGTTGTTATTGTTACTCAATTAGTTTTTTTAATCCTGTTTTTTCAATATTGTTATCCAATGCTCATGCTCTCTCTCGATATATCATGTGTTTAAATGCGTTTGTATTGTTTTAAGTGTGTTTAAAGACCTTAAACATAAAAACATGCCTAAGATGTATTTAAATAGAGTGTTTCTATATCACAGATTTAACTTATAGCGGGGGTGTTCTCGAATGTAACCCCAGCAATGTACGGGAGATCCACGGGACCCGGTGGGAATCCTGAAAAATGTCAGCCGCTAGTTTGAATGTGAGTGTGAAAGTTTGTTGAAGTTTGTAGTTTAGTTTGGCAGTGTGTACTCCATCTCTTGCAGTCAGCTGGGATAAGTTCCAGCTTTTCTGTGAACCTAAACACGATAAGCAGTAGAAAATTGATGGCTGGATTTTCTAATTAAAAGTTCATAGATCTGCAGCGTCTATCATGCCATGACTTTTATGATAGGTTTTTGTGTTCAGACAAATGTTTATCTCAACACATTAAATGTACGTTTACTGCACAGTGGACAGGGCTGGACTGCGAATAACAAAAATCCATGGATAATTGACGTCATTTGTAATTGCACTGGGGGGAAAAAAACAATTTAAACCCCCCATATTCTTGAATATGTGCAGTGATAAACCGCCAGTAAACATTTACAGGGTTGGTCCCCCAATAAAAAAAAATAAATAAATAAATAAATAAAAAAAGGAAAAACAAGAGAAGAAAAATCCATCAATAGGTGAATCCGCACGCGCCAAACCGCAATTATGCAGGAGTTCTCTGTACACAGAACATCTTAAAGTTTCCAAAGACTGTTTGACTGTCAGAAAACATTAGGGAAATATAATTTTCATTTTTACTTTTAGTTCCACAAACCAGCAAAACTACATCAATCTAATTCACATCTGTGGTACTGCATACTAGACAGTTTAATGTTGGAGTGGAACCAGAGGATCATAGTGTTGACCTGCCAGCAGGCTTACAGTATGTTATGTTGTAGTAATGTCATGAAATGTTCCTTTGGCTCTGCTAGATCCAGGCGAAGAACAGCTGGAGTCTGCTTTATCTCCTGTCTGAAGTTTGCTGACATTTTAAAGTAATCAGGACTGTGTCCGCGTGTTTAATTTAATTAGAACTGACATATAATAAGGAGTAATGTGAAGGTTATATGCACATATTTTGTATCTGGGCTGACAAACACTGTTTATGCAGCTCGCACATAACAAACGCATGCAAAAGAACCTGACCCAGACTGAATATCTCAGTGCACCGTTAACACTGACAAAAGCACACTTCTCACTGACTGAAAACTGAAAACTCCTCTCCTAGATTCTGGGGGCCTGGCAATAGATTTACTTTTGCCCTTTTCGATGTAAAATACATGCATTAGTTAATCATTTATATTAGCAGCACTAGCCATAATTTTGTGTAATGAGCTCTCATCATGCAGATTGTCTCACACCCAGCATATACTTATTCTTTTGTGGTGGGTGTAATCACACAGTGGCAGTGTGGTCGAGGAGGCAACAGTCATTTACTGTTCTCTGAGAGGAGGATGAGGAGGGAGGGGAGCATCAAAGAAAGTGGAGAGGAAAAAGGGGGGTGGTAGGGTGAAGAAAAGAGAGGAAGCTTGTGGTTGATGAAAGAGTGTGTATAGTCAAGTTAGGTATTTTAAAACTCTGCCCCCACCAGCCCGGCAGCATCCAGGCCTACGCGTTCCCTTGGCTCACAGACATTGGGATGATTCAGCACTCATGTCTTCCACCTCGCCAGCGCCTCCCTGCTCCTCCTACTGTTCCCGATTGGTCAGTTGCAGCTTTACCCTGCTCCGGTTTCCTTTTAAAATTTGATCGTAACTGGAGTTTTTTTTTTTTTTCTTTAAACTAATACTGTAATTTCTCGTGTATAATGTGCAGCCATGTATAATACGCACCCCCAAAGTTTACCTAGAAATTTTGGAAAACACTTCTACCCATATATAATGCATTTTTACAATGCATTATTTTGCTTCTACCCATATGATCAAAACATGTATTATCTCTATTTTGTTAGTTTATTCAAAGAATTATTCTGAAGTTAAACACTTTATTTGAACACATAATACTTTCTTTTTATTTAAATTTATTTTGAAATTCACAGCCAATTTTTATTTAGTAAATGAGAAAACACACAGTTGTGATCATATGTTTGATTACCCAGGCAGAATTTGTAATATGTGTACAATTATTTAAAGAAAACATGAAGGACCAGGCGAACATTAAATTTTATTTTAAAGGGATTCAAATTAAACTGTCAAGCATTTCAGAAAAGCAATATAATTAAACAAAACATAACCATAAATAAATTAATTATGGTTGTTGTTCAGTCATCAGTTGTATTTATATAAAAAAAAAAGAATATATATATATATATATATATATATATATATATATATATTTCACAAATTCTGCCTGGGTATGTAAACTTATGAGCACAATTGTACATATATGCAGTCATACGTACCCCTGTCATATTAGAATGAAAGTGTAGGCTACACCTTTTTCACAACTTCTAGGTGGTGGCAAACTAGAATGAAAGTGTACAACTTTTTCATAACCTCTAGGGGCAGTGGCATATTAGAATGAAAGTGTACAGCTTTTATATATATATATATATATATATATATATATATATATATAAACCGCTAGATGGCGACATACATTTATAAAATAAAAAAATTAAATAGATTTGTTTTCATTTTCCCTGATACCGATGTATAATGCGCACTATTGAAATTTTTTTTTGGGGGGGGGGAATGCGCATTATACATGACAAATTACGGTAAATTACAAATGTTTGGTTTCAGTTCCTGTGTTGGCCGCAAATTTGACAGTGTTTTTAGTTAAACATTGCATCTCAGTTTTCAACAAGCAATACACAGTAGTTCACTGTGGTTAATTACAGGGATGGACATAATAATCAATTAAAACACATAAACTGCCACCCCTCCCAGTTAACATTGCTACTCGACTGATATAGTCGTCAATGGCACCATGGTTTAGAATTCTGTTGCACGGCATGGTAGACGAGTGGTTAGCTAGCACAGCCGCTTCACTGTTTTTAGATTTGGGGTTAAAATCTGTGCTCCAGCCTTCCTGTGTGGAGTTTGTATGTTCTCCCCGTGCTTGGGTGGTTTTTCCCCGGGTACTCCGGCTTCCTTCCATCCATCCATTTTCTACCGCTTATCCGAGGTCGGGTCGCGGTAGCAGTAGCTTTAGCAGGGACGCCCAGACTTCCCTCTCCCCAGCCACATCATCCAGCTCTTCCGGGGGAATCCCGAGGCGTTCCCAGGCCAGCCGAAAGACGTAGTCTCTCCAGCGACTCCTGGGTCGGCCACGCGGTCTCCTCCCGGTGGGACATGCCCGGAACACCTCACCAGGGAGGCGTCCGGGAGGCATCCAAATCAGATGCCCTAGCCACCGCATCTGGCTCCTCTCGATGTGGAGGAGCAGCGACTCTACTCTGAGATCCTCCCGGATGACCAAGCTTCTCACCCTATCTCTGAGGGAGATTCCGGTCAATCTGCGGAGTAAATTCATTTCGGCCGCTTGTATCCGAGACCCACAGCTCGTGACCATAGGTCAGGGTATGAACGTAGATCAACCGGTAAATCGAGAGCTTCGCCTTTCGGCTTAGCTCCTTCTTCACCACAATGGACCAATACAAATTCCCCATCACTGCAGACGCTGCACCAATCCGCCTGTCGAGCTCCCGTTCCATTTTTCCCCTCACTCGTGAACAAGACCCCAAGATACTTGAACTCCTCCACTTGGGGCAGGATCTCATCCTCGACCTTTAGAGGGCACGCCACCCTTTTCTGACTGAGGACCATGGTCTCAGATTTGGAGGTGCTGATTCTCATTCCAACCGCTTCACACTTGGCTTGATCGGTGATCGTTTTTTTTTAAACTCGCTGATAGGTGATCGGCCCCAAAAATCCTGATTGTGTAAAGCCTAACATTTTCTATATCGTCTATTGCTACTGAAACAATGGAAATTTCTATATTGTGGGACTAATAAAGGTTATCTTGTATTACAAGTATTTATTATTAATAAGAATATACTTCTAACCTGACCCCATTCTCAGATGACATCTCCAATGGCGCATTAATTCATTTCCGGTTCAGAGGGAGTCTTGTGAGGCCGTGAATTATTTTACATTTACAGTATATCTCCAGACTCATTTTCATTGGATTTATTTTTTTTTCTCCCTTTTTCAAACTTTGTTACTCTCTGCTCTAATTCGGTTCCAGCCAGACCTATGTGACAAGTGTACTGTATCACCCAACCACTTATTTCTGTTTTACAACTTCGTGACACGATAGCTTATCAATTAACATTACGGTCTTCCGTCTTTTCCTACCCACTCCTTGCTGCCCCTTCGTGAAAAAGTAAACAATATGAGTAAGAAGCATGGTAAGAAGTGTAGCTTATTCGCCACCATCAAAGAACTTTCGCCTCCACGGCTTGGCAGCCGGGGGGGGGGGGGGGGCGGCATAATAAAAGAGCGTCACCCCTTCTCTTTTTTAAAACAATATAGTGTTTATTTCATATAATTCATTTATGAAACTTTTCATCCCCCCCCCACCCCCCACACATCGCAGTATCCGGAACAATCAGTGCTACGGCCGTAACGAGTCAGCGTTCAGTGATTTCCGTAACAAAATATGGATGTTCCATAACAATTGGCAGCTCTGATAGTGTGTCTTTATTTGCCAAGAATACCAAGGCTGGGAATTTGTTAAACGGATAAAAACAACAATACTAAGGAAGGAGTCAGTGAGATGTTTGGTGAGTCGTGATTGATTGATGTGGTCTAGTCTGCAGCCTGCAAACACTCCAGGCTCCCAACATGAGCCCAGCTTGTAATACATTAAATTCACCAACAGGCGAGGAGCAGATGTAAGGCATCTAACGAGGGCTAATTACACACTCTATTCCACTGTAACTTGGTTGAGGGGAGATTTTTCTCTAATGGTCCGCAGGCCCTTTGAAACAAATTGCTACTCTCTGTGAGGGGAGCATTCCTCCTTTTTCGAGTTATGACCTATATAGTTGTGGTCAGGGGTTTGCATTTGCTCATGGACATGAACGTCTCCATAGTACTGGGTTTTCCATGATGTCTTTGAAGTGATTTTGGTCACTCCAATGAGTCACGCCAGTTTATTTACTTATTTATTTGTATTATTATTTATTTATTTATTATTATTATTATTTTTTTAAATGCTGGCATGGAGAACCTACCAGCTGTAGTCAATTCTAAACAAGCAGTAATGGGAAACAAAGTCTGTTAAGCATGACTCAAAAGATCTAAGCAGATTGAGGTACATTTTCTGTTTATATAATGTTGAAACAGTACATACAGACATGTGGCAAATGTGTTATACAACCGTTCTGTCCCCAAAAGTTCATTTTACTGTAATCACTGGTGAGTTATGTGCAGTATGTACAAATATGCTTCAGGTTACAAGACAGTGGAACGTCATAAGGGATCAGGACTCATAATTTGATAATAGTATCAAATTATGAGTCCTGATCCCTTATCAAATCAGCAGCCTACAAGCAATACTGGTTTGACACTTCCCTGTGATAATGACATAATTAACAAGACATTTGAACTAAATGTGACATTATACTTGATCTTGTTGATCATACATTAAATCTCATTAACTCATGACTGTCATCTGTTTTCAGAGCAGTTCTCCATATTGCCAGATATTTTAGAGCATTTAGACTGAACTTTCAAGACTCATAGAATATTGTGTTCTGTGACAATATACAGTGCCGTGAAAAAGTATTGGCCCCCTTCGCAAATTCTTATATTTTGACATAGTTTCCCCATTTTAATGTTAAGATCATCAAACAAATGTAAGTAAATTTTAGACAAATATAATATAATAATATATATATATATATGTCTTTATGTCTCCAAAGTGTTCTCTGTCAATTGACTATCTGTTGTCGTACTAGAGCGGCTCCAACTACCGGAGACAAATTCCTTGTGTGTTTTTGGACATACTTGGCAAATAAAGATGATTCTGATTCTGATTGATGGAACCATGAATTCTGATTTTAACAGAAAATCCTGAAGGAGAATGTTCAGCCATTAATTTGTGACCTCAAACTGAAGCACACTTGGTTACTGCAGCAGGATAACGATTCAAAACACACCAGCAAGTCAATTTATGAATGGCTTAAAAAAACAAAAGGAAGTTTTTGGAGTGGCCTAGTCAAAGTCCAGACTTGAATCCGATTGAAATGCAGCGGCATGACCGTAAAAAAGCCGTTCATGCTTGAAAACTCTCCATTTTTGCTGAATTCAAACAATTCTGTTAGGAAGAGTGGGACAAAATATCTCCACAGACATGTGAAAGAAAGAAAACACTTGAATTCAGTTGTTGCTGTTGAGGATGGCCCAACCAGTTATTAGGTTTAGGGGCCCATTACATTTTCACAGAGGGGCAGGTAAAATGTAATAGTTTTTTTTTTCTTAATAAAGGAAATCACAATTTAAAAACAGCATTTTAAGTTCCCTTGGGTTATATTTCTCTGATATTTATATTTGTTTGATGATCTTAAAGTGGGGAAACTATGCAAAAACTGTTAACTCACCACATTTTCATTTTTTTTGTGAAGGCCTTGTATGTTGTAAGCAGTTTAACCTCCTCAGGTACCGAGTTCCACTCACCAGCGCTCCTCACTGACCAGGTTGACTAACTGAAAGTGCTCCTGCGCAGAGGAATGAGACAGTCACCTCTGACAGAGCCTCGAGTGACACGCTCAGAGCTGTTTCTTTGGCTGATGAACTCAGCCAGAAGAGCTGGAGCCAAATCATGCAGTCCTTTATGAATAAAATTAAAATCTACAAATATGTGAAGACTGTCCCAGTTTAAAAGACTTTTTTTTTTTAATTGCACAGTGATGATAGTGCCTTGGTTTTTATCCATCACTTTAATTACTTGTTTGTACAAAACTTCCAATGGTTTTTTTTTTTTTTTGCAATCTGACCAGCGTGGGACCAACTGGTTATGCAATAGTTAAAGTGACTAAGTACATTTTTGCGACTTCAGTTGACATTTAATTTCGAATTGCACGAAAATTTGCGAGGTTTAATTTGATATTTTTATACACTTTGTCAATATGGGCTTTAAAGGAAAGCTGTGAATCTATTATTAACCCAAGATATTTGTATTTGCTGACAATTTGAATTTTTTTCTTCATTAACAAGTATGTCGGGGTCAGGTGATACTCTATTTGTTTTAGTGAAATACATGCCTACAGTTTTAGAAACGTTTAGCTGTAGACAGCACTCCTGCAACCAAGTTGTGACACAGTATTACTGAGTTTAGCAGCAACAGTATCTTCGGAGCGACCATGAACAAAGAAAACCGTGTCGTCTGCATACATTACACACTCAGCTTCAGAACAAACACTGGAAAAATCGTTGATGTAAAGGCTAAATAAAAGGGGGCCTAATATTGATCCCTGAGCGACTCCAGGGGTTAGCCTAAGAGAGTGATCTGCAGGTGTTAACTGATACAGATTGTTTCTAGCTCTTTGAGTTGAATGTCAGGTGCTTTTTAGAACATGGCGTTCATCATTAACTCCATGAACTGGATCATCTTTTTACATGATCGCGACACACACTTTCTCCTACCGCGACACATACACTATCAATACCATACACATACATACTCTGTTCTGTGTCAGCATATCTCTCAATGTGACAAGCAAAGATTCACCCTTTAATCTTCGTCTTCTACCCAAAAGCTGTGCTGATTTCAAATTCAAAGCATTGCTACACCGCCACCTACAGGGATCCATTAGTCATTTCAGTGCCTTCCAAACTTGAAATCTCACAGACAATCTGGTAGAAACTCTCTTCCACACCTACCCATTGAAAAACGCACTTGGCGAATACATTTATGTATGTTGGTGGTAGTAAACAGTTCTATTCTCATTGACGAATATAAACATCCAAGCCAGTGAATGAGTTCAAAGATTTAGTAATGAGAGTGGTAGTTTATCAAATTTAATTTAAAGTCAATCGTATGTAATTAATATCAATAACTGGTCTCATTACAACACTCATCTTTTGCTGGCTGAGCTCTACTCGCCCCAGTTTGGGGTGGTTTTTCACTTCAAAATAGTACTGCAGGAAACCGCAGCCCATTAAATGCATGTCAGAACAAGATATGCTGACAAACAACAGTGGAGGAGAATGAGGGTCTCCTGTGTTTACTTCTCAGCATGTGGTTGTTGGCCACAGTAAGGAGGACCAGTTTGATTAAAAATAGAGAATGATGGCAGTGACAAAACGGGCTACTTTTTTGTTGGACCAGTTTGGGAAAGACCCTTTTCAGTTCCAGCATGACTGTTCCGTAGTGCTCAAAGCAAGGTCCACAAAGGCTTACTATAGCTAAAAAGAGGCGACCAGCTCCATATTTTTTGACATTATTACCTTCTGTATGAGTCATGTGGATTTGCATACATGTTTATGTGCAGACAAGCAGCTATAGAATGAATGACATCAGCAGCTCATGTTCCCACATTGAATGCTTGTCTGGGAGCTACTATAACATGGCTGGGTACTAGTGGCTTGATTGTCATGTCAGCACAACCAACCACCGAAACAGAATGGCAGCATAAATGTATTGATAGATTACAGTTCAATAATTTTTTTTTGTCCTGTTCGGCTGTTAGTACAATACTAAACATCATCATGTATGACTATTAATAAAACAGTGACCAAAATGATCGTTATTTAATACATTTACAAGCATTATGTATTGAATCAAAGATCTCTGGCTATAAAAGGAATATAAATGGCATATAAATCAAAAGGCACAGCACGAAAATGAAACCCAACATTTTCAAATAAAAGTGCTCCTTGTTGTCTGTTTGATTTAATGTGTGGTACGCAACTGTGTGAGACTTCTGCGAGACATTTCAGTAAGCAGAACCAGCCCAGCCATGAGGCCAAACAGAATGCAGATCCTCTGTTGTGCCAGTTTACCTCAGTCTCAATATTACACTTTCCAAAACATCATTTTTATCTCACTGTGGTCATGCATTATAATGAATAAGCCGACTGGCATAAGCACATTCTGCTTGGCGTCAGGATACTCATGTTCTTCAAATGCTGTTGGGTCAGTCATTAACATGCAAGCTGGGTGGTTGTGGTAACCATTGCGCTCCAAAGACACTGCTAAAATAAAGGACGACAACGGAAAGCACACACAGAGAGGTGAGACAGAAAACAACGCTGACGAACAGCAGATTGTTCAGTGAGCAACCACAGAGAATTCTATTTAACATGCAAATCTGTAAGCCACTTCTTGGTTATTGGAGGAAGACAAAAAGATCCAGTGAGATTATAACTGGACAGTCTGTTGGTGGACACTTACATTGATGCAATTGTGTCGTGAAATAGTCGAAATGATCGAGATATTCGATAAGATTTAACAGATTCTTCCTTGGCCCATGTACCACCTCTCTATAAATATCATTTGGGGAAATTGGTTCTGTATTTTTATGTTATCCTCTGTTCTACTATTGGCAGTTTTTACCATAATTTTCCCACAGTGCACTACAGGGGTTCCTCAGTTTACAAGCATTCCGTTACTGTGGCAGCGACGTAACCCGAATTTGTACGCAGGTCGGAGCCCCCCAAAGAAAAACACTTCCAAGTCATTCATATGAATCAATCGAATGAAAAACAGGTATGGTGCTAACTGAGCAGCACTCTGACGATGTATTCCTAGACCACTGCACAAATGAGTTCATTGAGTGCCAAGCGTAGCCTCATCATGTTGTATATCTGTATCATCGTAAACCGCAGACCACTTATATATGGTTTACTCTTCACAACATCCCCCAATTTTTGAGGGGCAGGTACTAATTTTGTCAACTTGGGGTCACGAGCCTCATATTCTACTGTAGTATCTGGGACTTTGTGTGTGAGCCTGGCTTGGTGAGTGACGTGGGCCTAAACAAATGGGAGTGTGATGAGTTAGCTGGCTGCATGCAAAAAGACCAACTATGCAATACTCCTCTATTCTGCTCAATAATAAATAACACTAGTATGGAAACTAGTTGAGAACATTCAGAGAGATTTTCCCATCCAATTATAGCTTATATTAAAAAGCAATGATTGATTAATTGATTGTTAATTTTCCCCATAGTGGATCAAGGAAATTTTGTCAAATGCCTTAGGCTAAAATCCTCATATGCAATTGCAGATAGTCCATTTCAAATAATAATAATAATAATATAGTAGTAATTAATTTGATTTAAAAGGCACCTTTCAAGCCACTCAAGGTCACCGTACAAACATGGTTTAAAAAAAAAAAAAAAAAAAAAAAAAAAAAAAAAAAAAAAAAACAATACAATAAAAGTAACAGAAGATAAAATATCAATTTAAATAGCAAATGATGTGGAAAATTCTAACGTGAGTAGGCAGTCTGGAATGTGTGTGTCTTGAGTTTGGATTTGAAGAGGGTTAATAAATCTGTGTTTCGGAGGTCAGGTGGTAGTGAGTTCCAAAGACGAGGAGCAGAGCTAGGTCGCGATAATCGGTCTATCACAAGTTGTGTGTCATACTGTATTTCTAAATCTAATAAGGTCCATTTGGCCATTCGACCCCTCTGTTGACTCATTTTTAGTCTTTACTGTATACCAAAGACCGTTCAAGATAAACCCAAAATGCAGTAGGTGAACAAACCAATGTTTAGGCCTAATGATGATTCATAAATTGTAATAAAACCAAAACCTGTAAATAGGTTTTTTCACTGCCTGTAAAACTGTCTCTTCACAAACAAAATAAATACTAGCTTATTGCAGTGATCGACATTGAATGCATCATTAAACCCCCTGTTGCCCTCTTTCCTGCATGTTCCTGTTCTGTCTAACTTCAATAATAATCTCCTGTATATAAAACAGACTTGGCAGAACTAGTGTTTGCTTGATGTGGTTGAGCTTGAATTGAGTTAATTTTAAAAGATCTCTGTTATAAAGGCACATTTGTTATAGTGCCTTTAAATGCAGGTTTCTATCAAAGGGAAGCACAGTCCAAGGTTTAACAACCGTAGCTGCCAGTCTAAAACACGAGTGTGGCTGCCTGAAGGATGTGTAAAGGTGATGTGAAGTTCAAGCTTTACTCCTACCAAACTTGCGAGAGACAGCTATTCATGTACCATTCAAGCTGTATTTTGACAACAAAGACAACATGCTAACGTGGATGAATGGAAAGAATCTCTCAATTTTGTGTCTTGCCAGAATGTGGAATACTTTGGTTTGCAGAGTCCAACATCAGAGTGATGAATAAATGGGATAACATGTCACAAAAATCCCATTTCCATCCATCAAGTCACATAATACACCAATATTCCAAACCCTAGCAGGATGCAGTGGGCTGATTGATCGGTTTGTTTAGTTTCCAATGACTTTTAACATCAATTCATCAAATGAACCAATCAATCAAACATCAGCAAAACCTGCCAAAGTTTCAATATAATTCTTTCCTCTTTTTAAGACTGCGAGCTGAGTCAGCTTGTCTGCTTCTGGAAAAAATTTCAACATGCTGTAAGAGAGAGACTTTACAAGTTTCTTCTTTGCTGGCACTTTAACTTTACTGTGGACTTTTAACTTTGTTACGAGTGTGTATGAAAGACTCCACCCACTGTCATAGAGAAGTTTATGGTTACCAGGGGTACAATATGGATAAAATACGTTCTGTAGGGACGCACCGATACTGTGCATCTGTACTCATACGCTGATATCACTTCACCAGCCTCACAAATCGTCTGGGTAGGATCCATGTCAGCCACGTATATGTAAAGATACTTTCGAGCAGTGACAGGAAACTGGGGCCCTAGGTCGCATTAAAAAAAGGCTTCCTCTACAACGCATGGTCAGTTTTAATTTGCAATGATACCGTTCACCGCCAGATGGCAGACATCGTTTCGTAGCGCTTCCACAGGTTGTTCTCCATTAGAGAAGAAGAATACTGAGATGCTGTCAGCCACATCAGCAAATGGAGACTCTTTCACACAGAGAAGGAGAATTTATTGCGTGATTATCAGGAAGAGCAAGCTGGCATATCCTGGTGAGAAGCCAGGTAATGCTTACTTTAGCCTAGCAGTCCATAGAACTGACTGTTAGCGCACAAGTCACGGTTTCATTTTATCAACGTGCAACATAAATGTAAGATGGCAGTTAATTAAGACACACATTCAATGAACTATAAGTAACAAACTTAAAATGATAATGATTAATCTCCTCATTACGGAATATGTTCAGCATCGCATGCCGCAATGCTGAACTAAGCGTCCGATCGCAACAAAAGTACACCGATTTTTTTCTTCTTCACAAGAACCGTTGACAGTTCCTTTAAAGTGCATGAGTTGTGTCCTCCAAAAACATGGACATATTTTACGACTGTAGAGTTGTAAACACGTGGTGGACAAGCGGTTGTTGTGATGTGACGGATGGCGAACTTGCTATGCAAGTAAAGCGCAGCGGCTTTTGCCAGGGCTCCTTCAACAAAGCAGAGTAAATTTTCCTCCCCTATACTGTATCATACAGGTGAGTGAGCCAGCCTATTAATTCGGGGATTTTGAATGACATGCAGCAACATAGTATAATATTAAAATCTTTGAGTGAGTTGATTTTGGTGGAAAAATGCACAAAATGAGTTCTTGCACTTAATGTTGGTATGCTGTTCAGCAGTTTTGTGCCATTTTTAATGGTAATTGTTTATGCATGAGAGCCCTTTGCACTGAGGGGGGGGGTGATCACAATGTGGCTATTTTGTTGTTCGCTTCAAACCATTTGTTGTTAGAGTGGATGTTTTATACATGCATTTGAGAATGAAATATATTAAGATACTGTGATGTACATTGGTTCAATTGGAAAAAAAACAAGCTGACATACTGGATGAACATATTTTGTCCATATTTATGGCATACATCTGGTTAGGAAGTGCACAGTCTGTGGCCCCCTGGAAGTGCGGACAAAAGAAATTGTGGCTCCCGGCATCATTTAAGTTGGCCATCCTTGATCAACACGGCATAGAAGACTTAACACTCTTCCTTCATTTTGATAACAAGTGATGACGTTAGGTGACACTTAAGCCTCACTGCCTCGAATGTAAATCTGCTCACTTCACAGCAAATATTTACAACAGCGTGTAAATAAATTGTGCATGATGACTGTTAAAATATTTCCATTCCATTTCTCAAAAGCATTTGTTAAATTCAGAATTCTACTACAGGACCTCAGGGTCGATTGCAGCGGTTCCACGGTATAATAGTGCAATTTATTTTCAGAGCACACAAGGACATCGTACAATCCAACGGTAAAATCAAGGTAAAAATTGAGAACCCAAGAAACAATGTAAAAACAAGACAATGAGGAGTATGATATTCTGACCATATATTTTTGGAGTTTGGCTTTGAAGAGGGAATTGGTGTCTGTGTTGCTCAGCAACTGAATGTTCTGCTCCCTTCGGAGGTACAGAGAAGATGAGGGTGCAAAGGGTGCGAGAGGTAGTGACAATCTGTACAATGGCAAACACGTTTGGGGTGGTGAGGTTATGCATGGACTCGAAAGAAGGCAGGATTTTGAAACGTATTCTACATTTATTCAGTAGCTAATACCATGGGAGCTGTTTAAAGACTGAGGTGACGTGGTGGACGGATACTGAAAAGTGAAATATGATGAACGGCACAGACTTCCACACTGGAGGATGAGGAGGCGCATAAAGTTAGCAATAAAACATACAATAGTGACCTGGATGCAAGACAGGTGAGATTAGGAAAAAGATGTCTGGATGGATGTCTATTTGAATTGAACCTCAAACACTTTGTTCCAGGACAGACAGGCTTGAGTTTAGAGATTTAATGCATGTGTGATGCATACTGTATACAGATCAAGCCAAATTTTTTCATCAACCCACTGCACCAGTGGATCATTATGTGTTGTAATGTTTGTCTCACACACACACACACACACGCACACAGCTCATCTTTGTCACCTGGTGCTAATGTCAATTGATTGCCCTTCAGCAGATTATTGCATTAAACCTTTTTTTTTTTTTTTTTTTTAAAGCAGACAACCATGTGCGTTTTATGCTGTCAACACTAAATACACCCTCCAGTAAGAGTTCATTAGCTCAGTTAAAATGTTATCACACTCTGCCAGCTGTGAGTGGAGGCTAGAGACACGAGTGATGAAATGAAATGAATAAAACTTGTCATTTATTTCATCATTTCAATGTTCTTGCCACAACGAAGGACGACATAAGTATGTGCTCTCCCTCAGAGGAATTCGACCATTACTGACAAGATAGATAGAAGACTGCTGGTCTCCTTGGAAAAAAAAAAAAACATTATCAGAAGAATAAAATCTGGCTCCATGAAGGCAGCTGCTATATGCAAGCTCTACTTCTATCGACCAACAAAGAAGGACAGAAGAGGTCAGAAATACCGTATGGGTTGTCACGATCCAGAGAAGCATACAGCGCCATCTCTGAAGTCGAACAGTCCAGAAGTTGTAAAATTCAGAATTCAACCAAAATGTAAAAAATGTTTGAAACACCATTATGCAACAATACAGCAATGATCGATTGCCCCATTCACTGACTGCACCTGTGTATTTTGGCGACAGACTATCCACGCTTTGCTTTGTTACCACAGGTCAGAATCTGAATTTATTTTATTGCCACTGCCAGTGAAGGTACATTCACAACTAGGAATTTTTCTCGATCCAATGGTGCAACATGAAAAATAGATGGTAGTAATAAGGTTCTAGAGGGGGTTCTGCTTTGAATGAACCATAGCCTCCTGCCTGTGTGGAGATGGTTGAACAGTCTGTGTCCAAGGTGAGTAGGGTCAGCTGTAATCTGACCCGCATGCCCCCATGTTGGGGAGACGTACTGATCCTGAATGGATGGGAGCATACAGCTCCCTGATCACCTCAGCAGCACCTCTCCACTTTCTCAACAGCAGGTACATATGAAATTATAAACACAGTAAAGTATTATTGTAAAACACAATATGTATTAAGGCTGCACGATATCAGGACAACATGCGCTATTCGATAACATTGTTGAATATTGCAATGACAAAATTACTTACAGTAAATAAACAAAAACATATATATCATGTATATACAATGTTGATGTTCTTCTGTCAACATAGACCCCAGACAGTGAGTACCTTATAGAGACACTGGGGGAAAAGGCTAAACTTTATTTAAATTCAAACTACATGGTTTTATTGGTCACTTTAGTAGAACATCTTAATGTCCCCCTTAAAACGTGTTCTGCTTCTCGAAACAAAAATGTCCCTGGGCAGTTGGACTACTGAAATAAATAAAAATCTGAAAATAAATAAGCTAAATTATTCCAAATGTTAAATGAATGTAAACATAATTTCAACCCAATTGCAATTGTCTCATCTTTTCTCTTCCCACCAAGAGTATGAAGGTGTTTCAGGTTTAGGGGGGTGAGCCGTTTACGCATGTAGAAAAACTTTTTTGGAGCCAGAAAACAATAACAATTGGCAAAAAAAAAAAAAAAAAAAACTTGCATGAGGAACAATTTACAGCTATACACTTAAATTCCAGGAGAACAAACAACCATGTGTTGATCCACATTGTACAGTGTGTGTGTGTGTGTGTGTGTGTGCGCGAGCGAGCGTGAGTGCCTGCGTGCTGCTTTTATCTAACGCTGGATTTTTGGAACTCTTCATATAACTTTTTGTGGTTGTAGTGAAGCTCATGTTTCTTCTAGTGGCTGAAACAAGCTTTGGGCATGCCTTGCATAGTACCTGTGTTTGTAACACATCAACTCTCTTGTATCCAAAACTACCATATTTTCACAACCATAAGGCGCACTTAAAAGTCTTAAATTTTCTCCAAAATGGACGGGGCGCCTTATAATGCAGCGCGCCTTATGCGTGCGCCGAGTTCCAAAATCTGTAAATGTTGTTGTGTGACTTTAATGAGCGCTCCGCTTGACTGACTGGGAGCATTTCCTGCCGACACGCTGCTTATATAGAGGAAGGCGGACGTGACTGAGGACAGCATGCGGACGTAAAGGGGGAAGGGTGCGCGTGACAGAGGACGCTAAAGACACGCCCCCATAGGTATATAGTTCGGGTATGTGCATCGGTTTGGCTAAGGACCCCCGAAAATGGCACCTACGAAGAGACACGCTTATGAAGCACAGTTTAAACTGCAAGCTATTAGTTACGCGGAGGAACATGGGAATGGAGCAGCCGCGAGAGAATTCAAGATAAACGAATCCATGGTTCGCAAGTGGAGGAAGCAGGGAAACGTGCTTCGCCAAGTCAAGACGACGAAGCTGAGTTTCCGCGGAAACAAGGCGAGGTGGCCCGAGTTGGAAGACCAACTCGAGCAATGGATTAATGAGCAAAGAACAGCCGGGAGAAGCGACTCTACAGTCACCATTCGACTAAGTGCAATAACTCGGAGCTTGCCATCATTCCGGGAGGCTTGACGAAGGAACTCCAACCGCTGGACATCGGTGTAAACTGGGCGTTCAAAGTGAAGTTGCGAGCGGCGTGGGAGCCATGGATGACAGATGGCGAACACAGCTTTACTAAGACTAGGAGGCAGCGCCGGGCGTCTTACGCCACAATTTGTGAATGGATTGTGGATGCTTGGGCTAACCTGTCTGCTTGTACATTTCTGAGGAGCCCCACGGCAACGAGACCGACTCAGACAATGACGAGAGGCAACCCGACATGTTTGATGGAGAACTTGCCCAGCTGTTCATTTCGGATACAGAAGATGAGGACTTTGATGGATTTGTCGATGAGGAGTGATAAAAAAAATAACGTGAGTACATAGTTAAATACTTCATTCATCGAACTCAGTTTTGCTCCCGCTGCCTTTTTAAAAACATTGTTTTAGCGTGCATGCATGCTACCGTATGTTTTAAGCTAGCGTATGTTTTACCATGCCTTCGCCCAATAATACGGTTTGCCTTATGTATGTGTTAAATACAGAAATAGACCCCGTAACTGAGACTGCGCCTTTTAATGCGGTGCGCCGTAAAAGTACGGCATTTCCAAAGAGACATGCTGTTCTTTTTAGCCATAAGTTCTTGCTTTGTTGCCCACATTTTCATGTTTGTTTCTCTCCCCTCGGACATTTCGATGCCAACTAGCTCGATCTTAATTAGCTGTACAGTCTCAGCTGCCAGCAGACATATTGGCATAGGGGGTGGGTGTGGTATTATAAATCCCACTTGAGTTGTATATGATTGGCTGCTGCATCAAGTTAGGCCATGTCCTACTGCTTCCAAGGCAGAAGAGCTTTATCTGACTAACTATTGTATCCTGCCCAGAACTCAAATGGCATTCAATAATAACGCGGGGTGGGCATACAGTATATGGCAGTAAGGCTCCATCTGATTGGCCAAGTACATTGTCAAGCAGAGGGTGACTGCATGGCACACGAAGTACAATTCATTATAGTTCAAGCAGTATTTTTCGATATGTAGAGTATATTGTGCATGTTGATATCGCAATGACGATACATTTTCGATGTATATTTATACATGAACTGCATACACTGTATTGGTACGGCTTGGCTGTGTCATGGCCGCTGCCAGATAACTGGATCTGACTTGCGCTTAAAATTCTAAAAAATTATTTTGGGGCAAAAGTATGTGCATTTTTGAATGGCTGTTACATCTATAACGTTACGACGCCGTTCACTGACGACTCAAATTTTGAATCACAGCAAAACCAGTGGCTGACGGTCAGCCACTCATAGGCTGCGTGACAGTTCAGTCGGGTTCAGCCTGTGCATGTGTGTGTGGCGGGCCCTTGTTCCTTTGTATTGGATTTTTTTGTGATACCACCGCCATTGACGGCAAATAGGAATCTACTTTTCTACATTCTGCCACAGTCTAATACTCACCGTTTCTTTATTCTAAGGCTGTCAGAACTTCAGTCATCTGACCCAGCCACCCCTTTATCAAGACCTTCATCACTGTATTTTATTGATTGCTCTATTTAGCCAACTGCCAATACTGGTTGTGCTTACAGGCTAAATTAGGGTATTTTTCTCATTCACGCAATAGTAAACTCCTGAAGTTGCACGTGTGTGTACGTGTGAGTGCGTGTGTGTGTGCGTGGTGACTAACTCCAGCCTGGCATGAGGGACAACATCTGAACTGATACTTCACTATGGAGGAGGAGGATGGTCATGTGGGCGTATACACCACTTTCTTACGAACAATGTTTGCTTTAAACAAGCAAGCGAGGTCTCACTGCCTACGATAGGCAGCAGATGTGACGATAAAGTTGGAGTCTGAGACATATCAGTCAGAATCATCTTTATTTGCCAAGTATGTCCAAAAAACACACAAGGAATTTGTCTCCGGTAGTTGGAGCCGCTCTAGTACGACAACAGACAGTCGATCGACAGAGAACACTTTTGAGACATAAAGACATTGACCAAAAAAAAAAAAAAAAAAAAAAAGTCACTGAGCAGTAAAGGGTTGCTAGTTATCTGGTAATGCCGATACATTTTTTTTTTTTTTTTGATAATTGTGCAAAGATGCACAGTCCTCTAGGACTTAGAGCAGGCAGGCAGGAAGAAGCAACATACAGGCAGAAGAGATTAAACTTTTTGGCACTTAAGTTTTGGACTGGCCAGCGTTATGCACCACGGAGAAAGTGTGTGCACTGAGTTCTGAAGCCTCAGCCACCACCACCATCAAGTGAATACAAACCACTGGCTAAGCACAAAACTCACTGCTGTGACGATCCACTTTTGAAAGACAGCCATATCAGTACTGGAGAATGTATGCATGTCATATGTTTAACTATGTTCCCGGCGGCCCCGTTTTAGGCTAGTGTGGACAAAAAGGAATGCTCTTTAGACAATGCGACGAAGCAGGAGGGGACAGGCAGTGATTGCTGTGGATGCCCGGCGAGATGTCAATAAATCTGCCACAGCAGTCACAGTGCAGATGAGAAACCATAGTCAGCTGTAGTAAGATAAGGTGAACGGGATGAAACCTGACAGTATGTGATAGGGCATAACACAACTAGTCTCGGCGTACAACTCTTCAAAAGAAAAGCCTTTTATTTCATTTACCAACAATCCCCACTGTTGCGTATCTGTTTGTTTATGATGCTACATGTTGAGTGTGCCTGTGTGTAAGAATCTGCAATGCACTGAATCCGCAATAGGTGAACCGCAATATTGCATGTGAACATTATAGCAAATTAGTTAGACAGAAAAGGAATGTTATCAAACATTTATTGAGTGTACTGCGCCTTCTTTATTGCTCAGTGACTGTTTTTCTCAATGTCTTTATGTCTCAAAAGTGTTCTCTGTCAATTGACTGTCTGTTGTCGTACTCGAGCAACTCCAACTAACAGAGACAAATTTCTTGTGTTTTTTAGACATACTTGGCAAATAAAGATGATTCTGATTTGAGCCTCTGAGACTTGGCCGCCAATAGTGTAAAATTAGAATTTGTTTCAACGGCATGTGGACGTCATCATTTTTTTGCTTAGTCGTTCTTCACTTAAATAGCATAACAATATTGGGGTTATGTGAAAAGATTCTACATTCATAAATACAAAACTATTCGTTGCAGGGCACATTATCACCCTTGTGATACATTTTGTAACTGTATATGTATCGTTTTAAGTAACATTTTAACGTTAACTATCGAGTTGTTAGCCTTATATACACGTATAAGCACAAACACTCACACACACATTCTAATTCCAAATTTGTACAACAACTTCAGGGGCATTTGACTTTAGTGTTTCCGCTGTATTTGCAAAGAGATGCAGGTGACAGGTTCATGATGCCTCATCTCAGGTTGGAAAAAGCAGTTTTCCTTCAGTTGCCAAACATTTGTAGCTAGGCTTGAACAGCTGACAATAATGAAGTGTGCTGGCTTTTCCCGCGGCTCGCGACAATTCTGGCGGTGAGCTTCCCTCTCACAGCCCTGATTAGCATGAAAGTAGACGCTATGTTCCTAAAAGCTGGCAGAAAGCAAAACATGCTTGTTGGCGGAATTCAGAACAGTATCCTGCAAAAGGGCTTGCAACACTATCTCCTGTGTACCACAATGCATCAACAAAGAGGGCTTTGTGAGATGTCCAGGTTGTGGTTCTGCAAGCTTTTTGTGAAACATAACACTGCCTTATTAGGGATATTTTTGCATTTTTATATATAGACATCCAACTTCAAAAGTTTTACTTGGAATTTTGACAGCAAGAACCGCTGTAGTCATTTAATTCCCTAAAATGTAGATAAAAGTATAGATTTTGTAATCAGATGCATTTTTTTGGGTACTGCCTAGAAGCAAGGATCCTTTAGTCGTCACCCTCATTGAAGCCAATAAGGCTGAGAATCAAGTTATCGCTGCATCGACAGTCGATGACCAAGACAAACACAGACATTCGCCAAGTTTGTACAGTACAGTCTATCTCATCATGGCACGGGTTGGAATGGTAAACACCGATCTGGCTTGTGTTTCCCCGCAGGTGGTATAGGCAGGATTGAGATAGATGTGTCAGATACATTAAACCGTGTGACATCATAACAGCGTGACGCTGTGTAACCTGGCAATAAATTCAACAAAGACGACGAACACCGCAGATCAAACAAAGGACAATAATGGAGGACAACCAACAATTGGCATTCTATCCAATATGTGGCAGTTTATTACAGGAAGACAAGTAATATTTTACAGCGCATATCTAATTCCACTCTTCTGAATAAATGTGGGTTACAGAGCCCAAGTCCTAACAGAAAAGCTACTGCCAATGCTACTGACTAGTAGCATTGATTATCCATCAGCCAATTTCTATAGCGCTTATCCTGTTCAGGTTGCGGTGAACTGGAGCCTATCCCAGCTGACATTGGGTGAAAGGCTGACTACTTTCTGGACGAGTCGACAGGGCACATATATAGATATAGAAAACCATGATTAAGTCATTGAGTGTTAGTTTCCTTAAAATTGCTCAATTTACAAAATGTAGTCAAATGTATATGCCGATTGAGAACAATACAGTATGCTTCCCTATAAGGCAGGTGCAGCCCATCATCCAAACTCCAAATCAGCCTGAACAAGACAATGCTGCCACTTTGACCTCCTTAAAAAGCATGAAACACATGCATACACACACGGCTATCAACCTAATGGGAAAGTAAAACGGATAATGTGGTTGACTGGAGCGATGTAAACACATAGAGGCTGATATGACCAGACATGATGCAGGTGAAATACACACGGGATGTTCTCACACACACACACACACACACACACACACAAATGTAGCGCTGCGCCTACAACCACCCATGCGGAGCACTTCATACAGACAGCAGGATGCAAACCTACCACCTGCATGTGGGCGTGCGTATGCGTGTGTTGTCACACGCACAAGGATATCTGAAGGATGTTTACCTTCCATTAACAACATGTGTCTTGACCGGATCCTAAGCACGCTAAAGTGGAAATAGTTTCAAATGTTCGCTTTTTGTGATACAACGCATAAGACCAAGAACCTAAATCGTTGCAAACCTTTTCCACCACTAATGTGACCTATGTTCTGTACAACTCATTTGGAAATGCCTTGGAAATTCTTTTGTACCTCTCTTTATTCCATCAGAGACACTTTAAGTTGTTTATTTTTACTTTTCAAAATGCTATTTTTATGCAGTTGAGCTGTACAGGTTATAAAGGTCAAATTAATGGTGCTGTTTGAAAAGTTGACATTTTTTAAAAATTAGTCTCATTTTATTCACATCAGAAAACCCTTGCAGAGTTGAGAGCATATAACTGTCCAAAATGTTATTTTAAAGCTTTTTTTAAGTCTATCCTTAGCTTGGACAGATTAAATTTCATAATTACAATATTAACAGGGTTTCCAAATGCTGTTGACTATACAGTACACGTACCGTAATTTCTCGTGTATAATGCGCATTCTTTCCCCCCCAAAAAATTACAAAAGTCAATAGTGCGAAATATACATAGGTATAGGGGGGAAATGAAAAAGCTTTCACATTTTATAAATGTATGCTGCCATCTAGAGGTTATGAAAAAGCTGTACACTCTCATTCCAATCTCACCGCCACCTAGAGGTTATGAGAAAGGTGTACACTTTCATTCTAATATGCCCCCACCTAGAGGTTATGAAAAAGGTGTAGCCTACACTTTAATTCCAATATGACAGGGGTAGGACTGCATATCCTGTATGTACAGTTATGGTCATAAATTTACATACCCTGGCAGAATTTGTGAAATATTCTTCATTTTTTTAATATATATATATATATATATATATATATATATAAATATGACTGGACAACAACCATCTTTATGGTTATGTTTTGGTTATGTTTTGTTTAATGACAATGCTTTTCTGAAATGCTTGACAGTTTAATTTGAATCCCATTAAAATAAAATTAAGTGTTTCGCCTAGCCCTTCGTGTTTTCTTTAAAGAATTGTACCAATCTTACAAATTCTGCCTGGGTAATCAAACATATGAGCACAACTGTGTGCTCTCGCATTTACTAAATAAAAGTAAGGCTGTGAATTTAAAAATAAGAACAGGTAAATGAAAAAGTATTACATGTTCAAATAAAGTGCTTAACTTCAGAATAATTATTTGAAAAGAAATACCTCATGTTTTGATCATATGGGTAGAAGCAAAATCATGCATTGTAAAAATGCATTATACATAGGTTTAAGGGTTTTCCAGAATTTTGAGTTCAACTTTGGGGGTGCGCATTATACATGAGAAATTAAGGTAAATTTGACGCTACCCACAACAACGATTGTCATGCAGCTTATCTTGTGGAGTCTTATGACCTAGTGTATACCATATATTGTAGGTGAAATGAATAGAGGCAACAATGAAGCTGCCATCTGACAGGTAAAAGAGGAAGGCGTCATCAGGTGGGATGATATAAAAAGAAGAAGACTCACCTTTTATTGTCATGAACATAGTAATGTGTTCTAGGTCACGGTATAGGTTTGCATCAGTTTAAAGATTAAAGTGACCATCCAAGTCACCCAGTTGCAGTCAGCAGGTTACTGGTTCAAGTACAAAACCTCTAATAGCCCCTAATGAGCAGATTAGGTTATTGCATGACAACCTCCACCTGGTCATGTGCGTGAGGATGGGTGACAAAGAGCGATGGTGTACACAGGTACATGGTTAAGGTCACAATCAGTAGTTTTTGGTGATATTTTTTTTGGGGGGGGGGTTAACTTGTTGGTGAGTTTAGAGGGCAGTTAATTGAACTGTAAAACTGGGTATCCCAAACTTTTCCACATCAAATAGACCCATTCATTTCCCCACCAACTTTCTGTACCGCTTATCCTGTTCAGGACCTGCAGCCTATCCCATCTGATTTCAGGAAAAGGCAGACTACACCCTGGACTAGTCACCAGTCAATCACAGGGCACATCATCCAGAAACTCTCAGAATCATGCCATCAACTAAAAGGGAAGTGAAACCACGTTCCTGTACAGCAGTACAACTATTACACCATCGGTGACATCAAGAAGACCTAAATAAAAAATGTGGTCGCTTACTAAATCGTAAGGTGCCAATAGTGCCCTGACGTTGACTGACGATCACGCCAGAGTGTAGTTGTTTTTTCGCCCAAATTCATCTTGGATAGGCTAACTCTCACTCTAACCCTGAACAGGATACACGATGAATCACCATATAATGTACATAAATGACCATGACTCTATATGTTACAAAAAAAAAATCAATCCAAAACCTAAAAATTGCGGGTCTGCTTAACAATCAATAAAACATTACTGCGTTTTAATCCGCCAATCAGCAACCCAATACTAAATTATCTGAATTATGAGTTTGGGAAACATGCTCTAAAATAATGTGAGTTAAATCAGACGTAAAAACGTGTAAGCGTGATTTTAGATGAGAGTGCGGGTTAAAACGTGGCTCTTCACGCTGCACAATGAGCGAATAGATCTCCGAAGCGCAGCAGCAGAGAGTCCAAATGAACCCACAATGTCCCCACACGAGACAATATGTTCGAATTTCAATCACATTCTCGCCGACTTTCGGTGCTACGTTCACTTCCTGCTCTCTCCTCATGTGCTGACGTCCTCCAGTCCACAGGCAAAGCACCCCCGGCCGGCCCTGTGAACCAGGCCGGCAGCCTCCCATCAAGACACCGGCCCAGGAAGACACACCGCCCGGTAACTGACCGTGCCTCCAAAGCACTGCCACGGGGGAACAACCGACGGGAGATTGGTGCAAGTTCACCGGGTAGTCCCGGAACCCTGACACCCCCTTAAATTGTAATAATCAACTTAAAGATCATCTATCTATTGATTCTAACAGGGCCTTCAATTCGCTTAACACATCACCGGTGCGGCCATAGCAGACCGCCTCAAGGGGGTAGAGGGACCCTGGTAACAGCGCTCTATCGCCGCTTTGTCCCCAAGAAAATGGGTTGGTTTTTATAAAAAAAAAAAAAAAAAAAAAGAAAAAAAGAAAAGAGGACCCAGTCTTACCTTTCGCCCCAACGACGTCCCCGAGTAGAAGTAGTAGGCTATCCCCAGCACCCACAGTACCGCAAAACATAACAATATCCTCGATTTCCTCCGCATGGTTGTCTCCTCGCCTCTTCCGCCTGCCGAGTACTCGGTGGCTCTGCTCGGGCTTCTCGTGATAGTGATGGTGACGGCGGCGGCTCGTCCCGGTTTGTCGTAACCGCGAATGGCGCTTCGCCGCTGGGTCCTCGGTCCTCCGGGGAGGGGAGCAGGAAGCAGCTAGCCAAATTTCAGCAACCAAGGTTAGAGGGCAAAGGCTAACCCGCTGTAATCCAATCAAACATCGGATAACGCAGTTGTGGAGGAGGGCTCGGTGCCGCTAGCGAGTCGAAGGGCAAACCGTGCTAAAGTCGAGTGGAAAAGATAATGTTGAAGTCAATGGTTGCAGTGAGCGTTTTAGTTGGAGCTCTTGGAGCCAAGCAGCGACGGTGTGTTCGCGCTACAGGCTGTCTGCTGTACTCTGAGGATACGCTAGAGGCGCTAGAGACATGTATGACTGGGTTTAAATGGGAGGGAATCGATTGCAGGAAGTATTATCAACAAAATTAATGTTCTCACGTCAAATGTACTTAAGTACTGGAAGTAAAAGTACTTTTTTGTGGTAACTTGCGCAGGTGGGCGTAAGTCACATATGTGCAAGTCTCAAGTCACTGCGGGAAAACATCAAGCAAGTCGAGTCGACAAATCGAGAAGTCATACAGTCGCAACATATATTAGAGTGGTAATAAAATGTTTTTTTCACATTTTTTCTCCAATAAATCGTAACACTAAAAAAAAAAAAAAGTATTCACACCTTATAAAAGTTAAAAGAACAGCAACTGAGATTATGATTGTTTGAATTTATTGCACGGATTTTTTTTTTAAAGTTGTATTTCAAACTCTATTTAACGGAACTTTATTTCTGAACAAACTATGCTGTGTACTTTTTGTTGATATCCTTGTAACTCCTACGGTTCTTAAGAGAACACAATTAAGCAAAAGCCAAGACTGTTTTCTATTGGTCAAATATAATCAGATGGGCGAAAGGAGAACAAAAGATTCATAATTAAGGGAATAATACATGACGTAAAAATCTGCACTCCTCCTGTGTCCTGTAATTAAATCACTCAGTCGGGTTTGTTAATTTAGTTAGAAACACCGACTCTGGACAACTGACAATTGTTATTAGATTAAAGGCTGTGCTCTCAATTTTTAAAACATAGTGCAGACAGCTTTATCACAGAGCCGACACAACAGATGACATTTTGAATGGTGACACTTCAAGAAACACGTTCAGAAGTATAACAATTATATTCACACGTAGCTACTCCAAATTTGTACTGTACTACTACTTAGTATTAGTGGGACGCACTTTAGTCAACGACATTTTTATCGCCGTGATCGTAATGCAATGTGATCCGATACAACAGACCTATAACGCACCTGGCATCTTCGAGCTCTTTCGTCATGCCCGCAAACATCTTCGCAACTTCTTTTTCTTTTTCAAATTTCCACAACACAAACAACGTCGCTTCACTTCTGCGTTCAGCGGTTGCCATTATATTTTAGGAGCTACTTTCTGCTCTAGAGTGAGCGAGAAAAAAGCAGACTTTTGCGTGCCTACAAACCGAAACGAAAGGTTCCGACAATTATTATAAAGCTTCCCACCACTAGTTATATTACTTAGCTGTACTAAAACGTTCTCAATCACAGCATTTATTATTATTATTATTATCCCAAACTAGTGTTTGACCAATGTTTGACCAGCTAGCTAAACTGTTAAATTAGCTTACTTTGTGAGTTTTGTAGTGAAGGATGAAGTTCGTCGTCGTCGTTGTCGTCTTTCACGCGCGAGGTGCACGTCGCACTGGCAAGTGCGTAAAAACGCAAATTGTGTTGCCAGGTTGGCGCGAACGACCCGCCAAAACGTTTCTCACTTATAAAAAAAAAAAAGAAGAAAAAAAAGCCTAACAGTCTCAATTAAAATGCAGATTTCCAACTCTCAACGAAATGCCTTGTCAAGTCATGTAGTTCAAGTAAAACTCAAGCCTTTTAGTTTTTGGCAAGGAAGTCGCAACTTGAGTCGACTCGAGTCAAGTCATTTGACTCGAGTTCCCCATCTCTGGTTACTTGATTATCTTTTTATTTCATTAAAAACATTTAGATAGCTGGCATAGGCTCCAGCACGCCCGCGACCCTAGTGAGGATAGGCGGTACAGAAAATGGATGGATGAATAGTTTCCTGAAGCCGGCACAGTGTACAACTGATTCACACAGCCACCTCACAGTTCTGAGGTTCCGGGTTTGAATCCGGCCTTCCCGTTTGGCATTTGCATGTTCTCCCCGTGCAACACCGTAACTACGATGTGGCACACAATGAAAACATTAACATTTAGGTTTAATATTTCAATTAAACTTTTAACACCTAGTTGTGACATTTCATATTTGTATGCACCTATTTAATATATCTCAAAATTATATTGTAACTGTGCAAAAAATTCACACCATTTTTTTTTTTTTTTAAACAAAGCTAAATGTGACAAAATCTTGAGCCGCTTTACAAACCGCACCCCCAGTTAAGAGTTAAAGTGGAGGTGGTTGAAGGAAAAAATAACTTGCCTGTCTGTCCTCTGACCAGGACATCCTAAAAAGCGTTATGAAGGTGTCAGATTTCTCCTGAGTGAGTCTGTTTGACTGTTAAAAAAGACAAGAAATGAGACAAGAGACATTTCACACAGTTGTTTGGTTATTTGTACTAGAGGAAAGCATGAAAGAAAGATAGCTGGTAAGTCACACAATGTTCCACTGTCAGGGTCACTTTTCTTTAAAAATGACAACAGAAACCAAATAAACTTCTATAAGATAGCCCTTAACTACAAAGGACAATTCCTTCTTTGTCAAAATATTAAAAACCTGACAATTAATTCATATTACCTTGGGAATTATATGGAGTTGGGGAAGAAAAAATAAGATATCCAAACTAATCCAACTAAAAATGTAGTGAGGGACACTGAGCTTTGAGTATGACAGTGTCAACAGCAGATTTCAACTGCGATACAGAGAGACTGAAGTCACAAAAAGGCACAGAAGTGGACATCATTGAAAATCTTGATGGATCAAACACATATTGTGAATTTTGCCATTAGAGAACAACAGAGTTGTGCAAATGGTACTGAAACATTGAACAGTTGGACAAGCATTAAAAAGTTTAGACAAGGTCAAATGAAGTTCATCTGTAAATGTTATAGTGCAGTTTAGGGTCCCCCTGAAATTTCACCCAAAAGCTGAATATCACTAACTTTGTGTGAGTAGTGTATAATTACATATTTTCACTCAACTCCCTCTCTACCTGGCAGTGCACCAAATGGCTCATGCCTTGGAGGAGGTATACATTTTGCATATTTCCCAATTGTGAGATAAATAAAGGTTATCTTATCCCCTGTGCACTTCCAATGTTCCATGCCTTGAAAGGTTGAGACACTGTCTCCAGCTAAGAATGCGAGATCTGACAGTATCTCTCAATGATTTAAAGTGCAAGGTCAGTGTTTCTTTTATTTTGTGCATTCAGTACACTGGAAATAATTAGTAACAATGTAATTGCCAAATATTTGTAACATTTTAAGGAGCAACAACAACAAAAATAAAAAATTAAATACAAGCTGGAGGTGGCCATGGACCATGAAGAAGAATGACATTACCAAGACATATTACATTGTAATAATGCTTTCCCACTTTAAAATGTCTCTAAATCATATTTGTGCTGTCACGGACATAAAACAGCAGCTGTTGGGTAGGCAAAGCATTTCATGCCAGTAACCACTGGCAGCCATATAAAACATTTGAGATATAAAACACTTTACACTTATGGCACCCCACTAGATGTCTTTCTTTTATCCATGTTGCATTAAAGCATTGATAAATGAAGAGTTGTAGGACATTACTCAGAATGTGAACATCATTCGCCTAATAGCATAATTGCCCAAGTCATTTCAAACTTACTATTGCAATATTACTTTAAAAAAATTTAAATGTGCTTGCTAAAATATAGCTTTTTTTTTTCTTTTTTTAGGTCTGTGTAGAATCTCAGTCATCCAGGCAATAGTCATCTTTCAAGGTTGAAGTGAGGCAACTAGACTTTTATTTTATTTTTCCGAAAACATTCAAAAAGGACTTGGGCAATTATATTATTAGGCTAACGACATGTTAAAACAGTATGTTTTTCTTTTCTAATTTATGGGTCGTTATGGGTCAAATCTTCAACTGGATTTAGATTTGGGCTCCAACTGGCCCATTCCAACGGTTTCACATTCTTCTGGTGAAGCCTTTCTTTTGTTGAACTGTTCCTTGTCGTGCTGAAATGTGAAATTCCTCTTTGGCTTCAGCCTTCCAGCAGTCGGAATGTTTTGGGCCAAAAGTGACCGCTAGTTGCAAGTGCTCCCAAATCTCGCAAACTTAACTACAGCCCCTGTTCCGGCTGAAGGGGAAAAACAAGCTCAAAGCATGCCGCCGCCACCAGGCTTCCTGATGTTGATCTGATGCTGTCGCAGTGTTGTTTTTTACCAAGCTCACAGATAAGCACCTCAGCTAGTTTATCACTACTTTTGTTTGCATTTCCAAAAACCCAAAAGCAGACAGCGCCTAATCAGTTTATAGCTATCTTTCCTCTCAGTACAAACACACAAAGTAATCTCACATACACAAATCAGTTTTAATAGGTCAATTCAGTCATACAGATCATCTCTATGGAATCCTTTTGACGGGTTTAGCATTAATGTAGAATAACTATGAGCTATTCACAGACATGCTGCATCTGCAATATTTTTACTTTCAAAACTGTGCAGGGAATCCAAAAACTTGATGAGCTTGGCAGCGTGGGTGTTGGCACTCACGGTTTATGTGCCACTACAGCACAAAATACCCCAGCTTCAGCTTTAATCAATGCATCCTTGAACAAGTGCTGTTATAAAAAGAGCGGTATGGTTCTGACACAATTCATCAAGTTGACTAAGATTGGAGTCCTCATATTGATTCATTTCAGCTGCAACACTGCTACAACTCCATTAGCAAATAAGCAAAGTCGTTTTTTTTTATTTTTAATTCTACTTGAAATATAGTCCAGTAAAAATACTTTTTCCACAAAATCTAATTGAAAAGGTTTGAAAATGACAATTTGCAGTAAATAATACTGCACTCATGGCAAAGCACAAGTTCCAAAAAGCAACAACGATAACTCATCTATGTCTTTATACACCTGTTTCAATATGTAAAAACATGGAAATTAAAAAACAAACCTACATTATTGGATGGCATTGCCTGTCAGACAGTTTGTTAAATTGTTGTGGAATACATTAGTCTAAATGACATAATGTTAGGGTCACCTGGACCCAAATTGGAGTCTGTTGTGTAATTTCAAACAGTGTATTTGTCCTCTCCTTGTCTCTGGGGTTTGTGGTAGTGGGTGTAGTTACTGTAGAGCTCGTTAAACACCTCACGGACTCCAGTCTGCAAGCCCGCTGTTAAGAACTTAATATCCTGCTCCATACACAGGTCAAGTATCCGGTAGATGCCCTCTGTCAGGTGCAGCTTGATGTCTGGCTGCAAAGTAGCCTGGAGAGACAAGAACAAGAGTTGTAATTGAGAAAAAGAACAAAGGCCTTAAAATAGGATGATCCTTAACCTTAAAATAACTACATTTGAAATAATTTTGATGGTACACTGGTTTGTAAGTACTGAGAATAGAGCCTTTGTTGTCATGGCAAACGCAGATTGCCTCCTTTAGTCGTCTATAATTTTGGTTGACCAGCCAGGACATCGCTCAGGTTGTGTTAGCAATGCATGAGCATCGGTACTAAAATAACACTTCAGTTATGTGCAGTGCTTGAACGACATTTGTACAACACTAAAATTATCAGAACATTTATATATCATGATAGGATGTTATAAACCGGGGCACATATTATCTGTGTGTAGGTGTACATGCTCAAAGGGCCACGCAAACGGCAGCCAGTTCCTGCGCACTGCGGACATGCCTATCATCTGTAATGCACATCTAGTTGATTAATTTCACAACAGAAAACCTTGACCCAAAAAGCCAGTGGTTGAAGGGAGAAATGAACAAGCATAACACATCTCCTGATGTCAAAAAGAAAGAAAAAAATGTAACCGTCAGGAAGGGAGTGATGACGACAGATGTCGATAGCAGAACATCAAATGCTTTATATAGCAAAACACTGTCGTCAATGCTTTAAAAGCTGCAATTAAATGTGTTTCCTCGTGTTTAAATACCAGTTTGTTCTTGAGGGGGAGCCATTTCACTATAAATGTACATAAAGTAGGGGTTGAACCGATTAGTCCACTAGGGCCCTTCGCTACTACGCATCCACGTTTAAAGCTTGAAGTCGACCAATCACTAATCACGTTTATGGGATCTTGTCTTCTAATTGGCCAATTAACAGAGGACTTCGGACTCACCCGTCTGCTGCCGTCTCTGGACAATAATGTTTCATGGAGCAGTGAAATGTTCAGCTAACAAAGCAGTCTTTATACATCTGTGCGAGTCAGACAATACAAAAATAAGATTGTTGAGATGAGAACCACAGCTAGCCTTGCTAGCTTCGGCTTATTCAATCGCCGCTCGTCATAAAACATTTATACATGTGGGACCATAGGATTGGTGGTAAGGAACGAGGGCAGCAGCACGTAGTGAAGCGCAATCTTCATTGCCGAAATATGTCTAATAATGCACGGACGACAACTGTGTGTTAACAAGAACTTTACTCATATCTCAACACACACCAACATGACAACACTTTACTTTACGCTTTACGATGGGATACCACCGTAGTATGCTACAAGCATGTGGAAATATTTGACCAAAAATAAGACCGATAGCAAGTATATACTCAAATCCGATAAAACCCTGCCTACCTTGTATTGTCTTAAAACAGGCTATGCTATGGAACACAAGATGAGTACGGTCGGTTTGTTGAAGAAAAAAACATGCGCAGGGCTCCCATTAATTAGAACAACCACATTCAGTGTAAGGTACTTTTAAACATTTGTTTATATTTGTTTCTATGCCGGTGCGTCAAAATATGTCTTTACGTAAAACCAGTCCATGGCGCAAAAAAAGTTTGGGGACCACCATACTGTGCTGAAAAAATATCAATTACAACATCAATTAATCAACCTCAACTAAACTTTGATCACATTATAGTCGACTATAAAAAAATCTTTAGTCAATCAAGACTTAGTCTACATAAGGTCCCACAGTTGACAGTGCATGTCAGAGCACAAACCAAGCGTGAAGTCAAAGGAATTGTCTGTAGACATCAGAGACAAGAGAGCTACATTCAACTTTTTTTCCTCATTGTCATTATGGGGTGTTGCATGTACAATTTTTAGAATTTCTTTTTAAATACATAATGGAATAAGGCTGTAACATAACCAATGTGGAAAAAGTTAAGCGCGTAAATACTTTCTGGCTGCGCTACCTGGGACAAAAGCAATTGTTTAGTTCAGTGGTTTTCAAGTTGTGGTACGAGTACCACTGGTGGCACGTGGGCTCCCTCTAATGGTACACAAAAGAATCCCTGAATTCAATGTTCAACCTATGCATAGTATAATAAAGTGACACTTTTTTTTTTTTAATCCTGTAAAGTACATTTGTTCAGTACAGTTCAGTTGTAATTTACTTTTAGGGACACTACATTTGCATTCTGATCTTTCAGCATGTTTATTTAGGCAAAATGGTTATGTAACGTCTTTATGCAATACATTTGTTGAGTTTTTTTATTTTCTTCTTATATTTCGACCTCGTTTTTGGTGAACACTGGTGGTGAACACTCATGATGGTGGTACTTGGAGATGTAAGTACCGGTATTTCTTTAGGTGGTACTTGGTGTAAAACGTTTGAAGACCACTGATTTAATTAATTTAATTGTTTAGTATGGTTCGATTTCCTCTCTTTTGCTCACCCTGTGGGCTCTGCCTGGATATAAGATTTTTGGTTTTTGACTACTGGGTCGAATTGCATCTTTGAGTGAAGCTATATGTTTTTAATTCAAATACTGCTCTCCTTATAAAAAACAATATCTGCTTAGCTATTTTGCTCAAATATTCTTGGAAAGTTTGTCTGTCTCTGATAATCAGAATGGAGACGAGGCTAAATTACATTGGACTCGCATGAATTTCTCGCTGTTTAAAAAGCCATATTTACAGCACACATCACAGTGTTTGATGACTTAAACGGACCTCTCTTCCTACCTTTTCCGTCAGCCTGTCCATTCATTTGGCCGTCTGTTCCTATGTCCCCTTCTCAATGTGTTAATTCTACTGCAAAACGCTGAGTCAAGTAGGCGTCGCATTAAATACAGTCTGGTAGCGGAGCGGAGCCGTGTTCACAAACCAGACATGACTCACCGCCTTGAACTAACATCTAGCCAAAAGCTTAATTCCAGCACATGGAGCTTGAGTAATCCCGAGCCCATTCGATTTGGGAACATTTAAAACTGCGCTGACGGAAAAATTTCCTCGACTCTTCTTGGCGTCGGAATCTTACAGCACTGCTGAAAGTTAATGTGAGCCAAACAGGGCTACATCACTGAGATACAGCTGCCTCATTTGTGTGTGTGTATATATATAAAAACAGTTGACAGATGGTTTTGGATTGGTGGCTATATATGACTGTGTGTAATGTCTGTCACCTGTTAAAGCTATTTTCCAATGCTAATATTGGAAAAATTAATTACAGAAATCACACAAATGTGTGGATGTGTGCATGTACCTTTTGCAGCTCTGTGACGTATTGTGCCACCATGAAGGGAGACAGTGTGGTGAAGTTCTCAGAGATGGCAGCAATGTGCGAGTACATCCTTTCTACCAGTCGGGAGCACTGCAGATACACTTCACTTTCTCCACCTGCCAACACACATTGACATTGATTCATTAACCTGCGAGTCAATGCGTTAGCTACAAATACACCGTCAGAACGTCGCTGCTATAAAACAAGGTAAAATGTCTCCAAAGCATAGTCATAAATCAAAGTCATGATGAAATAAGGCTAATTAGAGCAGCAAATGATGGGTTTGTGGAAAAAACTATATCATAATAAAATACACTTGGTTAGCCAGACGTTCCTCTGGGATGTTTAGTTTCTCAACATGTTGTTATAAATTTAGGTCTTTTAAAAAAAATGCATAAGCTGTCAATGTTAGTTTCTGTTATATATCATTGTGTGCTGCTGTTATCTGAAAGATTCGCGTGAGACATTTAATAGTTCTATTTTTTTAAAACATTTTTCTTATGCATTGGCCTTTCAACCACATGTAAAATGGGCTTTAGGTCTCTGAAAACTGACACTTTGGAATTCAATTCAGGAAAGACTAGTCAAATTTTCAAAAAGCTTTTAGTGCTTTTTTTTTTTTTTTTTTTTACTATTTTTAATGACAACAAAAGTATCTTTTACACAAAGACCCCTCAAAATTTCCACTTCAGTCTCAACGGAAAATGCAGAATTTATCTCCCTTTGCCCCTTGGGCAGTACTCAGTGAAGCAGGATATTGCCACAAAAGTCAGGGCTTTCACACTAATAGACAGTGATTCTCAAAGTGTGGTACAGGCACACACTAGTGGTACGTAGATTCCCTCTAGTGGTATGCAAAAAAAAAAAAAAAAAGTGTATTGTTTTTTTCAATACATTTGCATTTAATATTTAAGAACTCAGTTTTTAAGCATTTATTTTTATTTAAGTTTTATGTGCAGTAAATTCTAATTTAATCATTATTGAAGTACTTTTTTAATTTGCCTATATTTAAGCACATTGTTCATGTTTAAACTGTGCATAATGTTTCAGTGGCTTACAATAATATTTAACATGGAATAAAGAAACAGAGGAATAAAACCTCTGCTTCAATGTTAAATAACAAATATTTTTTTAGGAGTAGTAAAAGATTTGAGAACCACTGCACTGCGACATTAAGATGATAAGATGCACAACGACATGATCCCCTTTTGCCATTGTTGTTATTTTCCAGACATAACTTTATAATAGCAATGGGGGTTGTAATGCCTTCTTAGGTTTTGCCATGAGCTTGGAAACCTGTAAATAGACAGACATTGGTGTCGACTGGGATTTTTCTTTTTTTACCTGTGGTTGAAATTTAAAAACTAAAACTACATACATGCATCACAGGATAAAGCCTATTAAATATTACAGAGGAGAGTCAATAAGCCCTCACATATCCAATTCTCTTAAGTAAATTAAAATAAAATTCATGCCGAGGTGAAAGTCTGATTTTGAGCTCAGTTTCATTGAATGGAAATATGAAGAATGTACCTGCGTCATTGACTCCTCTCTGCCGACCTTCCTGCATGATGGAAGCCACTAGACGGTAAAAGACATTCAAGAATGATGGCGTGGCGTTCAGCATCACCTGAATGCACACAAGGAAAGGACAAAATGTACTTCTGAAATTGTCAGACAGGAAGACTAAGGACACTTAAAAGCAAGGATGTTTAGTGATAGAAAAATGCTCAAATGTAGTATATATTTATATATTTCACTTCTAGATCTTCATATGACTTTTTAGAGGTGCAAAACCACATTAAAAGGACTCAAGGGAGTGTGATAAGGTTGGGAACCTCTGCTTTACATATAATGTGATATAATTAGCTGCTTCACCGACATTGCCTACAATCATAGAAAACTGGATCCACGTTTATACTGGCGGTTTTAACTGAATCGATAAGGAATTGGCTTGGTTGTAGGTTGAAGACTTATTATGGAGACAAAGACATGTTTACAGTTGCCAATTTCGTTCCAAGCACTGTTGTAATACCCTTGAGCAAGTTACTGAATAGTAACTACAGCACTGTTAATGGGGCTAGACATGCCAATAGAATTAATAGCAACATTAGTGTACCTTCACTTCAAGCTAAAATGGACTGACAAGATGAGGAGAGCAGATTTGGGGGGGTACAGGTGATGTCACCAACTCAAATGGTTTCCATCAGTAAATGCCAGCACTCCAACATCTCCACACCCCTCTCCCCCAAGCTGACCTACCACACCTCCACTTCAGCTCACTCTCCTGTTCCACTCAACCTCCTCTGTGGACTCCAGTCACATCTTCCTCTTCCTGCTTCCACCCTGACTTTGGAGTCATTTCTGCATCACCAAATCTTCTCTTCCTTTTCTGCATCGCCACAGTTTAATCCCTCCCCCACAACCACCCTCTCTGATAGTCTCCTCCGCTGCAGTCTTTCACTTTAAAAACATCTGATGTCAATTAGCAGGTTTTTGCCTGCATTAATTCACTGCAGTTGCACTGTTTGCTGCAGAGGCCCAGGCATACATTCATCCATCCATTTTGTGTAGTAACCCTGCTCGGCCACAATAAAGATACGTGAACACACAATGCTAATTTCTTGGCACAAAATACTAAATTGCAGACACAAAACGGGTATAATTGTGTGTGCAAAATACAAATTTGTGGCCACAAAATAGGTCTACTGTGTGCACGAAATACTAATTTGTGGGTTTAATACCGATTACCGAGGGTGCCGTGGGAAATTGGCCAATTTCCCTAATTTTCCCAAAAAGTATTTATTCATTACTAATACAGTGGTGTGAAAGTGTGTTTGCCCCCTTCCTGATTTCCTTTTTTGTGCCTGTATGCCAATATTAAATGATTCATATCATCAAGCAAATGTAAATATTAGTCAAAGACAACAAGTAAACACAAACGCAATTTTTAAAAGGTTTTATTATTAAAGAAGAAAAAATCCAAATCTACATGGCACTATGTAAAAAAAGTGATCGACCTCCCCCCGTTAAAACATAAAACAATTAAATTCTGCGAGCCACACCCAGGCCTGATACTGCCACATCTGTTCTCAATCAAGAAATCTTTTAAATAGGACCTGCCTGACAAAGTGAAGTAGACCAAAAGATCCTCAAAAGCTAGACATCATGACGAGATCTAAAGATATTCAGGACCAAATAAAAAAAGTAATGGAGATCTATCAGTGTATAAAAGGTTAGAAAGCCATTTCTAAAGCTTTGGGACTCCAGCAAACCACAGTGAGAGCCATTATGCACAAATGGCGAAAACATAGAACAGTGGTAAACCTTCCCAGGAGTGGCCGGCCGGCCAAAATAACCCCAAGAGCGCAGCGACAACTCATCCAGGAGGTCATAAAAGACCCCACAACAACATCCAAACCACTGCAGGCCTCACTTGCCTCAGTTAAGGTTCGTGTTCATGACTCCACCATAAGAAATAAACTGGGTAAAAATTGCCTGCAGGACAGAGTTCCAAGACAAAAAAGATTGCTGAGCAAAAAGAACATTAAGGCTCATCTCAATTTTGCCAGAATACATCTTGATGATCGCCAAGACTTTTGGGGAAAATACTCTGTTGTCAGACGAGACAAAAATTGACCTTTTTGGAAGGTGTGTTTCCCGTTACATGTGGCGTAAAAGGAACACCGCATTTCAGAAAAAGAACACCATACTAACAGTAAAATGTGGTGGTGGTAGTGTGATGGTCTGGGGCTGTTTTGCTGCTTCAGGTTCTAAATGGAACTATGAATTCTGCTGTCTACCAAAAAATCCTGGAGGAGAATGTCCAGCCATTTGTTCATGACCTCAAGCTGAAACGAACTTGGGTTCTGCAGCATGACAATGAGTCAAGAAACAACAGCAAGTCCACCTCTGAATGGCTGAAGAAAAATAAAATGAAGACTTTGGAGTGGCCTCGTCAAAGTCCAGACCTGAATCCTATTGAGATGCTGTGGCACGACCTTAAAAAGGCAGTTCATGCCCGAAAACCCCTCCAATGTGGCTGAATTACAACAATTCTGCAAAGATGAGTGGGCCAAAATTCCTCCACAGTACTGTAAGAGACTCATTGCAAGTTATCGCAAATGCTTGATTGCAGTTGTTGCTGCCATGGGTGGCCCAACCAGTTCTTAGTTTTAGGGGGCCATTACTTTTTCACACAGGGCCAGGTAAGTTTGAATATATTTTTTTCCCTTAATAAATTAAATAACATTTTAAAAACAGCATTTTAAGTTCACTTTGGTTATATTTGTCTGATATTTACATTTTTTGATGATCTAAACATTAAAGTGAGGAAACTATGCTAAAATATAAGAATTTGAGAAGGGGCCCAATACTTTTTCACAGCACTCCACTGATTGACGGCACTGTACTTGGAATCTCGTTATGTCTGCGTGGCCTGACCTTCCCGGGATGGCAATCACTTTTTCACACAGTGCCATGTAAGTTTGGATTTTTTTTTCTCCCTGAATAAAAAACGTTTAAAAACTGCATTATGTATTTAGTTGTGTCGCTTTCGACTAATATTTGAATTTATGGCAAGTCTTTGTTCATCTATCGATGCTAGTGACATATCGTGACAGGCAGAACAATGAAATACTCTCACAATTGATGGCAGAAGGTACAATACATCTGTGTATTCATGTTGCCATTCATTCATCAATGTCTTTATGTCTCCAAAGTGTTCTCTGTCAATTGACTGCCTGTTGTCGTACTAGAGCGGCTCCAACTACCGGAGACAAATTCCTTGTTTTTTGGACATACTTGGCAAATAAAGATGATTCTGATTCAACAAAATAAATCATGCCATACTGAAAGTATATCAGCTTTTCATTCGAAAGCCCGAGATTTCACACGGAGTAAGTCAATTTATGAGTAAATTCATACGAGATCATAATTACTTCAGTGTTAATACATTTTGTAACATTCTTGTTTGGAGTAGTAGATTTTTTTTTTTTTTTTTTTTTGTCGTGGAAAATGGGTGCCTTCGCTCTATAAACTTTGGGAAACACTGCTTCAAGGTAAATGTCTTTTCTTATTCGGTAAATGTCTTTTCTTATTCAGTTCTTGTCTATCGCCTACAATTCCAGGCTTCCAGAATTTCTTAGCTGATCATCCCCAGCCTAAAATAAAATTTAATCAAACGATCCTTGTCTTTTGTCTTCATCCCTGGCCTCTACAGTCTACTTTACTGTTTCTATAGAGGATTAGTATTAGTAAATTAGTATTTCATGCACACTTTATATTTCATGGCCACAAATTAGTATTCCCTGGCCAAAAATGAGCATTTTGTGCACACATTATCCTTATTCTGGGCACTTTTTTTTTTTTAACCCCATGTCATGTATGGGGCTCCATAGGTTATCTACCTCAAGAGCCAATAAAAATGGATCCCATCATTCAATGCAATGACGAATTTCTGAAGGAGTCTTCCTTAGACAAGTGTAAAAAAACAACAAAAAAAACGACTGTGGTCAGTGAGATCATCTCCCTGTGCCTATTTGTTTGTGTTTCAACTTCTGCCTCAAAAGAATATTTAATTACACGGTTGGGGGTTCTTCAGAATTGTGAAGACAGGGCTGCAATTTGTACTTTTTGAACTTTAATTGAGCCAAGGAACCCTATTATATTCGAAAAACCTTACAGCACACCACAGAACAAAAACATCACAAAAAGTATAAATATTGAAATAATAATTAGCTCATCAAAAATTACTCACAAATTGACAGTGTGAAATCTGGGCCTGTTTAATTGAACACAAAGCTGATATAAACGAAGGAAGCCATAATTTATTCTGTTGTATGAATGGCAACAGGTGGATACAGAGGTTTTTGGACCTTCTGCCAACTAATGGAAGAGGGTTTAATTGTCACTCTATATCGCTGGCATATTGTAGATGGAGGAACAAATATATATTTGTAATTTAAGAATCATTTTCTGACAAATTAAGTGAAATTGGATAATTTCCCATGGCACCCTGGTTGGGAATCACAACACTAAAGGTTTGGACTGACAAGAGCAACATTTAATTATTAACTCTCTCTCTCTCTCTCTCTCTCTCTCTCTCTCTCTCTCTCTCTCTCTCTCTCTCTCTCTCTCTCTCTCTCTCTCTCTCTCTCTCTCTCTCTCTCTCTCTCTCTCTCTCTCTCTCTCTCTCTCTCTCTCTCTCTCTCTCTCTCTCTCTCTCTCTCTCTCTCTCTCTCTCTCTCTCTCTCTCTCTCTCTCTCTCTCTCTCTCTCTCTCTCTCTCTCTCTCTATATATATATATATATATATATATATATACACACACACACACACACACACACACACACAAGTATATATACACTAGTAAATATTTATATATTATATGATTAACATATTATTATTAGTGTGTACATTTACATGCCTGAATACAGAGTATACTTACCTGTGAATGACACTGGATGATGGCAAAAAGTGCCTCATGAATAGCCAAGAACACTGACTGGTAAACAAGTGCAGTCAGGTGGTCAAGCGGCACGGCCTGGAGCGCTCCGAGGACCAAGACTACGTGATGAGGGTTGCCAATGAGACCCTCACCCTGGCGCAGCAGCGTCGTCATCGCTGTCACAGTGGGAACGGTGAAGGTCAAAGTCAAGGCCACGTCATGACTGGATGACCTTACAAGAAACTGCAACAAAGTTGGAAAATTATGTAGTATGGCATAAATACTCCAACACAGTGGTACCTTGACTTACAAGTGTTCCAACTTGCAAGTTTTTCATGTTATGGGCTGTCGCTTGTTTTATTTTTTGCTTTGCGTTATGAACAAGCTTCAGACACGGCACCTCTTGAGTGAAGTGAAAAATAAATTGGAAGAATTAAGGGATTGTAAAGTCCTTGCATGTGGGCAAGGAGAGCCATAGTTACTGATACACTTTCAGCCGCTTACGGAAGGGGACGTACAGTCAAACACACAAATACAAAATGAAAACACTCGCAAGGAGCTGCTGTAGTCAGTGCCCTCGTCAATGTCCAGACTTGAATCCGATTGAAATGCAGTGGGATGACCTTAAAAAGGCTGTTCATGCTGGAAAATTCTACATTTTTGCTAAATTAAAACAATTCTGCAAGGAAGATTGGGCCAAAATATCTCCACAGAGATGTGAAAGACTCATTGGCAGTTATAGAAAATGCTTGAATTCAGTTGTTGCTGTTGAGGATGGTCCAACCAGTTACCAAGTTTAGGGGGGCCATTACTTTTTCACACAGGGCCAGCTAACTTTGAATATATTTTTTTTCCTTAATAAATGAAATCACTAGTTAAAAACAGCCTTTTAAGTTCACTTGGGTTATATTTGCCTGATATTAACATTTGTTTGAAGATCTTAAACAAAGTGGGGAAACTATGCAAAAATATAAGAATTTAAGAAGGGTGCCAATACTTTTTCACGGCACTCCACTGATTGAAAACACCCTGAAGTTTCATTTCACAGGCCAAGCATTGCAACCTGAGTGTATGTGTGTGTGTGCCTGGGTGCTTGAGTGTGTGATTGTCATGTGGCTGCAGTCACTCCTAATGGCTGTCACATGTTCTTTTGGCAAGCTGTCAGTGAATGATTACGAATGAAGAACTCCAATACTATACCGAACACTTGAGTTTCGCTCGATAATGTATTCTGCTCGTCTCAAACCTCTGAGTTTGAGGTTGCACTATTTGCATATACTGGCCACTCATGCCAGAGTAGCATCTGCTCCATTTGCACACTGATTGAGGAGTATCTGTAACATTTGCACAACCGACATTGTCCCAGATGATCGCACTACTCGTCACTTTAAACCGCATACACTCCTTGAAGTCTCAGCGCCCTTTGCACAATGGTCATTGCACCGGACTATTGCAATATTAGTCGTTCAAACTGCTCTAAGTGCTAGAGGACTCTGCATCTTTTTGCACAATTGTTTTTTGTCAATGTCTTTATGTCCCCAAAGTGTTCTGTAAATTGACTGTTTGTTGTACTAGAGCGGCTCCAACTACCGGAGACAAATTCCTTGTGTGTTTTGGACATACTTGGCAAATAAAGATGATTCTGATTCTGATTCTGATTGTGCACATTACTTTCAGTCATCCCTGATTTCTCCCTCTAACTGCATTCAAAATAATTAACAAAAAAAAAAACAAGCATACTCTTGGACACGCTGCATCCAAGTAAAGTAATTTAAAACACTACATAACAACTGTTGGTATGTTATGGACTAAGCCAAACAGTCAAGCCATTAATGAATGTGTATTAGGTATGCATTTTTCTCACCACCATAGCATACAGAATTTGTGGTGCAAGGAACCACAGAGCTTTAGAGCAAGGTTCGGGTAACTGACAGCAGGACAGCAGCTTGACAATGATGACGACAGCCAACACTTCCTGGAGATGAGCAAATAGATGGCAGAGTGAGACAACAGGCCTTTTGTCTGATACTATATACTCAACTGTGACAATATAAAGCACACCTGCACAACTGAATGATGCCTAAAATACGAGCAGAAATATTAGAAAAAACTCAAGAAAAAAATATGATGCAATGCTGGTTGACAACACTGCAAACTACAACCGAAATAATAAATGTACTGTCGTACATGTACAGTAGTAAACAAAACTGACAGTGGTAAACAAAATTAAGCATCATTATCTTGCCCACTACTCTCATTACAGTGTTCAAGTGTACCTAATTTTGTGACCAGTGAGTGTCAGTCATTCTGTCAGTGAAAAAACATGAGCTGCAACTCAAACCTTGTAGTTTCCAGAGCTCAGCTTGCAAGTGTCTAACCCATCTTTGATCATAGTCAGCAACATGCTAAACTGGCAGGGAGTGCTGTTCTCCAGTAGGTGGTGCAGCAGCTTCTGCAAAGCTGGCTCCAGCTCACATGTGTCAGAAGGAGACAGCCACGGAGCTATAAGAGGAAATATGCTAAATTCAGTAAGACAATCAAATAATTTAGTTTAAAATTCCAAGTGTGCTTAAGTAAATCAGTGTTTGAAGCAATAGGTTACAGTAAGTCAAGAATGTTACCAACAGTCATAAAACAACTTATGTATAATTCCTATGAGAAAATACATGAAACATATAAACGCAAAAGTATTGAGAATACCTTGTAATCAATGAATTGAATATATCAATGTCAGCCTACATCCCTTAGGTCCCCTTGAATCTTGCTCAATCAATGCTCCTAACTTTGTGGGAGCAGTTTGGGAAAGGCTGTTTTCTGGTCCCAAAGCAAGTTCCATAAATCAGTATTTCCCAACCATTACTGAGCCAAGGCACAGATTTTATATTAGAAAAATCTCATGGCACACTACCAAACTAAAATGTCACAAAAAGCATATAGAATGGAATAATAATGATTTCATCTCAATTTTCTTACAAATTTAGTGACTCAGTGTGTGCGTGCTGTGTGCCATTATTCTATTGTATGAATTTTATGAATGGCAACACGCGGATAAAGGTTAATCATCTACCTTGCCATCTAGTGGAAGAGCATGGGGAATCACTGCCATATTAAAGGCATAAGAATACTGTTACTTTAAAATAGTATGACTCAAATAAAAATAAAATGGCCCTCCAAATAACTACTTGAATAAGATTAAGTACCCAGACAAAAGAAATACTCAAGTACTGAGTAAATGATGTCTAACGTCTGTATTTGTTTTTAAATAAAAAACATAAAATAGTAATGTGCGAATTCAGATATCAAATTCAGATATTGATACCAACAATATCACTTGAACTAATAATAAATGTAATATTCACTATATATATATATATATATATATATGCTCTGCCTAAGGGTAAAATAATTCAGTCATATTCACTATCAAAATTCGCAATTTCATCCTAGGAGAGTGAAAGCTGTTATAGCTACATAGCTCCCAATATTCCTTATTTTCACATCCTAGTACTTACATTTGTCCATATACTGTATAAATTCATTGGTACAACTCCATAAGAGAGTAATTATAATAGATTACTTACCTGTCAAAAGTTTGTGCACATTTTTAATGATCAGAGCATACAACTCATCCACCTCTTTAACGCTCTTGTTCTCTTTTCCTTCCTCTTCCTCCTTTTCTTTCATTTTTGTCACTGCCATGTAGCGCGCTGACAGGAAATTCAGGGAGGAAACCAGGAAGTCCACGGGTCTGGCAGCAGAGTTAATCTCTTTCAGGATCTGATGGCAGAAACCCTGATAGAGAGTCTCATGGCACAGGGTGGTTTTTTCCTTGTCTCCCACTGTCATGGAGGACAGTTTACACCGAAGCATGATCGTGACGGTGTCGACCACATAGGCGGGGCTGAGTGAGCAAGCAGGCTGCACGCCGGGCCCGCTGACATACTGAGCCTTCAGAACTGACTCCACAGCTGATCCCAGTGAGGATGTGGTTCTTGCAAGGGTCCGGATCAAAGTTTGATCCATTTGTTTATTCCTTCCCAGGTTGGAGGTCATCGCCTTGGAAGAGGCGGCCAACGATGCCAGTAGGAGATGAACAGGCATGATGGAGCCTTCAGGATTTGATGTGGTGTCCTTACTGGTAAGAAATGAGGCAATCTGGTCCAGATTGAGGCGCACGCTGCTGTTCCTGACCACAATTAAATGGACCAAATATACGATGAAGTCTTGCATGGCTTTCATCAGATCCCACCAATCAGAGTTGCTGGTGGAGCTAAATCGTCCTTCCTTGCTGTGCCAGAGGAGAGAAGACACTACGGCCTCCAACAGAGTGCTGCCATGAATCATCTTCAGAACACCATGGAAGTTTTTGCCCTCCACAAGACAAGCAAGTATCCTGAAAAGTTGTACTTGGAATCCTGCACAACAACATGCCGAATCTGGAGCCTCAGAATAACAAGCGGTCGATGTAAGCATGAAGGTAAGGAGGAGAAAAATGGATGAAAGATCCTCAGAGTTTAGACCATCTGGGTTTATGCTTGATAAAATTTGCAGTAGGTCGATCAGCTCTTTGGTTTGGGTGTCACTCAAAAGTACAAACACTTGTCCAGACTGCGAGGACACCATCATATCCTTAACTATGGTCTGTTTCACCAATAAGGACAAAAGCTCCATCTCACCCTTTTGTGCTTCCTGATACTGCTCAAGGGTCAGACAAACATTAGGGGCTTGCGCCGCTGTTAGAACCCCAAAAATCCTCTGCGAGAGTGAAGAGACTGTGGCAGAGAACAGCGGCGGCAACTCAACCAGAACAGAGCTGTGGAAAAGCTCTGAGGATATAAAGGAGACAGAGAGTTGATCTTTGCCTCTGCTGGATTGCTTGCTCAGCAGCGAAGTGACCAGAACATTTGCTATGCAGTTCACGTCTTCCCTGCTCAGGTAAGGGGCCAGCAAAGGTAGATTAGATGTGACAACATACCAGTGTGCGACACGGTGGGAGCTGGAGTCCACACTATTCACCTGCCCGTTCCAAACCTGATCTCCTTCTGAACAAACCCGGAGCTCATCGCTAGCTGAAATAAACCCGACGGCCCTATTTATGGTCTCTAAGGTACTTGGTTCTGAAAGCAGGGATGAGTCCAACAGTACTTTCTTAATCTGTTGCAAAATGAGCAGCCTGAGATGCACAAAGCTGATGGAACTGCAGGGATGTAAACATACAGAGTTTATCTCAAAATTTAGGAGATTCTCTATACTGGTTAAGGCTGCAGCATTGGAGTCAAAAGGTGTGTATTTGCTACAGTAGATGTGAAAGAGTGTGTCTACTTCTATCCAAGTGTATCTGAGCAGAAGAACTGTCTCTCGGGTTTTCTGCTCCCACAGAGATGTAGATACTGTTTGAGAGGCTTCCAAGTCCACATTCCTTTTGGTTTTCTTCTTTGCTCTGTGACCTGAACTCATAACTGCTTTCATTTTCTTGCTTTCTGTGGGCAAAAGTTGCAGCAGGTCGTTGAGAACCTTCTGTAGCTCCTCCATCATGCTTTGACCTTGTCGGACTAAGGGAAGAGGAGAAGCATTGTCTAGAGTCTTCAGACTGAATAAAACAACGTGAAGGAGTTGGCTGAGAGAGAAAAGCTTCATTGATGTGTCTTCTTGCACCTGATCCCCCTTTTCTTCACCATTCACTCCATCGAGCTCCATCTTCTCTGCCTCTCCGTCTTCCTTTACCAGGCCAGGTAAAATATATTTTCGCATGTTCTCCAGCATTACGGAGCAAATCTCTAGGCCCTGCGAGGGAGGTGTGTCCAGAACGCTGGTCCTGAGCGAGGCGGAGACGCAGTCACAGAGCAGAGGGTGTTGAACTTTTTTAGGAGATGGCTGACAGATCACCGAGAGGAGTTCAGAGAAGAAGCGAGGCAGTTGACGGAGCTTGGTGTACGTCTGGAATAGACTGCACAACATCAGCTGTTGGGGAATGAAAAAAAGTCTTGCTTTAGACAGGCAAACATTTAAATTATTCAAGTTTAAAAGAGGCGCCTGTGAGGTGCCAGCCTGTTATAACACAGGGCTCAAGACTGCGAACAAAATAGTCACATATGCGACCCTTTTTTTAACTGTGTGCGAGTAAACATTTCATGTGGTCGCACTTTCGCGAGTGCATGTTTTAATGCTTCCTTAACGCAGTCTTACTATATAAGACATGGTGGTTGAAAAAAACACTTTCGCTTTATTAAGAACCCCCAATGGGCGAGTGCACGTGCGCGTCCAGCCCCCTCACCATGGCGAGAGCAAGCCTCTTCCAGCATCGTCAGGCGAGGAGATGCCGCTGAAAAGGCCGCAGATAATACTGATATCCACTATGATTCATAATGACATGACTTCAAGCCATCCAACCCACTTTTATAATCACCCCCCTACCTGAAGTCTGATCTCCAACTCGGCAAGGGGGACGAATCTTACAACCCTGAGTTGTAACCTATGCTATCTGCTTCTCAGGGTAAAACACTACCTGTATAGTTACATGTTTTGTTGTTCGTTTGTAAGGCTGAGAAGCACTGGGAGCACACAACTCTGGCCTTACGTGTCGCAAGCTTTACAAATTCCGACTCATAGTTGAAGTTGGACGTGTACACCGTCACCGCATCGCGTCATGAGTGAGTCTCACTACACACGCTGAAAATATGAAGCGCTGGCTCAACTTAAAACAAAGTAACAATTTACACTGCACTCAGATGTTTGCAACTTTATCTCAGCTAGATATGTCTAAGTGGCATGTACTCAACACGAGCTGAATTGAAATACATTCAAAATATCAGTGGAAATAGTTACATGTTTTCTTTTTTAACTTTGAGCCAACCCAATTTTTTACAGCGTGTGGCCAGTGGCTAAGGTCCTTATGAACATGTTTCCAACGGTGTGGTGCCTGTTGTATTGTTCAGAAAAAAATAAGAAACAAAAAACAATTACACCGTTTTTTCATATATAAAACTGTTTTTATGGTGAATGCTGTATGCACTCCTAATCCGAAATCCTAATACTACTTCTGTTATTTAAAATGTGAATTTCTTGTACAGTTATTATTTTTATTTATGTAAATGTGTTGTAGTATAAAATACAGTTCATACACAAATATTAATTTTTTTTTTTGCAATTGACATGACATTTTGGTGGGTGATTAGCATTCAAGACAAGTTTTATCATGTATGACTAGTGTTGATCAGGTAGGCATTTTCTTAATTCATTATTGTTTAGCCATGATTTCAAATACATATTCTCCAATCGCCAATGTTTTTTGTGTGATGTTTTATATATATATATATATATATATATATATATATATATATATATACACACACACACACACACACACACACACACACACACTGTACGTATACTAATATGAAGATGAGCTTATCTCACTTTACTCACAAATGTACTTGCAGACATGGAGATCTTAAATAATTTTCAGACCAGTAAAGTGAAATTGGATAACTTCCCACGGGACACTGGAAATCACTAGCTTAACGGATGCTCTGCTAATTAGTTTGAAATGGTTATCGCCCCTGGGTTAAAGTGGTCTGAGGAAAAAATAACTATTACATTAGTTTAGTACTCATATCAATATCAAGTGGCTTAGCTGGGTGCTTTGGAAAGATATCCGGTCACGTAGGTTTCTTTGTTATATGGTGACTTACACACTGTCTTGCCCTTTTGCTATATCATCACACTATTTACATAGCTGATACATAGCTACATACCCCACAGTAGAAATACAGGACTGATGAGGGTTTTCCTGCTCCCCACCGTAGCGAACTGAATTGTTTTGTACCGCTTGGTGGAAATGGTTATGTACTAAATTCCTGTCGTAATAATAAAAAAAAAACTAGTTCAAGACCTGTCTGGCCCGTTGGACTCGTGCTTCCATACAGTCGGCATTAACCCAGGCTGAAGATAACAGCTCGTCCAAGTCTGGTTCAAGAAGCATGTGGTTGAGACCCAGTAGCACCTTCAAACAGCGATACCATGCAGGGATGCTAAAATACAGAGAATACATATTATGTGTTAAAGCACCTCATCACCACATATCTTCACACAAATCTTCAATCCTTATCACTAAATAGGAGTTGAAAATCAATGATTTACCTAGGCTGGGCCTGATTGAAGAGGATTTGTGCAAGGCTTTTGTAAAACTTGAGCTGCACCTCTGCATGTCTTATCCTGTCTGCTGCCACGTTATAAATATCTGCAGACAGAGCCTGGCTAAGGAGCGATTCTGCAGCTAGCAGAGCTAGAGTCCAGCTTTCTGGTGTACAAGGGACATTGGATGGGGACAAATCCAAAGCAGGCACCAACTTTGTGAGGAATTTAAAACACAACATCCTCTGCTCCTCTTCATTTTCTGCTCTACATTTCCTGTAGCTTTGTAGAAAGAACTTAAAAAGCAATGGCACAGTGTTCGACTTTACTGAGTACATGAGCGGCGGTTGACAAGAACCTAATTTGCAAAGTACAGCATTGGCTGGCCGGAGGGGGCCTTTTGTCCCACCAGGGCCACGTTTCCCGGAATCCTCTTTGGAAGGTAGAAGCTCATCCTTGTAGGATGCCAGGTGCTCAGCAGAGAACAGTGATAACTGAAGAATGGAGTCTATCCTAACCCGGACATCTCTGCAAAGCTGCTGGCGGAGACGCAGATGTGTGTGGGAAGGAACATATTCAGCAGATGTCAGCATGTGTCTGAGGAGCAATAATGGCTGGATGAGTTGGTTGGTTACCAAAGTGAAGACTCTGTTTGGATTGGCTTGTTGCCGCTGAACTGATAAATACGATGTTAAAACCTGAAGCAACAACTCAAACAAATGAGCTGTGATGCTGTTTTCCTTTGGTCTCTCCTTGAACTCTTGGTTAAGGATCACTTCAGTTTGAGAGTCCAGTTCAATTGTGTGAAGACACTCACTCGCAGTGTCTGTAATGAGTCCAGAATGATGGGATCCCGAGGGCATAGCTTGTTGCAGTTGACGGCAGGCGAAGGAGCAGACCTTAACTGAGAGACTGACCATGACTTCATACTTGGTGGTGAACACAGATGAGAGCGCAGAGGATGAGAGGATTCCCTGACACACACTCAGCAAGGTGGACACACCTACTGACAGCCTGGTGGGGGTGCCAGCATACTCCTCAAGGAGGTCGAGTAGCAGCTAGAAGCAAAAAAAAAAAAAAAAAAAAAAAAAAACACGTATGTCATTTGTACCTCTTAAAAGTACACTATAGACAGGGGCGCACCAGAGATTTTTGCTACGTGTTCATTTTTTTCGTAGTAAAAGAGTGCGGGTTCTAGACTGGCTTGCCTGCAGTCCAGACCTGTCTCCCATTGAAAATGTGTGGCGCATTATGAAGCGTAAAATACGACAACGGAGACCTCGAACTGTTAAACACATGAAGTACTGTACATGAAGCGAGAATGGGAAAGAATTCCACCGACAAAGCTTCAACATTTAGTGTCCTCAGTTCCCAAACGTTTATTGAATGTTGTGAAAAGAAAATGTGCTCTAACACAGTGGTAAGCATGACCCTGTCCCAGCTTTTTTGGAACATGTTGCAGCCATAAAATTCTAAGTTAATGATTATTTGCTAAAAACAGTAAAGTTAATCAGTTTGAATATTAAATATCTGTATGTACGCAAACATATTACTTTTATATTGTTATGATCTTTCCCCAAAAGGGTGCTATGCCTGAGCGAAGTGCAGTATTAGGGCCAGGAATGTAAAAATTGATGTTTTTTCGTTCATTTTTCTACAGTGTCAAAAAACTTACACTTACAGTTTTTAATTGAAACGTAAAAATATGGGAGTGGGTGGGGGGGGGGGGGGGGGGGGGGGGGTCACTAACAAAGCTTTTAACCACAACTGTACATCAACTTGAGAGTAATTGTGTGGCAAACTTAAGAAATAGTCTAATATGGCAGAATCGAATTTACAATCACACACCTGTGCCATATTGAGCCTCACGCTGACCGTCTTGCCCTGCTTGAGAGCAGTGTGGAGCTTCCGACTGTGAAGAAAGGCATCCAGGCAACTCCACAAGCCCTCCAACACTGTTTGTGTGAACTCGACCTTTTTATTATACCAGCCTGTCAGAGCATATGTGCACCAATCCAGCAGGACCTATTACAACACAAAGTCAAGTACGGCATGATGAATAAATGAAACTGCACACAAAATCTGTTAAAGGAGTTGAATTTGGGTAGTTGAAGGAAGACTTTATCAAATGCTAGAAAACCTAATCCTAAAAAAATAATCCTACTTGTTCCTTGTTGGGCAGTAAGCACTGAGAGGAGATCCAGGCAAAACGCGCTAACTTTAATTTGTCCTCCCATGGAGTTTGAGGACTCTTTAGCTTCAGATGGATGCCAGAGTAGATGGCAGCCATTGTTGCTGCTTCTGAAACCTACATTAGGAGAATGGAAAGTATTAGAGCAACAGGTGAGCAAATTTGGCATATTACACCTTTAAACTTGCATGGCAGCAGTCGCCCATTGGTGTATGAATAGCGTGTGTGTGTGAATGGGTGAATGTGAGGCTTTGTAAAGCGCTTTGGGCACTGTGATAGTGTAGATAAAGCGCTATATAAGTTCAGTCCATTTACCATTTTAACTAAGTGATATTTGAGCAACCGGCAATGCAAGACTGTATCCTTTTTATTTTGTTACCAAAATGCAATATATCAGTAATTTGCCCCTAGTGGTATGCAAAGAATCACTGAATAAGGGTTATGTGCAACCCACTTCTGCATTCAAGTAACTGGCCCGGATGGCAGCAGAACAGTACTAAGTACCTGTAGAAATAATAAACAATGTCTACAATGTCTTTGGTTTTGCGCAAGATGTATTCAAGAACTACCAAATATGATCATATCCAATGTTTAGCCTTCATTCATGTTTACATACAGTATACCAAAACATATATGTATAAATTGAATGATAGAAATGTATTCAACTTTTTTCCAAAAATGCCAGCGATAAAGAAAACAATATTTCAGCAAGTTTGGGTTCAATCCATCATGTCATCTGCCTATAATTATCATAGTTATTGCTGCACACAGGAAATCCGTCAAGCTGTTTTGCGATTTGGTCACGTGACCCACCACATAAGGCCCATTAACGCTGAATTGCTGTTTGGTGCATAGGCACAAACAACAGTCCCCTCACCCAAAGGTGGAAGGAGGCTTCCCTCTCGTCCACCGGGGAGAAATCCAAGGTACAAGCAATGAGTTAAGCGGCAAGAAGTATGCCCACAGCTGCTCGGCACCTCTGACCGGGGGGCAACTCCATAGTGAAAAAGAGTCCAGCACCTATCAAGAAGACTGGTACCATTGACCAAACTGTGTGTCGACGTGAGCCCATCTCTATTTAGTCAGAACCTTTCGACCTTGCACACCAGCTCAGGCTCCTTGCCTGCCAAAGGAGTGACATTCCACGTCTAGAGCCAGCTTCTGTAGCCGGGGATTGGACCGCCAAGGTCCCCGCCGTTGGGCGCCGCCCATTTCTCTGCACACCCGACCACCTTGACCCCTCCCACAGGTGGTGAGCCCATGGGAAGGGGGACCCATGTTGCCTCTTTGGGCTGTGGCCAGCCACACCCCATGGGTGCAGGCCCAGCCACCAGGCCTCCAGGTCTGGCTCCAGAGGGGGGCCCGATGGACGCAAGGGAAACCGTGATCCAAAATTGTTACTCTTCAGAATGTGGGTTTAGAGCTCTGCTTTGTCTGGTCCCTTACCTATGACCTGTGTTTACCACGGGAGACACTGCCAGGGGCATAAAGCCCCAGACAACTTAGCTCCTTCGACCATTGAGACACACAAACCCCTCCACCACGATACAGTGACGGCTCAGGGAGGGGACCATCACCACAAAGGGCTCAGGACCTTTCGAATATGAAGAAAATCATTAAGGCGACTCAACAAGCCCTCCATACAGTTTATATACAATAAACAAAAGTATACTATATTTAATATACTTTTTCGCAATAAAGCCTCTACCTCGTTTTTTTTTTTGTTTTTTTTATTACGTCCTGTTCAGCTCCATGGCCATACAGAATGGTGGATCTGTATGCCTTTGTGCTGGAACGGTTTTGCTGTGCAACAGGGGAGTTTGAAATACTCCCTCTGTATATTTTTTAATTTTAAATTATTCTGATGTTTATTGAAAATGCAGATGGACAGAAAAGGGTTTTAGGGAGGGACAGACAGAGGGACAGAGTGGACAGGCGGACTAGGGGTGAAAACCACAGCAGAATAATAGTGAGACAGTCTGGATATTTGAACAGAAGTAACATTACAGCAGTTATTTGTAGATTGGGGGGGCACCCGGATAAGACATGCAATAACAAACCAAGAGAACCAGATAAATGATAACAGAGAAGGACAAGGAAGTGTTACTGACGAGTGGCGCGGTGGGATTCTTTTTTAGTGTCTAAACACCTGTAAGAACCTGTGAGTTGATATGTTAGTATAACCTGTGTTGTTATTAGAGATCTTAGCACAAGTAATTAAAGTCGATAATTTCTGTCGTACTTTTTAGTGAATGAACACTATATCACATGCATGTTAGTCAATTGGTGTACGGAGTTACTGTGCCGGCGACTCAAGGGAGGGTGAGCCTGGCCTCTGGCCTCTACCTTGTTTTTGATGAACACTTGGGCCAACTGCGCCAACACTATTGCATTCTAATGTTGGTGGTACTGTACTTGGAGAGCTCAGTATTAATAGAGGTGGTACTTGGTGCAAAAAGTTTGACAACCGCTGCAATACATAATTCCGAAGGTTGGTGATTTTAGGTCTACAGTATTTATTTAATTGGAAAGTGCCACAAGTTAGCTTGAAAAATAGCATCTAATGTATAATCCTTCATCCTTTGATAGGTTTTTACTTGTTTTTTCAGTAACTGTATCTATGTAATTATATACGATCATTACTGGGCCCCCAAGGTTGAGGTCATTACTAAAGAACTTCATCACACTAGACAATGTATTTACTTTTGCGTGAAAATTAGATGTACTGTAAATTCACTAAAGGTCAAAGGTTTGGACACATTTTCTAGGTAGCAGCTGTGTCCAAACCTTTGACTGGTATAGTGTATGTCCATGTATAGTAAATTAGATTTCAAAAGTCCGAAACATAAGCTCAGAATCAGAATCAGAATCATCTTTATTTGCCAAGTATGTCCAAAACACACAAGGAATTGTTCTCCGATAGTTGGAGCCGGTCTAGTACAACAGACAGTCAATTTACAGAACACTTTGGAGACAAAGACATTGACAAAAAACAATTGTGCAAAAAGATGCAGAGTCCTCTAGCACTTAGAGCAGTGCTAATGACTAATATTGCAATAGAACAGTGCAATGACCATTGTGCAAGGGGCGCTGAGACTTCAAGATGGCGCCTACCAAAAACCAAGATGGCGCCTACCAGTGTGGTCGCCTCGGTAACGCGCTCTCTAGTATTGTTTTTGTTTTTGTGTTTTTCGTCCGTCTTTGGAGACCTTACACGACTCACTTACACAAGGGAAGACCTACTAACCATCAAGGAGGCTACTCCGGACTTTCTGTCACCAACTTTCGCAAATCCGCTCAGTTTTTTTCCCCCGAGTTACTCACCGGAGCGGCGTCCACGGTTTTCGGTGCATGGAGACAGAAGCGGCGCCACAGAGGGAAACGGGCCGGCATTCAGGTGAAACTCCGCAAGAGAGGACACAGATTGGCGTTCCTGTCGATCCACCTCGCGAATGTACGCTCCCTACCCAACAAAATGGACGAGCTTCATCTTCTGTTAAAGACCAGTAAAGACTTCGGACGTTCCGCGGCCTTCACGGAGACCTGGCTTTGCGACGCTGTACCCGATGGCGCCGTTATGCTTCCCGGTTTCCACATTCATCGAGCGGACCGCGACAGGGAATCATCGGGGAAAACAAAGGGCGGCGGGATATGCCTCTATATCAACGAAAAATGGTGCAGCCCGCATTTGGAGTCGCTATTCTTAAACTGTAAACCATTCTACTCGCCACGTGAGTTCGCATCGTTCATCCTGTCTGCAGCATACATTCCGCCTCAAGCTAACACGAACGCCGCACTGCTAACGCTCGCCGAACAAGTCAACGAAATTGAAAAAAAAAACACCCGGACTCACCCCTCATTATTCTCGGGGACTTTAACAAAGCTAAACTCAACCACGAACTTCCTAAATACAAGCAGCACATCGACTGTCCTACCAGGGAAAATAATACTTTAGACCACTGCTACACTACAGGTAAAAAACGCATACCGTGCTATTCCTCGTGCAGCCCTGGGCTCGTCTGATCACTGCTTAATTCACTTAATACCGACGTACAGGCAAGAACTTAAATGCGCAAAGCCTACAGAGAAAACAGTGAAAAAGTGGACAAATGAAGCCAAGATGGAACTTCAAAGCTGTTTAGACTGTACAGACTGGAGTGTCTTTGAAAATTCAGCTGGCAGCCTGGATGAATATACAGACACTGTCACATCCTATATCAGTTTCTGTGAAGAGGTTTGTGTACCAACAAAGTCATTTCGCACATTCAACAACAACAAGCCGTGGTTCACTGCTAAACTTAAGCAGTTTCGCCAAGCTAAGGAGGACGCATATCAGAGCGGGGACAGGGCCCTGTATAATCGAGCTAGAAACCACCTGACTAAAGAAATTAACATTGCAAAAAAAACTATGCAGCAATGTTGGAAAAACAGTTTAGCGCAAACGACTCTAAATCAGTCTGGCATGCATTCCAATCGCTGACTAATTACAAGCGACGATCCCCCCCAAGCTGAGAACAATAGCACACTAGCCAACGACTTGAATACCTTCTACTGCAGATTTGAAAAGGACACTTTCACACCACACACCCACCCTGCCGCACCCGCGACCACAGTCACACCTCTGACTTCTGCGTTAACCATTCATGAACAGGATGTGAGACGCATCTTCAAACAACAAAAGATTAACAAAGCGGCAGGCCCGGACCATGTGTCCCCATCCTGCCTCAAAGTCTGCGCGGACCAGCTCGCTCCAGTCTTCACTCAGATCTTCAATAGATCTCTGGAACTGTGCGAAGTTGCATCCTGTTTCAAACGCTCCACCATCATTCCAGTCCCCAAGAAACCTGCAATCACGGGTCTGAATGACTACAGGCCTGTCGCTTTGACATCTGTGGTCATGAAGTCCTTTGAACGTCTCGTGCTGGACCATCTCAAGAGTGTCACAGGTCCCCTGCTGGACCCCCTGCAGTTTGCCTACCAAGCGAACAGGTCTGCGGATGATGCAGTCAACATGGGACTGCACTTCATCCTTGAACACCTCGACTGTGCAGGGACCTACGCGAGGATCCTGTTCGTGGACTTCAGCTCAGCGTTCAACACCATCATCCCTGAACTCCTTTCATCCAAGCTTCTCCAGCTCAGCGTCTCACCTGCCATCTGCCAGTGGATTTACAGCTTTCTGACGGGCAGGATACAGCAGGTCAGGCTGGGGGAGGCCACCTCATCCACACGCAGCATCAGCACTGGGGCGCCCCAAGGTTGTGTCCTCTCTCCGCTGCTCTTCTCTCTCTACACGAACGACTGCACCTCAGCGAACCCGACTGTCAAACTCCTGAAGTTTGCAGATGACACCACTGTCATCGGCCTCATCAAGGACGGTGACCTGTCTGCATATCGACAGGAAGTGGAGCGGCTGAAGCTGTGGTGCGGCCGACACAACCTGGAACTGAACACGCTCAAGACTGTAGAGATGATCGTGGACTTCAGGAGGCATCCTTTGCCACAGCTGCCCCTCACGTTGTCCAGCTGCCTTGTGTCAACCGTCGAGACCTTCAAGTTCCTGGGAATTACAATCTCTCAGGACCTGAAGTGGCCGACTAACATCAACTCCGTCCTCAAAAAGGCCCAGCAGAGGATGTACTTCCTGCGGCTTCTGAGAAAGCACGGCCTGCCACCGGAGCTGCTGAGACAGTTCTACACAGCGGTCATCGAATCAGTCCTGTGTTCTTCCATCACAGTTTGGTTCGGTGCTGCTACAAAAAAGGACAAACTCCGACTGCAACGGACAATCAAAACTGCTGAAAGGATTGTCGGTACCCCCCTATCCACCATTGAGGACTTGCACGCTGCCAGAACTAAGACAAGGGCGTGCAAAATCCTCTCTGACCCTCCGCACCCCGGTCACCAGCTCTTCCAGCTCCTTCCCTCAGGTAGGCGCCACCGATCAATGCAAACTAGAACTAGTAGACATTCCAACAGCTTCTTCCCTCTTGCGATCAACTTCTTAAACACCTAACCTATAATTCCATTACAACAAGCTGGCAATTTTTTTTTTTTTTTTTTGACTGAGTTCGTTGTCACATTTCTGTGTGGCCAATTATGTATTACTCGTGCACTCACTGTAGTTGTCTCGCCATGCTGCAATATTTGCATACACTGGCCACTCATGCCAGAGTAGCATCTGCTCCATTTGCACACTGTTTGAGGAGTATCTGTAACATTTGCACAACCAATATTGTCCCAGATTATCGCACGACTCGTCACTTTAAACCGCATACACTCCTTGAAGTCTCAGCGCCCCTTGCACAATGGTCATAATTGGCATACATAATTGGCCCCACAGAAATGTGACAACGAACTCAGTCAAAAAATAAAAAAAATGCCAGCTTGTTGTCATGGAATTATAGGTTAGGTGTTTCAGAAGTTGATCGCAAGACTGCATCATCCGCAGACTAATTAATTTCTTTAGTCAGCTGGTTTCTAACTTGATTATACAGGGCCCTGTCCCCGCTCTGATATGCGTCCTCCTTAGCTTGGCGAAACTGCTTAAGTTTAGCAGTGAACCACGGCTTGTTGTTGTTGAATGTGCGAAAAGATTTTGTTGGTACACAAACCTCTTCACAGAAACTGATATAGGATGTGACAGTGTCCGTATATTCATCCAGGCTGCCAGCTGAATTTTCAAAGACACTCCAGTCTGTGCAGTCTAAACAGCTTTGAAGTTCCATCTTGGCTTCATTTGTCCACTTTTTCACTGTTTTCACTGTAGGCTTTGCGCATTTAAGTTCTTGCCTGTACGTCGGTATTAAGTGAATTAAGCAGTGATCAGACGAGCCCAGGGCTGCACGAGGAATAGCACGGTATGCGTTTTTTACCGTAGTGTAGCAGTTGTCTAAAGTATTACTTTCCCTGGTAGGACAGTCGATGTGCTGCTTGTATTTAGGGAGTTCGTGGTTGAGTTTAGCTTTGTTAAAGTCCCCGAGAATAATGAGGGGTGAGTCCGGGTGTTTTTTTTTTCAATTTCGTTGACTTGTTCGGCGAGTGTTAGCAGTGCGGCGTTCGTGTTAGCTTGAGGCGGAATGTAGCTGGATGAACAATACTGCATTCTCATATACTGCATTCTCAATACTGCAATACTGCATTCTCGAAGTATTAAACTTCCTGTCATTCTAGTTGCGACCGTTTGACCACCGAGTTAAGAAAATGTATTGAATTAAGTGACGGCTAGCCATGTAGCACAACTAGCTAACGACCAATTCGGCTAATACTAAAGTCCGCTTTTCATCTGTGAGCAATACAAACAAACAAACGTTACCCTGCCTCATCGGCGTTTATGAACAATTATACACATTTAAGATACAACAATCCATTCAACTTACGATTTCTCAATTCACACGTGTCTCCTGTTTTCACGTTTGTCTGACCCTTCAACTTCCACCCGGTCCACTAGGCAAAAGCAATCGAGAATAAGTGATGACAACAATGGTCAAGAGTTGGTTGCATAATCCAGACAAAAATGGTCATAAACCATATTAATCATTATATATTACGTTTTTAGACCTCTTGCAATTACTTCATTATTTTTTGTGTTCTTCATATTTTATACCCACATTATCAATCCTGAATCTATCTGTAAGATGTTTGATTTGGGTAACAAAAAGATATACCGATAAGGAAAGGACGATTTTAGTATGTAACGTACCTATATACATCAATTAATAATCTCATACATTTTCTGTTAAAAGAAAAGTAAAGCACGTCGAGGCTATCTTAATTTGGGCTTGTTTGCTTTTGCCTGGCAAAGTTTGCTTACATGAGCAGCCATTGAATGTCCTGTCTCGTCGAAGGAGTCGTGTTTTGAAGTGTACAAATCGAGGTCACCTTTCCTGTTTCTGCACTGAGCGGCGCCTCTGTCTTGTGAATGTTTTTGTTGAATTCGTTCTTCGTTCTTTATTTGTTATTAACCTTAAGCCTCCATGACCCGGTGTGACCCTACTGTGGACAAATACTGAACAGCAGATGACAGTGACAGGCGGGGTGTTGCTAGCCTATCGGCGATAAGAGATAAACGTCGTGAACGGCCTGTCAAAAGCAGATAACGACGGACTATAACGGTTAAAAACTCGACAATGTGGAGGAGAGCCAGCTCCTAAACTCGACCGGCTATGCTGACGTGACTTCTGGACCGGGTGGCGTATTTCTTCCACACACTCTGGAATTTACCTTTTCCTGTTCACTTTTCGTTTAAACCGGGAGACGATGCGATTTTTAATCCGCATGTCGAGGTGTACACATGGCGTGCATTTACACAAGCCTCCACAACCCAGGACGGTGTGGCTCGCCGTCTCTGCTGACCCCCAGAGGAAGCGACCTCCGGCCAGGTCCTCGCTGCCGACCGGCTTCCTTCTCCCGTCAGTCATGTCGGCTCTCTCCCGCAGAGATATCAATTCACTTCGCTCATACACTTCCGCCAAGACACGGACACCCTCACGCACACCCGTTGCCTTTGCCAAGCTCTTCGGTACCGTCCACATCCGGATCGCTGAAGGGCCAGACTGACACCGAAGGCGGCCAAACACCGACCAACGTACCCCTAGAGGACATCAGAAGAGTTTTACGACTTGCTCACCCGGAGAGATGGAAACTGACAGGTAAGGGATAGATGATGGTGCAGGTGACAGGTCACAGTAATCCATCTTGGTGTCATTTTTTTTTCATATCACAAAAAAAGTGGCATTTGTACAGGGTTGTCTTTACATTTTATTTCCACTGACTGAATAAAAAGGTGGGAAAGTACTTCCACTACTTAAGTACAAGTACACATAGTTGTATTAAAAAAGACTGGTAAAAGTAGTACTGAACTCAACTCCTGTTCTTCAGTAAAAGTTAAAAAAAAGTACAGATTCTGAAATGCACTTATTGTAAATAAGTGTATACTGTACACTAGTAAATGAATGACTATTTACTGTTCCGTTTTGATAACTGTTGGCCATTGTTAGCAACGAACAGTTGAGCCACGGTTGAAGAAGTGCCGCGATGAGGCGGCAATTAAAGGACCATGAAAATGAGAAAAGATGTCTTGTTTGACTGAAACATTTATTAAGATGTGGATGATTGCACTTATTAATATACAGTACTGTCTATTGATAACTATTTAAAAAAAGGTGTAGATTTAAAAGAAAAAGCCAGTATTAGACATCGGATGCCCAAGCTGCTCCGAGCCATTGGTGGCTCTCGGCATAATAAGGAATAAATACTAAATAAAGAAATACTTACACAATGTCGTCTTAATCAGTAACAATTCCTCTGGACACTAAATTAACAATATTCTCAAATGCTATGTTGAGAAAATTATCCTCATAGAAAACGTATTTCAAAATGAAATTGATCTTAAAGTCTTCATGGCCAAAGAGACTTTATAGACAATCAATACTCCAAGGTAAAAAAAAAAAAAAAAAAAACATCAATTCTAACTAACATAGAGTAAAAAAAAAAAAAAGTATCATCATATGGGCCAACAGCAGGTATTTTGGATGATTGTAGTTATACAGTTATTATATATTGACATAAAAAACAACAAGCCGTTTCAAAGCACATACGATGTCGTGGAATCGGCAGCAAGTCGAATATGTCTCGACGTGCCGAGATGAGCAGGCGGTGAGCCACCGGGAGCTGGAAGTGATGTGTCTCATGCCGCGAGGATCCAAGACCTTATGCCGGAGCCACAAAATGAGCTAGCTCTTGCTGGTCCAGGGTGTGTCCCGCCTCACACCAAAAGTCTACATGGATGGGCTTCAGCTCATGCGCGAGCCAAATGAGGACAAGCCCTATAAAAACATGGATGGATGAAATTAAGTGCCAAATTAGCTGTCCCCAACCTTTTGAATTAGTTTATTAATCTTAATGACACCAGCATCCAATTTTATTTTGCTGTTGCCGTATAAGTTTCAAATCAACTGAGAATGTTTTCATAAATTGCCCATAGCTGCTGTTGGCTTCCTGACCGTCTCCAGCGCTGTCACTATGTCAGCACCGTTTCTCCTGGGTAGAGTGATCGACACGATCTCCACGGCTGGATCAGACACGGAGGCCATGGCATCCTCGCTCACTTCGCTGTGCCTCGTGTTGACTGGCGTGTTCTTATGCGGTGGGGCTGCCAATGCCGCCAGAGTCTACCTCATGCAGATTTCAGGTGAGTCAAGGCAACTGGTACAATGGCAAAAGAGAGTAGCTATGTGTCATGAATAGCTAACAGTGGAACATGTACGCTAATTTTCTATAGATTCCAAAAGATGTTGGCAAAGAACTACTTTTGTCTAAATGAAGTTCCTCAACTCACTTCGAGAATTCCTTGGCACAAAGATGCCACCAAATGGTGCCAAACAAATACTGTTATAACAAAATTTCCTGAGCACAGAAACCGTGGATAAGTGAATTTTTCGGCTAATAACTGAGGATAGGTTAAAAAAATAATAATTATCCATCTTCAAATTTGTGAATGCCGAACCACGATTATGCGGTGGTTCAATTTAATGTTCATATGGTGTCAGTGGATAAAAAAAGTTAATAACTCGTGAGTAAACACTGTTTTAATTTAATGACGACGTTAAAGTCCCTGTAAAATGAAAGTAAATATGATTTCTAAATTTGACAGACCACAGAGAAGAGTGTTGTTAACAATCATGCCAAATTTGAATGCCAGACATCCAAGTGCATCCTCGTGTTTTAGCCACGCCCCAAAGGAATCTAGAAAACTGAAATGGTGAAAAACTGTTTATCGTTTTATCTCCAGAATTCAGTACCACAGAGTTCTCAGTCTTTGCACGTTTTCCACAAACATCTTTAAACATGTACAAAGTATTTAGAAACAAATCTTTTAATTCACCTTAGTCACATTTTAACATTCTTAATTGTAAAAATGTTTTAAAAATTACCGTCTTTATTCTTCTTTTCACCTCACATTCTTTTCTGATCACCTTTTCCGTTATCCTTTTTGGGATCAAATGCGTAAAGAGTTGATCCTTTGGTCCTTGTTCTTGTATGACAGCAGGTTGAACTCCAAAGTTTTGTGTGACATTAGAGTCGTGTTATTCCTGAGCTTTTTGGTAGAATTCAGGAGGTGCCGCCATAATTGACTGGTGGCCCTTGACGTTTCCCCGCAGGCCAACAGATTGTCCGCAATCTCCGCGCCTCCGTCTTCTCCTCCATCCTCAGACAGGAAGTGGCGTTTTTCGACATGAACAGAACCGGCGAGCTGATCAATCGCCTTTCTGCAGATACAGCCGTGGTCGGCCGCTCCATCACAGACAATCTCTCCGACGGCTTGAGAGCTTTGGCCCAGGCGGCTGCTGGTGTTAGTATGATGGTGAGTGTGTCCCTCCAGGTGGTTGATCATTTAAACCTAGTGGTCTTTTAAATCTACACCTTAAACATTTGATCATTTATAATGGCATCAACCTTGTATTCATTTCTACAAAGGTTTAACTGACACATTCTTCATTCACACATAACAAAAATCCAGGTTTATATATCAAACTAAAGAAGATATTTAAAGAAATAAAAATAAAAAAATAAAGCTTTCTTTTGACTGTAAAATCAAGATTCCTTTGCGTTTTCATGGAAAATACACCTCGAGTCAAATGTTTTGACACGCTTTCTATTGCTATCGAATGAGAAACTGTGTCCAAGGTTTTCACTGGTAGTGTGTGTTGTTAAATAAAATTAAAGTTCACAATCGAATTAGCAAGGAGGCATTTTGGCATCTGTTCTTTGCTAAACATGCCACATGCATCCTGGAAATCGCAACGACAAAATGATCACATACAAGAGTGTGTTGAGAGCAGCGGTTCAGTTCTTGTGCACTTCAAGGAAGTAAATGAGGTTTTTGCATGCAACTCTTACTAGTTGGGAAACTGGTTTGAAGTAATTCTCCTAACAGTACAAGGAAATTGTTTGAAAGGTGACTGCACCTCTCTTGTTAAAACGAGTGCCGTTTTTTTTATTACAACAATAAATTTTTTGCTTATTTACAAAATAATTATTGTTGAACCAATTCCTTGACAAATGATTTTGCGAAAGCACTGTAGGTGAGTCTAATCAGCAAAGGAAGATATAGTGGTTTAGCATTTTGACTGTCATTGTCAGTATGTCTCTCTCGTTTCCATGGGCTGTCCCCATGGTTACTCCCGCACATTAAAGTACATCAAGGAATGATGACAAGTCTTCATATGCACACAGTTGCGTTTGAAGTTAAAGATTTATAAGTAGGTTGTAAAAGGCTCCAGCGCCATGATGGGGTTCACTGTAAAGAGGAGATAACCACTGCACAATAAAACTAGAATACAGTAAAACTACTCACCCACTCAAAGATATGATTAATTAGAGGGAATAGAAAGCTGTTTGCGGAATGATACTGTCACCTAGTGGCTGGAATTAATAAGTGTTGTGTATAATATAAGTAGATATGCGGTCGCAGCTTCTTGTTAAAATTCATTGAAGTGTCATGAACGGAACAGAGGATAGGACCCAAAAATGCACGACTCCAAAACAAATGGACAGTTTCAAAAAGAGAGGTTTAATATACGGGCAGAGGTCGGTATACAGGCAGGCAATCCAAAAAAAAAGGCAAAAGTATCCAAAAACGTGAGGCGAAAACGTGAGGTCGATAATCGGAATAGGGTCTAGTCTTACTGTGAGTCTGTGACGTGGAAACAAGGAATGCTGGAACGCGACGACAAGGTACAACAAACTGGCGACCAGAAAGAATGAGACAGGAGGTTAAATGCATGGGGTAATTAGGGTAAACGAGTCACAGGTGGGGAAGATGCTCTCAGGGAGCAGGTGTGTACGAGACAGGGGGAAGACAACAACCAGAACACACACCCATGACAGAAGTATTTAATTGACATTAGTTATTTGTTAACTGTTTTACTCATATTGTACAGAGCAATCAGACCCATTCCTATGTCTTAAGGTAAATTTCTGTTTCTGTGGCTATCATCACACGTCGTCGTCCCCCTTAACGGCCGGCCCCAGAGCCCCAGGATGCGCAACGAAGAAGTCCAGAATGAGAGTGTCATCCACAATAAACGCAGACGGCACCCTTGAACGTTCCTCAGGCCCGCAGCCCTCCCAGGCCACCAGATATTGAAACCCCCTCCCCCTCCGACGAGACGACAACAGCAGCCGCACAGTGAAGACAGGGCCCCCATCCACGAACCGTGGGGGAGGCGGGGCCCCGGAAGGCGGGACCAGGGCGGGCTTGAGCAGGCTGACATGAAAAGCACGGTGGACCCGCATCGACCTTGGGAACCTAAGCTTCACAGTGACAGGGTTGATGATCTTTGTGATGAGGAAGGGCCCAACGAACCTGGGAGCGAGCTCCTGGACTCCACCCGGAGTGGAATATGTTTGGTAGAGAGCCAAACTCGCTGACCCACTTTGTAGTTTGGGGCCCGTGTCCTCCGACAGTCAGCAGCGGTTTTGTAGGACCGTCCCTGGCGCAGCAGCATCTGGCGAGCTCGCTCCCAGGTCCTCCTGCAGCGTCTCACCAAGGTCAATGCCGCTGGAACTGTGGACTCTGGGGCTATGGCAGGAAATAGAGATGGTTGGTAACCATGCACAATGTGAAAAGGCAATAGACCAGTGGATGCAGAGGGGAGGGTATTGTGAGAGAATTCGACCCAAACCAGTTTCTGAGACCAGGATCGTGGCTCCTGTGAAGCGAGACATCGGAGCCCAGTCTCCAGGTCCTGGTTCAGCCTCTCGGTTTGTCCGTTGGTTTCAGGGTGAAACCCAGATGACAGACTGACGGTAGCACCTATGAGATTGCAAAACTCTTTCCAAAATTGGGAAATTAATTGGGACCCCTATCGGATACCACATTCTTGGGGAAACCATGGAACTTGAATACCTGGTGTATCATTAACTCGGCAGTGTCTTTAGCTGAGGGGAGTTTCGGGAGTGCAATGAAGTGTGCCATTTTAGAGAACCTGTTCACGACTGTGAGAATGGTGGTATTTCCTTTCGAGGCCGATAATCCCGTCACAAAGTCTACGGAGAAGTCTGACCAAGGACGTTGTGGTATTGACAGTGGTCGCAACTCCCCAGAAGGACGTTTAGGAGAGGACTTGTTGGCAGCACATACCTGGCAAGTATTGACATAATTGGTGACATCCCTTCTAACATTGGGCCACCAAAAGCGCTGTTCGACCACAGATTGAGTCTTGGCAATTCCTGGGTGACATACAGTCCGGTTAGGCTGAGCCCAGTGGCTCTTCCTGACTCTTCCCCTTAAGGTCGGAACCACATAAAGCCTGTTTTCTGTTTTCAGGGCAATTTTCAGAGCTAAGAGTGTTCTTCAGAGCCTCCTTTATCGCAGTCTCAATGTCCCAAACAAAAGCAGAAACGAAACATGACTTGGGCAAAATGGTTTTAGGGTCGGACAAAGAATTCTCTGCGCAGAAAATGTGTGATAAAGCATCTGGCTTACCATTTTTAGAACCAGGTCGGTAGGATAACGTGAAATTGAATCTAGTGAAAAACAGAGCCCATCGAGCCTGCCTCGCATTTAATCTCTTAGCAGACTCAAGATATCCCAGGTTCTTGTGATCTGTCCATACTAAAAACGGAGTATGTCCCCCCTCTCGCCAGTGCCTCCACTCCACCTTGACTGCCAGCAGTTCACGGTCACCAATGTCATAATTTCTCTCAGCTGGGGTCAGTTTTTTGGAGAGATAAGCACAAGGATGTAATTTACCATCCTTGAGACATTTCTGGGAGAGCACTGCAAGGCACAGGTGGGGAAGATGCTCTCAGGAGCAGGTGTGTACGAGACAGCGGGAAGACAACAACCAGAACACACACCCATGACAGAAGTATTTAATTGACATTCGTTATTTGTTAACTGTTTTACTCATATTGTACAGAGCAATCAGACCCATTCCTATGTCTTAAGGTACATTTCTGTTTCTGTGGCTATCATCACACGTCTTTCACATCACTGGTACCCTTCTGTAGAGGGATCACTGAAACATCCAAAGAAAATTAAAAACCCAGTTGTGGCGTTCATCCTTTAGATGCTCGTTGAGATGACGTCAAGCGAGATTTGCTGGACTCTTTTGTGACATCACATATGATAATAGTTTAAACTATTGAGGCATATTTCAATGTTTTTTGAACTCTTAATTGTGAGTCTTTTGGGGCGTTTGCCTTGGAGGTTCCACTATACTAAAGCCATTTGTCGATTTTTTTTTGTTCAATTACTCATCTCCCACTGCTTTCTTTCTTGCCCTCACTCCTGCAGTTCTACGTCTCGCCGAGCCTGGCAAGCTTCATGCTCCTGATAGTGCCCCCTTTGGCTGGGGTGGCTGTGGTTTACGGCCGATATCTTCGCTCCATCTCAAAGCATACGCAGGATGCACTGGCCCAAGCCACACAGGTATACCATAGACGCGTCGCAATCTCACTGGTTAGAGTCCACAAGCGTTTCTGACCATGTTGAGGAAGTGTTTGATATGTGGCAATGAGAGGAATATTGCAAGGGAGTGTGACAAAACAACATTGCAAAGTGGTTGCATCAACACATCACATAAAACCCTAACCAACACATAACAAATTATCTTTTTTGTTCAGTATGCGCTACAACATAATTAAATGGGTAAAAATAGTCCTAAAGATTTTGTTTATGTGCAGTTGGCAGAGGAGCGCATCAGCAACATGCGGACTGTCCGAGCCTTTGGAAAAGAACTGTCTGAAGTCAACACATATACGCAGAAAACGGATCAGGTCCTCAAACTGGCCGGGAGGGAAGCTGTGCTACGTGCTATCTTCTTTGGAGTGGTAAGAAAGCCTATCCACAATTATTAAGTCCTCTTTTACCTACAATACTACAAAATCATGTGAGTTTCTTAACATGAAGGTACCAGAGTGTCATCCATCAATATGTCCATCCTTCCTCTCATTTTCCATACATGATTACATATCCCCACCCATGTGTGAGGTGATCGCACTCTCTCGTTCCATCCCACCTCAATGTGCAAAATACAGGATATCCCTTAAGTCTGGACACATAGACAAAAATGCATATTTTCAAGAAATGCCATTTTCAGCAACATTTTATTTGATTGAGATATTACCAAATAACATCTTCATTATGATTTACAACATATGTGATGCAAATATTGATGTGCTTTGCAAGATTCATGTGAACTCGATCTAACGCCTATGTGTCCAGACTTAAGGGACGCCCTGTATAAAGTATTATATATGCCAGGGCTATACCATTAAGGTCAAGTTAAGGAAAACATCTTCAAGTCAAAGTCCAGAGCATCATAATGCTTAGCATGGATTAGAATTATGTGCCAGTCTTACTAATGCAACATAACGTACGTATGTTTGTATTATTTATCATACATGCATTTTTTAGAAATATCTTTACTGTTTTGGTACCCCTCAATAATTTTAGCATTTTAGCAACATCTTGTAGTGTGTATAGTTCCATCCAAATTGAATGTTTTATTTTTCATGAAATAAACATTGTTGTAAATGTCTTTTTCTCACACCAAAAGGCTTTTGATGCATATTCCCAGTGGATATCAAACAAGTGTGTGTGTGTGTCTCCGTGTGTGCGTGAGTGTGTGTGTGTGTGTATGTTTGCATGTGCGTGCGTGTGTGTTTCAGACTGGTCTCAGTGGTAACATCATGATCCTGTCGGTGTTGTACAAAGGAGGCCTTCTGATGGCAAGCCAGCACATGACTGTGGGAGAACTCTCATCTTTCCTCATGTACACCTTTTGGGTCGGCATCAGCATTGCAGGTAGCACAAGTTACACATTATATGTAATGCACATTGCGCTCTATACATGTTCTTACAAGTAGTCATGTAGTATATGATTCTGGGTGAAATGCAGGTCTGAGTACTTTCTACTCGGAGCTGATGAAGGGCTTCGGTGCAGGAGCAAGACTGTGGGAGCTGCTGGACAGAAAACCAGAGTTCCCCCTTAATGGTCAGTATTCACACGCGGAGGTGGGAGACGGTGTCATATAAAACCCATAATTAATCAAATCAAATAACTGGGACACAGAAATCTTGTTTCATGTGCTTTCCCACGTCTGAGACGTACAAAAATTAGCAGGGACACATAAAGTAAGATCAAGCTGCGTCTTCGGGCGCAGAGCCGTGGCTTAAAGTACTCCGGCGTGGTGCTGGAAATCCGGTGTATGAATTTTGTTGACGAGACAGAGCTTTAGAGTGCGACTAATTTGGTCGCATATGCGCTCAAATTCTGAACAGTGGGGCAAAAAAAAAAAAAAACAGAAGGGTGCACCTGTACGGCCAGTCATTTGAGGAAGCAAAAAAAATTTCAGCGACTTGAAACAAGACACATGAAACCCATCGTGGTCTCAAAACCAATCAGAGAAAGTGAAGGGCTCCATCCCATTGGCTGTGTGCGTGTCTGCATGCATGTGCACGCTTTTGAAATGCGGGCACTCGCATACATGAAGCTAAAGTTTTCTGACGCCGAGCAGATAGCTGTACTACTTTATTACAGAAAGTTCAGCGGCATAAATGGAATTAGTTCCAAAGTCTAACGTCACCACGACAATGTGGGAACATTTTGGATTCAAGCCGGAATAATACAACCATCCCGCTAACACCAACAAGCTGGTATGTCGAATTTGTTTGAAGTTGCAACAAAGACAACACAACTTAAAACTTCAAAGTGACTAAATCCACTTTAAACTCAACCATCCCACCCAATTTCTTCAGCTGGGAACAAAAAACACAGTGGGACATTTTCCATCAGCTTGCAATGATGGAACTCTTTGCCCAAACAATGCAAATACAACGTGACAGCGTATATGGTGCATGGCTGCTCACATTATAAACAGTATAGCGTTACTCACTATTGTAAGAGATGAAGGCATTGAACATCTTGACAAAGCAGCATTTAAAGAAAGGCTGCAGAATTTTAAAAAGTAGATGTACTTGTGTTGTTATTCAAATTGCTACTTGGCACTTTTTCTTAAGCAACTGTAAACTTTTTTGGCAGTATATTATCTGTTAAGGCATAATGACTGTTTATACCTCTGTGCCAAATGTTTAATATTTGTTTAAGTGTAATTTGTGTGAACAGAGTCTGAGTCTGTTTTATTGAAATATATTTGTAGATATTTTATTTATTGTTCCACATTATAATCTCAATATTCAATATTCTTAGAATTAGAATACAAAATGTATTGTTCTTAAAGAAGATGTACCTGAATTATTATGCTCTAATATCATTATATCAGTGGCATACAAACATCAACGATACTATTGTTTGTCGTGATAGTTTTAGGGAAAATATATTGTCCTAAAAAATCTGCTTTGGTGCGAGGCCTAAACACATATAGACTTCATCTTTGACTTTCACATTGGTCGGCATTGCGCCAATCCAACGTGAACACTATTGTCATTTGACTTCAATTCACCAATCAGACGGTACAAGGCTGTCACGGACGGCAATGCCGTAAGGACAGATCCCAAAAAAGAGACTCTGGGTAAGAGGTCCGAAAATTTTTAATGCAATGACAGAGCATGTGATGGAGAGACATACGAAGCTAAAGGGACTCACAACCAGAGAGAACCAAAAAACAGATTGAAAAGAAAAACAATTGGAAAACACAGGGCCATGACAAAGGCAGTCACATGACTGCACACAAAGCCTTCACGGGCCAATCAAAATGACTAATTTTGTGGGCGAAAAAAACTGCCATGCGAGTGTTTACTTTACAAACTCCGAAAAACAACAGCGTTTAGTCTATTTTATGGTCCTAAATCACTGTAAAACATGCTTCTTGGGGACAAGTGCCATGCTGTAATCTTAATTCTCTCTCTCACGCACGCACACACACACACACAAAATAAGTCTGTTCAGCAAACAGCTTCTTCATTCAGTCATTTAAGTGAATGAAGCAAATAATGTTTCTGTAGGGCCCAATGCATGTGTTGTTGGTTTGTGGGCACTTAAACATTGAAATGGTGGCAGGTGTGTGTGGACTCCCATATATTATTGATTTTTATTTATTTGATGTTCATGGTCTGATTTAAAAAAAATAAAAAATAAATGAATAATTTGAAGTTACTCACCATTTACTCTTTTTTTTTCACTGAGTACCTTCTTACTCAAGTAAATATTTGGAGGACTACTTTGTAATTTTACTTGATTCATATTAATCTAAAGTAACAGTACTCTTACTTGAGTACAATATTTGCAAACCTCTACAAACAGTATAAAAAAAATCAAGTAACAAACTGTAATAAAAATCTGCAATATAGTGGGACGGCAAAGCAAGAACCGTGATATAGCGGAGGATTACTGTATCTGTACATGTGCATCCCGGGACTCAGATAGTCTCAAGTGTAAAATGGGACACAATAGGATACTTCCTGGTAGTTGAACAGAGTAGTTTAATTGGTAACTATTGTCTCAAGTCTTAATTTATGTGAACAGCAGAGCAAGGTAGACAAGACAACATTTGAAAAGCAAAGTGAGGTCCCAGTGGCTACGCAGTGATTGTTTTATACCATGCAGATAGTTTCTTCTGCTGGATTTATACATTTGCTCCTATTATAGTACAAAGCCTGATGTGCTTTTTTTTAATGGTAGGGTTTACTTCTAAATCTTGTCATGGAAAAAAACACACAGGACACTTTTTTTTTTTTTTTTTTAACTGAACACAGAGTTTAAACATTGTCAAGTGGCGTGTCATCTAGTCTACAAGGGTGTCAATCACCTTTGAAGCAGTTGACATAGAAACGTCTCATAACATAACCCTAACCAAAGTGGTTCATCTCTACATCGTCTGACTGAGCAGAAGTTAAGAATGAATTCTTTCTCCCTCCTTTTGAGAATCACTCAACCCCCAAACAAAAATGGCCCAATAAGAGAAGACTGGATGGGCGTCATCGCCGCTGGATTGACGGCCTTCCTCAAATGCAGCCCTCGGGTTGGTGTCATCAAATTCCGTATGCTTGGGACTCAAATGGTTTACCCGTTTAAATCCTGCAAAAAACACATTGTGCCCAAAGACAGATACTTGACCCCCACAGTCTTTTACAACTTGTTATAAAACCTTTACAACCTTCCCCAACAATGGACTGTTTAATGAACAATAAACCTATGACTGTTGTTAATTTTACTTCATAAATGCATAACTAAATACTGTACAGCGGTGCCTGCCTTGAGATAAAAGTTTAATTAAACATTAAATTAAGATTAATTAAAATGAATCAAGTTTAATCTCAACTCATTAAATTAAAGGAAATGCCATTAATCCGTTCCAGCCCCCCCACCAGAAAAACTAAAAAATGTTTGTAATGTGATTTTTAGTAAGGAAAAGCACTCCATAATATTTGCTTTATACAACATATGGTAATAAATATAATGTAAAACATTTTCACAGTTTGTGCATCATGATTAACTCAGTGCGACTGCTTCTGGTGTGAGCGACTTGGCCACCGGGGAGAAATATAATACTGTGATCCCTCGTTTTTCGCGGTTAATGAGGACCAGAACCTCCCGCGAAAGGTGAAAAATCGCGAAGTCAGCAGGCATTTTCGTGTATGTGGGTACCAGAATGTTTAAAATATGTAAACAGTATTTATACTTTACATATTTGAGACAAAGATTACAACAGTACACGTATTTACTTAAATCTTTAATTATAAAACCTTCTTGACTCGTAGAGGCTTTAGGTTCACTCGGAGACTCTTCTGCTGGAGGCGCTGATGGTGTAGCTGGGGTTTTACCTTGGAGAAAAACACGGTGATGGGTAGTTGACTTTGTTTTTTCTTTTGCTTCAAAATTCCCCTGTACAAGGACATAACCCCATCTCTTATTACGCGGAGTTACCACACGTTTCGCTTCCTTATTGAAGCAGTTTTGCGGATTTTTACTTCGTCTTTCTTGATGTACCGCACTGTAGATTCATTCACGCCATAATGGCGTGCCACAGATGCTTAACTTCTGCCCTCTTTGATCATATCTAAAAGTTTCACTTTTTCGCTGATGGTCATCATCATCTTCTTCCTCTTGGGCGCCCCCCGGAGGAAGCTTTCGCAGGGGCACAGCGCTTAGGCGGCATTGTAAGGGCTTAACTAATCAAAAAAGGTTATCGCTTAAACAAAAAAAGTTATCACAAACACAACACTAAGATACAGTATGCGAGACAGTCAACAGCGTGGACGAGACTGGCGAGACACAAGGGAAGATGCTGGGTGAGGCTGCGATGATGCGCAGCCGATCAGCTCACGGGATAAATCCACTCGTGCTCTCTTTGGTCGATGTCGCGTGGGGAACCAATCATGCGCCTTTGATGAGCGCCCGTGGTTATGTACAGTACAGTACAGTACCGGCATGTACAAATGAGTCAACTCATCTCTTTGTTTGGCATGCAGGGAAACCTCTCTCGTGCATCAACATGTCTTTCCGCAATATGGCTGCTGGTATGGCCGTATTTTTTCATTTGTATTTTTTGATGATTTTTTTTTTTTGAGGAATATTTTGGAAAACCCCGCAAAGCACTGAAGCTGCAAAACGGGAAGCGCAAAGTGGCGAGGAAACACTGTACAGTCATAAAGACAGACAAAGAAGACTTTCACAACTACTTTAAGTGACTCAGTAAACTGAAGTAATATTTTTTTCCCCAGAGGATAAAGAAAATATTGTTTTGTTATATGGTTTGTCTGTGTTGATACACGGTTTGTGTTCAAATAGCTGTTGCTTTAAAGTTTGTAACACCGCCACACAGATGCTATTCGTTAGCCCATCTATGGTGTTTTTCATTGCGTGTTAGCATTGAGCAAATAGAAGACAAAGTTGTGTGGTTGTTTTAAATGCACAATGTGTAATTCAATTTGTTTTATGTTAGGTTTGACAGTAAACCTTAACTGATAGGGACATTAAACAGCTTGAAACGCCTTTTTTGAAGAATTGTTCACTATCTGGCAAATGGCTGCTTCTTCTGAAGTGAGTTGAGTTGAATTCACTGCTACCACATGGGGCTTGTATCTTGAATTTTTAATTGCAAGTCCAAACATGAAATATCATCCGAACGACAGCTCATATCTTCAGAAACTTGAAAGACTGGTCACTTGTATATCAAGGCACCACACTGTACTGTACATTGATTATATTTAGCATTAGCAAAATCAAGGGGGGGGGGGGGGAGAAAAAAAAAAAAAAAAAAAACATGAATCTTGGTCCTCCCCAGATGGTCAAGTTCTTTCTCCGGAGCAGCTGAAGGGACGCTTGGAGTTCCATGACGTCTCCTTTGCCTACCCGACCCGTAAAGATGCTCCAATCTTCCATAACCTCAATCTTCTGGTACCAGCTGGAACCATCATGGCTGTAGTGGGACCAAGCGGTTCTGGAAAATCAACTCTAGTATCGCTGCTACTCAGGCTGTATGACTGTGACTCAGGTAAGACTTGCTTGTTTTGTCTCTCTCTCCTCTGTTAAAGTGAGAAGGTGCTGGTTGTAAGCTCAGTCTTCGCCTCTTCTGCAGGCATCATCACTGTGGACGGTCATGACATCAGGGACTTGAATCCCTACTGGCTCAGAAGTCACATTGGAACTGTTAGCCAGGTAGAAATACAATTCTCAAAGCACGCTTTTCGAGAGAAGGCTGTCATGTTTCTCAAGTTCACACCTTTTGTCTCTCAGGAGCCGGTGCTGTTTTCTTGCTCCATTAGCGGCAACATAGCATACGGCGCTACAGACCCGGATGCCGTGACCACAGAGGACATCCACAGGGCAGCCCGAGTAGCCAATGCATATAATTTCATCCAGGATTTTCCTAAAGGCTTTGACACTGTGGTGGGGGAGAAAGGAGTGCTGCTGTCAGGTGAGTATCGTGTGACCATATGGAGTGATTAAGACATCTGCCTCACAATTCTGAGGTTCTGGGTTTCGAATCTCAGCTCTGGTCTTAGGGAGTTTGCATTTTCTCCTTGTACTGATAGATTCCGACCAGACTTTCAACAGTCATATCAAATCATTTACTAAAACTGCCTTATACCAGCTGAAGAACATATTCAGAGTGAAGGCTTACATGTGCCAAGCAGACCAGAAGAAGCTCAACCATGCTTTTATTTCAAGAAGACTTGACTATTGTAATGGTCTTCTGACTGGACTCCCCCAAAATAATCTCATTCAGAATGATGCAGCTCAGGTTCTGACCAGAACAAAGAGGTCAAAACATATTACTCCAATTCTAAAGTCTCCCAGTCATCTTTAGAATAGATTTTAAAGGTCTGCTACTGGTCTACAAATAACTAAATGGTTTAGGTCCTGAATACATGAAAGAAATGCTAATGGTATATAAACCCAGTAGGGCTCTCAGATCTACAGACTCAGGTCAAATAATGGAGCACAGAGTCCAAAGGAATCATGGTGAAGCAGCATTTAGTTATGCTGCACACAAATGGAAGAAGTTGCCAACAGAAGTGACGTCAGCCCCTAGTGTGAATGTTTTGAAGTCCAGGTTAAAAACTCTCCTTTTTTTCCCCTCATGCTTTTGTGAGCATTTGCACTTTTAAATATTTCTTGCACTGTACGCTGTTTTAATTGTATTTTTATTTTTCTCTTTGTTTTAAATGTTTATAAGCTGTTTTTCTTTCATTGTTTTTAAATGCTTTTAATCATGTAAAGCACATTGCATTACCTTGTGTATGAAATGCGCTATATAAATACATTTGCTTTGCTTTGCGCATACCTACATTTTCTCCAGGTACTACGGCTTTCCTCCACATTCCAAAAACCTGTTTGGTAGGTTAATTGAAGACTCTAAATTGTCCATAGTTGTGAATTTGAGTGTGAATGTTTGTTTGTCTACACTGTATGTCCAGGGTGTACCCCACCTCTTGCCCAAAGTCATGGGAAAGAATCCAGCATAACCAGGACCCAATTGAGGACAACCACTATGTAAAAAAAAATAATATTCTTGACTTGCTGTCTGACCATGTCTTTGTCATGTTTATGCACAATGGCATTAAAATACAGTACAACCTCACTACTGTACAGGGAGCCCAGGAACAATAAAGCCACCCGCCACTTTATTGCAATTTTAGTTTCATATATTAGAGCACTTTGGATGCCACCTTCCTCATTATTTTCTATTTCCTAGGTTATCTTCCATAGAAAATGAGTGGATGGCTGGATGAGTAATGTAATTTTGCTTCCATCCACCTGCACACTGAAATGCGAAAAATAATATCCACTGTTGTCAACTCCAACCATGCATTTTTGGACTTTCACCCACACGCAAACTGCATTATAAGCCAATAGAACATTGTAGTTGACATTTGTTGAAAATGTCCCTTTTCTTAGATAAATAAATAAATACATTTTCTGATTGTGTGGTTGTGTTCCAGGTGGTCAGAAGCAGAGGATAGCCATTGCAAGAGCTCTTCTTAAGGTCAGTGAAGCACCCTAATTGCTCTACGAATCACAATGTTAAGGAACTTTAATTTGCATGAAAGCATTAATTGATCATTAGACAAAGCTTAGTTATTGCTTAGGTCAGACTGTAATTGTCCCAGATTTCTAACTCACAATTTACAAAAAAACAAAAATCTGGGCCATTCAAGCAATGAATCTGTTGCACAATTGTTCCGCCTGGCATTAAACGAGCGCTTTATGTAATCATATATGACTGGAATGTCGAAGCTTTGTACATTCAACTTATACTCTCTGTCGTCAGAATCCTAAAATCCTGCTTTTGGACGAGGCCACCAGGTAAAAGGAGAGACTGTTTTGATTGATTATATGTCATTCAGTTACCTTGAATGGACCTTTTTTATTCTCTAAGCATTTACTGTGTTCATGAGTTGTATAACGTCCCATCATCAGTGCGCTGGATGCCGAGAACGAGTTCCTGGTGCAGGAGGCTTTGGAGCGACTCATGGAAGGTGGATCCCATTTCTGGCTTTCCTTTTAAATCAGCAATAGGATGACATTTGACCTTAAAACAACATTTTCAAAACTATATTTACAATAATTTAGTCTTTCTTTTGTTGCCATAGTGACCCCAGATCTCCTGCTAGAGTTATTGATAATGAGTGGACCAGCCTGGACACCTCAAGTGGTGTTAGCATTAGCGTTGGGATAATGTTACTTTTCAGCGTTGTGTGCAGTTTTTCTCCAAATGTAGTAGTCCATCAAAATGATCAGATAATTTTAAGAAATTACATTATAACTCAGTATCGTTCAACATGTACATTATTGGCTTGAGCAACTCTAATTATAAGAGGGTTTGCACACTTGTGCATACATTATCTCAGTTGTTTATTTTTACTTAACCCTCTAAAAAAAATTCGTTAAACAGGTTATAGATTACATTAATGAAGGAAAACGTTTTTGATATTTATGTTGCAAATTTTTTACATCACAAAAACCTGGCATTTGAACAGAGGTGTGTAAATTATTTTTTTTTTATATCCACTGTATATACTTTTTGCAATATTTTTGTTAGGTAGTGTGCAGTGAGATTTTTAAAAAGTAAAATATGTGCCTTGGCTTTATAAAGGATGTAAAACAGTGTCTTAGAACTCGCTTTGAATGCCACCTTTCTCATTATTTCCTTCTCATCAACAGGGAGGACGGTCGTCATTATCGCTCACCGACTCTCCACTATCCAGAACGCCAACGCTGTCGCAGTTCTGGACCAGCGCCGTGTCGCCGAATGTGGCCAGCACACGGAGCTGCTGAGAAACAGACAGGGGCTGTTCCGGAAACTGATGGAGAAACAGGCTTTTCTCCAGGAAGAGCAGAAACGGGCCCTGAGCTAATTTTCGTCAAGTGGCTGACGAAGAAGGATGAAATGAGGTGAGATAAATGGCTGGGGTGAACTATATCATCCTCATGCCGGCTGCCTGTGATAATGGCGCAGGTGTCCTTTCACCAAGCGACGAGGCTGAGTGAAGAACCTGAACAAGTATTGACTGTTAACTACTTTTAATAAAATGTTATTCCCCACCGAAGGAATAAAATGGTAAGAGGAGCTTCTCGAACTGGAGACACCTGTGGTTTTAAAACACTGTCAACATGGATGTATAATTCAGGTACATTACATGTAATGTCATGTCAGACAGATCAATGATTTCCAAAAACTAACCAAAAAACAAACAGACAAACAAACAGTAAGCCATTAATTACTGCTAGATGTGTATTTATGTTCTCTGTTCTGGTAGACGATTTAACTTGAAGCTCACACGGAGAGCCTTTTTAGTGTTTACCGTTGAAATGAAGCAGCTATATACAGTATGTGGTATTGATATTGTGTTAGTGGAGAAAAAAATGCAAGAACACTTTTTTTTTTATGACCACGTTTGATCCTCTAAACACATGCTTGTCTCTTAGTATAATTCTATATTATTACACAAGTGCCAACTGGATTTGCATTGAGATATAATTAATGAGAGTTGGATATTTTGCTACAGTGACTTACTTATTTAGGAACAGACGACAATGATCATTCTGGTTGTAATTTATCGAGTGATTCTTTGTGCTAGTATGTTGAAATAACACTGGTTATGATTGGATACTAAATGTGTGGCAATGGAAACACCGAGATCAAACAATCCATTTCACCGTCAAATTGTCAGCATCATCAAACTGACTGTGCAAAAACACTTCTAAAACTATAAAAACATGTTTTATCATATTCAGAATCCTGTCACAATTCCTTTTTGGAAAAAAAATATATTTTTACATTTTTAATGCGCTATTTTCTCCGGTTTCTCCTTCCGAGCCCATGACAATCATACACTAACTTGAATCAAGAGTAAATCTCCTTATTAAATATTTTGCATGTACATGCGCACATAACTACTACAAGGGAGGGTTACCATACTAATTTACTGTTCATTAAAAAATATCTTAGATGAATCGCATATAACTCATATTCCAGTACACTTGTGTTCATGCTAGTGAAAGAACAAATGTTTGAAAGAACTGACAATATAAAGTTGTCACATGCTCAATCTTAACTAGTTTGATGTGATTATGTACAATACTGTACAGAGAGGTATAAATATAAATGAATGTAATTATTTTAAAGGGTTTTGCCTGACAAACGTTCTTTTTCTAAATTGGACTTAAATTGCTTAAATACAACATTATTTAAATTTGTTCTCATACAAAGATTAGACGAAATGCATAGTTGAGGGACATTGTTGATATTTATTATTTTATATTATGTAGTTGTCAGACATTGATCTATTGTGGCATAACACAAAATTCATGAATGGACTTTAAAATTACAAATTTAGTTCTAACAACAGAAAATTAGCCTCACTTTCACCTTGACGGTGCTTGAAAATGTATTAGAAATCCATGACATACATATAGAAATGACACATTTTCATATGTATGTCATGGATTTCTAATTATCTATGCTACATTTTAAATCATGTTTTACTAAATTATTATAGTCTTGTGTACATGAATAAAGTGGAATATGTGTAGATTTGATTGCTGAGTGTGTGTGTGTTTTTAGAGTGCTCTTTCAGTTTTGGTGGAAACGTGTGTGCAATGCACCAGCTCGTCACCTGGTGGTGTTCTTGCTCTAACCCAAGCTTGATAAATACAAATCGCTGTGTTTTCACTAGCTGTTGACAGTGCACTTCTTAATGTTGGTCATAGGGTGTACTGCACTCGAGTCAATGTGAAGTTTGTCTGGTGAGTTTTGTATGTTTGTCATCTAGTGAACATGATGAACTTGTGTCTGCCAGCCCCTCATGGATTCTAGTGTGCTGCAGCTCCCCATCTTTGCTTTGCATACATCCATCCATCCATTTTCTGAGCCGCTTCTCCTCACTAGGATCGCGGGCGTGCTAGAGCCTATCCCAGCTATCATTGGGCAGGAGGCGGGGTACACCCTGAACTGGTTGCCAGCCAATCGCAGGGCACATACAAACAAACAACCATTCGTACACACATTCACACCTACGGGCAATTTAGAGTTGTCAATTAACCTACCATGCATGTTTTGGAGATGTGGGAGGAAACCGGAGTGCCCGGAGAAAATCCACGCAGGCACGGGGAGAACATGCAAACTCCACACAGGCGGACCCATGGATTGAACCCCAGCCCTCAGAACTGTGAGGCAGTCGTCCACCATGCCGCGCTTTGCATACAACCTGACCTATTACAGCAACTTAAAGAATTTTCGCAATATTACTGATATTTTTAGACAGCATTTGATCTGGGCAGCCATGTAATTTGAAAAACAAATGTGGAACTGTCAGAACTATTTTATTTTTTTTCATACAAAGAGTATAGAGCCTTTGGAGAACTAAATATACAGGTGCAGCTCAATAAAGAATATCGTGGAAAACAATTTTATTTCAGTAGTTCAATTCAAAAAGTGAAACTCATAGATTGACTACACACCGTGAAATATTTCATGGTTTTATTTTTGACAATTTTGCTGATTACATAGCTTACAGGGAACAAAAAAAAAAACAACAACCAAAAAATCAAGAAATGTGAATATATTAGTTATTAATAGAAATTAGGTAGGAATCCCCCTTCTAAAAAGTATTTTCTCGTGTTTATTGAATCTATATAAAATACAAATTTCACTTTTTGAATTGAACTACTCAAATGAACTTTTCTGGTATAAATTCATTGAGATGCACCTGTATACAGTATATGCACTCATTGGACACTTAATAACACTTAATAATCAGAGCTGTTTTAGCATTCTTCCTTTGTTATGTATTCAAAATAAGCAAATAAGCAGTACAGAAAATGGATGGATAGATATTAGGAGCACTCAGTGCAATGCAGTGCACTTGTACACCACTGCAAACAACCACAATAACAAAACAATCATATGAGGTATGTAGGAAAGGTTCCAGGACTTGTGTCACTAAAGTTATATTTCAAATCCAAACAATGAGTTTTTCCCTTCAAAGTGAGCCAGATGATCAACCAGCACACCTACAAAGATCCTGCGACATTTGCTTCGTTTAGTGGGCAAGAAGAGGCAAGAGTTGTGGCAGGACAACTTGTGGCTGCTTTTACACGCCAGCTCAAAATACTCCTGCGTGCTGGAGCAACCTCCCTACTCAGACAAACTGACTCCGTGTGATCTTTTTACCTTTTTTTTCCCTCCAGCACCCTGGTTGGTAATTGCTAAAGTGCACAAGTCTACTACAACTTTGAAAGCTGTTTAACTACGTCTTAACAATAATATTCCAACCACCTGAAGACAAAAAAAAAGGGTTCTTTGGAACAAGTCTTGCCTGAAATAAAATAGATATTTTTGAATTTTACAGTATATAGTTTGTGTTGCTTGTTAATCCTCATGACGGTTAACTTGGCGAATGTTTTGCCTCCTACATGCTATCCTTACTACATGCCATCCTTACTGCAGTAAAAATGCTTACAAAAGTAGAGCGCAATTCCAGTACCCCCAACAACTGTTTGTCTCCTCTTGTACTCTCTCTCTCTGTCTGCCTGTGTGTCCCTGTGAATTTACAGGCTAACAAACCTCACAAAAACACCCAATAAGTCCATCAGCTGGCATCGTCACATCCACTGACACACAACACTTCTTTTCCCCGCCGACACCTGCTGCAAACACGTACACACACACACACACACACACACACACACACACACACACACACACACTTCTACCTCCCCCATATCCCTCCACCCCTCCTGGTGTGTGTCTCCTCCCCCTTGTCCCTTCTGACCTCCTCCCGCCCCTCTGGCTGGCCCGACAACTGCCTGACCATTTACATTTTAGGCCTTTCCCAGGCGTGCTTGTCAAAAATGGCACACGACCCATGCGTTAAAGTAGCTCAGCCCACATTCTCCATGAATGTGTTGTGGGAGGAGGATGGAGACGTCTCCCTATTTGCACACGTCCTCCTTTCCAAAAATCCTCGGACCATTTTTTCACCATCCTACGCCACCCTTTTCCATGCTTCTTTTTTCTTGGAATATTAATGAACAATACACCAATAACAACTGACCATTAATTTTTACCTACATATCCACTTGTATTTTCCCTTACAACAGTAATCATGCCAAAAGTCAGACAATCTGGAGTTCAACCAATAATAGCTGTAAAATGTCCTATACTGCTTGTCCTCATTAGGTTCGCTGGTGAGCTGCAGCCTTTTTCAGCTGACTTCCTGCGTTAGGCAGGGTACACCCCGGACCGTCAATCACAAAGCACAGACAAACAACCATTCACACTCACATTCACACCGATGGACAGTTTAGAGTTTTCAATAAATTCTTCTTTGCTGAGATAATCCACCTAATTTAATCAGTTTCTTGATATGCCACACCTGTAAAGTGGATAGATTATCTCCGCAAAGAAAAAGTGCTCTAACTGCCTTAGAGCACTTTGAGACACCTTGAGACAGATTTGTGAACAATATTTGAGAAAAATAGGCCTTTTGTGTCCATAAAGTACATAAATCTCGGATCTTTGAGTATTGCGCGTAAGAAAATAAACAAAAACAAAACTAGAAAAGTGGCATTTATAGTCTCGATCAGTATTCTGTATATTTACCAAGCAGATTGTAACAAATAGTGTGTAGCTAGCTAAAAGCATTTTGACTGTCATGAAACTAACCAGAGAAGATTGGCAACAAACAGGGCAACTTTCGTAAACACCTTCTCCATCACTCGAGATGAATATCCATCCATTTTCCATACCGCTTATATTTCACTAGCGTCGCGGGGGTGCTGGAGCCTATCCCAGCTGACACTGGACAAGAGGCGGGGTACACCCTGACCTGGTCAAGGCCAATCACAGCTCAGGATGAGTAGTTTTACATTATTTTAATTTTCGTAAAAATTTGTAACGTTTTTTTTTTTTTTTTTTTTTTAATGTAAAATAAAGGCACCGTACAGTATTGTTTGTAAACAAACATTGTAACAGCATAATCCAGGGGTTTCAAACTCATTTTTATTGCGGGCCACATTGTAGTTACAGTTTCTCTCAGAGGGTCATTAAACCATATAAATGTTTCATCGCCTCCTAATATTATTACATAGACACAACAAATTTATAGCTGATAACTAGTTTTGAAATCAGAATTCAAGGATAACAGTTTGTTCAGCGATTGTTCAAGTTACTGAAAAGAGGGGCTTGGCAAAAAGTGCTTGAAGTTTTGGTGAAGATTTTCACAAGAATCATGGAAGTTGCACCTGATTTGCTGTCGTGGACCACATAAAATGATGTGGTGGGCCGGATTTGGCCCGCGAGCCTTGAGGTTGGTACATGTGGCATAATCAATAGAATGTAAAGAGTTGGCCACCAGGGGCCTGTATATCCCAGACATACTACACAGTTTTTTGTTTTTTTTATGACACACAGAAGACAATCGAAACTAAGCTACAATATTAGTCATTCTTCACAGAAGATAAAGAATATATCTGTGCGAGTATTGTTATAGTCTGCTTGTGTTGTTGAATCATTTGTGTTCTAATGAGGGTGGACCAAAAGTTGTCTTACAGTTGTTTCACGTTTTAGATCTGTGCATTTTGTTTAAGCTATAGATGCCAACTATGTATTGTAACTGGGAGGCTAGGCAGTGAATAAGTTAAGCGTGTCTGTTTTTTTTATCTAATTGCAATTAGCTGTTTGGAGGTCTCGGTAATTATCCAAACCATAATTATTAACCAGTATTAATAAGCCTATTTTTGGACCAACCTGTTTAAGTTGTTAAAAGGTTTATAATTTACTAATAACATCTAGGAATGTACAGGATTTTTTTAAATAGTTTAGAACATCAATGCTAGCTTCCTTAGCCCGTGTATGGCCTTTTCCATTTTGTGTTAGCATTAAGCAAGCTGACTTTTGTAAGAAAGTTATGTGGTTTGGTTAAATACACAACGTGTAACTGTCTGTTTTATGTTTAGTTTTACAGTAAACTTCCACTGAGAATGGCAATAAACAGTGTGAAGAAAGCATTAGGGCCCTTTTTTTTTTTTTTTTAAAGAATTGTTCACTAACAGCCAAACTGCCACTTGTTGTGACAGTCACTGAAACCATCTTGCGTTCTTAACTTAAATTTTTGCTTGCAACTCAAGTCATAAAAAAATAAAATAAAAAAATCATCCGGACAACAGCTTAGATTTCGGAAAAACTTGTAAGTCAGGTCACTCGTAAATCGAGGTATCACAATAAATGAATCCGTCTGAGGGTACACAATCCACAGCCAAGAATCAATTTTCTGGTTGTATCATGGCAAGGTCGTTAAGGTACAAATGTTTGAGCTCTTATTATATACAAGCTAAAGATGCTATTGTGCTAACTACGCTGCTAACTAAATTCCAAACATACATTTGATGACATTTGAGATTCGATGACTATTTCCGCTCCATTACAAACTGCTCACTGCTTGTCTTTTCTATTCTATAGCCACCAATCTATTGTATGTGTAAACACTTCACGCCATGCCACATTTTCTTTTATTTATTTTTTAATATGTTTTTTTCATCCTTTATTAGCCCAATTCTGATTCATCCGATTTTGCTTCTGTCTGTGCTCACCCTCCCTCCAAAGTCCCTGGAGTTTATTTTAACCTCCTTGGCCACTTCTCTTTCACTCCTTACGGCCCCTCATACGGCACTCACACCTGCCAACACACACATATGTGCACTGCATGTACACACTGTATTTCCTTTCCAGCCTTCCTTGAAACACACACACACAAGCACACACAAAAGGAGGAGTGCAGCAACTGCTCGTGTGATGGAGACAGATAATGTTCCCTTCCTTATTTATTTAATTAATCTCAGATAGATTTAATGTTGCTGCGTGTGGCTATTATAGAGGATAGAAGATTTGAACATGTTAATGACCACACATTTCCATTAGGGCATATTGTATATCATTAGTCCACACATGCATCCACGGACTATTGACAAAAAATTAGTTACGCACCGCAGCATTATCAATTAATGACTAGTCTACAAGAATATAAAATTTGCTAAAAAAAAAAAATACCATTTTGTACAGACCAGGGTGCTAAAATAAAAAAATGTCCACAATAAAGGAGCTATAGAGTTTTAGCACCCAAAAAATACACTAAATGTATTCAATGCAGTCTAGAGCAGTAACTAGTAATCAGAAGCAAATAAGTGCAATTTGAAACATTTTTATGTATTTGATATCATGCGAATGACTTGATATGACCGCAATCATGGTTGTTTTTAACCCAATGGATTGACCTTCCAGTCATCTGGGCTGAGGCCTAAATGTGTTCAGATGAGGGCAGCATTTTCCCATTTTAAGGCTGCATGAGGCCTAGTAGCAGTAGGTCTCTAACCCTGCTTGGTAGCAACTGGCTTCTCCCCCTGGAAACCCCACCCCACCAGCAGCAGCAGCACCCCCATGGGTCCGTGTGCTCCTTATACGGCCCTGAGGAGTGCCCGCGAGCCTCTACAGGAAGTCAAAGCGACAGTTCCAAATATGGCAGGCGCTCCTCTTTGTCGTTGGGGGCGCGCCGCGCTGTCACTCATGAGACCCCTGAAACCTGATGGATGGCCGTCACAGACTCCACACCCCCAGCCCAACTCCCACTCGCTAGCCCCCAGGCCCCGGCAGCATCCAAATATGGCAGAGGGCCGGGATGGGTACCTTTGTGAATGACAGAGGTTGTGTATATAAGCTGACCTGCCAGCTTGGAGGACTGTAGCTGGTTCAGCAACAGCACTGGTTGGGTCATTCTCTCCAAGCCGCAGACACTCCCCTAAGGTAAGCCGCCAACAGCAGGACTCCTGGGAGCCACACATCCGGGATTGGGTACACCACACTGGGGGACACATTTGGGATAGAACCGCTGTGGAGCAAACAGTATAGGGAAAAGGAAATAGAATGGTCATTTAATGTTGAATCTTTTTGAAAGAATAATTATATATCCTGTTCTGGTAACCCCTGATAGGACAAGCCGAAAGTCAAAACAAAATAAACTAATTATACTCACCATTACTGAATGCCGTGATCTAAATAACGAGCGCGACATTTGTAGTTTTATTTTAACAGTTGATCATATTCAGACAATATCAGTGCATTCAACCATTATGAAATTGCAGCAAAGCTTGTAGTCATAGATTTTGCAATATATATTTTGCTGTTTTAACATAATTAGTATATACCCTCTGATTGACTGGCGACCAGTCCAAGGTGTAGTCTGCAGTTCGCTTAAAGTCAGCTGGGATAGGCGCCAGCTCCCCGCGACCCTGAACAGGATAAGCGGTATAGAAAATAGACAAATAACTAGTCTATTTAGTAATATTCAAAGTTGGCGTTAGACATACCACTGTAAACTTTCCCTACAGTTTTAGCGATCTGTAACTAAAAAAAAAAAAGTCGTCTTTGTTAATTAAATGCATCTACACTCTGATTTTTTATTGTTAAAAGCCAAACATATGGTATAATATTGGTTCTACTTCACATCAGCAATCTATCCAGTGTCAAATGTTATTAGGAAATAGAAGGTACATTTTCTATTTCAATCATGTTCGCTCAATTTTAGCTACAGTATTTGTCTAAATCTTTCTTTAAAAAAAACTAAACAGTGTCTAGTGTTTTTTTTTTTTTTTTTAATCAAAACGCATTCACACTTGTTTTTCCTTAGACAAAAGGCCAAAAAATAAGATATTGCTTCAACTCAATATCGGCAATCTGTCTATCTAGTGCCAAATATTAGGCAATATAACATTTTAAACTTCAAATGTCAAAAAATTGCCACATTATCAGAGACAGTGATTGAATGTGAATGTGATTTCATTGTAATAACCATCTAGTGAGTCTATATTGAAGTTCACGTCATGCATATTGATTAGTTTGGAGTGGCTAAATGGTTGTGTTATAGTGCTTTCACAGTGGTTTAGCACTTTAGAGCATTTAACTCAACTAATTTGGCGCATAAAGTTAGGCCTGGCTGTTATTATTTTCACACATATTACCAGAGTGTATTTCAGTGTAAGGACTTACCTTAATTACCATTTTTCGCCCTCGAAATTGTTTTAGCCACCATGTGTGACGACGATGAGACTACCGCCCTCGTGTGCGACAACGGCTCCGGCCTGGTGAAGGCTGGCTTCGCCGGAGACGATGCCCCTAGGGCCGTGTTCCCCTCCATCGTGGGCCGCCCCCGTCACCAGGTAAGCACGGCCCGAGCTATTAGCAGCCGCCATAAACACACATACAAACGATAGGTAACCGTTTAGAATGTAGAGGGACACAGTTCACGTTTTAATAATAATGTTATGTTAATATTAATTACGGAAATGTGGCGATTAGAGAAATTAACGTGAAGGGGACAAGCCTCCCGATGAGGAAGTATAATCACGTGACTTGTCGAAGCCAATCAGGAATGACAGAATCAAGCTAATTAAATACTGGTGTGCTGTCATGGTCGCTCTTTCTGTATTATTATTTTAATATAAAATCATAATTTTTATCTTTTAATGAAAAAATACTTGTAATGTACAGCAATCAATTATTTTCGTTTGAAAAAAAAATTTAAAAACGTGAAATTTCGTTTATATATATATATATATATATATATATATATATATATATACTGTATATTTATCATCGTCGTTTCCTCTCCGATTGAATAATCTTGGCGAAACACGAATATATCGAGTTTTCCCTTATAGTAACAACATTCTTTTTATGCATGAGTGCATCTCATAAAAGTCTCCTTTATTTTGGAGCATGAGGTATCTTATACTGTAATGTGAGGCCAGCTGGGTGTAAAGTCATATTATCCTTTATTGCACCGATGTGGTATTTGCCTCCTTGAGATATAATTAGTCCCATGTGAGGTGACCTGCGTCGTTATTTGGCAACTTTGCGCAATGATCACCATGCGCACCAGGGGAGAGGAATCCATTAAAGAGCAAGGTCATTCTGCTTCCATTACCCGTGCAGACGTTTGTTTTCCTCACCCATTGTTCTACCCCCCCCCCCCCCCCCCCCCTTCAGGGTGTCATGGTCGGTATGGGTCAGAAGGACTCCTACGTCGGCGACGAGGCTCAGAGCAAGAGAGGTATCCTGACCCTCAAGTACCCCATCGAGCATGGCATCATCACCAACTGGGACGACATGGAGAAGATCTGGCACCACACCTTCTACAACGAGCTGAGAGTGGCCCCCGAGGAGCACCCCACCCTGCTCACTGAGGCCCCCCTCAACCCCAAGGCCAACAGGGAGAAGATGACCCAGATCATGTTTGAGACCTTCAACGTCCCCGCCATGTATGTGGCCATCCAGGCTGTGCTGTCCCTCTACGCCTCCGGCCGTACCACCGGTGAGACTGATGACACAGTAAATAACGCGCAACACACAGGAATCTACTATTTAACAGATCCACGTGTTTAATTTACACTGCAACATGTAGACCAAAAAGGCGTTGGGTTAATCAGCGCATTTTACGCACAGCTTTTACGCACGACTTTTACGCACGTGTTCTGTGACGTCATTTTACGAAACGGTTCACGCGCTCTTCCTCCTTCTAGGTATTGTGCTGGATGCTGGTGATGGTGTGACCCACAACGTCCCCGTCTACGAGGGTTACGCTCTGCCCCACGCCATCATGCGTCTGGACTTGGCTGGTCGCGATCTGACCGACTACCTGATGAAGATCCTGACCGAGCGTGGCTACTCTTTCGTCACCACCGGTGAGTCAGCATGAACAAATAATAATAATAATAATAATAATAATAATAATAATAATAATTGTTCGGGGAATCATAGCTGATTAACACAGTGGCGCTGTGGTACAGCCTCATAAGTGTTATTATTCCACCCCCCCCCCCCCGAAAAAAAACAACAACAAAAAACATAAAAATATAACTACAAAACTCGTCATCTTTGCGCACTCGACAGCCGAGCGTGAGATCGTGCGCGACATCAAGGAGAAGCTGTGCTATGTGGCTCTGGACTTCGAGAACGAGATGGCTACGGCTGCCTCCTCCTCCTCCCTGGAGAAGAGCTACGAGCTCCCCGACGGTCAGGTCATCACCATCGGTAACGAGAGGTTCCGTTGCCCCGAGACCCTCTTCCAGCCTTCCTTCATTGGTACGGTCTGACAAGCTAAGCACCCCTACCCACTTCGAGCGTAGACCCTCCTCAGTCCTAACATTTGCTCTCGTTACCGCCACAGGTATGGAGTCTGCCGGTATCCACGAGACCGCCTACAACAGCATCATGAAGTGCGACATTGACATCCGTAAGGACCTGTACGCCAACAATGTGCTGTCCGGTGGTACCACCATGTACCCTGGTATTGCTGACCGTATGCAGAAGGAGATCACCGCCCTGGCCCCCAGCACCATGAAGATCAAGGTACATCATAAAATACGACTTGATAGACATACCAGGAAAACCACACATACACATTTCTTTTGAAAATCATGAATTATTATTTGAACACTTATTTGACAATGTGCTTGAATGTATGCAAATAAATCAAACTATACTTAGATACGGATTCAATTAAAATGTACACTAATGCACATAGTTCCATAATTGTAAGCATTTTAAAACAAACAGTTCTTATAGAGTAAATGCAAATGTTTTGTGCTTGAAAATTAAATACAACTAAACTGTACTTAAACATATATACACTAGACTTGAAAAGTAAAGGCAATACTTTACACGAAACATAAAAAATAATATATTTTTAAGTTAAAACGGACTGTACGTGTCGCTACAAGCTTTAATGTAATATTTTTGATTGTATTTCATCTTTTAAATGTATTTGATTTGAATTCATTGATTCTGTCGCATATCACTAGAGGGAGCCCACGTACCACTGGTTGTACATGGAGCCAGGCAAGAATCAATGTACTAGACCACAGATGTCAAACTCAAGGCCCGGGGGCCAGATCCGGCCCGCCACTTGATTTTATGTGGCCCGTGAAGACAAATCATGTGTGTCAACTTCCATGATTCTTGTTCAAATCTGCACCGAAATTTAAAATAGCCATATATCATAAATGATAATGTTGAGGCACTGCAAGCATTTTTGTGTTACCAAAAATGAGCAATAGTTGAAAAACCCATTACCCTTGATTTCTGATTCCAAAAGTAGTTCATAAATTTCGTGTGTAAATATGATGAGGCAATTAAAGATTTTTATGGTTTCACAGTCATAACGACCCTCTGAGGGAAACCGTAACTACAATATGGCCCATGACAAAAATGAGTTTGACACCCCTCTACTAGACAATTACTGCATTCCAAAAACAACCGTGACAAGTTTATGGATACATATGTCACAATTTAATTAACCCTATTAAGTGTAAAAAAAATTTTTTTTTTTTTTTTTCAATTACCAAAGGAAAAACAACACACTTTCTAGTGGGGAATTGCCTCAACTGACCCTAATCTAGTGTCCCTCAGAGTCTTCTTTATAATTTTAGGCAGAAATGACACATTATTAATAACTTCCCTTATATTGTATTATGTATATTGTAGAATATTGTTTATGTACAGAAGGACAGCTTACTGAGAAGTACAAAAGTGAGTTATTTGTGGCACTGTGAAAAATGTTCACTTTTGGGCCCCACCACTTCTGTGCCGTAAATTGGATGGTGGTGATGAACATTTGATGCCGACCCATTACTAATTGGTTTTCCCCCACCCTCTCCTTCACCCAGATCATTGCTCCTCCTGAGAGGAAATACTCCGTCTGGATCGGTGGCTCCATCCTGGCTTCTCTGTCCACCTTCCAGCAGATGTGGATCTCCAAGCAGGAGTATGATGAGGCAGGCCCCAGCATTGTCCACAGGAAGTGCTTCTAAGTCCCTCGTCTGCCCCGGCTTCTCCATCCTCTCTGCCACCAACTTTTCGGGAATCGAGTGAGGGCGAGAAGCAGGAGAATCAACCTCTGCGGCACGGCAACACTCTGCTGTCAATGGACTGCCTGTCTGTGCTCCTTGACCTCCTTAACTATGCATTGTTTCAACAAATGTGCATATTTTGTAGCTGTCTGTTGCCTGTGTTGTACGGAGAAAGGCTGTGAAAAAAAACACCGCTGAACCATGCATCCAACCAAAAAAAACTTTAATAAAAAAATAACAACAAAAACATGTTGCCCAACACATGTGAATGTAAGTGTATATACATATTAATAATTTATTAAAGTCCATTATTTGGTACTTTTGACCCTGCTTTATTATTTTATAACAGATGACAAGGCAAATATAATGATAGTTATCATGGCAATGTCACCAAAGGGGAAAACCACAGAGGGACACTAGAAATCAAGCAAAATATTCACCAAGGGTCAAAAGGGTTGAAAAACTGTAAACATGTAAGGTATTAGTCTATTAGGGGATGACTGGGTGTCATCTATCATAGCTGGGAGGAGGAGAGGGTCTCTCTTCCATTCCTATCAACCACTGCGGTCAGGTCGCAGGGTCCAGTGAAAGGCGAGTCCTTCCTTCCGAGTCTGACTTGCCAAGAATGTGCCCAGACAGCAGAAGCAGGGTCAGCTCCGTTTTGGGCTCTGACTGGATGACGGACACTCGACACCTTGAGTCCCGCACGACACTGTGAGCGGACCTGGGCCATCTTTAGGCAAAAAGAGAACCTGTAGGACACAGCGGGGCCACCCACCAATCCTATACTCCTTATAAAGTACACAACTTTAGCTACAGGTTTGATTGGATGGACTCACTGGGGGGTGTAAAGATATCCAGTATCTATGCCAGTGACGTATAGTGACAGGCTGAACAATTTAACGTGATTCCACTGGACGGCCGGAGGTACATTCATTCAGTCATTTGCCGTACCGCTTATTCTCACTAGGGTCTAGGGTCGCGGGCGTGCAGGAGCCTATCCCAGCTATCTTCGGGGGAGAGGCGGGGTACACCCTGAACGGGTTGCCAGCCAATCGCAGGGCACAACCATTCACACTCACATTCACACCTACGGGCAATTTACAGTTTTCAATTTTGGGGATGTGGGAGGAAACCAGTGTACCCGGCGAAAACCCACACAGGCACGGGGAGAACATCTAAACTCCACACAGGGGAGGCCGGATTTTAACCCGGGTCCTCAGAACTGTGAGGCAGATGTGATAACCAGTTTCACCGCTTTCACAACAGGCTGCACAAACAGCCTCGTTCTAGCCTACACATTAATGCACACCATATCAGTAGTTAGTAGTAGGTAGCTTCCTGTCTTAATTAACTTGACATAGTAAAACAGTATACAGCTATGGTTGGACTGATACATGTATGCGTAAGTACTTTAATCAGGGATTCATGCAAATGTTGAAAGGGAAGGTCAACATTAGACCTAAATATTTAAATACCTAAATATAAATATACTTAAAACGTGCTCTGTGTGTATTCATTCATTCATGTATAGATTAGGGACACGTCATGTACACAAATTGAACTTTATATTGTAGCCAGTCAGTAGGTAGCAGTTGTTCTCATTTGTTGCGTTCACACTTAACTTATATTGCTTAAACGAGCACCAAAGCCAATTGTTGCATGTAACCACTGTAAACCCCTGTGCTTATTCTGCTTTATTTATACCACTCCAAATCATTATCACTGCTCGGGCCACATGCATGGCTGACAGTGACACCTCGCCCACCTGTTGTTGCTGCTGCTGCTGCTGGGGTGTGTTTGGCTTTTTTAAAGAGACGACTCCGACTGGGCGGTGCTAAGGAGGAGCTTTACAAGCAGGCGGGATCGACATGAACGCCATCTGTCCCCTGCTTCCGTGAAACCCTAGCCTAGTGTAAGTATAACCAACCGTGCACCGATTTAGAGTCTTAGCCAGTCGGATTTTCGACTGTAATGTTCTCGGGTGCTGCCAGAAATAATAATACGATCTCAACGAGACTGACAGCATGTCTTCTTTATTTATTTTTATTTTCTTTAAACGTACGTGGTCAGGTGATAATCTGCACTGAGATCTCTATAAATACCACGAACACCCAAATTTAGGCCATTTGTAGATACACGGTTTATTATGGCACGCATTCACATTCAGTTCTTCCTGTTTCGCATAACTGCGTCATTGCCCATGTTTTGTCGGAGACGACGCGTTGCAGTATAAAATATGTATTAATTTACAGAATGCGGCTTTTACTGTATTGTGGAATAATTCTTTAGCTGGCCATTTAAATCAGTAGCCAATCAGAGGAGGTGGCGGTTACGCTAGTCACTCGCGACGCGTTGCCTGTCATATTATTTTCTACTATTCTTAATTCATACTCATTCTATTATGTTATAGTTGCTAATAGTCACATATGATATTATTATTTTTTTCAGGCTAAGACATTTAATATTTTCAGACTCACGGTTATATCCGGTCAAAGGCGGAAGTAGGCGGGGCCTACATCTCAAACCTGCTCCGTCATTGGTTGAAAGCCTCCCAAATGTTTTGGTTTAAATAAATGGCTGCGAAGCTCGACTCAACGACAGCGATAATAATAATAATACGAACTCCGCTTTCTATTCTACGAGCGCAATTGACACAAGAAGGAATAAGAAGGAATCGCACGTGATTAATTGCTCGACCGTCTATCGGCGCAGGGGAAGAAGATGGTGACCAAGAGGATCCGCTCGGAGTACATGAAGAAATTTAAAGACCCCAAATGGGAGACTTACGCGAAATGTTACGAAGAGATGCTGAAGTACAGGCTGGCTCGCAGACTCTTGGAGCAATCACACAACCCCTGGTTCTGGAGTGGATCTGACAGTGACTCGGATTCCGTGGGAGGAAATTCACCTCAGGCCAGCAGGAGTCAGGCTCAGTGTTGTGGGAAAGGTGATGACCCTGCAGGGACCCAGCTGGAAGAGTGCCAGGCGGCCGAGGCTGATGTACCAAGACTTCCTGTCATGGAGAAGGACGAACATGGTAATATTGGGATTAAAACCTCAGAAGTGGGATGTATGATTGCTGTCAGTGTACACATTATTAAGTGGTTTATCTTTTCTGTTAGATCGCCATGCTCAGGGGGTCAGAGAGTCATGTGCACCAGAGAAGGAGAGAGGCCAGCAGAGTGACAGTAAACACAAAAGTGTTGCTCACAGGGAACCACAAACGGGTATTTAAAGAGATCATATACTCGTTCATGACCCACACAAGATACTGACATGCAATATGTAGGGGGAAAAAAAGCTATTTTTTGATTGACACCGTCAGAGAGGTATACATGCAACAAGTTTGTTACTTTGCTTGTGATTTTTGTGGTACTGAGCTGCCTTGCATCATACCGTTTTTTTAACATTTCACCCCCTTGCCTTGTGGCTAAGTGATTTAACCAAAATATTACAAACAGCTCCCAGTGTGATTGAGTGCAGTTGTACACCACTGAAAGCTGCCACCTCAGTAATAACCAAAGAAAAAATAATTGATTTGATACAAGATCTTGGATTGAATCTCAGATACAATTAAAATGATTCATACCTTCGGTCTGGAAATGAAATGACACAAGAAAAGTCACAAATGACGAAGAAGTTAACCATTCAACAAATGAAAATTGACTCAAAATGTGGCCAATCTTTTCTTTCTTTTTTTTACTGAACTTTACTTGTATAACATTTGACGTTCTATGCTACTTCTATATGTTAAGTGTCTAAGCCTGAGCCAGAACAAGAACCTGCAGGTTCACAGATGCAGCAGACAAAGCCACAGAGACTTTCCAGGTTTACATGCGGCCGACGGGTCAAACCTGCACTGGCGCGGCCTCCGACTGAGGACAGCAATCATCCTTTTGCTCTGTATGCTTCTGGTGAGAAGGATGCAGACATTGCGGGCAGAAAGACGCACAACGTCCGACCTGCTGCTTCGACCGATCAGGTAATCCAAAATCAATGATTTATTTAATCATTGATTTTGACATCTTCGATATCCAGCTTGTGGTCCACAACGCCCCCAACCACAGACATCTTGCTTTGTCTCAGAGCAAATTGGTAATGCAATAGCTGAGCGAAAGAGGAACAAGGCCTACTTTCTTATCTTCAAACTAAAACCAAATATTATATGAGGTTATAATTAACAGAGAATAAATTTTCTACGTGGAAAGAAAAATATTTTTTGAACAATTTACTAGTACACTCTTTGACTTCACTAGTAATGCAGAAATGTTGTACAATAGTGTAACATAGTAGAAGAAAAGAGAAACCTAACTCGTCGGCACTATGACCTGACAAGTAGGACAATTCTACAGTAGCAGGACAACTAACATGTTACTAGTGAGGCAAAATTATGCACTAGTTGACAACTGTTTCCTACTAGCACTACTAGTGAAGTGACTAGATGTTGACGAATACTACTAGTAAACCGATAAATGTGAACTACTTGTGGTAGTACTGCACAGATGTCAAATAGTGCACAGTTTTTCCTAATTGGTAACGTAATTAACGTACTAGTATGCCAAACTGGTCCTACTAGGTGATATCAAAGAGCCTACTATTCCCCCCCCCCCCCCCCCCCCCGCCCCCCAGTTAACTTGTAGTGCTTGTACATGTGCACTGAATTGTCGAAATAGTGAAGACAAAGAGCGTACTACTACATGGATGTCAAGGTGGATATAAATGATATTAAATAAATGCTCCAATGACTTTCCACCATATAGCTAGAGATGCAGAACTTGCCCTTTATGTTCCTTGTAGATCCATGCGTCCGCTCTAAGGGCAAAGTCCAGACGGGAGGCAGAGCGACAGGTCCAGACTCAGCGATACGGGCGGCGCAGAACCAAGTCGGCCGATATAGACAAAGCCAGAAAGACGGTTCAGCCTGAGTTTAACCCTTGGCTCACTGAGTACATGCGCTGCTTCTCTGCACGCTCTCGATGAAACACAAACACACTTAACAACACAAAGCCATTATTGGCCAACACATTAATTGGCTAGTAGGCTATCATTGAAAGTCACTCGGAAAGACTTAAAAAGTGGCGGTGACAATGTAATCCTAATGGAAACATCTAGAAATTTAGATGTAGAGTCAGCTCTTTAGGAATCTTAAAGCCATACTTGGATCCAGTCCCTTTAAACACATGCTGAATAAGAGGGGGCGACTATTTCTTTACTATTAATGGACTAGTAGTGGTTCGCATGCCTGGTTTAGGGTTTGATTCTCAGCTCCAGCCTTCCCGTGTCGGGTTTGCATGTTCTCCCCGTGCTTGCGTGGGTTTACTCCAGCTTCCTCCCACATTCCTAAAACATGCTTGTTCGGGTTATTGAAGACTAAATTGTCCATCGGTGTGAATGTGAGTGTAAATGCTTGTTTATGTATATGTGCCTTCTGATAGATGGCAACCAGTCCAGGGTGTAAAGTCGGCTAGGATAGGCTCTAGCTCACCCGCAACCCTAATAGGATCAGCGCTCTAGAAAATTATACTCCAAGACTGATTGCAATGTGACTTTGTCATTAGAATGTGATCAACACAAAAAATGTGCATCCCTTATCGAAAACGTTTTAAGACCATTGTTTTTTTTTTGTGTTTGACATACAAAAATGTCTGACAGTTTTACCCATTGCTGTTGTAGATGAACTGGTGATATTTTTACAATTGATGTAATGTGCATGGATGCTAATCACTCTCCCACTTTTTCCTAAGGTCATCTGATGACTGTGCGTGAGAGATACTGCCAGTGTTGCAGTGGTTATATTCAGTGCTGTTTTACGTACTAGCTTATCAGGTGTTTCAACCACGAATGTTGAATTGATTCATCAGAATTGTAATTTAAGACATTTAAGGTTTATGAGGCCAAAATTGAATCAAATTCATCATAAAGTGGATATTAGGCCAAATAATCTCTAATGGTAAAACATTTAGCCCACTTGAAGGGCTAACTCAGATCTGTGCCATACAATGAAATTGAAGTGAGTTGAGGCCAAAATAATTGTGATTTTGTTGTTGAGCATTAGGTTTTACTGCACGTTTAATGTAACTGAAACAGTATAATTCTATAAATATAATTTAGAATAAAGATGTGAAATTTTGTGCAATATGAAGACACTGGAAATAGTGTGAAGTTGGACAATCTCAAAGCTGAATCTTAAAGTTTGTTCCTCTTTTGCTTTACTTCTTGTTGATAGATGCTCTTTTTTCAGTGAAGAATGTTCATTTATATTACAGTAGTAAAATAGAGCAGCAGATATTCAGTCTGCATTAAAAGGTTTGGTTTAATATACAAGTTAGATGTTTTCTTTTTTTCCTTTCTCCATCTTCTTGACATTAATACAACTTACTCATGATAAAAGCAATGTTACAACAACACGTAAAAGTTCCATATTTTTTGTCATGTTTACCTTTTAAACTTTCAATAAATGCTGTTTACACCAGTCGTGTTTTTGTGTACCCACCAGGTTATAGTTTTTTACAGTGAAAAACAACAAACAGAATTTGCAAGTAAATTATAGATTTGTACTTTTTTATTTTAAAAACATATGCTTTGTCATACACAATAAATTAAAAATTAATGATATTCCTAGTGAGAGAAAAGCAACGTGAATAAAATATAAATTCAGGAAATTAATCGATGACACAAATGTAAGAAAACCTGGTATTGAGCAGACAATGCCACCATCAGATTGACAACATTTATATAATACTCTTAATTTGTAATTCTCTTCTTGGTGTGCTATAAAGTTTCCATAACAGGGTCAATGTACAAAAAATGCTGATAATCAAATAGCATGTATATCAAAATATAAGAGGCCATAGCTAAACTCAAATTAAATCTTAAGAAAATTAAAACAAAAAACACCTTTGGGGGCAAATTTAAACACCTCAGGCAAACAGGCAGTGAGCCATTTTGCAAACAATTGATGAAAAATACATTTGATTGATTGATTTGATTGATTGCCCCGTCGCCCCACCCCGCAACAGTCAAGTCAGGTGTCATGTAATCAAGCAACACAGAAAGTGAGGGACATTTTTGTTTAAATTCTATGGATGAAGCATGCTACAGTGTCAGATATGTTGCTTATGCTAAATAATGATTGAGTAATGTACTGTATTTAATCTACACATCAGTTAGATAAGGTGTAGTAGGATAGAAGTACATTAGTGAGTGCATCTACACCCGATGCCAACCATTTACAAAATATACAATCGGCTGTCCATCCATACTGCTTGTACATACCATAGCTTGATATGATGATAACAATACATGGGACAATGACGCACGCATGAATAACTTGATAATTAAATCATCTGATAGTTTAGGAAAACATGCGTCAAGCTCTATATACAGGTTCACTGTACAGTGTAGAAGATGCTTCCACGAAGGGAGGTGCAGTTATATGGGTCAGTGGAAATGGGAGTGAGATGTAAACAGCAAGAGAGGAGTCATGTGCCAATTACAGGTGAGCTGGCACAGTTACAAAGATGCCAGTTGTTCTACCTCAAAGGCAAGAGGCGTAGAGAGGGTTCGCTCCAAAATGGACGCAGTACGGTGACCAAGGGGCTCTGTTAATGGGAGTGGCCGGCTGGGAAGGCTTCTTGGGTTCCTGGCTGGTTCAGCCATGGCAAACAAAGGTTCCGCGTAAAGGAGTCACCAGAAGAGTTTTAGGTCCCACCCGGCTGTTGGTGTCTTCAGTAACTTCTCTGAAACACACAAACACATAGACAACGAGCATGACTGTAAACAGCAAGCACATAAAAACCAAATACATATTCCCACTTCAAGGTGGGTCCTCATTTTACGAGGTTATGGACGGCGTGCAATAAATTAGTTTGTGCAGTGGCGTAAGAATACGTCAACATGCGGCTCAGTTATCTTTTGATTTAACTTACAACCCCAATTCCAATGAAGTTGGGACGTTGTGTTAAACATAAATAAAAACAGAATACAATGATTTGCAAATCATGTTCAACCTATACTTAATTGAATACACTACAAAGACAAGGTATTTAATGTTCAAACTGATAAACTTGTTTTTAGCAAATAATCATTAACTTAGAGTTTTATGGCTGCAACACGTTCCAAAAAAGCTGGGACAGGGTCATGTTTACTACTGTGTTACGTCACCTTTTCTTTTAACAACATTCAATAAACGTTTTGGGAACTGGGGACACTAAATATTGAAGTTTTGTAGGTGGAATTCTTTCCCATTCTTGCTTGATGTACAGCTTCAGCCGTTCAACAGTTCGGGGTCTCCGTTGTCGTATTTTACACTTCAGAACTGCTCTAAGTGCAAGAGGACTCTGCATCTTTTTGCACAATTGTTTTTTTGTCAATGTCTTTATGTCCCCAAAGTGTTCTGTAAATTGACTGTCTGTTGTACTAGAGCGGCTCCAACTACCGGAGACAAATTCCTTGTGTGTTTTGGACATACTTGGCAAATAAAGATGATTCTGATTCTGATAATGCGCCACACATTTTCAATGGGAGACAGGTCTGGACTGCAGGCAGGCCAGTCTAGTACAGAGACTCCTTTACTACGAAGCCCACGCTGTTGTAACGCGTGCACAATGTGGTTTGGCATTGTCTTGCTGAAATAAGCAGGGGTGTCCATGAAAAAGACGTTGCTTGGATGGCAGCTTATGTTTCTCCAAAACCAGTAAGTACCTTTCAGCATCAATGGTGCCTAAACAGAGGTGTAAGTTACCCATGCCATTGGCACTAACTGAGCCCCAAACCATTACAGATGCCGGCTTTTGAACTTTGCGTCCATAACAGTCCGGATGGTTCTTTTCCTCTTTGGCCCGGAGGACACGACATCCACAATTTTCAAAAACAATTTGAAATCTGGACTCGTCAGATCACAGAACACTTTTCCACTTTGCATCAGTCCATCTTAGATGAGCTCGGGCCCATAGAAGCGGGCGCCGTTTCTGGGTGCTGTTGATAAATGGCGTTTGCTTTTCATAGTAGAGTTACAAGTTGCACTTACGGATGTAGCGCCGAACTGTATTTACTGACATTGGTTTTCTGAAGTGTTCCATGTGGTGATATCCTTTACACAATGATGTCGGTTTTTGATGCAGTGCCGCCTGAGGGATCGAAGGTCACAGGCATTCAATGTTGGTTTTCGGCCTTGCCGCTTACATGCAGTGATTTCTCCAGATTCTAGATATTATGGACCGTATATGATGAAATCCCTAAATTCCTTGCAATTTTACGTTGAGGAACATTGTCCTTAAACTGTTCGACTATTTTCTCGCGCACTTGTTCACAAAGAGGTGAAGCTCGCCCCATCTTTGCTTGTGAATGACTGAGCAATTCAGGGAAGCTCCTTTTATGCCCAATCATGGCACTCACCTGTTCCCAATTAGCCTGTTTACCTGTGGGATGTTCCAAACAAGTGTCCTAACTTCATTGGAATTGGGGTTGTATATTCAAAGCTTAGAAGTGTTTTTCAAACAAATATGACTTTACTACTGCATTAGTGTAGGTTAGTGACAGGCTACAGTTATGATCGGACTTACAAATTCATGTGAAATGGAGCTTTGTTGTAAATTGAGGACTCCCTGTACATGCTTACAGTACAAGTAGAGCAATACAATACCTGGGAGCTTACTAGCAGCCACACTCCTGGGTGCCCTGTGGCTGAGCGCGGCGGGGGGAACGGAGCTGGCGCAGTGCAGCATCCCCGTACTGGATGCCAGATCCCATCCTCTCTGGATCCAACTCCCCTAAGAAAAAGAGAGAGAAGAAATCAATGGATCTTCCCGCACATAAGAACATAAGAACAAGAAGCACTTCAGTTGTCCCCCTCGGCGGCAAATCAAGATCACATGAATCATTAACTGATATACTGTACAGTCAACCCTCGCCGATTTGCCATTCTCACCTACTTGTGAATTGTTCTGTAGAACATAATTAAAACTATTCTCTGAAACATGCACCTATTTGCCTCATTCGTTTTTATAAATAGGTTTGTTACTTTTTTTCAAACTGCATAGAAGACAATGTGATGTAATGATGTAAAAAAGATGTAAATACTAAATAGAGTGGTAAAGTCAACCACAGGTGAGATTTTTGATTGATTGATATCTTCAGGACTCATAAAGTCGAAAAAACTATATGTGGTGAATATGTCAAGTCTTGTGCCAGCCAAAACACCACCAATCTGAAAGAAAATTTTAAAAAATGCATATGGTTAAGGTGTATTTTTTACTATGAAAGTTAAAGTTGCATCAAAAATGCCACAAAAAATGTCTGTCATGTATTTTTTTTAAAAGCCTGCCTAATTTGAATGAATAAAGAAATCACTATGTATGTGAAGTAAGGGTCTGAAATCATGAAAAGGGCCCTCCCGCTCATGAGCTGCAAAACTGTGTGGGCACGTCCGCTGAAGGCGCTTGAGACACCCCTTCACCTGTCAATCAACTGCATTTGTACGCTGTGTGCTCAAGTGTCTGTAGACAAAGACTGGCTGAATAATGTGTGCCACTGTGGTTATGCTGAATAAACAAGGAACTTTCCCGTGTCTCTGTTATGTGGGGGCAGTGGCGGAAATTGTCATGTGTGAAGTGTGCGACCACACAGGGCAGCCGATGTATAATGGCACATCAGTTTGTGCTATGATGTCATTCAGGCAAGTATGCTAGCTAACACTATTAATGAAACGCCTGTTTGTGTTAAAAAAATAATAACTACAGAATAGTTATTATGTAACATGGGTTCATGATTGTGTACATGCCAGATGCATGGCCTTGGTGCTTTATAATCCTCTCCATTTTAAGTGCTTTGCCACCATCTTGTGGAAACTATACGCAATCACAAACCCCTTTTGGTGGGGAGCATCAATTATTTACAGATTTTTCCCTTCGGAAATGACCGTGGGGTCAGTCCCTATCCCCCGTGAATAGTGGGGCAGTTACAGTATATAATCGGCAGTCAAAATTCATTTTACTTTTATACATAAATTCATTTCGAAGTCTGTATTTTTTTTAGTAAAAGTTAAAAAAAAAAAAGTTGAATCAGGACTTTGAATTTCCATCCATCCATCCATCCATCCATTTTCTGAGCCGCTTATCCTCACAAGGGTCGCGGGAGTGCCGGAGCCTATCCCAGCTATCATCAGGCAGGAGGCGGGGTACATCCTGAACTGGTTGCCAGCCAATCGCAGGGCACATAGAAACAAACAACCATTCGCACTCACATTCACACCTACGGGCAATTTAGAGTCTTCAATTAACCCGCATGCGTGTTTTTGGGATGTGGGAGGAAACCGGAGTGCCTGGAGAAAACCCACGCAGGCACGGGGGGAACATGCAAACTCCCCACAGGCGGGGCCGGGGATTGAACCACAGTCCTCAGAACTGTGAGGCAGACGCTCTAACCAGTCGTCCAACGTGCCGCCACTTCTAATTTTACAAAAAAAAAATTAAGCATCTGTACTTCTACTTGAGTACAGAGTGTGAGTAATTTTGCCATCTGTGCTGGCAGGGTCATCATGACAGGATTACTGCATGTGGGGCCCCTGTATGGTCACAGGAGGTTCATTGTATGGCTACTGTAAAGTCATTGAGGGGGTCATTAGATGGTCACAGGAGGGTGATTGGAGGGTCACTGCAGTAACGTCAGTATTTACGCCTGGAAATGAGGATGAGAGCTCCTACCTGATTCTATCTTGTTGAGAATTTTGCGCGCGCACTGCACAAAAGCCTCTTCAACATTCTCCCCAGTCAGAGCGCTGGTCTCCAGGAACATCAGCTCTGATAGACATACACACAAATTTTTTCATGAAAGATGTAGCACTCTCCCGCTGAATGCAATAGGAGCATGTATATACAATCAAAAGTTACTTCTGTCATATCAATTTACCGTTCTCCTGAGCGAAGCGTGACGCCTCCAGGAAGGTCACCTCTCTATCAGCATCCAAATCCTTCTTGTTTCCACACAGAATGATGACGATGTTCTGACTGGCCAGCATTCGGGCATCACTCAGCCACGTGGTGAGAGCGTTGTAGGTCTCACGACTGCAGGGGGGAGTGACACATGAACTCAGCGAGCAGACATCATACTCTAAAAAAAGCTTGTGATGTCTTTGAATTATCCATTCATCCATTTTCCGTACCACTTATCCTCACTAGGGTCGCAGCATGCTGGAGCCTAACCCAGTTGACTCTGGGTGAGAGGTGGGGTACACCCTGAACTGTTCACCAGCCAATCGCAGGGCACATATAAACAAACAACCAATCGCACTCACATTTACACATACGGGAAATTTAGACTCTTCAATTAACCCACCGTGCATGTTTTTGGGATGTGGGAGGATACTTGGAGAAAGCCTACGCAGGCACAGGGCAAGGCCGGATTTGAACCCGGGTCCTCAGAACTGTGAGGCAGATGTGCTAACCAGTTGTCCAGTGTGTCGCTCTTGGAATTAGTTAAATTAAATGATAGACAAAGGCTTGTTTACCTGGTGATGTCATAGACCAGCAGGGCCCCTGCTGCTCCTCTGTAGTAACTTCTGGTCACTGACCTTCAACGCACAATGAACATTTAGAATGCAGTACCATCCCAATGGAACTAAAAACAATGAAAATTAATTCAGTGTCATTAAAAACAAAGTTATAATTTAACATATTATTTTCCTATGAGTTGTTTCTATTACATATGCATTATAGTGTTTCAAATCCTGATTGTTTTCTAACCCAAAGAGGATTGGGGATAAATTTGCTGTGTCTGTCTCTCTTCAATCTCGATGAGAGCACTGTGCTGTAGGTTTGTTCCAAAATAATGGAAAATGACCTACCTGAACCTTTCTTGTCCAGCTGTGTCCCAAATCTGCAGTTTGACAATTTTGTTGACCACATTGATGATTTTAGAGCCAAACTCTACTCCAATGGTATGATTTGATTCATCCTTAACTGAAAAAAAAAAAGAAAATACAAAATGACAAATTATCAAACCAATAAAATGAATGATACATACGTATGTGTTATGCTTGGTTCAGAGCAAAAGAGAAGAGTAACTGTAGTTGATTTAAAATATTCATATTTAATATTATATTCATGTTGTGCTGATTAATTTAGCTTTTTCCAGCTATTTCAAACAATATCACAATAATGTAACAGCAACATATGGCAAATTAAAAAAAAAATTCCTACTTACATCTCTTCTCTATAAACTGATGCAGCAAACATGATTTGCCAGTTCCAGCATTCCCAATCACCAGGAATTTAAACAGGAAATCTGAGAAGAATTTTATTTTAGTTATTATTAATGCTAGTATCCTTAAAATCCAGCAGAAAGTACATTGTTATGGTTCATTAATACTGTACATCTTTAAAAGCATAAAGAAAGAAAAACAATACTACACGTGTTTGTGGTCATTTTTTTAACACAACAGCAAGTGCCTCAGTCACTTTTGAGGTATAGTACAACCCCAATTCCAATGAAGTTGTGACGTTGTGTTAAACATAAATAAAAACAGAATACAATGATTTGCAAATCAAGAGAAAGAGGGCCAAAGAGTAAAAGAACCATCCTGACTGTTTTGGATGCAAAGTTCAAAAGCCAGCATCTGTGATGGTATGGGGCTGTGTTAGTGCCAAATGGTATGGGTAACTTACACATTTGTGAAGGCACCATTAATGCTAAACAAACATGTTTTTGGGATGTGGAAGAGAACATGAAAACTCCACACAGACATGAGCCGATACTCGAACTCAGAACCACAGAACTGTGAGGCGGATGTACTGACCACTTAGTCAACATGTTGCTTTTAATGATTGTTAACGAAATTACATCTGCCGAGAGGACAGTTTAAGACATATCCAGTAATCTGTAAATGGTGATGCATCATCATTAGCTGATATAATTCACAAGTTAAAACACAATAATAATGCAGGAAGAATACAGGAAGCTAACATCCATGATCTTAAAAAGGGCACAGTAATCTATAAATAAAGACAGGAGTCATGGATAGGCTGACATTTCCAAACAAATGGGCTCCATACGTGAAGTCTTCAGACCAATGCATATAATGACGTATTTAACTGTGACTTTTGTTGCCATGGTATCTTTCAGGCCAGCATCCTTTTGCCAGCAGCTAGGTTAGCATGCCAGCTAATTATTTACAATGAGAAAAGAAATTGCCCCTTCGACACACCTGCCCCCTTTCCCATCTATTAGACTACATGACGGCGTCGACTGTGGCGACTTGACAAAACGGACACCTTACCGTAAGACTCCGACATCGCCGGTGTGGCGTTTTGTAACAGCTATTGTAATTCTTAGTGAGGATAGAGCTTGACAGATGGAGAGCTAAGCTAAGTAAGGAAAATAGTCCCGTTGATGATTTCCGCGGATTGCAACTGAGTTTCCCCACCGACTTCCCGTACGTGTTTTGTTATTTCAAAATAAAAGCTTATCGTCTCGGTAGTAGCTACAAATTGTATTACGTCACAAACCTTAATTTATCCAAAAGCCAAAGTTAAAAATATGGCGAGTCCAACTATTCTGTTAAAAAGACTAGGTTATACATGTGTGTTATAGAAATACGAGCGTGTATGTAAATTTCATGGCTTTCCGTTCGTGTTGTGTTACTTCAAAATAACAGATCATAACCTGGAGTCCTGTCATATTTGTTGCATTAATGTTCCATTTTCTCTGGTTAATTAGAATGGATTTAATAATTTTAATTAATAACAATTATTGATAAATTATATAAAATAATATAATTATAATAACATCAATGCACAAATATATGTATTTATTATTTATATTAATTTTGTATTTGTATTTTATTCATTTATCTCATTAAATAATGGCTAAGTTGATTTATTGTACATAGTGAAAGAAAATAGTTTTGTAAAAGGAACATTTTTACACATTCTTTTATTATTAAAAGAATGGCCAGTTCATTATAATTAAAGTTTTATAATGAATAATAACAGGATATTAATAAAATAATACATTTCATATATTTACCTTTTCCAGATTTTTAGTCATGTTCTATTTAATTTGTATTCTTTTCTTTTATTAAATAATTGGTCAATTAATTATAATAATATGATTTTGAAATAATACATTTACAAAATGAAAATGCATTATTATTTCAAGTTTTAAAATATATATATATATTGTACGCATTTTACACACACACACACGCACACACACACTGTTAACTGTTTAAAAATCAAATGTGGCCCTAAGACTACATTACATAATATTTCTCATGTTTGGGAATACGTGGCCCTAAGTGCTATGCATATTTAATGTTTTGCTACAATACAATTGCATTAAATCTTTAGAAACTTTTTTATCTAGTTTTATTTTATGTAAGAATTTGATTTAACTTACTGTATATGCAATACATTTTCATCAAATCATTATCGAAGCATGTTTTTTCCCCCGTTTTTCTTATATTCACACAGTGATTATGTTTAAACTGTGCATACTGTTACAATGGCTTACAATAATATTAAATATCTTTTTTGGTATAAAACCTAAAATCTGTCTTTTTTATTTTACTTCCCATCTTACAGTATTTTGTTGTTGATCACGATGGTGGTATTTGGAGCGCTAAGTATTTGTTTAGGTGGTACTTCAGGTGAACCACTGTGTTACTATACTATACTATACTATACTATACTATACCATACTATACTATACATTATTATATTGCCGAGCTCCGGGTCACCAGGTGGCAGTATGGTTCGGCTATCATACATGAACCGCCCATAAAAAACATAGAGAACGAAGACATAACGCGGCTAGTTTTGCTAGCTTCCAGCTAGCCCAGCAGCAACCTCAAATTAGCGAAACATGGCTGCCGTGCTCCCCCCGAGACCACCGTGCGACAGCAACCCCGCTACGCCCGGAGCACAATCCCTAAAGGTAGCGGCGGTTCTGCTGAGAAAAGGGGAATTACTAATATAATTGTTTCGGGAGGTCTGCTTCTTCCCATGCTACGCTAAAAGCTAATTAGCACCGTTTTGGCTGCCACTGTTGACGTATAGTATCTGCTCGTAGTATGCCTTTGTTTTTATCTCCACGTGATTGTGCCATGTTGGCTAATGTCAATATTTTGTACTTAATGGACTACAATATGTCAATTTTGTTCTTAGCGTCTGATGTTTTACTAAACAGTGGGTGATTAGAGTCTATTACTTTTCCACACAAACTGTGTTGTTTCTGCCGTTAATGCAGTGATACGTACCTGTAACAATATAGATGTTATTATAAGTTACTGAAGTTGTGCAAGTCTTAGTATGTCCACTGATTTACGAAGCTGTCTGTTCTGTTTAGTAATAAATCAATTAATAACCTCCCCATTATTAAATTTGAACCACTACATATATTACGTTATACTGCATTACAGAGTTGTTTGAGACGTTTGTTAAAATATATTTGTTACCAGTTGTGATTATCCTTGTTTTTTATTTTTTATTTTTTGTGTTTGAACCACTTGGTTCGCACCTAAACACATCTCAAAGGCACATGTATTACATTAGAAAAATTTGATGGCACACCACCAAAGTCAAAAAAAGTGTATCTACTGAAATAATAATGATCTCATTTCAGTTTACACACAATTATACTCTGTGTGAAATCTGGGATTGTTTATTTGAAGACAAACCTGATAAACTAATTTATCATTTTTTTTAAAAACAATTTTTATGCTTGGTAGTCATCCTTGAAATGCCCACCTCACATACAGTGGCTATAAAAAGCCTGCACACCCCTTTTAAAATGCTCTTGGGATTAAAAAAAAAAAAAAAAAAGCTTAATTGGACCACAACACATTTTTCACTTGCATTTTGAGTGATTTCAAGTGTGTGTTTTTTTTAATTGTTTTTTTTTTTTAATTATGAATTTATTTTATTTTTGTACATATTTTTTTAAATCTAGGTTGAACTTTTTGGCCATAACAATTAAGAGACATTGGGTCATTTCCAGTGGCATCGTGGTTACGATTCACTGCTAAAGCCTATGGTTACATTTTTTTTAATTGAAATTGTCTTTAGGAGGACATAACAGGAGATGAGTCCAATGATGGAAGCCAACCTCCAAAAAGGCGACGAATGGGTTCAGGGGACAGTTCAAGAAGTTGTGACACCTCCAGTCAAGACCTTGGGTGGGTCTGCTTATAGTTTTTAGAAATTATCTATCTCGGCTAAATATGGATACGTTTTAAGAATGCTGTTTCTCCCACACACCTATTCCAGGCCAACATATTTCCCAGCAGAGAATTTGACCGAGTACAAGTGGCCAGCAGATGACACGGGAGAGTATTACATGTTGCAAGAGCAGGTCAGCGAGTATCTGGGAGTCACATCCTTCAAGAGGAAGTACCCGGGTATGAACTGGAGTCTCTGTTTTTGGAAAAAAAATAAAATGTTGTGGATAATTTAGTAGAAAACTAATTAAAGTGAGAAGAGAGAAAATGTTTATAGCTTTTACAAGCAAAGAGGTGTAGGTGTGTCATATTTTATTTTTCTACTACTCTAGATATGGAAAGAAGGGACCTATCACATAAAGAGAAGCTCTACCTACGTGAACAGAACGTGATCACTGAGACACAGTGCACTCTGGGTAGGAAGCATCCCCTTTCTAACTTAGTCAGACCAACATTGGGATTGGTGTCAAGGAATGACGGTGTGAGGTTGATGTGGTTAAAGTAAATGTGATCTGTTTGTTTCCAGGTCTAACAGCTCTGCGGAGTGATGAGGTCATAGACCTGATGATAAAAGAGTATCCTGCCAAGCATTTAGAGTACTCGGTCATTCTTCAGGAGAGAGAGCGACAGAGGATAGCTAAAGAGTACTCTGTAAGTACATAAATTCAAATGAAAATGTTATCGTGTATTTCACAATAGTCATATGTTTACTGTGCACGTCTACTGTTGTGTTAAAGCAAATGCAGCAGCAGAACCCTCAGAAGGTGGAGGCCAGCAAGGTTCCAGAGTACATTAAGAAGGCGGCCAAAAAGGCGGCCGAGTTCAACAGTAACTTCAACAGGGAGCGAATGGAAGAGAGGAGGGCCTATTTTGACCTCCAGACACATGTAAGTCTATGTTTTAAAATTTTGCATTAGCCCAAATAATGATGGCACACAATGGTTTATCTAACTCATAAATATTGTTAAGGCTTTGTAGAATTTGTTTTTCAATTATTATCATTGTTTTTTTTTAACTGCTAACATGCATTCAATTGTCATTTATGAGGGATTTACTTCTCTCCTTAAACTGCATGTTGGTACTGAGTGTACGGTATACATTTGCTATACAGAATTTGAGACGACAAAATGCTAAATGCTAAACGGTTAGCAATTGTGATTAGGATTAGCACGCTAGCGATTACCATTTTAGGAAAAAAAAAAAAAACGCTAACTACATTCAGCTCACTCATACATCATGTTATATGTAGATTACACATCAAACAGTGGCTTAAAAATCACTTGTAAAGTCTCCACTGTCATTTTTGGCAAAGGTTTTCACTAACCCAACACTGCAGCTGTCTGCAATAAATGTCTGTGTGAAACATGGGTTCCGCCAGCGCAAACATGGTTCCGGGAGGAGCTTTATTTATTTTTTTGCTCCCGGGCGGGCGGAGCTGAACAACAATTTTTTCTTCAACCTATTTTTGAAGTCGATTTAGCTAAGTTATTCGTTATTTTATTTTTTTAATATAAATTCCCCAGCCCTATTTGAGAAATATACACCTGATAGCTAAAACCCACAGGATGACGTCCTGCATAAAGAAACCTACAATCCCACTGTTATTGATTGCCAGTGTTTCCCATTAATTACTTTCCCAGTCCACAACATCATTACTAATTTTATTGTACACAAAATGTAACTTTTTTTTCTCACTTGTAATAATTAAAGACCTCCAACATTTTGGTTTGTGCTATGAATGCGATCATTTTTGGTGTAAAACCTCATTCTTGACTTTATTTTGTTTCTCAGGTTATCCAAGTGCCCCAGGGCCGGTTCAAGGTGCTTGCCCCAGAACTGACCAGGACGGGGCCCTACCCAGTTGCTCTTATACCAGGGCAGTTCCAAGACTACTACAAAAGGTAGATTACTCTTATAGAAACATGAATTAACATTAACTAACTCCATGTGTGGCAATGTTTATTTTGCTCCAACCCTTAAAATTGAATTCCCATGTGGTCATATAATTTGGAATTCAACCAACATTTTCACACACTAAAGTCACACACCACAGCTTAATTTTGTGAGACTAGAGAAATTTAAGATGGTGACAGTTTGACCCTGTAATTAATTGTTTCAAAATCTGCACAAGTTGGAGATGAAAAAGTAGAACACAGTCTGATGCAGTCTTGAGATTGTGTTCTACTTTTGAGGTTTGACTTCATTATATGTATTGTTGTGCTCTGAGTCATAACTGTATTGTGCCTAACAGGTACTCTCCCAATGAGCTGCGTTACCTGCCTTTGAACACAGCCCTGTTTGAGCCTCCGCTGGATCCAGAACTCCCTGCGCTGGACTCAGAACCTGACTCGGATGATGCAGAGGATGATAAAAAGAACAAGAACTCCTCTGTAAGGCATTTGGAGGGGCACAACAGTGCCGACTCCCGTCCTGACACATAACCAAATCCAGTCTGTTGTGGATGAGGGAGTAGGAAGTGGCCACTGTAAACTGTGCCTCGGGCCGGGCAATCAGTCAAAATTATCGATGAATTTTAGTTCATTTGTCAGGACATTTTTTATTTTTTTATTTTTAATAAAACATTTTTTAGGGACTTCCGTAGTTCAAAGTGCATCCGATCTGGTGTGCATTGCTTACACTAACAACATGGCTGCGAAGACAGAGGCGTAGAGTCAGTGGTGCCAACTTAACGATTTGGTCACTGTATTTAGAGACTTCTCCCGACCCTTCTCGCAATTTTGTTTCAAAAATGCAACAAGCGAATTTAACTACCACTAAGAAAGGGACATGAGCAGACTCATTTTCACATTGTTTTGCATATGACGCAAAAGGAGTCAATTGCGCTGAGTGTTGCTAAATACATGGTCCCCATTTAAATGTTGAAAACGCACTGATTTATTCATGTTTGAAACTTTTGACCTGAGGTATGTGCTTCCAAGTTGCAAATATTTTGCCACGGTCGAGACAAACGTATGAGAGAGCTAGAGGGGTGCAGCGTTACACTCACATTTACTTATGGGCTGGCTGAGCCATGGAATTTGATGTTAATGTTAATTAAGTATCATGTTTATCGTGTTTGACTTAACTGACAGTTTCCCAAGAGGAAGCAGTTATATTTATATAAGCTAAAGAAAAAAAAATATTTAAAACTTTTTGGTGGTGTTATGAAGACAGTAAGTTAAAAATCGCAATAATGCTATTAGGCTAACAATATTTTATTTTATGCCAGCCTTTATTGAACCAACATAACTTTGTGGTCATCTCACGTCACTCTGTCTCTGCAGGACAGCTCTTCAGGCAACACATCAGACGGTGAAAGTCAGGAGGGAGGAGCCCACAAGTCCAAGCCCAAAGACAGGATGTCCACGCTGGGCAAAGATGGCAGCCACCGCCACTCCCACAAAGTCACCCCCGGGTACAAGGTAGAGGACAAAACCACCTGAACTCTTCTTCAACAGCAGCAGCAGCAGCACTTTTCTACCCCTCCTCCTGCTCCTCCTCCCTTTTCTACTACTACGACCGCCTCCTTACTCCATACATCCCGACATCCCCTCCCTTAGCTTTCTTCACTTTGTTCTCCGGCTTCTACAGTTTGTCTCAGCAGGGACCAGCACACACATTTGCCCACACACTCCCACTGAGACTCCTGTTTTCACTTTTTCTTTTTAGGACTACTACATCGTTCTTTTTTTCTCCTTCAACCAGACTGTGAGCAATAAGAACAATAAGAAAGGAAAAGCTCAGTTTGTTTTGCATTGCACTTTTTTTTTTTACTTTTTCCAGCAAGAACAAATTAATTTTCCTTTTTGAATGTCTTCAGTTTCTCACCTCACTTGTCAAAAAAAGATATTTGCAAGACAAGTAATATGATCCTTTGGCTGCTACATTTTCATTTTTGATAAAGACAACAGACATTCATTTTGTGGTTGCTTTAAAAAGTAGTCGATGTTAAAAGTAGAGAGCATTTTTACCATGTATAACTGAAGATTGCAACACAAATGTTTACTGTGTTTGTTGGTGTTAAAGATATATGCTATGTATTAACGTGGTGTACTGTTGGTCTGTGGGTAAATATCAGAGCGCGCTGTTCTACAACATAAGTGCATCAGTGGAGCGACAACATGCTAACCTTGTTCACACTGAGCTCAAATGCTGGACACCAAAACATTAGCTTGTCTCTCCATATCAGGGGCAGGGAACCTACCGTACACAATGCAGCCCACGAGAGCATTTGATCTGGCCTGGCATGCAGTTTTAAAAACAAATAGAACCTCCAAAAGAAGTAGACCAAAAACATTAACCAACAAGTGCTCATAATATAAATAATGAAAAATTATTAAACCGTTGCATCATATTTTTATCTATTACATATTTAGTATGGCCTTTATTAAAGCGCTTTATCAAAACGAAATTGCCCTTAATAGGAAAAAGGTTCCCCACCCCTGGTCTTTAACATCACATAATTACTCCAAATAAAAGCTTTTAATAGAACATGGTGCCTTGAGATAGGAGTGACTTGACTTACGTGCTTTTCATAATACGAGCTGTCATTCGGCTGATTCTTTGCTTTGATTTCCGAGCACAAACTTGAGATATGGGCGCTGTACAGTGGCATTGAATTCAACTCAACTCAGCTATTTGCCATGTAGTGAACCATTCATCAAAATAGAGGCTTCAAGCTGTTTATTGCCACTCCTAGTTGAAGTTTACTGTCAAACCAAGCATACAACAAAGAGAATGTTGCGTATATAAAACCACATAGCTTTGCCTTAGGAAAGTCCACTTATAGCTTAATATTAAGAAACAATGCAAAACGCAATTGGCATGCTAACGGTTAGCATTGATTGACTCGTTTTTGGAAGCAGCAGATATTTGAACAAAAATGGTGGAGCGACACATGTAGACAGATATAACACTATTCACAGGTATAAATGTTCCTTATAAATTACTAATATGACAGCACCTTACTCAGTCACCTATAGTAGTAATATTGGTAGAAGTAATATGTACAAACTGTTGTTGTTCTGTTTTTATAAAATACAGTATTATAGAGTGCTATTTTTCCTTATTAAAAAACTGAAACAATTTATTTCTTCATTTTAGGAGGGAAGCTGGAACGGATTAATGGCATTTCCATTCATTTCAATTGGGAAATATGATTTCAGATACAAGTGTTTTGCGTTACGAGCAAGGTCAGGGAAGGAATTTTACTTGTATCTCAAGGCACCATTATAATCAAATTAAGACATTATATTTGGACTAAAATTAGTTGTTTTCAGTTGTCTTTAATTTACCCTTTAACTAACCATTTTTGTGTCCAGTCTGGCTCTGCAGTGAGGACATGGTTCTTTTCCTAGTGTTTTAGTGTGTTAACAGTTAGCTATTACAGTATGAGGAAATGTTTTTGCACGTTTTTCTTAGTTTATTTATGTGACATGCAGCTACAATTTGTGTGTCCATGTACTATTTTAAATGAGTACAAAAAGGACCTAGAGTAACTCAAAATATTTATTTAAAAAAGGTCTTTCAAAAAGTGACGCTTTACTTTTGTAACTCCAAAGTAACGTGCACCTTCTTCTGAGTTATGTATATATACATTTATATAGTTATTATTCATTTAGAAATATTTCCCTATCCCCAGATTTTGTATATCACAGTGATTGTTGCAGGCTGGTTAACGCCACTTAGTTCTGGTCTGGCTCCAGTCGGTAGTGAAGTATATGCAATGGTTTTTGACTGTTTTGAATAATGTGATATTTTCACAATGCAGCCTATCAATAAATTCAAGTCATGATACAAAACTGATATTAAATGGAGTAATTCCCTGTACTTGCATTCCAGGTGCTATTAATGTTTCTTCTCATTCCAGTGTTTCTTAAATTATAAAATTAAAATGAATTATCTCAAGAGGAATAATGGTAGGTAGGTGTGCAAATCTACAGAATTCATGTCAAGTTGCAGTCACATTAAAAGCTGTATTCTGCAGTATATTGGTGATAGATTCCGGTTTTAAGAAATGAGCTCTGATTTTCTCCAACATGGGAAACAATGTGTTTGTAACAAAATTGAGGACTTCTTGAAATCAGACATCAAAGTGAGAATTGATCTTTGGTGCTTGTAATGGGGTCAGCCAGACACCATTTTTCAACTCTGCCATATTTTAGTCTATTAGTATGTTGCACATTTGTTACAATATATTTTAGAAAACATTTTTTTAGAAAATTGCTCTACAGTCATCTTATACAATTAAGGTTTTAAATATATTTATTTTTAATTCATTGGCCTTTTCTCAACACTTATCAACTGGGCTGTACTGTGTATTGAACATGAGTTGAGTGTGCTGTGGTGACTGGTGTTTATAGCATTGTTCTGCCTTGCAGCCTAAGGTCATTCCCAATGCTATATGTGGCATTTGCCAGAAGGGTAAAGAGGCCAACAAGAGAGGCAAACCTGAGGCGCTCATTCACTGCTCCCAGTGTGATAACAGCGGTAAGTATACAAACTTACACACACTTTTTTTCCCCCAGACTCTTCCCTTTTATGTATTGAATTTACCTTAAATTTGGGGATTTACAGTCCTATTTGTGTGTGCAGACAAGGGGTCATGCAAGTTTGTGTATTCAAGACATATCCGTTGAATGGTTGATGAAACTGTAATGAAGCAACTTTCCCACTAAGTACAACAGGGTTTCCCAAACCAATGGTCCTGACCCATATTTGGTTGTCGCCAGTTGCATATTTATATATTAAATTTGTATTATTTATATAAATTAATGTGACTCATAACATAATTTCTTAAAAATGATGATTGTTTGTGTAGTATGGTAAATTATTGTATTCTTTATTATTAATTTATGCACAATGCATGTTGGTGTTAGGGCAATGTGTGGCATTGATGTCCTGAGGAGTGACCAAATTTCAGTTTGGGTTGTAAGGACAAAACATTTCGGCAACCCTAAGGCTGATCGGCTTCAAACGGTGATTAATCTAATGAAGATAAGCACATTAGAAAATGGAAAGAACTTACAGTGGATATAAAAAGTATACACACCCCTGTTCAAATGCCAAGTTTAATGTAAAAAAAAAAGAAAAAGACCAATAAATTTCAAAGCTTTTTCCACCATTAACCTGCAACCTTTTCATCTCAATTGGGCACCCTCTTATAACTGATATGTTACTGTTTTCAGAATTAGCCAATCATTCAAACCGATGTTAAATGGGAGTCAGCACACACGTGCCAACATTTAAAGTGCCTCTAATCAACCCCAAATAAAGTTCAGTCAGTCTTGGTCTCATTTTTTCTTTCACAAAAACCTGGCATTTGAGCAGGGGTGTGTAGACTTTTTATTTCCACTGTGCTATATATTAGAACATGAGAAAATCCCAGAAGCAGTCCAGTGATATATATTTATTGTAGTACTTGTCTCTAACCACGCGTTTCTCACAAGTATGGCTTTTGATGTTGCTACCAAAGATCAGGAATTGTATCTTTTTTTCAATTTAATTTCATGCTATTGTTAATATTTAAACGTTCTTGTTTAACCGTTTGAGAAATGTGCAAAGTTCAGGTAATGCATGTCATTCTCAAGAATATTAATTGAAGACAAGTTACACATAATTAGTTCATATTTAACGTTGTTCAGTTACTGTTTAAGGTGTCATTGAGGGACAAACCCTGAGTGCTACGATGCCAATCGCCTAGTCAATGTTACCAAGCAATAGTTAAAGTTACTGGTTTCAGTTTTATTTTACTAGATAAAAATCTCACAACACACCACCAAACAAAACTGACACAAAAAGCATATACTGTATACTGAAATAATGATGATCGTGTCTCAATTTAATCACATTTTACTGAAATCTGGGCTTGTTAAGAAAGCTTATTATTCCGTTGCGTGACAGGTACCAGATGAATACACAGGTACATTCTGCCATCTAGTGGAAGAGCATTTCATTTTTTTCCTTGTCACCTGGCATGGCTGGCTTAGGTTAGATAAACAAAGACATACTATTTGTACTAAATAAATAATTTCTAACTAACATGCCCGGCACGGTGGTTGGTAATCACTGGTTTAAGCTGCCTGAAAATTAGATGTTAGTAGATTCATTTCCTAATTATAAGACCTTAAAACAGTTGAGTCTTTGAAGTGTTCCCTTTGAGAGAGTGCTCTGTGCATTTCTGTCAATGGCCTCATGCATGTGTGTGTGTGTCTCATCTCTGTGTTGTTTCACTAAACGCAGGCCACCCGTCCTGTTTGGACATGAGCGAGGAACTGGTGTGCATGATCCGGACATACCGCTGGCAGTGCATGGAGTGTAAAACGTGCACCGTGTGCCAGCAGCCCCACCATGAGGACGAGATGATGTTCTGCGACAAGTGTGACCGAGGCTTCCACACCTTCTGTGTTGGCATGGGCTCCATCCCCACAGGTCATTGTCTCTCCCAGAACGTTGCTGTTTATGTGCTTTTCATTGCATTAAGTAATTATTTGTGATGGTACAGGTCTTTGGCTGTGTGAGGTGTGCGATAAAGATTTCAGCACACCCAAGAAGAAAGGTGGAGCGAAAACACCAAAGAAACCCAAGTCAGTGCAAAAGTGACTTCAGTGAACTCCAATAGACCACAACCAGGGGTCGCCAACCTTTTTGAAACTGAAAGCGACTTAGTGGGGCAACACTTAAGATCAAGTCAAAAGGGACGAGAGAACAATGGGCACAACAACAGTCAGATCAACAACTATCATCTCTACAAGTGTTTTCATTTTCAACTGATCAATTATACCACATTCCTAGGAAATCACAATGTCCCCTCACTGGTAAGCTATGTTTAGAACAAGCCTGTGGGTTACTCATGTGGTCCTTGGGGCCTATCTTGTGCCCGTGGACACATTATTGGTGACCCCCATGCTAGACTGAATGATGATATTTAATCGCAAGTGCTGTTTGGGGATCCGCAATTTCAATTTAAGCACCCCAACTAAATCTCATGACCAACTTTTGACAAGCTGTTACCAATTGGCAAGTAATATACAGCGGCTGAAATAAGTATTTAACACGTCACCATTTTTCCCATTAAATATATTTCCAAAGGTGCTATTGACATGAACATTTCACCAGATGTTGGGAACAACCCAAGTAATCCATACAGACAAAGAAGAAGAAGAATAATCACCTTTTATTGTCATGAATGCAAGAGAGTAGAACAAATCAACTCAGAAATTAAGTTGTGTGTAGTAATGTGAAATGACACGGAAAAAGTATTGACCACGACAACTGATATTTATTTAATACTTTTGTACAAAAGCCTTTTGTTTACAATGACAACTTCAAGACGCCTCCTGTTTGGAGAAACTAGTCGCATGCATTGCTCTGGTGTGATTTTGGCCCATTCCTCCAAACAAGCAGTCTTCAAATCTTGAAGGTTCCGTGGGCTGCTTTTATGGACCTTAACTTTCAGTTCTTTCCGTAGATTTTCAATTGGATTCAAGTCAGGTGATGGGCTGGACCATTCTGTCAGCTTTATTTATTTTTTTTTTGAAACCAATTGACAGTTTCCTTGGCAGTATGTTTTGGATCATTATCCTGCTGAAATGTCCACCCTCGTTTCATTTTCATCATCCTTATAGATGGCAGCAGATTTTTGTCAAGAATGTCTCTGTATATTTGCCCTTTCATCCTTCCTTCAATAACGTGAAGTTTACCAATACAATTTTATGAAAAGCAGCCCCACACCATCATGTTCCCACCTCACAACATGACTGTTGGTACGGTGTTTTTAGGGTGATGTGCAGTGCCATTTTTCCTCCAAACGTGGTGTGCTTTATAGCATCCAAACAGTTCAATTTTGCTCTGATCCGACCAGACTATATTCTCCCAGTATTTAACTGGCTTGTCCAAATGTTGCACAGCAAACTTTCAACAAGCTTTAACATACTTTTTTTCACCAATGGGGTCTTGCGTGGTGAGCGTGCATACTGGCTATGACGGCGGAGTACATTACTCACTGTTTTCTTTGTGACAACAGTACCTGCTAATTCCAGGTCTTTTTGAAGCTCAGGTGGTCCTTGGCTCTTGGACAACTCTTCTGATTATTCTTTGCACACCTCTGTCAGAAGTCTTGTGAGGAGCACCTGATCTACGCAAATTTATGGTGGTATGATTGGCTTTCCACTTTCGTATTATGGTCCCAACTCTGCTCACTGGAACGTTCAGAAGCTTAGATATGCACCTTTAACCAATGCCATCGATATGTTTTGCATCAATTAGTTTGCGATGGTCTAGCGACAGCTCTCTGTTCTTGCCCGTCATGAGATGTGTCTTGACTCACACCTTGGCAGTGAGACCTTTTTGTAGGCCATAATTTAGGACTGAACCAGGTGATATTGATTATTGGTAGATTCGAGGTGTTGTCTTGGCTTTCCATGCCTTTTTGCACCACCCTTTCTTCATGTATTCAATACTTTTCTCTGTGTCATTTCACATATTTATGCGCAACTTCATTTCTGATCTTATTTGTTCTACTTTTTGTATGTATGGATTACTTGGGTTGTTCCCAACATCTAGCGAGATTTTCAGGTCAATAGCACCTTTGGAAGTATATTTAGTGAGAAAAAATGTGACGTGCTAAATACTTATTTCAGCCTCTGTACCTGTAAATGCAAAGATGACCACACAAAAGTCAGGTTAGTGTCTTACTGTCCACTACTAACCAAGAGGGAGACGTATATTTCCAGACTTTCAGTATCCATTAGAGATAGAAAGGTGATCTTTTAATTATTAGTTTTTTTTATTTTTTATTTATGGGATGGGATAATCTGATTGTTCAGAATTCCACTGTCATCTTGGACACTATAATGATAGCTGGAGTTGTGAGGTAGTGGAGGTATGTCTGGATGTAGCTAAACTTGGTCATATTGTTCTTCAGGCCACAAACTAATTGATCTTGAAACTGTTGTTTGCAGCCAAGTACTGCACTCCATTTTTCCAAAATTGCTTCAAGATCAATGAACAATTCCACATTAATTCATTATTATGCCCATCATAAGCATCCACACCTGGTAAGAAACAAGGAAGCGCTAACTTCTTAGCGAGACAACGATGACATGAAAAGAAGATAATACACTGTTTAATATTGTTAGATTCCCATGATATGAATCTTTGTAGACTTTTTTTTTCACCCCCCACTCCCTTTTTATTTAACAGTGTTTTTTCTTTGGTGTCACCATTTATGGCATTACAGTACCAGTGTTTGCATGTTATCCCCATGCCTGGGTGAGTTTTCTCCGGGCACTCCAGTTTCCTCCCACATCCCAAAAACATGCGTGTTAGGTTGATTGGAGACTCTAAATTGCCCGTAGGTGTGAATGTGAGTGCGAATGGTTGTTGGTTTCTGTGCCTTGCGATTGGCTGGCGACCGGTTCAGGGTGTCCTTGCCATCTCCCGCCCGGAGATGGCAAGGATAGGCTCCAGCAGCCCGCGACCCTAGTGAGGATAAGCGGTAAAGAAAATGGATGGATGTTTGTTAGCAATGTTACACAATTTATAAACTCCATCTGACTATTGATGGTAGTGTCACTCTTTAACAGTGTGTCTTTCTGGAACAAAACATGTGAAAGGGATAAATCTGTTTTGGATGAATAAATGGTGCTATTTAAATGTATTTATTATTATTTTTTTTTAATCTAGTTGTTAAAAAGCAAAGGTCAGGCTCGTAGATTTCAAATCATTTTATTTTGTTGTGCAGTCTTATTTAAATGTTTCTTGAATTCTGTCATGGTGCTAATGATCTTTTGAAATTTAGTGTCAAGTTTTTGTCCTGTTCATTAACAAAAGTGTCTTTATGTAAATAATATTTTCACCGTACTTCTCTTGTAATAATGCCTCTGACTGCAACAAGCATGTCAATCACAGCTATAGTAAATCTGCTCGTATTTTTGGATTTGTCTTGAAAAAGTATTTTTGTACTTTTCTAAACATGTTCTGTAGTGGTACGGAATGGTAATTTGTTGAAGTCTTAGTCACTGAACAATGTTGTTGTTGTTTTTTAAACTAAACTGTACTTATAAGAAATATATCAGTATGTCACTCTTTTTTTTTTTTTTTTTTTAATTAAGTGTGTGATTTGTGTAAAAGATGCAAATGTAAAAGTCCCAGGATTGGGCAGCTATATCTAAATATATATCAGTAGAAACTGGTTTTCATATGTATATATTTTTTAATATAATTTATGTTGTGTCTCCAATATTGCATTCCATGCTGTTAGTCAGGTCGTTTTGCCCTTGTGAAGATTTTATTCCCCCCCCCATGAATCCACATTTTAGATGTAACATTACTTTTTGGGAGGGAACTTAAATCAGCAAAGTGAGGTGAGTGTAAACTTGTCTGCCTTTTTTTTTTTCGTGGTTAACCTTTAGAATTCTAACCTGAATGTCCTGCTCTTAAATTCCCAATTACGATGAAAGTAGACAAAATATTTTTGGGGGGTAAAAAAAAATAGAGAGAGAGCGAGAGAGGGAGTGCTCTCCAAAAGTATTGGAACAGCAAGGTTAATTCCTTTGTTTTTGTTGTATACTGAAAACACGCACACATATATATGAGTTTATATTTTATATATATATAATATATATATATATATATATTATATATATATTATATATTATGGTGCCTCTGTCAATCACACTGAAAAAGTTACCGATTGCCAAGAATGACTCACGGAGAAGGACGCAAATTTCAAGTTACCCTTTAGTTCTAAACTGAAAACAGTTTGCCAATCAAAGTCATGGCATTGTACAGCCAGAGAGGGCGCCCGCGTAGAAGGGCCAACTGGAATCTTCCCTCAAAGAAGAAGCTGCCATATTGCAGTGATACAGCGACTTTAGAAGAGTGCTCATTAAAGGATTTTTTTTTAGTTTTTGTATCTGTAATTTAAAGAAATGCTCTCAACTCAAGCTTTTGGAGACCCTGGCAAGATGAAGGACTATCACTACACGGGTCCGGTTGAGCACCGTTTTTCCCCATATACATTCAACGGAGGGTAGGTTTACTTTTCACCTACTAGCTCGTTAGCCAGCAAGCTAACATTTACCTCTCAAGTGAATGGTCAGCTAATGCTTTGGCTTGACGAAAGATTATCATTTCGATACACACATTAGGCTATAACTTTTTTTAAAATGTATTTTATTTTTATTTTTTTAATTGGAGACACCACAGTGGCAGAACGTGGTTTTGATATGGTCAACGATAGATCACCTTTGTCAACTACGGTTTCACTTTCCAATAACGCCGCTTCTGTTCATATACTGTACTTGCTTCGTAGGTCACGGCAAGAGTTGCCTCCAAAAAATAAATGGATGTATAAAATCATGTCATACGTTTTTTTACAGGACTGTTCTAGCGGTGGCTGGGGAAGACTTTGTCATTGTAGCTTCCGACACCAGGCTGAGTGAGGGCTACTCAATCCACAGCAGAGAGTCGCCAAAATGCTACAAGCTGTAAGTGCTACTTCCACTGTACTGTAAATAAGTGATCACAAAGGACTTATATTATAATGTATCTTAATGCAAAACTTGGTTTTGGTTATCCTGTTGTCTTTTCCAGGACAGACACAACAGTAATTGGCTGCAGTGGTTTCCATGGTGACTGTCTGACTCTGACCAAAATCATTGATGCCAGACTCAAGGTGGGCAAATATAACGGGCATCTTGTGTTTTGGCTGCATATCTGATATCCCGTAGGACATGCATTCAGAAATACATGCGGTGGATATAGATGGTGATCATAATACAGTTGTACCTTGACTTACGAGTTTAATTTCTTTTGTGACCATGCTCATGACTCAAAATACTCAAATAATCTTTCTCGATTAAAATGGAAATGTGACCGGAGACAAATTCCTTGTGTGTTTTTGGACCTACTTGGCAAATAAAGATGATTCTGATTCTGAAATACCGTGAATCTTGTTCACAAGAAATGAGGCTTTACACAATCAGGATTTTTGGGGCCGATCAGTGAGTTTAAAAAAACATCCGATCACAGGATGGAGCAATGTGTCTATTTAAATGACTTATATATACTTGTACTTAATTGCGCAACATTTTTTATTTACAATAAATGATGTATCTATGTTCCTATATTTATGCCTGTGAGGCATAGAGACAGACAGAACAAATTAATGGTCTTCTATTAGATGGCAGGAAGTACATACAGTAATTAATGTATCGACTTTTTGTGACATTTTTGTTTGTTGGTGTGCCGTGAGATTTTTCAATTGTAAAATATGTGCCTTGGCTCCATAAAGTTTGGAAATCACTGCTCTAGTCAGATCTTGTATTCTAATAAGCCAACTCAAACAGAAATAATGGGTGCTAACTTACTGTAATTAAATTACTTTATTGTAAGTAATTAACACACACCAAAACTTTAGAGCATGATTTGACAGAATCCCTGCATTTTCATGTACAAGTGTTAGTGCTAGTTAGTGCGGAGGCTACATAACGTTTTGTTGCCTGCTTGCGAGCGGTATCGTTTTAAAAGTACGTGAACATACCTCAAGCAAGCCTTAAACGAACGTCCTCTCCCGAGCACCGGTGACCACCAATACACGTTTTTCCCCATTTTGTTCTGCTAAATACATGGCGCGATCCATTATTGTTGTCGTCGCCATGGTACGAGTGTATCCGGTTGCTTTTGAGTTGACAAGATGAAGCCCAGTGATCTTAAAAAAACGGGATGCAGTAGTGTCTGAATGGAAGATTTTATTGCAGTAGTCTGACATAGTGCAATCGTGAAAGACCAGATTTGTCTTGTAATCTGATCCACGCATTACGTGTTGTCTGTCCCACACCGCCGACATGTTTTTTTGTTTTAACTAACATTATTGGTAGTCAGATATTTACAGTACTACGTCAAAAGACGCTCGACAAGGCAAAAAATAGCTTTTGGATTCAAATATACTGTACACGAAGGCGACGCGGAGTAAATGTCTTTTGCGGAGATGATCGGATCGTACAAAATGCTAATTATGTGGTAGAAACGTGGTAGTTCTGAGGCTATGTGACTCCGTAAGCTGCAGGAGTATAAATGGTTTTTCGCAGGGAATAACAAACCTGTGCTTGTCTACATGTGTTGCTGCACCATTTGTGTTCAAATATCCATTGCAGAAAGCATTATAGCTACTGCAGCATTGAAGCTTGTTTCAGTAGCCCATCTGCGCCAATTTTGTATTTACGTTCCTAAGTTACAGTATGTGGTTTGGTTAATACATGAGTAATTCAGTTTGTTTTGGCTCAACTTCAACTGGTAATGGCAATAAACAGCTTAAAGCATTTAACCTCTTTAAAAAAATGTTGTAAGGTGAAATTCGCTGCCACTATTTAGTGCTCATCACTCAAATGTTTGTGTGTGACTCAAGGAAAAAAAAAATCAACCAACTGACAGTTTGTATCTCAAAAAACTTGTCTCGTCTCTTGTAAATCGAGGTACAACTGTGCTTTAAAAAAACTATCCAAAAAAGACTGAATAATGAAATTAAAACAAGTGTGTTTATCGCCACTGTATTTTATAGTTGGTATCATATGACATGTCAAATTTTAGTAGTAGCATATCAAAGTGATGGAGCCTTCTTTCCTTTCAGATGTACAAACACTCAAACAATAAGACCATGACGTGTGGAGCCATCGCTGCCATGTTGTCCACCATCTTGTACGGCAGGAGATTCTTCCCCTACTATGTTTACAATATCATTGGAGGCCTTGATGACGAGGGTACGGGGGGGGGGGGGCCTGGAACACACACATCTAACATTGTAACATCTAACATTCATGACACGTAAATATGGGTGTTTTACATGGTCTCAAATTGAAATTGTTCAAAACACTCAGTGTGTTCTTGATAATGAGATTGATAATAACAATTATAATGTAGGCAAGGGTGCAGTCTACAGCTTTGACCCAGTAGGATCCTACCAGAGGAACAGCTACATGGCTGGGGGATCAGCTAGTGCTATGCTGCAACCACTTCTCGACAACCAGGTACACACTATGATGTTGCTGTCAAATAGGGATAAAACGATTAATTGAATAACTTGAATAATTCAATTACAAGGAAAAAGTTGCCACTGGCCATTTGACAGCCAGCCACTAACATGAGCCCACAACAGCTAACTCTCCGTTTTCATTCGCTGACTCCCACGTCACTCACCAGGCCAGGCCCCACCTTTGAAAGCCACACACACACTCAGTCACCCATCATTTCTAACCTGAAGATGGTGACCCCAAGTGGACAAATATAATACCTGCATCTCACGTCCTCATTTTGCTATTGAAACAATGCAAAATCAGTTCTTACTGGATTAATTGATAGGATAATCTATAGAATAATTGATTCTAAAAATATTCAATAGCTCCAGCCCTACTTTCTAGTATAACCATTGCTGCGTTGCACTGACCCACGTCTCCTTCTCAGATCGGTTTCAAAAACATGGAAGGTGTGACACGTATTCCTCTGAGCCTCGAGAAGTCAGTTCAGCTGGTCAAAGATGTTTTCATCTCGGCCACGGAAAGAGATGTTTACACCGGAGATGCCCTTCAGATCTGCATTATCACAAAGGACGGAATCAAAGAGGAGACTGTCACACTGAGGAAGGACTGAAGACGACGTTGTTCCTTCTTCCTCTTCTTCCCTCCACTTACGCTTCTTTTCAAATTCAATCTGCTGGTTTGGCCGCTTGACGTCAGATTCTATCAAACAGGAGTGTTGATCCAGAAAATAAGGAATTTGTTTTAGACTTGAACCAGGAAACACACATTAAATTTTTTGATACCTGTAACTCTTATTTTTTCCCCCCCAAGTTAACGCATGGCTTTATTTTTCCTGTTGTCATGACCAGGATCCTTGATCAACACTCCTGTTGTTATATGTCTGCCCTGAAAAGTTCCCATTATGAGAGGCACCATACTCTGTTATTCTTTTTACATTCTTAATAAATTTAAAGAATTGAAAAACCACAGTTTATCTTGTTCAGTGTCCTGTTTCTTTTGCATAATTAAACTTCACCCTCGAGTTGGAAAAGGGGAAATGCTTCACTTCAGTCATTGTATCACCTAATTCCAAGAGTTGGACTGAATTTCACAAGGCTGGTTCCGTTTAAAATGAGATCTTTGCACACGTTCAATTTAAGATGGTTGCATTTTATTTCCACTAAAGAATGGCATTTGCTTGAAAACTGGTGCATTGGTGCTGAGCAATCTTATGACATTGGGTTCTAAAGTCATTTTGTTTGAACCCTTGAATGCATTTGCCATTTTTCATTCATTTTAATATTTTAACTGTATACAGTACATCTGTATAAAATACACTTACCATATTAGGTCATAACATTAACTGTTCTTTGGATAATAAGTCAATAGTGAATAGAAGTATCTCGAATCATCTTTCCTCAATGAAATGAATTGAAATGCCATCATTCCAGGCTCACAGTTTTTTTTTGTATTGTATTTTATTATAAACGCATAGAGTAATGACAAGCCAAATGTAAACAATTAGTTTTTGTCACACTTTTTGCATCAATTAAATGGATGACGTGGCGCTCCTCGTGTGTGTGTTTTGGCCACCTGGGGCAGTATAAAGACCACAAATATGCTACATGACACTCATTAGCCTGTCTATGGGGTTTCCCATTATGTGTTAGCATTAAGCTAGTAAAAAGCGTGTTTTGTTTAGTATGAGAGTAAACTTCAACTGGGAAAGGCAATAAACAGCTTGAAGCTTATTTTTTGAAGAATTGTTTACTAATTCTATCTGCCAAACTGCTCGTATCTCAAGTTTACAGTCGCAAGTAAAAAAAAAAAGGCTGATGACGGCTTGTACCTCGAAAAACTTGAACGTCAGGTCACTCGTATGTATGTATCTCAAGGGACTATCTATGCACGTATGTGGCAAAGACTCCGTGGGGATAAAATAGAATGACATTTATTGACATTTGTACAAGTTAGAAACAGGAACAATGAAACTGTTGTGTGTCTCGAGTAAATCAAAACACTTAACATCACCTCGGAATTATACAACCTAATGGTGTATGAGGACTGTTTTGCATGAATTCTTCCTCATACATGCACCTTGTAAATCGAGGGGAGTAAGTCTGGCAATGTTAAAACCTTATTTTATTTATTTATTTAATTTTTTACACTGAACACAATGTACAGGTACAGCTCAATAAATCTGAATAGTGTCAAAATCTTTAGTTCAATAGTTTGTGTGTGTGTGTATAGGTCAATTGGAAACGCGAAACTAACTTTAGAGATGCACTACACACAGATTTAAATATGTCATGATTTTCTGTAATATGTATATTTTTTTATGATTACAGCAAAAGAAAATTCATAATTCACTGTCTCTAGAAACTAGAATATTAAATAACAAATAATGAAAATTATTTTTAATGTAGAAATTAGGCAGGAATTTTGACCTCAAAGTATTTTTTCCAAATCTTTAATGAATCTATATAATGTGTGAGTACTGCAATAAACGGAATTTTCTACGATATTCTAATTTAGTGAAACGTACCTGTAAGTAATTATCAAGGGAGACTGCTGGTTCTCTATGTTGAAATGGATTCCTTCAATGTGCTCCCCGAGTGAAAACATATACTTTGTGCCAATCTCTTCCCGGAATAATGTGTGAACACAGAATCCTTATGGTATTTGCTCAGGACTACATAGCGAACGGCAGCTCTCACAACCTGAACAGAGCTATCAAAGGGAATCACCAAGCCACTATTTTTCAGGTTCAAAAGATAATAGTTCTCGCTGAACGGTGGTGATTTTATAGCCTCAGACACAAGACTTGCACAAGGGCTTGTGCAGTACAGCTATTAGACTTTTCATTGCCCTTCGTTCTCGTACCAGCGCATTTCTCTTCTCCTTCTCCAGGTTCCAAATTCTAGTTGCAGCCTGACTAAACTTGACCTTCAGAGCAGCGGGAGAACTGGGCAGCGAATAGTTGTGGTCCTGGTAGAAAAAGGGATGACAAATGTGTGGTTGGCCACCAATTAGACAGTCGTTTATAGATCCTGCTGCGAGCACCATGCGATAATTGAGACCAATCCCATAATCCTCTCACCTTTTTGGGATTTAAAAATACAAGTACAAATAAATACTCACAAGGTCAATATTAAGTTGATGCTTCTTTTTGGTAACTTTCTGAGGGGTGGGTAATGGTAGACTGTTACCTTTCCTTGAGGTTGTCGTGGTCCTTTCTGCTTCAGGCTACAGAAAAATAAAATATTTTTTAATCCCACGAGGGAATACATATTAAGTGGCGCCTTGCAAAGCAAATTTAATTCGTTCTGTGACCACACTTGTGACTCAAAACACTCATACCGCAAACAATCTTTCACCATTCAAAATGAATGGCAATGCTATTTATCTGTTCCAGCCTCCTCCCAAACAACAACAACATTTAAAGTGTTTTTTAATAAGACCTCTTACGGACCTAGAAGTACAAATACTTACAAGGTCACTATTAAGCTGGAATTCCTTTTTGGTGGCTTTGTGAGGGCTGGGTAATGGTAGGCCCTCCTGAGCTTTCATTGACGTTCTTGTGGTTCTTGGCGTCCTTTTTCTCTCAACCTAAAGAAAAAAGAAATATAGATTAGATTGAATATTAATCCCATGGGGGAATACACAGCATTAAAGTGGTGCCTTCGAATACAAATTTAATTCGCTCTGGGACCATGCTCGTAACTCAAAACAGTCATCTCAAATTATCTTTCCCCGTTGAAATGAATGGAAATGTATTAATCTGTTCCAGCCCCCCCCCCAAAAAACAAATATTTGTGATAATTAAGAAAAAAAAGCACTAATATGTTATACTTTACAAAAACAGAGTAATAACATCATTGATTACAATGTTTGTGCATCTCAATTTAATGTTTAAATTCCATTAATTGTGCTGCTCCTTCTGGTGTGCCCACCTTGTCCACCAGGGGTCAGTATAATAAAGTCATACAGACCCAAATGAGTAAGAGTGACCACTACTGCCAGGGATTCAGTCAGCTGCAATAATATTAGCGGTTATTTGGCAAAGGATAAAGAATATATTCCTGCGATAGTTTTTCTACGTGTGTTTCTTCAGCATTTGTATTTAAATATCTGTTGCTTAAAGGGTTATAGCACGGCGACTATTGATGCTATCTGTACTTCTTTGTTTTGATTGACAGTACAATTCAAATGAGAGTGGCATTTAACAGCTTCAAGTCTCTTTTTTGAAGGATTGTTCCCTATCTGCCAAACTGTGACACGAGTTGAGTTCACTGCCACCATACAGCGCTCATAATTCAAGTTTGGGCTTGTAAGTCAAAGCAATTATCGTCCGAATGATGATCGGAAAAAACTCGTAAGTCAGCCACCACTGTATATGGGAGAATGGACAACTGACCCTCGGACAACTGGTCCTCAGAAGTACAGTAAATTACAAAGTTTCTTTGAATCTTACCAGAGGACCAGTTGACCACCCAGGTGTCCGAGATATGCATTTTTGAGGACCAGTTGTCCTACAATCCTCTGTGTGTGTGTTTGCGCACAGCTGACGCCCTAACACTTAGACATGTGTAAAGCTTAAAGAAAATAAGATTTTAGCATGTCACAGCATTGTTGTTGATTCTGACTAATTCATGTCATGAGGTATGACAAAAACAACTTTCAAATACACGCAATTGACATACAGTGAGCAGATAAATACTAATAGCATGAAAGCAGTGATACAAACACAAGTAGGGTGAAAATAAGTGTGCACTGGATCGCAATTGGTCATCTTTAAAGTAACAGAAAAGGTGTCATTTTCATAAAAACAATAAAACTCCCCAAAAAAATAAAACTCAAAAAATGAGTTGCTCCACCCTTGTAAATGATGCACCTACTTTTCTTGGACGATCCGGGAAGTTAAACACTGATGGAATGACACCAACTCTAATCCGGCAAATCTGCCCAGTCCTGTCAAAATCATCTTTCATAAAATGTTGACTGCAGAGCACAGTCTCATCAGTCGCAGTAAAATCCTTTCTCCTCAGAGCTTTTTCCCACTGTCTCCTGATCTCATCACCTCTGGGAAACCTATACGAGGTAAGAAAAGTAGACAGAAGTAAATAAGTCTGTACACAACAATATATTTTAAAATAAATCATGCCAATAACTTAAGGGCAAAGAACCTAATTAGCCAATATACTGGAGACCAAATGTATTTAATTTGATAATTATAACCTTGTTTACTAACATTTCAAGGATTTGAGAGCAGTCCTTAAGAATTGCCTGTAAACCCAGCATTTAGCAATACAGCGAGTGATCCATGAAACATTTCTTAGCATGTAATATTTCAATGACATAGATGAAGACTGTGTGTAAAATGCCTTGGTCCAACAGCAGTGCTGTATGCTACAACCTGATAATATTTAAAATTATTTGCTAGCTCTTGCGCAATGTCAGTCACATGGAGGGTTTGTCATAAAATTGGTTTGGAGGTAGAATGTAGTCGTAGAGGGGAATCTGGATTTACTGTATAGCCGCGCCTTGAGAAACAAGTTTCATTTGTTCCTTGATCACGCTCACAACTCAAAATCATTATTGTCCATTGAAATGAAGGGACATTACATTAATGTCATTTCATTTGGTTTCACAGAGGTGGAATATTCCTTTCCCCAAACCGATCAAAAGTTATGTAAACGGTTGGAATAGTCAGGTTGCGTTCTGTCTGCGCATGCTCTGTCTGTAAACGTGCAGTGCTGTCGTCGTTTACGCACTTGAAAATAAAATAGAGCATACAGAACCGGTCTGCAACAGAGAGCTTGTTTTTAATACAAAACAGCATTATAATAAAGGTGTAAAAACAATTGCAACCACTGTGGTAAATGGACGACTGACCTCCATCTTGCTAAATCGCGTGATGTTTACGTCGATATGTGCATGTCACACGTCTATAAAACGGCTGTTCTGATTAAATGTTAGCTCACGTCACATGTAAACAGTTGACCTGAGATCTTCAATGAGAATGATTTCAATCGGAATGACAAAAACTTTCCATGAAAATCGGGCCTAAGACAAACAGAACAATCCAGTTGGAATTCATTCAATGCCCTGGAATGCTTCTACAACTATACTAAAGCTACTATTAACTCATTCACTGCCGTGGATGTGTATATTCATCAGCTGGAATCCACTGACTAATATATTCGTCAAAGTACATTTTTCAATGGGTAGGTGTGGATAAGGGGCTCTGCCCAGTGATTCTGTCAAGCTTCTACATAACTGTAATCACAAACAGGTGCCACTAGATTGCGACAAGCTATAGATTTGGGGGTGAATCTCAGCTTGTTAAGTCAGTTATGAGGGAGAGAAACACCAACACAAAGGGAGTCGGACTATTTTAGGTGCTTGCCACTCGAACAGAATATGTACAGTATATGTATGTTTGGTATAAACAGAGTGTGTGTCATATTAAGTAGTAGAAAGTGTGTTTGTGATTGTGAAAAAAGATGCCATTCATTGTGTGAATGAGGAACGGCATTATGAAAAGCCCCTGATGATCAACTCAAACCCATGCAGTGAGTCAGTGTCGCTTATTGACTCGTTTCTTATTTGTACATCTGTAAATAAATCATTTCGCCATTAATTAGCCCTTTCTCAGTCTCTGTTTTTGTTGTTTTATAGTTTGAGACGTCACAAAAGCAAGAAATATTGGCGTCAAATTCATGTTTCTGCTTTACGTTTCTTTTCACAAAAAGCTTGTTTTCTCCACTGTTTGGTGAAAAAGAAAGGTGTTTTAGATTACACCAATCCATGTTCTAATTACTAAAGAACAGAAAAAGGAAGAAAACAACTTGTTTTTCTGTTGAAAGAAGATAGTCTGTTTCTTTTGGTTAGTTACAGTGCTCATATTTTGACAGTACACAATCTTCTGTGGGTATTGAAAAATGAGTCAAATGCTCAAAAATGGCTGGTAATATGGGGAACTCTCACCAGATCACCAGAGCGCACCCTGGTCGCTCTGACGAGGGAGAGACAACGTCAGAGCGTCTGACAGGAGGAGCGTGGACAACGTTCAAAAAAGGCGGTCGTTCGCAAAAAAAAAAAAAAAAAAAAAAAAAAAACCACTCTCACTCGCAACTCTGGAGTTAGGGGCGTCAGATTGAATTTCCGACTGTACCCATTGTTTTGACAAGCGCTGGCAGTGAATGAGTTAATCGTCTGGTATTTTGGCGATCAAGCAGCTAGCTCGGGTTAGTTTTGCTTGTAGCTTAGTTAGGAGACTGCGGTCAGGCCGCCAGCCTCTACTCGAAGAGACGAAGTCAATTCAAAAATAAGAGCCTTACCAATAAATACACTGGCATCAATGCTTCGGATTTAAAATAACTATGTAAAACTATCTCTCCGTTATAAGGCTGCCAGTTACTTCAGTTACTAACGCTCTCATAGACTGGGAGCTCTCAACAATATTGTATCATGAAAAAGAGCCCCAAAAAAGTCTTACTTATGAAAGGTTATTCCCGCGTCCCTTGTTTCGGCTGTACGGCGTCGTGTGCAACCGTACGCAGCACAATGCGCAGGCATTCTTGTTATTTTTCGTTTTCGTGTCGTCTACAAAAACGAACACTTTGCCCCGACTAGCTTAGCCTCGCCGTAGGCACGCACCTCAAAGGGAAATGGACGTATCGTAGCTGCCCTGCTGACAAAGCAGAATGCTGCCGTTAAGACCCCACTTTGCGACTGTGTCGTAAAGCGAAAATGTTGTAGTTGTTGTGGTTGGTTACACTCTTGCACACTTGGTGGCGGTAAGCATTTAACGTTGTTTGCAATCCACCGATATGTGGAAGAAGAAGACTGTTGTGGACGTGGTTGGTTGGAAATTTGACCGGACGTCCTCTAGTCTAAATTCTCCACTCAACTCATTGCCCTTCAAAACAAATTTAATCATTTATCGGTCATCATAGATAGTAGCCAACCGTTAAATAATGGCTGGGACAATTGCACGGAAAGCTATAGACCACCTGAAGAGCAAAGAATTCAGAGACTACTTGATGAGGTATGTAACAAAAGCTGCTATGAACAGATGTGCTAATGTACCGAGCTCGCTGTTTATAGTATACTGCACATCGCTCACAAGTGACAGCCAGTGACAATAGCTAATTTTTAACAGACTGTTCTTTGAATCTGAAAATTACTGTCTTCGAACTGCAGTACTTGCATGTTATTTTTCATTGAAGGACGAACCACGTTTTGGGTTTCTACCTACATGGGGTCGCCTTGTTTATCCAGTTTGAAATTACAAGACAGCACAAAGTGGACCAACTAGTATCTCAGTCTTTATTTAAACTCAACATTTAAATGGCTGAAACCTAGATTATAACTACAACTTGGTTGTTTACATATTGTTAAAACAGGTATTCTGCACATTGGAATGCGTACCGACAGGAGGCTTCGGTTTTAATAAAAAAAATATTGAAAATGTAATATACTCTTTATAAGCCCTCAAGAGGAAATTCATCTCACACTCTGCTGTATTTTTGTGTTGAACACCACACAGAGAACCAAATTACACTCATGCAGGCAAACAGTGCTGCACCTCTTGAGCTGGGAGGGGTGTGGTCAGTGCCTTGCTCAAAGGCAGTAATAGTAATCCGGAAGCCGACTATAATGACCCAATTTAATAGTTTTTCGTGATACGAGGCGTTTCTTGGTAGTTTTTTTTTGTTTGTTTTTTTGCTTTGCAAAAAAAAATGCATTATGAGCCCTAGATGGTGGCAGCAAATTTAACAACAGCAGCAGTTTGGCAGAGATTGAATATGTCTTAAAAAAAGACAAACACTTTTGTTTATTGAAAAATAAAAAAGAGAATTATACATTGTTTTCAAAACAACCACATAACTTTGCCGTAGGAAAGTCCTCTAGCTTGATGCTAACACACAATGCAAAACACAGCAGATGGGCTAACGAAACAAGCACTGAGGTTGCAGTATTACTCTTTAAGCAATGGATATTTGAACAATATTTTTTATGGTCCTGGAATGGATAAATCAGATTTTAATCAATTTCAAAGGAGAAAGATGATATGAGAGTCGAGTATTTCAAGTCACCAACCTGGTCACACAACGACTTGAACTCGTAAGTTAAGGCACCACTGTAGTTGCAGTTTTACATTTTTGTTTGCAGTGGCCCCTGAACTGTGACCCTCCGGTTCCAAAGTGCAATTTCTTATTGATGTTGATGAGTGTTTGGCATTTCTTTGCTCGCCTTTATTTAAACACACACTACAGTTTTATGGCAAACATGTTGACTTAAACCTCTTAAATATAGAGAAACATTCAAAGACATGCAAGTATTTTTTGAAAGCAGGACTTCAAACTGTTTCACATTCAAACATATATACAGTAGATGTGTGATTCATATGTACAACCAGACGTGGACTACTTGATATGGCACATACTCTATGACCAACCTATAAAACTTTTGTCTTGACTATTTTTTTTTATTTATTTTTTTATTTTTCCTCCTCTCTTCCATGCGGCCCTGAATATTGAAAAACATTCACCAGCACAGTAAGTCTTCTTTGTTTTTCGGCCCTACTGTTTGATAATTTTTTTCTTTTTCTGTCCATTATGAGAGCATAATGGGTGTAATATTTTAGAAATGTATTTCAGAATTTGCTTTTTGTAATTTTATTGCTGTTAAAATTACAGACTTGGAACATAATCGATTATTATATGACTGTTATTTTAGTACAGCTTTAGAAGCATTTGATGAGTTTATGACATGATATTTCTAATTGCCTCATTTTGTGTGTGTGCTTACAGCATTTCTGGGGTCCAATAGCAAACTGGGGTCTCCCTATAGCCGCCTTCAGCGACATGAAAAAGAGCCCTGAGATCATCAGTGGCAGAATGACCTTCGGTGCGACTCATGCACACGCTATTAAGCATGCTTAAGTATACGACTATGCTGCATAATCTACTTTGTCATAGCTTACGTTGTAGCCTCTAAGGTAGAACAATTTGTCCCAGGACGCTGGTCGACCTCCAGTTTGTTGTCATAGGAACTGATGGAATTCATACATTCCAGTGTCACGAAAAGATGGCCGGACATTCTCCTTATGAATTCTTTGGTAGACAGCAGAATTCATGATTCCATTTATCACAGCAAGTCTTCGACGTCCTGAACAGCTAAACAGTCCCAGACCATGACATTATCCATAGATCCATCCATCCATCCATCCATCCATGCATTTTCTTCTGCTTATCCGAGGTCGGGATGCGGGGGCAGTAGCTTTAGCAGGAAAGCCCAGACTTCCCTCTCCCAAGCCACTTCCTCCAGCTCTTCCCAGGGGATCCCAAGGCGTTCCCAGGCATGCTCACCAAACTCCTCCCACGCCCGAGTTTTTGCCTAAATGACCACCAAAGCTGCATTCCGCTTGGCCAGGCGGTACCCATCAGCTGCCATAGGAGTCCCACCGGCCAAAAAGGCCCGATAGGACTCCTCCTTCAGCTTGACTGCATCCCTCACTGCTGGTGTCCACCAATGGGTTCGGGGACTGCCGCCACGACAGGCACCGACCACCTTATGGCCACAGTTCCGGTCGGCCGCCTCAGCAATGGAGGCGCGGAACATGGTACACTCGGCCTCAATGTTCCCCGCCTCCTCCGGAACATGAGCAAAGTTCTGTCTGAGGTGGGAGTTGAAACTCCTTCTGACAGGGGATTCTGCCCGACGTTTCCGGCAGACCCTCACAATACGTTTGGGCCTGCCACGTCGGACTGGCATCTTCCCCTACCATCGGAGCCAACTCACCACCAGGTGGTGATCAGTTGACAGTTCCGTTTGACAAAGGAAAACATAGTGTGACAAACATGCAAAAAAAAATAAGAAATCAAGAAAAGGACAAACACTTTTTCATACCACTGTAATGTCAATGAGGCTGCAATCAACCTTTCTTCTTCTCTTCTCAGCTCTTTGTTGTTACTCGCTGCTCTTCATGCGTTTTGCCTACAAGGTACAACCACGCAACTGGCTGCTATTTGCTTGCCATTTGACCAACGAGTCTGCACAGCTGATTCAGGGTGGTCGCCTCATCAAGTACAAGTAAGCCCGTTTTGTTTTGAAGCAGCCTTTTCGCCGTAACCCACATTTTTGAAAAAGCTTTTAGAATTGTGCAGTTGTTATGAAAACCACAATAATTAACATGCTACTACTGCTCTATTTTACTCTAACCTGATCATTATTGTATCTGTAAAGAACAAAACAATCTCTTTCTGTATTGTGTTTCAGCTTGGAGAAGAAGACAAATTAGTGGCAAAGTGAAGTGTTCCCTGTTCCACCACACTGATGAAAGAAGCTACACAAATGTGTGTGTTCCTCTAATCACAGAAGCTGTTGCTGTGTTTCCATCTCCTTTAACAATGATTGATCATCCACATTAAATTATACTCACGTTTTACAAAATAAAACAGATTATTCCCCCCATGAATATGCAGCTTTGATTTGTATTTGCATTGTTAACCATGAGTGAATGTATGCTCTGATAATTCACTTTGCGTTCTAGAGCCGAAGGTTCCAGTTTTTTTTCCGCATTTTTTTTTTTTCATTTTTAATAACATTCCGTTGGAGGATTGTTAGACATAATGTTTATTGCTTTTTCACCATCTTATTGACAATGTTACACTGAAACTAAAGTCTGAACTTGGGTGACTTGTATCTCTGTTCGACAGAGTGAAGAAAAGCAATAGACTGTTACTCAGGCAATGAAAATAAAATATAGAGTTGAATGTTGCCAAATGTTATTCGGCTAGCAAATATCAATATTTCAGTCCCGCGTCTGTTTCTGCTGACAAAGCCTGTAATGTGTGTTACTTTGTGTGTTATTCTAATTTATTGTATAACCAAATCAAAATGTCCCTTATCTGATTGTTTGGGTTTGTAAAAAATAAAGTCTAAAACCAACTTGAAAATACTGTGTGGTTTATTAGCATTTTAATGTATTTTTATATTTTGCTATATGGATTTAATTTCAGAGAAATTACTGAATTATTGTTACATCCAGCACAAATTTTTGTTCAAATAGTTGATGAACTATATTAAGCATGTTTATGTCAGTTCCACTCTCTGCAGATTTGCATTAAACTAATTTAAGTCAATCAAGTGACAGAACAATTAAATGCTCTTCCACTAAATAGCAGAAGTTACAAATAACCTGCTTATCCACCGGTTGCCATTGATTAAATAGACGACTATAACCTTTACAGATCGACATAATTTGACCTTCGCGACAGTTTTGAATGCACGTCCAAATCAACCATTAAGTGCCTTCACGTGACAAAAGGAGGAATATGCTGTACGTCGTACAGCACAAAGATTGTGAGCAATTTTTTTGTAGCTCCTTCTATGTTTCCACCAGTAGGTGTCAGTACTGTATATATATATATATATATATATATATATATATATCGACCTCTGAATCAGATAACGTCAAAAGAAGAAAACAAACATGGCGTCCCTCAGCAGCGACGAGTGGACAGCAATCTGCGATAAATATACCATCGCCCAAAACCTCACTGAAGTCACATCTCGAAACGACCCAGAAAATGACCCTTTTCGTTCCAAGTACAAAGCCAGAGACCTCCTCCGAGAAATACACTGCTCGCTGAAGAGTTTCGAAGCCGGTGACGGGGAGGAAGACGGCGAGGCGCAGGGCGGCGACCAGCGGCCGACCGAGGCTCCGGTGGACGGCCAGCTCGAGGAAATGTTCGAGCGGGGCTTCGACGGTGACTCGCCCAGCGGACACAGGACCGCGAGGCTCGCGGCGGTGGAATATTACCTGGGCGTGAACCATGTGGACACGGAGGAGCTGTCGGCCGGCCAGGAGCACCTCATGAACTGCATGAAATTGCTGGAGAAATGCAGAGTGTCTACCGAGAATGTGTCGTTATTCATTCATGTCCGGGTAAATAACTCACTCGTGAAGATGCCAGTTATGGGCCGTCTCTCAACCACATTTACAACCTAAAATCTAATCGTTCCATGAAATTGTATTCATTTATTCCCAACAGTCTAGTCTCTTAATTTCATAGCAGTTGATCTCAAGTGTGCCGGACCAGTATATTTGTTGCCTAATAAGCCATAAATAAGGACAATAACACAGTTTCCGTGTTTAAAAAAAAAAAAAAAAATGTCGGTGTGTGCTGCAAATAATTAGAAGTACATTTGGAAAATATTCACATTATTATGTTGTGGGAAATCTTGTTTAAAATTATATGAACAATCTGAAATTCTTTAACAAAATTAGTGCAGTTTAAACCATATTATAAATCAGTGTTTTCATTTACACGCGCAACTCACAGATGACGGGAGAACTATATGCTGTATGTACATTTAAAAAAAAAAACTTATGAACTAGATATCGTTTTAAATTTAAATACATTTACACGTCTGGAAATCTTGACTAACCTCACACCGTAGAAACTATAAAGTGGGAAAATTTCAGAATGAGGGTGCCGTTGTAAATGAATACATACTGTATACGTACAACTTGTGGCAGTACATGAACAAAGCAAAAGGATTCCACCAAACCATCCTCTTGAGCTGAAGCTGTTGATTGATATTTTGCTATATTCAGTCTCTGAAAATATTTCTACTGGAGGTATTCATTTTCACAGTACTGTATTCACAGTGCAAAGGTGGCACAGTATTTTATATGAAGTCAGAATCAGAATGGTTATAGTTATTATACAATTAGCAGTGTCACAACATTCCTCCAAAATGACAGTCTGTCAAAATGCTAAGTCTGGTTGAAATAACCACTTAAACAACACACCAAGAATTTTGAAAATTGGATGATGGTTTCCGGAAAAAATGAGTTTTTAGTGTGTGTGTGTGTGTGTGGGTTGGGGGGGGGGTTATTTGGGGAATGTTTTTGTACAATATTGCCTATAGAAAATCATGTAGAAGGGAAAAAAAAAAAGCTTTCAAATTAGAGTATAACATCCATCCAGCCATTTTCTGTGCCACTTATCCTCACTAAGGTCGCAGGCGTGCTGGAGGCTATCCCAGTTCTCTTCGGGTGAAAGGTGGGGTACACCCTAAACAGGTCGCCAGCCAATCGCAGGGCAAATATAAACAGACGACCATTCGCACACACATTCACACCTACAGGCAATTAAGAGTCTTCCTAACCTACCACGCATGTTTTTGGGATGTGCGAGGAAACCGGAGTACCCAGAGAAAACTCGCGCAGGCACGAGGAGAACATGTAAACTCCACACAGGTGGAGCTGGGATTTGAACCCCGGTCCTCAGAACTGTGAGACAGATGTGCTAACCAGTCTGTCACCGTGCCGCCTGAGAGTATAGCAGTATAACGTAATTATTTCTCAACAAATCCCTTCGACGCTTTGATTCGTCTGCTACTCGGAAAGGTTTTTATTTTTAATTTTAATTTTATTATTATTTTTTTCTTTCTTAAACTGCAAACTACCTTTAAAGGAGGACTGTATCGTGGTGACACTGGCTAAAGTTGATGAACTTGCACTTTTGGTGTCTTTTGCTCTTTTATCACTTGGTCATAGACAATTTCATGACTGAACTTCAAATGATGAATTGTATTGGTTGTGTTGCCCTGGGGTGCAGACATGACAGCGCTACAGACTGAAAACAATTATCATCACAATTGCAAGATTTAATGGCGTTATCAAGTATATGTACTAGGTATAGGCGAGTACTCAAATGTAAGTACTTGCACTCGTACTCTGTTTGGAAAAAGTTGTATTGGTGCATCCCTACTTTCTTTAAATATAATACGTACTGTAATTTAGATGACAGAGTGCAATATTTCTGCTGTCCTGAATCATGATTATGTGTTAAGTGATCCAAAAGTGATAACCACTTGTTTGTGTGATTCCAGAACCAGCTGGGCATCCTCTGGGCAGGTCGGGAGGAGACTGAGATGGCACAGGGATTCCTGGAAACTGCTGAGGCCATTTACCTGCGCTACATGAAGGAGGTAAGATTTATTGTGGTTCCACCATTACAGCATTTCAAATAAAATAAAAATCATGTGCAGGATGGAAGTCCTCCCACTGATTTGGTGGAGTATTTTGCTACCAATGAGAAGCTGCTGACACATCAGGAAAAGAACAAAAAGTAGGTTTATTTTTTATCACAGTTTGCTCCTTTCTTGCCTTCCATTTTTATATTAATCTCTTCTTGTACCAGGTTTGAGCTGGCCTACACACACACTATGTATTACCTTGCTCAGGTCTATCAAAACCTTGGTGAGTCTATTTCCTTTGACCCAGATATTTAAAGAATTCAATGCTTTTCATCCATGACTGTAATATCTTGATATTGCATGCATTACTGCATGTTTCTGAAACTGACAATCATCTGTATCAGAATGCCTTATATTAGGGTGACATCAATTTTTTGTGTTGTGGAAACTAACAAAACAAGTGTTTTGAAAGGTCAGACAGAGCGAGCTGCTGCATATTGCCACAGCACCCTGCAGAGACAGCTGCAGTTAGGTCAGTTCAGTCCAATGGAGTGGGCTCTGAACGCCGCTACACTGTCACAGTATTACATCACAAAGGTGAGGCACGGTTGGATGTGAATTGGCCTCTAAAAGTTGTTTCAAGGATTATAAGATCATACTTGCTCAATTGGTTGGGGTTATGTGATCTGCATCCCAAGCATAGTTGTCGGCTTGTCAGTGTGAGTCACAAGGTATGTGTGTGGTATATCCTCAGGGGCGATACATGGAGGGCAGACACTGCCTCTCAGCAGCCACCGTCATATCTGGTTTAGCAGGAGAAGTTCCATCTGAGGCTGCTGCGCAAGAAAGTGAGTGTTTGTGTTCACCATTTAGTTAAATGTTCTCGTCTCGTCCTCGGGTCACATTCGCTGCACACACAGCTGTTTTGTTCTGAGTTTCTGAAAGTCTGAGGACAGACCACTCCCGAGCACCGGTGACGACACCACATTTCTCCGCTTTCTGTTCTTTTCCCCCCCAACACAATGCAATACATTGGTGCAATCCGTTGTTGTTATCATCGCCATGGTAATGGGTGTATCCGGTCCAGTTGACCGGTGACACGTTTTTTGGTCTCGCCTCCCTAACAGTGTTTGATTTGACAAGATAAAAGCCCAGTAAAAAACGAGATACAGTGGTATTGTAATAAATGTCGTGTCGTGTTGCCAGTTTTATGGCAGTAGTCTGACGTAGTGCCAATCGTGAAGACCACATTTGTCTTGTAGTCTGATCCAGGCTTTAAGGTCCATGTACTAGTATGGTTTTTGTCCTCATTAGTAAGCCCATTCAGCAAGCGACTATGTTACAGAACATAGAGTAGAACAACTGTGGATTACAAGTAATGTTTTTCCACTACTGTATGACATTTCAGCACATTCATTGGACAACTTATAACTAGTAGGGCAACTACATGTTACTAGTGAGGCAAAACCGTGTACTAGTTGACATCACATCTACTTTGTGTACCTACCAGATTCAGTTTAAGTAATTTCTTGATGGAACAGGTCTGGAGGTAATCAGGCTTGGGTGTGATCAACCAAACCAAACCAAAAATTGTGATTAGCCACAATTAATTCATGATTTAACAAGGGGGGGTCATTACTTTTCCACACAGGCCAGGTAACTTTGAAGAGTTTTTTTTCCTTAATAAATAAAATCACCATTTAAAAACAGCATTTTAAATTCACTTGGGTTATTCATTCATTCATTCATCTTTCCGTTCCGCTTCACCTCACTAGGGTCACGGGCGTGCTGGAGCCTTTACCAGCTATCTTCGGGTGAGAGGCGGGGTACAATTTAGAGTTTTCAATTAACCTACCATGCATGTTTTTGGGATGTGGGAGGAAACCGGAGTGTCCGGAGAAAACCCACGCATGCTCGGGAAGAACATGCAAACTCCACACAGGCGGGGCAGGGATTTGAACCCCGGTCCTCAGAACTATGAGGTAGTCGTCCACCGTGCTGCCCACTTGGGTTTGATCTTAAATGTTAAAGTGGGGAAACTATGCAAAAATAGAAGAATTTGAAGGGGGCCAATAATTTTCTACGGCACTGTCGTTATTGCAAACCTTTTTACTATACGTCAATATTGTTTTTTACCTTATCTATAAATGACCTGGCCCATCTGTCTGTTTTAGAAGTCAAATACTATAACTAACCTCTGATCAACATGTGCAAGTGTATTAGTTTCAAATTCAAATACAAACAAACTGATCTAAAAGTCCCTTCCCGCTCTTCCAGGTGACACAGAGCGTGAGCGTCGGGATCAGCTCAGGCAGAAGAGAGCTGAGATAGCAAGATGCTGGATCAAATACTGTCTCATCATCCTTGATGATGCCAAGAAAGCGCTTGAGGTGATGGATTGTTTTTTCACGACTCTAGGGACCTCCTGTGTCCAAACAAACCCATGACAATTGCTTCTGTTGCATACTCATCTGTCTCTCTGTGTGTGGTTGCTCTCCTGTGTGAGCAGGACAACATCGGTGAGCTTGATACTGATCTTCAGGAGGAGTTGAAGAGGAAGAGGAGGCTTGAGGTGGAGGAAGAAGAAAAGGGCAGGAAGAGTGCTCTGCTCTTTGGCTCTGAGGACACTTTTGACTCAATCGCTAGCCTGGAGGAGAAGGTCAGTGTGCATATTATGTTCTATTTTTGCATTTATGAGTGTAAAAGAGGCGGCACGGTGGACGACTGGTTAGAGCGTCAGCCTCACGGTTCTGTGGACCCGGGTTCAATCCCCGGCCCCGCATGTGTGGAGTTTGCATGTTCTCCCCGTGCCTGCGTGGGTTCTCCGGTTTCCTCCCACATCCCAAAAACATGCATGAATTGGAGACTCTAAATTGCCCGTAGGCATGACTGTGAGTGCGAATGGTTGTTTGTTTCTATGTGCCCTGCGATTGGCTGGTAACCAGTTCAGGGTGTACCCCACCTCCTGCCCGATGACAGCTGGGATAGGCTCCAGGACGCCCGCGACCCTAGTGAGGAGAAGCGGCTCAGAAAATGGATGGATGGATGAGTGTAAAATATCATGTTATTGAAAATACTGTGGTACAATATTAATCTGCTTTTGTGATACTTTTAAACTATGCTGTGTATATGCATGTACATTATTTCACCTGCATAATCTAATTAAATTCAATCCATTAGGGTTAAAATGTTATAAATAACATTAATACTGAAAATGATAATGGTGTCTCATTTGGGATTTCCAGGTGAGCTGCTTGCTCCCGCTGGACTTTACCGAGGCCAGGAATGTATTTTTGGTGGGACAAAACTCTGTCACGCAGGTACCGTAACTTCAAGATCAACGTGTACTACAAACAATCACCTACTGGGTTAGAAAGAGTAATTCATGATGGGAGTGGAAATTGAGTGAAGTGTGTTTGTTTATTAAATATTACAGTAGTAGCTTGACTTACATAACTTAAGTCCACTAGCTTAATGCTAACACACAATGCAAAACGCCACAGATGGGCAAAGGAATCGCATTGATGTCATGGTGTTGTAACTTTTTTTTCAACGGATATTTGAACGCAAACGGTGCAGCAACTCATTTAGCCAGACAATATAAAAATACACTCATGTTATTTCTAGCCTCTGCGAAAAACTACTAATATTTCTGCAGCTTACTGAATCACTTGTGAAACACTTCTTTGTGCATGTCTCTGTGGCTCTGTTCACACTCCAGGTGAAATCCAATAGTCCCACCCAATAGAAGAAGAATAGAAGAAGAATCACCTTTTATTGTCATGAACATGCATGCATGTACACAAAATTTGTTCTCTGCATTTAACCCATCACAGTGAACACATACACGTTAGTGGAACACACTGCAGCAGATGGCAGCTGAAGCGAAAGACAATGTGACATATACCAGATTTTGTTTCATGTCAATGTGATTCAATTCGTATGTGAATATGTCAATGTGATCTCAATTCGTATGTGGATATGAATCTGATATGTATCGCATGCAAGTGCAGTAAGGACGCTCAGGTCGCGCTCAGCCGACCTACACTTCATCAAAAGGCTTTTTGTGTCTGTTCATGTGCGTTTGTAAGTAAGTGGACTCACTCATTTAAAGCACTAATTGGAGTGCCAATGTTACAAATTAGATGTGTTAAAGGTAGAGCGTTTTTTATTTTGGACACATGTTCAACCTTTATGACTTGAACTACACAACTGTTGTAGAAATCTCTTTTAGGACCAATACACAGAGACTGTTCCCATTTTGTTGCAAAAAAGAAACCAGTTTAGGCCCAGTACACACATAAAGACGTCGGACTGTTTTTATCCCAATTTTGCCACTTCCCAACCAAGCACGTCAAACACCAGACTATTTTATGTCTTATAAGATTATCCTATATAATTATCCCTGTCTGAGGTGGGGTAAAGTAGAGTGGTCCGAAACAGGTCGGGCTGACAATCTTAAATAATGAAACGTGTTCAATATTTAAGACTACAACTCTTCGTGTGTGTGTTTCTCGAGTCATGATGCCATCAATTGTGATCTGAATCGGAATGTAGCAAATGAAACTCCCTGACGCAGGAACAACGAAGCGACCGTAAATGAAAACAGTTGTCTTCCCGATGTTCTATATGTACATATTCTTTTTTAAATAAAAGTGCGTTCCCCAGACAGCAACAAGTATTTTTATTGACAACACGGCATTCTAAAACAGTCCCACCTCCATTCCCTTCGGCAACACGCGGCAAAGATCGGTACGTACCTGGAAGTGTCTCCCAGTCTTAGTTTTTGTGAGATCACACGTGATCACGTGAGATTTCGAGATCGGCAGCAGAAGAGAATCTTTACGTGTGTGGTGTTATTGGTTGAGATTATCGGAGCGTACCACCTACATTACATCCAAAACTGTTAAATGCCAGTTTTTAAAAAATAATTATATGTGAGGTATGTCATAGATAAAAAAATCTAGTAAGAGTTGAAAATGTATGTTGTACCAGGCTTTAGATTAGACAACTCTGAATATTTAGTGTTTTCCTTTTTTTCCCAAGCTGCTATAATGGATTGTGTGCAATACTTTGTGACAATCGGTAGGTCGTCAGACACGATTTTCCAAACTGCTGGGAAATATGTGGGAAAGTGTTGGAAGCCGTGTAAAATCTTCATCAGTGCTCTTTCTTTTTTTCTGTGTGCGCGTGTACCTCTCAGGCTAAGGAGTACTTTCAGATGGATGGCTATGTGACGGACCACATTGAGATCCTGCAGGATCATAGCGCTCTCTTCAGAGCTCTAGCCTTCTTTGAAGAGGATGTTGAACGACGCTGCAAGATGCACAAACGACGGGTTGACATGCTGGAGACCATCTGCATTGGTACTCTTCTCACTTGAATAGCATTTACTATGCTGCTTTTTCATTCAATTGTAGCGCTATCTTACATAAATGCTCATGCCCGCCTTTCTATAGAACTGAACGCCCAGTACTACCTCATGATCCGCAGACAGCTGATGTTTGAGCTTGCCGAGACCTACAACGAAATGATGGACCTGAAACTGACTCTAGCCAACAGACAAGCTGACACACAGTCTCTTGATAACCACACCATAAAGAAATTCAACAGCCTCTGCTCTGCCTCCACCAAGTGAGTGTAAATTTAGCTATAGCAGGTTCACTGTAGTTTTGTAAAGTTCGCCAAAGGTGATACATACATTAGCTTTATATGGCCCGTGTGTATTTGGTTCCCCATCCCTGCTTTCCACATACAGGGAACCCACACTTCGTCGCGGTTTGCTATATACACAAATTCATCCATCCATCCATTTTCTGAGCCGCTTCTCCTTACTAGGGTCGCGGGCGTGCTGGAGCCTATCCCAGCTGTCATCGGGCAGGAGGCGGGGTACACCCTGAACTGGTTGCCAGCCAACAAATTCATTTATTTGTGGGTTTTTTTTTTTTCTGTGGAACTTATCAGCTACTTGCTTAAAAAAAAAAAAAAAAAAAAAAAAAACCTCACCTCACCACTGTTTTTGTTTTTTTTCCCCCTTGTAACACCCTAAAATGCTGTAAGTAAATTTTGCTTGTATAGCAGTTTTCACAGAGAGGGCTCATAAAATCCTCCACATAGATGTAGAACACAGTCATACATCTATAGAATACAGAGTAACACAGCAGTTTACATTTTACAGTTAGCACAAGGGGGGGAAAAAAACAAATCAACAAGTAGGGCTGCATCTTTCGTATATTGTTAGAATCGAGCATTCTACTGATTACCACATTGATTCATCGAATAATTGTATAAGAAATATTTTGTATTAAACACAGTAACATGTATGTGAAGTGCTGGTATTATTTTTGTACACCTGGGGTCTGCATCCTCATGTTCCACTATTGTTTCCTTGAGTGTGTATGGCTTTAAAAGGCGGGGCCTGACGTGGTGAGCGAAGTAGGCATCAGTGAATGAGAGTGTAGATTTGGCTAAGTTTTAAAGGACTAACCTGTTAGCCAGTCTGTATGTTGAGTGACTCAACCTGCGTCAGTGGCCATTGGCAGCTCATTTATGAATTTGCCTATTACTCGTTTTTTTAATTCTTAGTTGTTTAATAAAGTGCACCTGTGCCTGTGTCTATCCTTGACCACTTGTGCTTTCAGTGGTGCATGAGACTGCAGTAACATCAGTCCATGTGGAAAAAAATAATCTCTATGAAGCTTCAAGGAACGTATTTTGCTTTGAGCTTTTATGGCAATCACTTTATTCCAGTTATTCGATTAATCAGGTTGTTAACAAAGCCCTGGTATATTTGACTGTAGTACTTGGTGTCAAGGAAGTATGTTGAAGTGATACTTTTCAACTGAGAGACAAATCATTGTATGTCAGGAAGGAGTAAAGTTTAGCCTAGGTTGTTAGTGGAAGTTACAGACAGTATTCACCAAATGTGTACGTAAATCGAATCATTTGCAAGTGCAAGTGTTTTGGGATTATGATGTGTTATATTTGTTTTAATTTAAACTACTAATATAGGCAACTATTTATTGTGCGGTGTCAATTACTTGTGTAAGGCAGGGCTTGATTCCTCTCATCGGCTAATAGGTGAAGGTTTACTGTACTCAGTAACTTTGAACCCTCCCCTCTCCAGGTACTTCCAGATGTTCCTAGATTCCCTGCGTTCTCCGGAGGGGAAGTTTCCCGAGCACCTGGAGGAGGAGGTGCTCAGACCGGCCCTGGTGGCCCGCTTCAGAGTAGCCCGACTGCACAGCCGCCTGATTTGCTCTCTCCCGCTTATGCAGCTGGACAACCTCAACAACTCACTGGAAAACTACAAGTATGTCGATACGCACCCAGCGCACACTTCATCCGTCACATCTGCACAATCTAGGGAGAGCCAATAAGAAGGCTGCAGTAAAACTTTTGCCTTTACAAACTTGTCACAGGTGACCTCAATGTGCCATTTTTAAATTTTCTCATGAATGCCAACTTATTTCTTCTGCCAACTTATTGAGTATTTCAATGAGTTCCATAAATTTGTATCCTGTTGGGTAAAATAAAAATGTTTAGTTTATAGCATGGTATAAAAATGCAGTTCTTAGGTAAGCCAATGCTGCTTTTTTATTTTTATTTGTGCCACCTAGTGGACAAGTTGGCAGCATAGTTTGAAAAACGATTAAAAAGCAACTACAAAGCATATGTGTCACAGCGGGATACAATTGTGCTCAGTTTTGATTGACACAAACAGCTCAGACACTGTTTTGAATTAAATGGAACTATAACTAAACAATATAAGTAAGTTGAAAAACTTGTTAGCATTTCTGCCTCACAATTCTGAGGTTTGAGGTTTGAAACTCTGTACTTCTTGTGGAGTTCACGTTCTCCATTTGCTTGTGTGGGTTTTCTCTGGGTACTACGACTTCCTCGCACATTCCCAAAACATGCATATCAGTTTTATTGAAGAGTCCCAATTGTCTTTTGGTGTGAATGTGTTGTTGTCTATACGTTACCTGCGATTGACTGGTGACCAATACAGGGTGTACACCATCGCTTGCGCAAAATCAGATGAGCTAGGCTCTAGATGGTATACTCGTAACTCTAACGAATGGCAAATGGACTGCACTTATATAGCGCTTGATCCACACCATCACAGTGCCCAAAGCGCTTTACAAAGCCTCACATTCACCCACTCACACACACATTCTTAACGAGAAATAGTATAGAAAATGGATGTTAACAACATGATATAAAAATATTTAGGAAAGTCAGTGCTTTTTTTTTGAATTAGTGGGCGAACTATAGTTTGAAAAGCAGCAAATAGTGAGGGTTGGGGACCTAACCCTGCTGAAGAGCAAACATCTTCGTTATTCACTCCCCCCAAAAGGTTTGTAATTTCCTATAGATGTCACAACAAGGCAGCAAAGAGCTACTTTTATCTAAAGGAGACTCTTCAACTCACTTTTTTTCTTTTTCTTTTTTTTTTTCCAACTCACTTCAAATTGTATCATTGGCCACAAGATGCCACCATTGGTTCCAAATAAAGACTGTTATTGCTTATGCATTATAAAGATAAAAAACTAACCATTATTGTCTTTGTAAAGGCCAATATTTTGACCTTGACCTCTTGTATTGGCTCTCTTGGGATTGTGTAGGTAATGCTTTTTGCCAGAGAGCGATTTATGGTCTAAGTAAACATCCCAAAAGGAATATAATACGTCCCAGATAATGATGATGATCTCCTGCTGCCTTTCATCCAGATACATCGTTCAGTACTGCGAAGCTCACCCTGAGGCCGCCGGCGCCGCGGAGTCTGAGCTGGAGTTGAGCAAGGAGATGGTGGGCCTGCTTCCTCTCAAAATCAACCGCCTCAAAGCGAGGATGGCTGCTAACAACTGAATTTTGGGCGTACAGTATTTGAATTTATCATTCCTCGTTCGTGCCGTGTGTGCATGCTGTGTGAAATCAAGTGTGTGGCCACATACAGAGAATACATATTCCCTTCAGTACAGCTTAAAGGGGACATATTATGGAAGACTGACTTTATAACATCTTGTTTGCAAATTGTTGTGGCTTGTCATTGGCTCAGCACTATTCGAGGTGGTGTGAGGCCTGGTGCACTGCACGAAACAGATCTGCTCTTAAAATTAACAAATTCCACCATTGAAAGTCTAAAAACTGTTAAAATATGAAAAACATTTTCCTTTTAACATAAACTATAACCTAACCTTTACTAGGGATGGAAAGTTTTTTGAAAACTGTCAAAACTGTATGGTTCGACTGTTTTGGCTCTGTCCGCATGTGTTCCCATTCGGTTCATAACGTGCGACTCACCTTTTTCCAATGAGGCGACGGTGTTACGCCAAAGCACAGTAGCAAGTTAGCCAAGATGGCGGTGCGGATCGTCATGTGGGTAATGCGATGCAGCTGCCAACAATATTGAACGGGGCGCATCACCAGAGATGTTGCTTTGGAGAGAACAGATTCAGACCCGGGAGAAGCAGTAAGTTCACGGTGGTACTATCGTGTCTTTTCTTTCCAACGCAATATCTCCGGTTCCTCGGCTTGGCTACTCGGTAGCGCGACAAGTTTCTCCAAGAAACCACGGTCATGATATCGCTATAATGACTCACTGAGGTGTTTTGATTAACACGGAAAGTTTGCTTCACCCGAGGATACGCGATGCTAGCATGTAGCGAGCTAGCCTTTAAAAAGAGGGAGGCATAAACACAAACTGTTGCAATTCCCACACCATTTTACCTGATTTGGATGTAAATCCACTCAAAGCTGAATTCTGCAGCAAACATGTATTGTTCATTTCGTTTCAAATCCATTGTGGTGGTGTTTAGAACCAAAAGGATGACAATTGTGTTCATTTCCTAAGTGTTTATGGTCGTGACTGGAACCATATCAATGCTGCTCGTGACATAAAGATGAAGTTGAGTAAACTTTATGCATAAGCTGAGCTCATTCACGTATCATCAGTAGACCTTTGTTGAGCGAAGGCACCTATTTTACATTTGAAAAATGAAATGTCACGGTTACCAACCAAACAAAAATATAAAATGTCTGAATACTGAAAGCTCGTCGAGTTTAGTCACAAATGTACTTAGTGTGAAATCTAGGCTTGTTGATGACAAAGCTGATATATTTGCAGGAAGCCAACTTATTGTGTTGCATGAATAGCAACAGGTGGGTACACAGCTTTATTGTACCTTTTGCCATCCAATGGAAGAGCGTTTAATTGTTATGCCTGTCACTAAATCCCACTGGCATGAGTAGACGAACTAAGATGTATTTCTGATTAATTAAAAAATGTAATGATCATCCAAAATGACACACAACATAATTTTCTTAAGAGTCAACGTGTACCGAACCGAAAACCGTCACCACAAAACCGAGGTACGAACGATGTGTTTTGTAAACCTTTCTACCCCTAACCTTCACAAATCACAGTGGTGGAAAGACACAACTGAATAGCTAGATTTAATGTATACAACACTATTTAAGTCCTTTTGTCATGTTTTTTTTTTTGTTAGTCATGATGAAGGAATTCATGTGCCCTTCTCTTACTCTTTCTCTGCTGATTGATGAACAACTTTGAGGGTCAAACACTTCACCAGTGGATTGTATTTATGTGATGCCTGGATCGATGTAAAATACTTAAAAGCCTTCCTATGTTTTGCCTTTTCAAACGTCATGATATAGATCCCCCCCATCTTAATAGCATCATGTCAATGTAGATAATGTATGCAATGGTAATAAATCATGCAGTTATCACCTACAGTAGAATGACTATTTTCTGACGTTGCTTTTATTAACCTATCCATTTTCAAAACCACTTCAGCGCTGCACGGAGCTGGAACCTATCCCAGTTGACTTCAGGTGATCACAATCTGGATTCGTCAACAGTCAATCACATTGCACATATAGAGACGGACACGTCCTTTCACACTGTTACTGAGTGGAAAATGAACTCATGGTGACTGCACTGAAGTTAGGCGAGTGAACTATTACATCATCAGTGGCTGCTTAACTCAGAATTTCCAATTTCATTTTATAATGACCCCGAGTGTGGGAGGTGACCAAAAACCAGGCGGGGACATAAACTCCACAGCAGGCCCCACATTCCCACAGGGGACCACCTGGCTCCCCCACGGGAAGAGGAAGAGGAAGAGAGGTGGCCGCGGCAGGACGCAAGGAACGGAGAGAAGAGGGAGGAAGCAGGCCCGAGGAATGACGGGGGCCCCACCAGTAGCCAGAGCGGGGGACTCAGGCGGGCACCAGCTGGCACCGCCCTAGCACCCGCGGAACATGGGCGAGTCACCATCAATGCTCCCCGGACGGTCATCCCAGTGGTTTCCGCCAACCGAGATTGGGAAGGAGTGAAGAAAGTCCCACCCACACACACGCCGGAACTGCAAACACAGGGACAAGAGAAGAAGATTCTCTACACCATGCAAATTGATCTAAACTGCGAGAAAGGAAAACAAAATAATTATAAAACAACAAGCTCGACAACAAAGAATACAGAAGTCAAAAGTTTACTTGTACACGTACAAAATAATCTTATTGTCATTGTGAGTGGAATTGATTGCAAAAGAGTCAGACGCATGAATAAGACTCATTTGACCGCAAGGCTTTTGACCAAATTCACGCTGCTTCCTCTTTTACGATGGTTGCGATTTCGTAGTGAAGCCATCGCTGTAAAATGGCCACATATTGTTTAATGGTTACATAAAAGTAAATTAACTTAGCATCAAATATTTATGAAGAGCACTAGACTGGTGAATGTATCCTGGGGACATTTTCAACGTGTTGATGGTGAAAAAAGACAAACTCTCACGTAAAATGACGAGTGTGAGTGGAAACTTAAAAAAAAGAACTGACGAAAACAAAACTATTAGAACATCAGCCTGTGTAGCACCTGATATATTTAAACTTCTTGATTATTTTGAAGGAAGATAGGAGCAGCAGCTGCATGTGTTGTAATGCTCTGAAGGTTTGTGTCACTTCCAGTCAACACTAATGGGGTGTAAAACAAAGTCATTTTGGGGCCATGGTTAACATTTAGCGGTTTATTTGTCATTTAATGAGTAGTGGTTTAGTCCTGTAAAGCTATGACATGCGTAAATGTGTGTGACTGATAGAAGGTAATGTGTCATTTCCTGAAGAAGATTGATGTTACCACTTCCTGCGACTTGGTATTGATGTGTCAGCTGATACAAATTCTTCTCTCCCTCCTTACCTGTCCTCCTTGACTACAGACCCTTTCCAAAAAAATAGAATATCATGGAAAAGTTAATTTATTTCCATACTTCCGTTCAAAAAGTTAAACTTTCATAGATTATAGGGTCAAGGCCCACAATTTAAACCGTTTCAGGTATTTGTTTATTTTTACATAATTTGGGCTTCCAGCTCATAAAAACCACAAAATCAGGATTTCAAAAAAATGTTGATACTGTGAAGAAATCAGCCTAAATTTTGCAGGCCATAAATGTTTTAAACTGAGTGTCACACACTAATCATCTACTAAACTCAAACCACCTGCACAGGTTTCCCCAGGTGTCATTAAATCACTTCAGTTTGGTTCAATTGTCTCAGTTGGGTTCAATATGAGGAAGACTGCAGACTTGACACCTGGCCAGAAGCCCATCATTGATACCCTCCATAGGATGAGTAAGCCACAAAAGTTCATAGCTAAGGAGGCTGGCTTTCACAGAGTGCTGTGTCCAAGCATATCAATGGAAAGTCTAGTGGAAGGACAAAAAGATGCAGCAGCAAAAGAGATGACCGTGGGCTTCATCGGATTATCAGAGAAGATTCAAGAATCTAGCAGAGATCCAGAAAGAGTGGAATGAGGCGGAAGTCACAGCTACAAAAACCACCACATTCAGACTCATGGGCTGGGCTACAACTGTCGGGTTCCTCGGGTCAATCCACTTCTGAGCCTGAGCCAACATAAGAAGCGTCTCAACTGGGCCAAGGAGAAGGACTGGACTTTTGGCCAGTGGTCCAAGGTCCTCTTTTCCGATGAAAGTAAAGTGTGCCTTTCATTTGGGAATCAAGGTCCAAGGGTTTGGAGGAAGACTGGTGAAAAACAGAACCCAATCTGCTTGAGGTCCAGCGTGAAATATCCACAGTCAGTCATGATTTGGGGTGCAATGTCGTGTGCAGGTGCTGGTAAACTCTGCTTTCTTAAAGCCAAGGTCACCGCAACAGTTTACCAGAATGTTTTAGAGGACTTCAGGATTCCTTCTGCTGAAGATCGGTATGGAGATGCAGATTTCATCTTCCAGCAGGACCTGGCCCCTGCCCATACCGCCAGAAGCACCAAAACCTGGTTTGATGCCCATGCCATCACAGTGCTTGACCGGCCAGCGAACTCGCCAGATCTAAACCCCATTGAGAATCGATGGGGTATTATCATGGACATTTTTTATTATGGAAATAAATAAACTGGGCGGCATGGTGGCCGACTGGTTAGAGCGTCAGCCTCACAGTTCTGAGGACCCGGGTTCAATCCCCGTCCCCGCCTGTGTGGAGTTTGCATGTTCTCCCCGTGCCTGCGTGGGTTTTCTCTGGGCACTCCGGTTTCCTCCCACATCCCAAAAACATGCATAAATTGGAGACTCTAAATTGCCCATAGGTGTGCATGTGAGTGCGAATGGTTGTCTGTTTGTATGTGCCCTGTGATTGGCTGGCAACCAGTTCAGGGTGTACCCCGCCTCCTGCCCGATGACAGCTGGGATAGGCTCCAGCATGCCCGCGACCCTAGTGAGGATAAGCGGCTCAGAAAATGGATGGATGGATGGATGGATAAATAAACTGAAAACATTTTTATTATGGAAATAAATAAACTGAAAAAAAAACATATTAACATTTTTTGCAAAGGGTCTCTAATTGATGAATGGTAAGAAACATGGACAGGTGGAAAGAGACTTGGTGGAAATCTGGAGGATAAAGAATTATCATATTTTCCTGTGTCTGCACTAATCCAGCTAATAAGAACACATGAGAACTGATTCCCAAAGTACGTGAAAGAATCACTGTCAAAGTACAGTTCAGGTGTATTTATCTTTAAAGTTCAATACATTTGCATTGACATCCTGTTTTTTAAACATTTAGGTAAAATGTTTAACTTAAGTGAAATACATTTTAATTGAATCATTTAAGTACATTTTTCTTTCCACATATTTAAGCGCAGTGTTAAATTTCAAAATGCAACTGTAATATATTTTTTTAGGAATAAAACTACCAAGGCAAACAGTTTGTGAAATTGTTACAATTTTCTCTCATTTTGGACTGTGACTAAATGACAAGAAGGTATTTCAGACAGTGACGGTTTAGTATTGCCTTTGTACACACCCACACTTGATTTGAAATAAAACAATAGACACGTGGTGAAAGTACAGACTTTACACTTTCAGAGGTTTAGCATTTAATGCATTTTATGAAGAGTACCTTTCTTTCCAGGAGATCAATAGTATTTGGACATTTGACATAATTGTAATAACCATAATATTTAATTCTCGCATAAAAATCCTTAACAGTCAATGTGTGCCTGAGGTATGGATGGACATCACCAAATTGGGAGTTTAACTGCAACGATTCGTTTGTGGGTCTTGCTTTGCGTTTCACTTAACTTTGTAAAACCTCTCAAATTATAGATGGGAGTCTAAAATTAATAATTTTTTTTATGTAAATGCATTGCAGTGTTATAGAAAGGCATCATAAAACCGTCAGTCATTTGCTCAAGACATCTGGGCCTAACTGTATGACAATTCAATTACTATTAATAACTAATAGATTGTCCAACAGCAAATAGATGTTTCCAGAGAAAAGTAATCTACGTTTCTCGTTAGAGTGAGACATGAATTCAGCTGTGAGACACCTCTCAAACTCCTGATATCATTGGTAGAACCATGTGATTTCTCTTCGCCAATCAACAGTTGACAATTACAGTAAATGTTATAAAGAAATGTATATGAAACTGCCATATCATGGTTAAGGAAATAATGATCACACATTTTGAGTGTCAGTGAGTTAATGGGCTTTTTCCACATAACAGAATATGCGAATAATATTGAAAATATTTATATACTTTAGTTGGTGTATATACAGTGGTAGTCTTACTGTGAGTCGGTGACGTGGAAACAAGGAATGCTGGAACGTGACAACCGCAACAATCCAATACAATATATTCGGTCTCTATAAATATCAAAAACTCCTTAGTTTTTAATTAGTCATTACTCACTGGTTAACAACACGTTTATTATTGTGGTTGTAGTTTGTGCAGTTGTACAAATGCACTGCGTGATACTGAGATCTATGTTGATACAGCACCTGTATCACAAGATTGTGCCATGTTGGTGTGTTGTGGCTTGGAGAAAATGAACATTGAAGTGGAATGCATCCTAGCGATACACTGTAGTACACGTTTGTGAAGTTAAACATGTTGGCACTCAACGCAAACTAACACTGACACGTAAGGCAGCACGCGCACACATTCCAGTCAAGTGAGGTCACAATAATTGTACTGTAAATCAATGGTTATTTGTTGTTTTTGTTTTCACCTGTGCCCTGTGACTGACTGGCGGCCAGTTCAGGGTGTAGTCCGCCTTTCGCCCGAAGTCGAAGTCAGCTGGGATAGGGTCCAGCGCCCCGTGACCCTAACCGGAATAAGCGGTGTTGAAAATGGATGTTTCACCTGTGTAACATGCCAACATATTCAGCGGATATTACACACTGTTGATCTTCTCCTCCCCTCATCCTTGTCATTATCAGGCCAATTAAGCTTACTTGAGACTAGTTAGCCAGATTCAGTCTGGTGGTATTTCCTTTCATGCAGTCAGATAAACATAAGATCTTCTTGATTTGAGAAAGTAAAAGTTTCCACTGAGGATGCTCACAGACTTTTTTTTTTTTTTAACACACGAATACTTCAGGAAACCGTGACGCAGGCAGAGGGCTGAGCTCAGTCTGGGGAGTGTGTGTATGTATGTATATGAGTGTGATGTGTCAGGCATTTGGACTCAGTCTTCAGCTCTGGAAAGAAGTGTTTTTGTTCTCTTTTATTGTTGTGGCCTTAAGCTAAGAATGGCTTGGACCTTCTTCATCGCGGCCTGCTGCCTCGTCGCCTTACACGCTGAAGGTAATTAGGAATTACTACTGATGGTAACATGACAGTGAATGCTATTATTTTGACAGAAACGTATTTCATATTAACAGGCAATTTCCTGGTACTGGCCAGGGTTCTCTTGTGAGCATCTGTGGCTGGCATGTTAACATGAGCAACTGTCATTCAAACAAACAAACAAAATAAATAAATAACAGACAACTCAAAGGATGACAAATCATAGAAATTAGTTGGGGTTTTTTTCAGTTTCACAGTGAACACAAATGCCATTTTTCACTCACAAGGGTACAGTTGTAGCCAATTTGTGTCCCAAAATGCACAAAACATGAATGTAACCCATTGGATTAATAATTTGAATCCAAATGGTGACAGTTTTGTTCCGAAAGGTGTCAAGAGTTCAGGGTACAAAAAGCAGCGCCCCAGTAAACAGCCATCGTAGCCCATAAGGTACAATAATGTGCTTTTTGAGAGCGTAAAGGTAACAATTTGGGATAGAAGGAAAGTTGATAGAGCAGAAGAAAATATCCAAAATGAAATTCTTGATTCCTTAATTTGATTCACCTCCCTTAAAAGAGGGTGAGCCGTAAGGTTCCATACAGACGATATGATTTGCAATTATAAAAAATTAAGGTTAAAAATTTTCCAAACATATTCACTATGTTTCAGATACCCTAAAAAGATACATTTGACAAATGTATAATGTTTTCCTGTCTACAGAAACCTCTTGCCCAAGCAGTATTAAAAGCCATATATTTGTGTATCACTTTTTTTTGAAAGGTTCCCTTCCAAAATCCATATGACCTTTTATTAATTCTTAATAGGTTTTTAATGATAACTATACAATACATTAATTATCAAATGGGCTGCCTGCATGCTGATTGTAGTTGGTTGTAGTTGTGTGTGATTGTGTATGTGATATTTTGTTCATGTTGTCTTGTTCAGGTATATCGATTTAATGATCCCCCCCCCCCCTCCACTGGATCAGCCTCATCAATTTTAACTAGGCGCTATAATCTATTTAAAGTTTTTGATTAATCCCTATAGTAATTCATGTCTGTTGTGTCCTTTATCATTCAGTTTATGTATGAATTGAAAATATAGCATGTATTTTATTAAGTTTAGCTCCCGGTGAGGAACTACAATATATGTAATCGAAGATACAGGCCTGCACTTAGGTGATAAAACGTTTAACTTCTTATTGTGGGTCTTCCAACATAAATTTGTCATTCTAGTCAGACATGTGGCATATAATCCTCAGTAGATACACGATCATGTCATCATGTTATGTTTTTGGCTTCAACTGTCAATGGGTGTGAACACAAAATATTCCAACGCCCACATTTTCCAGATAATACAGTCAGAAATAGTGGTAACCTTACTCTTTTGCGTGAAGAGTGACGATGCTTTTAATTGATAAATAAGAGTTACATGTTAATGTACATTACTGATGAGCTCAAATGAATTGAGAAAATGCCATGTCGCCATAACTTCCTCCACCAGCGAGCTGACGTTACTTTAGCCAGTTGCAGAATCATGTTGTAATCTCCTGAACCATTCCACTTGTCGCGTTAAATAAAATAATATTGAGACATATGATCCTTTTTTTTGTATTAGGAGCGCCCAGAACTGCGGTATATAACTTTGTCAAGTGTCGGCCTGAGGGCGACCGTGCCAACTGTGCGACTCAACAAAGTCCACAGATGGAGTGGAGTCCTGACCTGCCGACCAAACTGCCTCCTTCGAGTGTACAATACCTGTAAGTATTATTTAGTCAGAGAGGTATTTATTTAACAATGTGTTAATTATTGTAATTTGTGGTGGTGTAGCAGCACGACATGAGTGGGGCAAAAATTCTGCACCACTTCAGGAGCATGCCTTGAGGTTGTGAAGAGTGTCTACAGGCATATGAAGGGCATATACGTGATACAGCTCGTGTTGGATTTCACGGAGTTTAGCATACTGTGTAGCAAAATAGAAGCAAAACAATCAAACATATTGATTCTATTGATTTGGACAGGTTTAACACGGGCAGTGAAAATACATGTTTGTGGTTTTTAGCATCATAGAAATAATATGAGCTACGATTCAGCCGACTTGCAAGTTGTTTTTTTTAAGTTGTTCGAGCAATTTAATTGCTTCGACTTGCGAGTAAAAACGTGAGATACAATACGCTGCATGGTGGCAGTGAACTCAACTCACTTCACAACAAGCAGCAGTTAAGCAGGTAGTGAACAATTAGTAAGAAGCGTCAAGATGTTCAATGCCACTCTGAGTTCATGTTTACTGTCAAACTTAACATAAAACAGAATTATAGGCTGTTTATTTATTCAACAGCTGCTGCCTTCCGCAGGCTTAATGCTGGCACACAAGGCAAAACACCATTGACAGGCTAACGAATAGCATCCATAGTCACGGGGTTATAACCCTTTAAGCACAACTATTTGCACACAAACGATGGAGCAACACGTAGACCGCAATACTCACAGGCATGTATTCTTTTCCTCTGTGAAAAACTTCTATTACTGCGGTTTACTGAGTCACTTACAGTAGTTGTAAAAGTCTTCTTCGTTTGTGTCATCATGACTTTATTATACTGCCCCCGGTGGTCAAGTCAGACACCAGAAAGAGTTGCAGTGAATTAATCATGATGTGAAAACTGTTTAAAAATGTACATTCTATTTAATTATGTTACTACTTTACGTTATATAAAGTACAACAACATAGAGTGCTATTTTCCTTATCAAAAACACATTACATTTGTTTTTGTTTTTTTGGGTGGGGGGAGGGGCTGGAACAGTTTAATGGCATTTCCATTCATTTCAGTCGTGAAAGATGATTTGAGTGTTTTGAGAGACGAGCGTGGTCACGGAACAAATTAAACTCATATCTCAGGACACTTACCACTGTGTGTAGTTAAGCCACAAGTGGGTGTTTTTTTTTGCACTCATTGCAATAAGTCTACATTTTGTCGGTTTTTGTCACATGAAAAAAGCTGAATTAGCCACAAAATTGTGCGTGTAAGTGTGTGTTTCATGTGGCATTTGTGCAAAACCTGAGGTTTCATTGTGTGTGTATATGTGTGTCTACTGGGTCTGTGTTTATTTCTCTCAGTTCCTCTTTCGGGTTCTTCTGAAATGATGCAGATAGCATCCGTTAATCACCTCCAGAGGGAAAATATGACATGAACAAATCAAATCGCATTTCATCGAGCTGCTCCTATGCTGAAATCACTGAAGCACGTACACAGAACTATCATGTAAAATATATTTTTTTATTGTACAGGGTCTATTTAGAGGCTAGTTATTTGGTGAAGTTTGTGACCTGGTGTGTAGAGGTCAAGATAGTTTTCTACCAAATGCCGGCGGCGCCAGCAGTTCTCTTATATGGCATGCTGGGGGCTTTTTCTAAACACAAATCAGCAGAGCTCACATTTGTCAGCTCGCCCTGAACAGGAAACCAAAGGGACGCGTCGACAGGAAGTGGACTGTGACGCATGGTGGGCTGCTGCTTCTGGTCTATTGTTTAATATGAGTGTATGCGGCAGACTCGAGCAAATGGAGTTTGATTAAACATCTTGTAAAGAACAAAAGAGTAGATTGACGGCATGGTAGTTAAAAGTCTATGAATGAGGACAAAGAGATGAATAACAAGAATATACACAAATGACCACTTGCAATGAGAGATTTGTATCAACAATTATGCCTTTAAAACAACTATAATAGAATAAGGACAAAGCTGACCTTAGCCAAGTTTATAAAAAAAATATATATATATATATATATATATATATATATATATATATATTTCAATATGACACATTTGCAGCTCCCGAATGTATGCAGGTTTATCCCATTATTGTAACTAAACCACGACTTTGACCAGTATTCATGAGAAAAATTGGCATTTTTTTCTATTCATTTCTGCACTTCAGTTTGCCCAGTCAGGATTCCACCACTTAATCGTGGTTCCGCTATATCGTGGATCTTTCTGTTAAACATAACACCTTTTTGGCACTCCCCCCCCCTCCTCCCTTTTTTTGGGGGGGTCCTTTTCAGCTGTTAGGTCAAGCAGAAGAGTTTTACTGTGCCACGGTGGAGTTTTTAAGCTGCTACTGTGTGGTTTTTTTTGTATTCTGATGAATATTTACTGAAATTTACAGTCAGACAGAACAAAGTTAGGGGAGTGACAGAAGAAAACAAAAGGGAGAGACAGTGAAAAAAATAACTAAATAAAACAGTAGGAAGAAAAGAAAAAAAAAGACAGGAAACTAGCTGTAAGAAAGATAAGCAAAATAAATTATTATATGCCTTGTACAATGACACATGACATTCAAGTGTTGTATGGAGCAGTAGTGCTACACCCTGTGAAGGAAGGACAGGACAATATAGGAAATGATTGGACAGGACGAGGACAGGAGGGGAAGCATGCAGGACAAGGGGTCGTGGACCCGGCCGTACAGCTGAAGTGTGATTGGAGTGGCTATGCAAATTCTAAACATCTTTAGAAACAGAGTGCAAGTGAGGGGTTACCCAGGAAGTTTGCATAGTTATGAGTTATTTATCGCAATGAGTGAGTGGCCCCACACCCAGCGAATAAGTCCCAGAGTCTGCGGACACATGCAAGTGGATTGACACCGTCCTCGCATGCACAATAACCTTCAGAAGTGACCTGTAATTGCTGCGGCCGCACCGCGGGGACTGAGGACCCCACCCCACCCACGCAAGAGACGGAGTCGGTGGTCAATGAGATTACAATGCAATTATAGTTAGCTCCCTATAATTGACAAAGTACTCTAAAAAGGACATGTGATCTCTTTAATTTCTGATATTTGACTGTCTTTGTTAATCCCAGTGAGGCCCAGCCGGTGAAGGAAGAGGGTCCAGTAAGAATGAGGGAGTCCGCTGAGGTTTTACAGCCTGAGGACGGTTCTGCTTATGAGGGCTCTGCTGGTCCACTCTGGCTAGACTATGCGTTTTATACGAATGCCGAACACGAAACAGGTTCTGGCGATTCCTGGACAGACATGGACCAATACAAAGGTGAATTTCAAGTGCATGGAACTTCTCCATCTAATTGTAATTTCATCCAGTTGATTTCTGACTTGTCTGCTTCTAGTTGGACGCGTAGACTCACAGGCCTTCAGGAGGTTCCTCAGCAGTTTTTGGCAGGAGAAGGACAAAGCAGCTGACAAGGAAATGGAGGACGACCATCTTCTGCAGTTGTAGAGTTCACAACGTGTTCTACTTTACACACTGTAACGTCATACTAAAAAAGATCTACTGCATTACCACCTGGTGGCCACAATTGTATTGGTTGGTGCTGCACCTCTGCTTCTGCCTGCAGCTGTGCTTTATGTGAAATAAATATACAACGGAATATTTGTTTAAATTAACACTTTAAATCAGCTTGTTAAACCTGTAACATATCATAGGCAGCCCCACACTGCAATCTCCTTTGAGGCTTTAGTCACTTTAGATCACCAGAAAGGATTGTGTAATACTTTTAAGGGAATTTCAGCTGTGCAAGACTCAACATGACAATCTTGCCCAACACAATAAATACCCTCAAGGAAAAGATGTGTTGAGTCCTATTGAAATTATGCATTATGTGCATATAAAAAAAAAACAAGAGTCTTAAAACAAGATTCAATCCTAACAATAAAGAGTTGGTATCGTTGGTATTCACATCTGTTTTCTACATCTCTCCATGTACATTATAAAAAAAAACCCTGGTGCTGGACAAAGATCCATTCGCCTGAACCTGTTGGACTGTCAATTCAAAAAGCTAAAAGCAACTATAAAGATGGTGAGGTCATTGAAAAAAGGATGCAGGACGTTCAATTAAAATGTGAGGCTGCATCTTATTAGAAGAAGAAGAAAAGTCTGCAAATAAAATCTGTGCCTACTTTGCTTTCTCATTGAATCGGTTCCATTTGAGTCCTGAGGCAATAAAATGCATGATAAAGTAAACTGTAAAATATATATTTTTATTCAGCTTTAAATAGCATTTGTTGCCTGTTCCCGCTTCCTGAAAGTAGACTTTACCATGAAATATAATCATTTAAATCCTATACAAATATATATATATATATAATTTTAATAAGAGAGGAGGTAATAAATTACCTCCTCTAAAAAAGTCACATGGTCCACAAGTAGTTGCATCATTCAGATTCTCTGTAGGCCATTGGAAGGCCAAAAGTAAGATTTATTTTCTTGTATATTCAAAAATAAAGTTGAAATCTTGGCATAGTCTTGTTACCTAAATATTTTATTTTATTTGTTTATTTTTAAAAAATACTTTTAAAAAACATGCTATTAGTATCAATGCCACGTGACCTTTGTTCATGTACTTGATAATACTATGCTATAAACTCACTCATGTTACTTTCTGTCCTGTTCTTTAAATGAGGAATTTCAGTACAATAAAACAATGACATAAAAAATGTGCTGCCTGAGATGGGTCAATACATATTTTGAGTACTGTAGTTCATGTGTAATATCAGATTAATGCTGCGTGCACACCGGACGCGAAGCGAACTTTCGCCTTGCGTTACTCACGCAAGTTTGAATGCGAGAGTTGTGCACACACCGAACGGGAAATTCGCTTCTTTCGTGCCATACGGAACCGGAGACGGGGATACCAACACCAATTCTTTGAACATCGCTAGTCAATCCGACATCAGTGTTGTTATCACTGGTGGGCATTGGTTGTGCTAAAACTTTGGCGAATGCTATTGCTAACTTGGTTCAAAGTTAAGTACAACCGACAGCTGTAAATAAGTAACATAAATACAGGCTACCAGATACGCCAACTTCCTCGCTCACCATTCTCCAGGCCTCCTCTTTTTTTCGTAAATGGATAGATGGATAGCAGGAGTTAGCAAAAGGTTCCGAGTGCCCACAAACAGCAATGATAATTTCACCCTCCATTGTTCTGTTCAACGATTCTAGGACGTTGTGTGTGACGCAGAATCTTCTCGACGCTGACTGGCTGTCGGGACGGAGCGTCACGCAAATTTATGGCTCAAGTTGACATTTTTCAACTGGACCAAATCGGTGAAGAAGGGAATTTTCACGTGTATGCCCGACTTGTGTCGTGTCAAACACATCTTTCTCCTCGCCCGGCACGAATTGGCGCCTATTCTCGCATTTGCATTGACTTTATATGTAATCATTGTCGTGCGAGTTTGAATGCACCTTAGGAGTTAAAATAAGACAGACTTTCGTATTTTGAGAGTTACAAAAAAGTAAATGGCTACAATTTGGTGAAATGGCCCTTGTACAATGAAGAAATTAAATGAAAAAATGTGGCATCCTGAACACCTTTACAGGACTGGTATTGCTTTTTCAAAAATCTTCATACCCAGGAATGTAAATGCAGAAGTAAAATATTATAACATGATTCACCAAAATGAAAATCACTGGAATAAAGGGAGTGCGAAATTAACACACTTGAGAGATTCTGGTCCAGGATCACGTGAGGTCCCTGCCCCGCCCACAGGCCACCTGACCCGCATCACGTGACCGCCAGTCTCGAGAGAAGCGTGTCGCTCGGTTCACGCGCACGCGCACGCGGACGGGCTACAACCCAGCGACGCTAAAGCTGTTAGCTTCAACTGTCTGCTACACGGCCGACATGGTGAGTGGAAAACGACTACCGGGCTTTGGCTTTTCTGCACCCCCCCCCCCCCACAAAAAAGGTCTTTTATCGATAAACGTGCAGCGTGGATAAGCGCTTCCGGTGTGGCTTGAAAGCGACTAGTTGGTGTTTTAAAAAAGCTGACAGGGAAGCTAGCGGGGTTGCTCGAAGCTGCTCGAGTTAGCAAAGTGCGAGGCCGTCTGTGGTGGTTGCTTGCCGTAAAGTAACACGCTACTGCTAGTTAAGAACGAAACGAGTTCACAGAGGTTGGACTGCCCGCGAGTGTTCGCTTAATGTCACTTGTGGTGACGTTGTGAGCTGTGCAGAAGTTGGAAATGTCACTCCCGATATGTGGTTCACCGTCATTTCTTTTCCGACTTGAAATGTAGACGCATTTTTTCATGCGCGCCCTGGACCAATCCCCACTGAAGGTTGTGTTCAGTGCTATGTACACTGCAAAATCTTTGATGGACTGTTGGATCTTAGCTGGGGGAATAACCACGCCCCCTCCCATTCTTCTGAGACAGTGATTGTGGACTCCTGACATCCTGGTGACACATTGCGTGGTTGGTGTGGAGGAGGGATGATAATGCTCCAAATAGTCTTCGTGTGGCAGTGATGCGTGTTGTTGTTGTTGTTTTGGCCAGAATGTTGTAAATTGCTAAGAAAAGTGTGACTGTCATGGAATTAACACATTCTTAAAATTAGTCTTTAAAAAAAATTTTTTTTTAAAAAATAATTATAATAAATCTCTTCTCCACACACTCACGTTATTCATTTGAAGTGGTTTCTGATTTTAAGGCATAGTGAAGCCAAGACATTTTTCATATGGATACAATTTAGAACCATACTCCTTATACAACGGAACACTTTTTCTCCCATGGGAAATCATGGAAATTGATTCAATCTGTTCCAGGATCAAATTTTCACCATCAAGAACCCCTATTTACTGTACACTCACATTTAAACATTGGTAATTGTCATACAAGTGTAGAAAGAAGTTAACCACAGTTTATTTTAAAAGCTGTGCATTACCATGACCACAAGGGTTGGCACTTTGAGAATTTTACTTTCGGGGAACAAAGCGCGAGCCTCCATGAAGACCCCCTAAAGATATGATTATATTTTCACTTCTGGAGGTGGCACTTCTCCTTCTAGAATCCTTGAGCAGAACCAGGATTCTTCATTGGGTGACCATGTGTACTCCTAGTAGATAGATAGATACATACAGAAACATGACATCATTGAACAGGTGAATATGAATGTCTATTTTCTACAGCAAAAAATAGGTATTTGTTAGCTTTGTAAACCTCTAACTGATATTTCCTTGTCCCAACACCTGTCTCGGTACTCCGCTTCATTTTTATTGTATCGTCACTACCGCCGTGTGCTGTACTTCCAGAGTTTCCTGGGGGGTTTGTTCGGGCCGGTGTGCGAGATTGATGTCCTGCTGAACGATGCAGAGAGCCGGAAGATGGCTGAACTCAAGACAGAAGATGGAAAGATGGAGAAACATTTTATGTTCTATGATGGAGAGTCTGTGTCTGGGAAGGTAAACTGAGTTCAACTGAGCTTTAATGTGACTTTTATTTTTTATTGATCTGTGTCTTTACAGCCAAATAAATCCTGAATGAAATGACAAATAGTTTTTAATTCCTTCAAATATTTATAGTGTTATCTGAGTGAATGCAAACTCACTTATCAGAATTAGAATCATCTTTAATTTGCCAAGTATATCCAAAACACACAAGGAATTTGTCTCCGGTAGTTGGAGCCGCTCTAGTACAACAGACAGTCAATTTACAGAACACTTTGGAGACATAAAGACACTGACAAAAAAAAAATTGTGCAAAAAGATGCAGAGTCCTCTAGCACTTAGAGCAGTTCGAATGACTAATATTGCAATAGTCCGGTGCAATGACCATTGTGCAAAGGGCGCTGAGACTTCAAGGAGTGTATGCGGTTTAAAGTGACGAGGAGTGCGATCATCTGGGACAATGTTGGTTGTGCAAATGTTACAGATACTCCTCAATCAGTGTGCAAATGGAGCAGATGCTACTCTGGCATGAGTGGCCAGTATATGCAAATAGTGCAGCATGGCGAGACAACTACAGTGAGTGCACGAGTAATACATAATTGGCCCCACAGAAATGTGACAACGAACTCAAGTCAAAAAATTGTCAGCTTGTTGTAATGGAATTATAGGTTAGGTGTTTAAGAAGTTGATCGCAAGAGGGAAGAAGCTGTTGGAATGTCTACTAGTTCTAGTTTGCATTGATCGGTAGCGCCTACCTGAGGGAAGGAGCTGGAAGAGCTGGTGACCGGGGTGCGGTGGGTCCGAGAGGATTTTGCACGCCCTTGTCTTAGTTCTGGCAGCGTGCAAGTCCTCAATGGTGGGATAGGGGGGTACCGACAATCCTTTCAGCAGTTTTGATTGTCCGTTGCAGTCGGAGTTTGTCCTTTTTTGTAGCAGCACCGAACCAGACTGTGATGGAAGAACACAGGACCGATTCGATGACCGCTGTGTAGAACTGTCTCAGCAGCTCCGGTGGAAGGCCGTGCTTTCTCAGAAGCCGCAGGAAGTACATCCTCTGCTGGACCTTTTTGAGGACGGAGTTGATGTTGATCGCCCACATCAGGTCCTGAGAGATTGTAATTCCCAGGAACTTGAAGGTCTCGACGGTTGACACAAGGCAGCTGGACAACGTGAGGGGCAGCTGTGGCGAAGGATGCCTCCTGAAGTCCACGATCATCTCTACAGTCTTGAGCGTGTTCAGCTCCAGGTTGTGTTGGCCGCACCACAGCTCCAGCCGCTCCGCTTCCTGTTGATATGCAGACAGGATCCTCGCGTAGGTCCCTGGACTGTTGAGGTGTTCTAGGATGAAGTCCAGTCCCATGTTGACTGCATCATCCGCAGACCTGTTCGCTTGGTAGGCAAACTGCAGGGGGTCCAGCAGGGCACCTGTGACACTCTTGAGGTGGTCCATCACGAGACGTTCAAAGGACTTCATGACCACAGATGTCAAAGCGACAGGCCTGTAGTCATTCAGACCCGAGATTGCAGGTTTCTTGGGGACTGGAATGATGGTGGAGCCTTTGAAACAGGATGGAACTTTGCACATTTCCAAAGATCTATTGAAGATCTGAGTGAAGACTGGAGCGAGCTGGTCTGCGCAGACTTTGAGACAGGATGGGGACACATGGTCCGGGCCTGCCGCTTTGTTAATCTTCTGTTGTTTGAAGATGTGTCTCACATCCTGTTCATGGATGGTTAACGCAGAAGTCAGAGGTGTGGTTGTGGTCGCGGGTGCGGCCGGGTCGGGTGTGTGGTGTGAAACTGTCCTTTTCAAATCTGCAATAGAAGGTATTCAAGTCGTTGGCTAGTGTGCTATTGTTCTCAGCTTGGGGGGATCGTCGCTTGTAATTAGTCAGCGATTGGAATGCATGCCAGACTGATTTAGAGTCGTTTGCGCTAAACTGTTTTTCCAACTTTGCTGCATAGATCCTCTTTGCAATGTTAATTTCTTTAGTCAGCTGGTTTCTAGCTCGGTTATACAGGGCCCTGTCCCCGCTCTGATATGCGTCCTCCTTAGCTTGGCGAAGCTGCTTAAGTTTAGCAGTGAACCACGGCTTGTTGTTGTTGAATGTGCGAAATGATTTTGTTGGTACACAAACCTCTTCACAGAAACTGATATAGGATGTGACAGTGTCCGTATATTCATCCAGGCTGCCAGCTGAATTTTCAAAGACACTCCAGTCTGTGCAGTCTAAACAGCTTTGAAGTTCCATCTTGGCTTCATTGGTCCACTTTTTGACTGTTTTCACTGTAGGCTTCGCACATTTAAGTTCTTGCCTGCACGTCGATATTTAGTGAATTAAGCAGTGATCAGACGAGCCCAGGGCTGCACGAGGAATAGAACGGTATGCGTTTTTTACCGTAGTGGAGCAGTGGTCTAAAGTATTATTTTCCCTGGTAGGACAGTCGATGTGCTGCTTGTATTTAGGGAGTTCGTGGTTGAGTTTAGCTTTGTTAAAGTCCCCGAGAATAATGAAGGGTGAGTCCGGGTGTTTTTTTTCAATTTCGTTGACTTGTTCGGTGAGCGTTAGCAATGCGGCGTTCGTGTTAGCTTGAGGCGTAATATAGACTCCAGCCAGTATGAACGATGCAAACTCACGTGGCGAGTAGAATGGTTTACAGTTTAAGAATAGCGACTCCAAATGCGGGCTGCAGTGTGTGCTGAGCACCGTGACGTCCGTACACCATTTTTCGTTGATATAGAGGCATATCCCGCCGCCCTTTGTTTTTCACGATGATTCCATGTCGCGGTCCGCTCGTTGAATGTTGAAGCCGGGAAGCATGACGGCGCCATCGGGTACAGCGTCGCAAAGCCAGGTCTCCGTGAAGCACATGGCCGCGGAACGTCCGAAGTCTTTACTGGTCTTTAACAGAAGATGAAGCTCGTCCATTTTGTTGGGTAGGGAGCGTACATTCGCGAGGTGGATCGACGGGAACGCCAATCTGTGTCCTCTCTTGCGGAGTTTCACCTGAATGTCGGCTCGCTTCCCTCTGTGGCGCCGCTTCCGTCTCCATGCGCCGAAAACCGCGGACGCCGCTCCGGTGAGTAACTCGGGGAATAAACTGAGGGGATATTTGAAAGTTGGTGACAGTAAGTCCGGAGTAGCCTCCTTGATGGTTAGCAGTTCTCCCCTTGTGTAAGTGAGTCGTGTAAGGTCTCCAAAGACGGACGAAAAACACAAAAACAAAGACAATACTAGAGAGCGCCTTACCGAGGCGACCACACTGGTAGGCACCATCTTCTTTCAAATGTGACATTTATTTATGGTGCTGCCATCCTCAGCAAGTGTCATATGTCTTACAGTCATTACACCATCACAATAAATATTTGTCCTTCAGGTGAATCTAAATGTCAAGCAGGGAGGAAAACGACTGGAGCACCAGGGCATCCGCATTGAGTTTGTTGGACAGATCGGTGAGCATGATTTGGTGTTTTCCTTTTTGTTCACCCCGCCCCAGAATAAAAAAAGGTGCTGTCTTCTTGTCATGGCACCAGCGGAAGTGGCCTGCTAACATACGGATTGACAAACTTCAATACAAAACATTTTAGTTAGTCTTTAAATCAGGTGGGGAGTGTTTGATCAGCGCCTGCCAGGGAATTTGAAAAACAAATAAAACCGCAGCGAAACAGAGAGAGCTCAGTTTCCTACTTACTATTATCAACAGCCTCAAAACATTTCACTCACAATCTATTATGATAAACATTTGAAATGGTCCATGATTGTTTGGATCTCTTCTTCTTTATTTCAGAGCTCTTCTCGGACAAAAGCAACACCCACGAGTTTGTGGATCTGGTGAAAGAGTTGGCGTTGCCAGGAGAGCTCACCCAGAATAGAAGCTACGACTTTGAGTTCATGCAGGTGGAGAAGCCCTACGAGTCGTATACTGGCGCCAACGTCAGGCTAAGGTAGTGTCATGGCACCATTTGAGTAAACATCTGTTTTCTCTAAATTGGAAAATGAATGACGAATCAGATTATTAATGTAGCGCCTCCTTCGTGTTCATGTAGGTATTTTCTCAGGGTGACGATAGTTCGTCGATTGTCAGATCTGGTGAAGGAGTATGAGCTGATTGTCCATCAGCTGGCCACCTACCCAGACGTCAACAACTCAATCAAGATGGAGGTCGGCATAGAAGACTGCCTTCACATCGAGTTTGAATACAATAAATCCAAGTAAGATAGGCACCACTATATTTGCTTTTTGGTTATTTAAAAAAAAAAAAAAAAAAAAAAGCTTGAACAACTTCTGTCAATGTGTCTCCTTGCGAGGTACCACCTAAAGGACGTCATCGTTGGGAAGATTTACTTCCTGCTGGTCAGGATCAAGATCCAACACATGGAGCTGCAGCTCATCAAGAAGGAGATAACAGGCATAGGTTAGCATCCAAGGTTCAGGGCAAAATAAAGTATTTTTAATGCTTGCATGCCAGTTTCTTTGGTATGAAAAGTGTAACATTAATAAAGCTTCATTGTTGAAGAGCTCCATATTCAACCCGACTTTTTAACACAGTCACGTTGCTGCACTGACTTCATTTTTCTGTTTTCTGTCCACTGTGTATGATGTTCTTGTTTACCCTTTTAGGTCCGAGTACGACCACAGAGACGGATACAGTGGCCAAGTATGAGATTATGGATGGAGCACCGGTTAAAGGCGAATCTATTCCCATCAGACTCTTTCTAGCAGGTAATATCAATATCCACTTTTCTTTTCCTTTCTTGTTCCACAAGAGATGGAAGACAAAAAAAACATATTTGGTCACCAGCTCTCAATATCTTCTGAACATCTGAAAAATACCTTAAAAGTCAAGTAAATATTTGAATGAAAACATCACCTGATGCAAACGCAATGATGACAGTCCAGCTCAGAGAATAGTTCTGGTCTCAGTGATCAATGAGTATTGATTCACCACTCGGAAAATTAAAATAATAATTATTTAATTGCCTGACTTACATTTTAACATTATTTTAATAGATATTTTAGATGGCAGTACGTTTTTATTCAACTTAATTACATTTTATTCCAAGAATATTTTCCCAATCATTGTCTTAACACTTAAACATCAAATGTATTGTTCAAACAAACAAAAGAAAAATATGGATGATGGAGCAAATAATGCAAGAAACAAGCATACAGATGAAATATTTTTTTTTTTATTAGTGGTAAACCTCTTGGCATTAAACGTATAAGCCAAGTCAAATAAAATAATTGAGGAATATGAGCATGAGGTGTACAGCTGTAGAGAGTGATCAGCTAACATTTTACCCTGTTGCCACAAAACAGCCTTTTACACAGAACACAGTGAAATGAGATATTAGCAACCTTGACACAGTGATACGGCATCCTGCGATGGAAAAATTAAAAGTGTAATGTTAGCCCAAGCATCTGGTTGTGTGATCTATACGCCATTTGCCGCTCAGCGACAGTTTCGTTTCAAACACAACAGGGTGGGAGAAGCGAGTCTCAGGTGTTAACCATCACACTCTTGAATTCCCTTACACTCCAACTTCAGGCACTGATAAGGCTCTGAGCTTTTCAGATAAGGCTCTGATTTTTTACAAAACAGCAACCTGGGGAAAAAAATCCAGATAAATCCTGGCTTGAAAAGGCAGCGTTCTGTCTGTTAGCTTTCTACAGTCTTCAGCGTTCAATCACGGGATTATTTCTGTGCCACTGCCTTGTTGAGCAAGAAATCCGATGAATAGTGAGTGTCTGGTTGCATCAGGCTTCATTGCAATGTCCTTTTAAACCAGCCTGAATCAACAGGGCCTTCTGCTGTTTGCACTCAGTTTTGCCAGCAATGCCTCAAGATGTAACTAACTGACAACAAACATAACGCCCTACAGTGAATCTTCACTATTAAGCCCCGACACGAAGAGGGAAGTTTTGAACCCTCATTTCATATACTTCGCAATTTTTTAAAAATCATTTTAATTTAGCTGGGTAGTTAATATCACCACTTGCTGTGGTGTATCAAATTTACCAGACATATTTTATCTTTACAGGAACTATAAGGAAGACATTAATCAGCTAATATATTTTTATGCCTGTCTTCACTATATATGAGCTTTTGCGTTTCATGTTTTTGGCCAGGGTATGACTTGACAACCACCATGCGGGACGTCAACAAGAAGTTCTCTGTACGCTACTTCCTGAATCTGGTGTTAGTGGACGAAGAAGATAGAAGATACTTTAAGCAGCAGGTAACTCATTTGTGCAAAGTTTTTACATCTGTCACAAGATCCCGGCAATGAATTTATTTGTCTGTGTCCTCAGGAGATTGTTTTGTGGAGGAAAGCCCCAGAGAAGATTAGAAAACGAAACTTCCACCAGCGCTACGAGTCTCCTGATTCCCAAACTCAGCCTGTTAATGCGGAGCAGCCGGAGATGTGAGGGCAAGCGAGGCCATGAACTGAAAACAAACGTACAGATACACACAAGCGTATTCTTCACTGATGAGCAGACAGAGGTGTGACAGCTGTCCCACTCTCTGCTTGGGCTGTATTCATGAATACACACACGATGACATCTTCCTCACCTCAGCCTCACGCGTAAGCGGTCCTTCTGCGGGCATACCACCACACTCTCATTTGGACACGCGCACTTTCTGCTGACATGACAAGGACAAAGAAGCCGGCCACTACGTACACCTTTGCTCACAGGATTTTTTTCCGCTTGGGTGCACACATACACTGTGCTTTCTTACAATATTTGTTTGCACCCACAATGACACTTCAGCACTCTTGTTCAGCCATCTTGTCGGGGGACACTCTCTCTAGTATATTTTGTAAAAAGCTGCTCTTACTTCGGAGATGTCGTCTATGTTTGGAACTGAGAAACAAATGCTCATCGTTGATTACTAGTCCTCTGTTTTGTTTCCACATTGTAGACCTCAATGTTCTGTCTGATCACAGTTCTTTATAGATAAATAAAATTTCAAGGTTTCAAAGGCATTTGATGCAGTTTTTAGTTGGTTTGTCTGGAGTTATTTCTCAGTAGCCACAGATTATGAATGTCCATTAGTAATTTGTTGGACATTTTTTATCTGCATCTGCTCATACTGTAGACATACCTGTTTGTGGGTATGATGTGTTCAGTTAAACCATTTAATGTAATAGTTCTGCTGAAGTCTACTGTTGCAAGCACTGCGCATCACCTATAAATCCACAGCTGTGACATTTAAATGGTTATATGATGTCAGTAAACCCATGTGATGGGAAATTAGCTCATAAGCTCTGTGTTGCACTTTTTGTCATTAAAAAAGGTGCTAAAATGGCCACTTTAACTCAGTTGTCATTTATATACTGTTATGTGTTTTAATTGTAATTGTTGTTGTCTCTTTCATGTGTAAATTATGACTCCACGAGTTTCATAAACACTCATGTCCACCGTTGATTTTATGTTTCTTCACTTAACAGTTGAATGTGCATTATTTATGTGCAAGAAACAGAATTTTTTTTTCTTGCTGCCAGACTCCATTTGTCTTTCTAATCATGTTGGCTGTTTGGGCTTAAAAACTGCAGAGGTCAAGAAAACAGAGGTCTTTTGTGTGTATATGTTCAGTATGTACATTAAATCCTTAAACACTGAAAATCAATCCTTAATAAAGCGAATTTATATTGACAATATATTGAGTCATGTATTCTAGTTAAAGGAAAAAGGTTTAGTTCCAAAACTAGTTTATGGATCGGTAATCCTTTGATCCAATTTTATTTGGAACCATGAGATAAATACGTGTTAAGATTAACAGGGTGATTGATTCATACAAATGGGTGTTCAGTATTTACACAATTGAAAACCCTAATGATATTTTAATATTACAATAGTATTATGTAGTGTACTTGGTTGCGCGAGAAGGTCCCGCCTTCTTTTGGAGAGCAGTAATTCGATTGGCTGTGCTGAAGGCCCATTTGATTTAATATACATGAATTACTTTAGGGGACGATTCTGGATATGCCAATATATATAAACAAAGTTATGTATAACCTGTACAGTACACCAACATTTTATTTTGTAAATATACTTTTCAGATATAGCGTTTTAATATTAGGGATATGTCGTCATAAATATTGAGGTAAGGTCATTTGCCATTGTATTTTTGGTAACAGGCATTATTGTGGACAGCTACCCTTAGACTGGTCCTGCCCCACGTTGGCGCAAAGCAGGAAGAGAAAAAGAGAAGAGACCGTCCTCTAGTCAAGTTAGCGTTGTGTTTTCACACTTTCATGGCTATGGCGACACATTAACGTCGTGTCCTGGCGCGGTCCCAGTTGGATAGTATAAACTTGAGAGGGGAAAAAAAAACAATGTCGGTGAACGTGTGTTTGTATTTAATTTCTCGCCTTCGTCACAATGTTAACACTCGAACAGCTCGCCTGGTCAGAAGTAGCCGTCATGCGGTTTCGGGCCCCGTTTCATTGCATAGAGAGCACCCGGTGTGTACCGTGGTTCGCAGCAGGAATTGTTCTTCATCCTCTAAACCTCCGGACACGTCTCTTTTTCTCCCTCTCACGCTGAAGACGGACCTGTCTGCTGAAGGGAGTGTGGGAGCGGAGCTGACCCAGCCTCTGGATAAAAGTCAGTAAAATCGGCTGCACTCACGCTTCTCTGTAGAGCTGGGGTGTGCGTAAATTTGTGTATTGTACTAATATTTATTTATTTCCATGAAATAGACTCAATCATTTTTTTTTTTGTAAAATAGTTTATTTAATTAATATTATGTAAATATAATATTTATTATCCATCCATCCATTTTCTGAGCTGCTTTTCCTCACTAGGATCGCGGGCGTGCTGGAGCCTATCCCAGCTATCATCGGGCAGGAGGCGGGGTACACCCCGAACTGGTTGCCAGCCAATCGCAGGGCACATACATACAAACAAACAACCATTCGCACTCACATTTACACTTACGGGCGATTTTGAGTCTCCAATTCATGCATGTTTTTGGGATGTGGGAGGAAACCGGAGTGCCCGGAGAAAACCCACGCAGGCACGGGGAGAACATGCAAACTCCACACAGGCGGGGCCGGGGATTGAACCCTGGTCCTCAGAACTGTGAGGCTGACGCTCTAACCAGTCGCCCAACGTGCCACACTTATTTAATGGGGGGGGGGGGGGGGGGAAAAAAAAAAAAAAAAAACGTGAAATGTATATGTAAAATTGTTTATTCAACTAATATAGTTTTGTTAAATACTGTCAAAATAATATTATTATCTTTAAAGTTTGCATGGAAATTTTTTTTATTTATTTTTGTATTTGTTTTTAAAAAATATATATTTTCATTGATTTCTTTTAAAAATTGACATTAAACCAATTATTTAGTAAAAATGTTAAATGGCGGCACAGTGGACGGCTGGTTGGAGCGTCAGCCTCACAGTTCTGAGGATCCGGGTTCAATCCCCGGCCCCGCCTGTGTGGAGTTTGCATGTTCTCCCCGTGCCTGCGTGGGTTTTCTCCGGGCACTCTGGTTTCCTCCCACATCCCAAAAACATGCATGAATTGGAGACTCTAAATTGCCCGTAGGCATGACTGTGAGTGCGAATGGTTGTTTGTTCCTATGTGCTCTGCGATTGGCTGGCAACCAGTTCAGGGTGTACGCCGCCTCCTGCCCGATGACAGCTGGGATTGGCTCCAGCACGCCCACGATCCTAGTGAGGGAGAAGCGGCTCAGAAAATGGATGGATGTTAAATGTATCTGTGAAATTAATTTAAAAACTTAAAAAAAAATTTTTTTTTAAGTATTTACAATAAATGTAACAATTTGTTAAATGTTTTTGTCCATCCATCCATTTCCCATACCGCTTATCCTCACTAGGGTTGCGGGCATGCTGGAGCCTATCCCAGCTGAGTCTGGGCGAGAGGTGGGATACACCCTGAACTGGTCGCCAGCCAATTGGAAGGCACATAGAAACAGACAACCATTCGCATTCACAGTCAAAAGTTTTCCATTAACCTACCATGCATGTTTTTGGGATGTGGAAGGAAACCAGAGTACCCAGAGAAAACCCACACAGGAGAAGTTGAGGCAGATTTGCTAACAAGTCGCCCACTGTGCCACCTAAGTGTTTTTGTGAATTGTTTCATTTTACTTATGTTTTTTATTTTATTTACAATGAATAGATGAACCATTCATTTTATGAAAACATTTCATTTCTTTGTAAGATAATTTTATTTACCGCTGTTGAATGACATTGCTTCAAATGTTAAATTGTGTTTGCTCTCTGTGTCCTTTTTTTAGGTGAGCTTTTAAAAATTGCAAACCGGTTTTACAAGAGGAAAGAGATGCAGAAGCTGGCTGCAGATAACGGACTGGATGGTGAGAATAATAGTAATAAAAAATGACCACTTCATCAAATTTGAATTTTCATTTTATTAAACTGTCAAAATATTACACTCACCGGGAGAGGAAAATGAGAACCTCCCCTAAAGTGTCAGACTTAGTTTACTCAATAGAATGCAGTTGTGTGACATTAATCTGCAGTAAAATTTTGACTTTTGTTCCAAGCATTAATTTTGCTTATTTATCAATACAAACTTCATATTCAAATAATGCCAATACAGTTATTTACAGTGAAAGCGAAAGACCATGTCGCACTACTTGTTGTTAAAAGTGTGCACGCTTAGCTCTCATAGTATATGTTTCTGTGTCTATGCAGCACGACTCTTCCACCAGGCCTTTATTAACTTCAGGAAATATATCCTAGAGGTGCCATCACTCCCTGCTGATCTGCACATCATTCTCAGTGACATTTGTTGCGGAGCAGGTTTGTCCCCCAAAAATGTAAATCTAGAAAATGGATGGATGGAATGAGAAGTTCTACTGCAATCATTTTGTGTTTCTGTTGACGTCAAGGTCACATAGATGACATCTACCCATATTTCATGCGACACGCCAAGCAGATATTTCCCATGCTTGACTGTATGGACGACCTAAGGAAGATCTCTGACCTCAGAGTTCCTGCTAACTGGTAACTGGACCATATACACAGTCAAGGCCAAAATGATTAATATCCTTGTGAAATGTTGAGTTAAAGGGAATTTGTATTTCTTGCTTGGGTGTCTTCTGGTTGGAAATGTCAAATGAAAGTGGCAGAAGAATGTTTGACATTGTGTTGTATTATTGAAAATATTATCCACACTGGTGCCTTGATAGGAGTTTAATCCATTCTGTGGCCAACACTTGTATCTCAAATCCTCTTTTCCCATTGAAATGGATAAAAATGCCATTAATCTGTTCCAACCTTCACCCCCCCCCAAAAAAAAGACAAACATTTTTAATGAGGGATAATATATATTATAAAGTATAATATATAATATTGTACTTTATAAAAACATAGTTCGGTTTCCCTCCACATTCCAAAAACAGTCATGTCAGTTTAGTTGAAGACATATCTGTGTGCGAGTGCGAATGGTTGTTCGTCTGGTACAGGCCAGGTGTACCCCATCAGCCGGGATAGGCTCCAGCTCACCTGCAACCCTAGTGAGGACGAGTGCTATAGAAAATGGACGCATGGCATGGAATGACCAACAAACAAAAAATCTCCATCCACAACGCAATGGCTTTTGAACAAAATCAGTCCACATGAAAACACATTTGTCTGCTCTCAAGTCCTATTTAGCCAGTCAGAAACCAGAAGAAGCAACAGCACCAACATTGGTAGTACATTCTGACCATCAAAATTATAAAAAGTAAAATCTTAAAATATTTCACTCTGTTTTGTGTGAATCTTTTTATTGGTTTCACTTTTTGAATTGAATGACTGAAATAATTAAAGCTTTTCACAATATTGTAATATGTTGCAATGCGCCCTTTGTATGTGTTCTTTAGGTACCCGGAGGCCCGCGCCATCCAGAGGAAGGTGATCTTCCATGCCGGCCCCACCAACAGCGGCAAAACCTACAACGCCATCCAACGCTACCTGGCGGCAAAGTCGGGGGTCTACTGCGGACCCCTCAAACTTCTCGCCCACGAAATCTTTGAAAAGACCAACCAAGCTGTACGCACCTTTCTCTGTTCCTCAAATTCATGTATTGAGACTGGGCTCTCAATATGTGTTGTCTATTTTCAGGATGTACCATGTGACTTGGTTACTGGCGAGGAAAGGACGTTTGTGGACGCGGAGGGTCGAGCGTCTGGTCATGTGGCCTGCACCATCGAGATGTGCAGCGTCACAACTCCATGTGAGTGTTTGTGCACAGCAGCACATTATATATGGAAAGACACTTGTATTATATGCACATTCAATTGCACTGCTAGAGACCACATCTTTGGTCATTTCTAAATGCATAGAATTGTTGGTCACAAAAGTTTTGCTTTTAAGGCAATATTCTTCCCTCCAAAATTTGATTTTTTTAATGTAAATTTATAAAAACAATCCCAACTACTGTGCTGAATTGACGACGGACCTCCATCTTGATAAATGACATGAGGTTCACGATGACGTGCACGTCTCACGGCTGTTCCGATTAAATGTCATGCACATCATGTATACACTCAATTGGAATAGATCACGTCACATGTCAATGAACAGTTCACCAGTGTACTATCTTCAATAGGAATGTTTCCGTCAGAATTACAAAAAAGTAAACCCGGCTATTATCGTGTGGTCGGTCCACTGAATACGATCCCTTCACCTGCCAATCAAATGTACGTTTGCTGTAGTCAACTACTTGCTGAATAAGATGCGGCACTGAGGTTATGCTTAATATACAGTTAATATTCCCGTTTTGTGTTAATTGGGGACTAACACATCACAACTCGGAGAGGCACTGACGTTTTAAACGACTTTTCCGCGATGGAGCGAGCTGTTTAGCTCTTTAACTCGCTAGCTCGCGGCTGGGCTAGCGAACACAACAAGTGTTTGCTAAGTGTCTCGATTGTGTAAATCTACACGCTGCATATGGAGCAAGGCTGTGGAGTATTGGATGGAACCAAAACCGGCAAGAGTGTACCGGTCTGCTGGCATTCCATGAGCCCACTAGCAGCTAATGACACAGCTGCTCAACTCTTATCGGCTCACTGTGTGATCCGCAGTCAGTTTTTTCGAGTCCGGAAAAACTGAAGTTGTCCATTTTATTTATCTTACAATAAGTTGATATAGTAATTATCGTGACAGGCCTCGTCGCATCAAATGTAAGTTTAGCCACACGGTCAAAAGTTGTCTTATTTTTTTCAAGTGACTGTGTTTACCATTGTTTTGTAGATGAAGTGGCTGTGATCGATGAAATTCAAATGATCAGAGATCCTTCACGAGGCTGGGCCTGGACCAGAGCTCTGCTGGGTTGGTCGCTCACACAAGGACGAAAACACACAAGCATGAAAACACGCACATGAAAACGCGCATGACAACACATATGCACGAAGACACGCACGAATACAGACATGCATAAAAAGACACAAACAGCCCTTGAACTACCATGGACATTAATTCAGTTAACAAAATTACACATACACGCAAGAACACACACATACACAAACATGTATGCATGAAAACTAAACTTAGCATTCATTCAGTTTACAAAATGTCCATATCACTGCTTAAATTCGCCTGTCAGTGTGTTCATGTTTATTATTCAGTACTTTAACACTGTTCTGTGGTAATTGTTCCCCCCAGGGTCCCACATTTAATTAAACAGGTGATTGCGTGTGTGTGTGTGCAGGTCTCTGTGCGGAGGAGATTCATGTGTGTGGTGAACCTGCAGCCATTGACTTCGTCAGAGAGCTGATGTATAGCACTGGAGAGGAGGTGGAGGTGAATTACATTATACTGCATCTATGACATCTATACGGTATACACTATACATTCACTTGACACGTTCAAAATCTAACGAGGAAAAAAGAAAAGACAATAATGCTCAGTATGTTCATTATTTTTGTTTTAGTGTACACTGTGTAGAACTGCACTACATTACACGCTGTTAAAACACGTTTTGATACATCACTTGGATTAATTAGTTGGATTCGCAGGTAATCAAGTGTCTCTTTCTTTTCCCAGGTCCATACTTACCAACGTCTAACTCCGTTCTCCATCCTGGATAGCGCTGTGGAGTCTCTAGACAACCTGAGAGCAGGGGATTGCATCGTGTGCTTCAGTAAAAATGACATCTACTCCATAAGCAGGCAGATTGAAGCCAGGGGGCTTGAATGTGCTGTCATTTATGGAAGTTTACCTCCAGGTGAGCATGTGCGTGGTGGATTTAGAGGAATGTGCATCATGTCCCTTGTTCTCTTTACACCACAGTGCACGGACAAGAAAAATAATGTTTAGTTAAAAGTTAGAAAACATTTTGGCTCAGATTAAACCTGTTTTTCAGGCACCAAACTCTCTCAGGCCAAGAAGTTCAACGACCCCGATGACCCCTGCAAAATCTTGGTAGCAACAGATGCTATTGGGATGGGCCTTAATTTGTAAGTGCCAGCCTACACGCACACTCAACAGCCAGTGTTGGGTTCAATGACCTATCCATTGGCATCGAATACAAGAGTTATCAAATATTCTACCTTAATGATCAGTTTTGATTGACACAGTCAGAGGTATTCATTTACAGTAACAATATGTTTTTGAGCCACACTGCATTAATTTCACCTTCCCCCTAAATTGGTGAATTAAAATGTATGTACAGTGCATATGAAGTGCAATAATGGATTGCCCCATATGGCAAAACTGGAGCTAAACAAGGATTTATACCTGTATTCATCTGAAAGATAGGCCTTTTCGCTATTCATTTCTGCACTTCTTAAAAATGACAAAAATTGAGTTAGCCCACTCTAGATCTCTGTCGCTCACTTGTCTTCTTTCCTCCAGGAGCATAAAACGTATCATCTTCAACAGTCTAGTGAAGCCGAACGTCAACGAAAAAGGGGAGAAGCAGATGGAGACCATCAGCACGTCGCAGGCTCTCCAGATCGCCGGGCGAGCCGGAAGGTCATTCTCATTTTTTTTATTTTTATTTTTTATACTTCTGTCAGACTACACCTACATTCCCTGCAATGCCCTCTCCTGCAGGTTCTCTTCCAAGTTCAAAGAGGGAGAGGTAACCACCATGCACAGAGATGATCTTCCAGTCCTAAAAGATATACTAAATCACACTGTGGAGCCCATTGAGGTGATCACGCCTTCAATTGTCATATACAATGTAGAGATGATCAGTGTTTTTATTTTAATCTCCACAAGGAAGTGACGATAAGATTCTTTTGTTGTTTCTTGTCAGACTGCAGGTCTTCATCCCACTGCAGAGCAGATTGAGATGTTTGCTTATCATCTACCCGATGCTACTCTCTCTAACCTCATTGTAAGTGACAGCAGGAAGTGGACAAAAAGCCCAGATTGGATATTATTAGTATTTTTTGATGGTCTGATTTTTGTAATAAATATATATATATATTTTTTAACAGGACATTTTTGTCAGCCTCTCCCAGGTGGACGGCCTCTATTTTGTCTGCAACATCGATGACTTTAAGTTCCTGGCTGACATGATTCAGCACATCCCGCTCAACCTGAGGTCACGCTACGTTTTCTGCACGGCTCCCATCAATAAGAAGCAGCCTTTTGTATGCACATCTTTCTTAAAGGTAAGAATGGGCAATGGACTGCTGGTTTATGATGTTTTATTCTAGTTTGAAGCTGAATACAGCAAAATGAGGAATGAGACATTGCCTTGTAAAACTAAAATCTGTGATGCTGGTGTGCTCCTTAAGCACCATCTGTCCACCAAAGCATAGTCAGTAACATGATTACATACACACACACACAAATCCATTTTAATCCCCCAATGATTTATTCTTCACCGTCCTCAGGTCCCCTGAATAAAAAAACACACACCCATGTTCAAATTTTAGGTTTTTATGGGGGGAACATTTTTTTTGAATAAATCATTTGAAAACTTTTCATGCAATGTCACATATGTGAACTGATTCTACTACTTCTTTCTCTTTCAGTTCGCCCGTCAGTTCAGCCGAGACGAACCCTTGACCTTTGACTGGGTCTGTCGGCATGTCAACTGGCCTCTGGCCCCGCCCAAAAACATAAAAGACCTGGTTCACCTGGAGGCTGTTCACGACGTGTTGGATCTTTACCTCTGGTTAAGGTAATTTTGTGACGGATGGAATTATGGTTTGGCAGCTGCCAAATGATCATGAGCATCAGTGACGTTTTAAAGTTAAAAAAGTACTTGAATCTGTATGAAATTGTAACTATACAAGTTGTGGTTGTACGATTTCTTATGTAATATATATATATTTCTTGAATTTTGTTTTCATTAGCTGTAAGAGTGAATCAAAAATTAGGAAAAAAATCAGTAAATATTTAACTGCAGTTGTGCCTTGAAATACAAGTGACTCGACTTATGTTTTTCAAGCTACGAGCCGTTGTTTGGTCGATGTATTTATTTTTGCTTTGACTTCCGAGCTGCAGACTTGAGACATGAGCGCTGCTTGGTGGCAGTGAACTCATCTCAACTGACTTCACAATAAGCAGCACTTTGGCAAATACTGTAGTCTTCAATTCTTCAAAAAAGAAGCTTCAAACTCTTTGTCACTGCCAGTTAGTTTATTGTCAAACTAAACATAAAATAGGTATAGGTGTATAATTTTCTATTGTATTTAAAACGACCAGTCTTTTAGTCCACTAGCTTAATGCTAAATAGCATCTATGTTGTGGTGCTATATCCCTTCATCCTCGGCATAGAACGACTAATATTAGTGCTGTACTGATGAGCGAGGTCACAAATTCACAATGAACAGTATATCCATCTGTCAGTCTTATACTGCCCCCAGATGGTCAAGGCAAGCACACCAGAAAAAAAACACCACACTACTACTATTCAATTGATGCAGTGTGAGAAATAGTGTAATTCTTTTTAATTATGTCATTACTGTATATTTTTATAGAGTGCTATTTTTCTTCATTAAAATACAGACTACAACAGTTTTTTTTTTTTTTTAGAACAGAATAGTGGTCACGAAATGAACTAAACTCGTATTTCAAGGCACCACTGTGCTGTAATATTCTATACATTCCTATAGTATAATTTGTTTTATCGTGGTAAAAATGAATTATTTTACAACATGAGAAGTCTCCACACTTTATCTGAAAGATTGTTTACTGTTTTCTTGATGGATCAAAGTGTGTTGTCTATTTGAGAGGCATTTATTTTTCCTAAATGGATGACGCGCACTAATTGGGGCTCTATTATTGCTATGATTGTACTCTTACTATATTCTTATAGTTGGCTATATTTCCTTCACTACTTAACCCTTCATGTTGTTTCTTGTCTAGTTACCGTTTCTTGGACATGTTCCCTGACACTGCCTTTGTGCGGGAAATCCAACGGGAACTGGACGCCACCATCCAAGAGGGCGTACGGAATATCACGCGTCTCATCCGAGCCACAGACCCGGCCATCACCGGCCCACTCCAGGCGCAGAGAAACCGCGTCCAAACCGGTGCCTCCGGTAGCCACTCGTCAGGAGTCAGAAGTCTGAGCGCTTCAAAAGGCTTGAAACAGACCGTGGACAGCTCGCTAGCTAACCGCCTGGTGCGAGACGGACTTTTGACGTCCGAGATCCTGCAGCAGCTGCAGAGGGAGTGGTCTAAAGAACAGAAGAAAGAGTCCAGCAATCAGAGCGCACTGGATATTAAACTTAACAGTAACAGCAACAAAGACAACAAGAGGAAAAAGAGGAAATGAATCATCATTTAAGAAGAAACTGGTGGACCATACAATGTGTATCATGTAATTTACCCCTAAAATCTAAAATGTTATGTTTAAGGTAATACAGTATTTAGAATAAAGTCACTTAATTGATAAAGGTCTTGTTTTGTATGCAAAGGTATCGATTTAAAATCTTACATTTTCTAGCATTGCAAGGTCAGTTTCACTTTGCCTATAGGTCAAAGGTGCACAACCTTTTCCCAGTTTCAGTTCTCTGAGAGCCAAACTAAATTTGAGAAAAATCTTGCAGTGATCCAATAAATGTTTATTATATACAGTGGTGCTTTGATATACAAATGAACCTGACTTCCCAGTTTTTCGAGATAGGAGTTGTCGTGAGGCATTTTTATTTTTATTTTTTTGTTTTTACTAGCATGCGGCGATATTGGCGGAGTTATAACCGTTAAAGTTTTGACAACAAATGAAGCAATACATATAGACAGACAAAATAATACAGATATAATTTCAATCCTCTGTGAAAAATGAGTAATATTACTGCAGAGTAGTGAGTCACTTTCAGTAGTTGAGTGATAATCTTCATGACTATTATACTGCCGCCTGGTGGCCAAATCACACACACCAGAAGTAGCCGCAATGAATTAATGCGCAAACTGTTCTTTACATACGATTGAACTATGTTTTTACTTGTATGTTTTTATGCAGTGCAATTATTATACAATGCTATTTATTAAAAAAAACTAAACGTTTGTTGTTTTTGGGGGGATGCTGGAACAGATTAATGGCATTTCCATTTATTTCAATGAGGATATTTGATTTGAAATACACGTTTTGATTTACGAGCGTAGTCACGGAACAAATTAAACTTGTATTTCAAGGCACCACTCTATTATGAGCATCAGCTGGTTGAATGTTATGGGTATTTTAGAAGAGTTACTCTGAGGTTTTTATTTTTTTTTGGACTTGTATTCTTCATACATACAGCAGAGGCAGCACAGTGCATAGTGGTTAGCACATATGCCTCAAGGCTTGAGGTTTGAATCTCGGCTCTGGCCTTCGGCTTGTTGGAGTTGTGTGCGTTTTCTTCAGACACTCCAACTTGCTTCCACCCTCCAGAAATCATACACGGTAACTTCATGGGGGACTTAATTGCCCGTAGGTGTAACCCGTCTATATGTGTGTCCTGACTGGCTGTAACCCGAATGAGGACAAGCATTAAAGAAAATGGATGGAAGGACATACAGTATAGCAGAAATCATATGTGGCACTTCTGGACATTATTTGTGAGCATTGCGTTTTGGATACATCCCACAGAATAAAAACTGTAATGTCGAAACATAGCTATTATGACATAGTTCTTTGTGTGTAAATAATTCTAATGCTCAATTAAATCCTATTTTCATTGTCTTTGTTCTGGATGTCTTTAGTTAAGTGTTGGGCAATTGTTTTGTGCTCAAGGACCACATTTGCGTTTTAAAAAAAATTGATGGGCCAAGTACGGAAGTCCGTTTAATGATTAAAAAATAAGAATAGAAAAAAGTAAAGATTAAAAAAAAAATGGTTAAGCTATAATGAGAAACTAACTCATAAATATGCAATACTAAGTCATGCTCGTGATAATATTATGCTATATTTTAATTAATGTTAATAATGCCCTACCTATGCTTGTCCGCAGGGCTAATCAAGTAAATGTCAAGTATCCCCATGGTTTATTAATATCAAGAGGTGGTGAAGAGTTTAAACTGTGACCCAGTGTCCCACAGTCGCTCATGTTGCAACCTGACTGGTGAGACTGTGTGACGTGCGGTACGACACTGCTTGGCGCCAGCAGACTCTGTCATTTTTGCAATAACGATAAATCTTTTGTTGCCACCGTGCAGCTTAGCTGTGTGCGTCAACAATGGGGACCAGAAAAGAACTGGATTGTCCATTTGTGTCTACAAAATGTGTTCGCAAAAAGTCAGTATTATTTGTATCTAACCAGACGCTGCGATTTCAACAGAAAACTGAAATGCCAAAGAAAGAAATACATGACACCATATCATAGCATACCTGATGACTTCGCAGCAATCTCATTGGTCACTTAGTAAGGTTGCCCCTCGACATAATGGACAAGGACACATCAGTAATTAGATTTCACTGACAAATACATGGCGGCACGGTGGACGACTGGTTAGAGCGTCTACCTCACACTTCTGAGGACCGGGGTTCAAATCCCGGCCCCGCCTGTGTGGAGTTTGCATGTTCTCCCTGTGCCTATGTGGGTTTTCTCCGGGCACTCCGGTTTCCTCCCACATCCCAAAAACATGCATGGTAGGTTAATTGACAACTCTAAATTGCCCATAGGTGTGAATGCTTGTTTGTTTACATGTGCCCTGCGATTGGCTGACACCCAGTTCAGGGTGTACTCCGCCTCTCGCCCAAAGATAGCTGGGATAGGCTCCAGCACACCCGCGACCATTGTGAGGATAAAGCGGTACAGAAAATGAATGGATGGATAAATATAAATAGTTAGCAATTTTCATTGTTTTAATAACCAATCACATTTCATTTTATCAACACACACTTGGTACCATTTAAAGTGACTCTGACTAACCCTAAATAAAGTTCGGATGTTCTAATAGGCTTTTCTAGGTTTGGAGCAGAAGCTTGACGGTTTTGTGCTAACGCTGATTGCTATTTGAAACAGTTTGTAATTCCTTCCACCTTGACTAAGGCCCCAGATCCAACTGAAGAAAAACAGCCTTAAAGCATGATGCTGCCAACACAATCCTTCACTAGCCAGTATGATGTTCTTTTGGAATTATGACCAAAAAGTTTATTCTTGCTTCAATCGGACCATGACACATTTTCTTCACTTGCTATTAGGAGATTTCAAGTATGTTGTCGAAGAATGAAAGCCACTTGATAGATAACCGACATTAAAAACATGTTAACAATCCAATTTCCTGGACTTGAACTTAGTATACTTTGAAACAAAGCTCATCACATGCTTGCGTGGTTTTCATTCTTCATCGCCTAACCAGAATAGACATGCATACATAGCTCAGTCATATCCCAAAACATACCCTGCAAATTTCCTCAAGGTTATCACTATGGGACCAAACAAAAACAATCTAATTATCTTGTTTTTCATGTTTTCCCTTGACAAGAACATCAGAAAATGCCAGGTTGTGAATGAAAATCAACATTTCAATACTTATGGATTGCCATTTCATATTTGTCTGTCTATCTCTCTGCATTGTCTGTCTATCTGTCTGCTCTATTTTAGTCCTTCTGCTTTATCTGCCAGACTGGATCCATGCCTGTCTAATCACGTGTCTGCTTGCGTGGTATACACACACACACACACACACAGACAAATCCAATAAAATGTAAAGCTTTATGGAGTGCACTAGATTAAAAGACACCGATGTGAAAATGAATGCGATCTGATACAAGAACTGTGTCACAAATGTACTCGCACCAGGAAAAGTGAAAGGCAAATGAGACAGGGATTATAGGAAGACAGGACAGAAGCGTGGAGATAGAAATTGCGTGCTAACGGGGGTGAAATAGTAGCTAATCTGGGGAGGATTAACCCAGATTGCCTCTTAATAAATTTACACAGTGCTCGTACTGAGATCCATCCATCCATTTTCTGAGCCGCTTCTCCTCACTAGGGTCGCGGGCGTGCTAGAGCCTATCCCAGCTATCTGAGATGATTACAAAAATAAAACAAAATCACTGGACATGCTATCAAAAATGTTGACAGACTTTTGTTAATGAATGTGAACTGACTAATGAAAAACACTACATTCGCTAATGATAGCATAACAACTGAAGAAATACACTGTACCTGTACATTTTTTTCTCTCTCTCATCTTCATCTTTTGTGCTGATGGCCACAAAACTACAAACAAAAACACAAGCATGTAGGTTAGCATATGAGGTCAAGAAGGAAATATTGTATTTAGTGTGTGTGGTCTTGTGACTCAATGCTGTGTGGAGTAAGTGTTTGCTTCTGGCTACGGTAGAGTAACTGGTGAATAATTGCTCCATAATTTTAGACAATAACATGACATGTACATGAATCACACTTTACTTTTAATCCTTCTGTACTATTTATGAGGGGCACATTTCACAATGGTGTCAACAGTTTTTTTTTTTTTAAATACACCAACCCAAAGTCGACACCCAATGAGGGCAACAGCCCCTACTGAAAATCAACATATAATGTGATCTATGAACAGTGGCTAGAAAAGTCTACACACCCCTGTTGAAATGCCAGGCTGTTTTTCTATTCAAAAAAAAAAAAAAAAAAAAAAGACCAAGATGCAGTCATCCCTCACTATACTGCGGTTCACTCTTTGTTAGTTCAGTACATTACAGATTAAAATAATAATAATAATTTAATTGTACTTATATATCACGGATTCGTCGCTATATCGCAGGATTCTGCGGTTAATAATTTTTACACATGGACTATTACTGGAGTGCAATATGCACCAGCCAGGAGGAAAGGCTGCTTTAAAGACAAGAGAATGTCCAAAATTTGTTATCATTTCACACTTATACAACAATATAATACAAAAACAAAATCGAAAAAGCAAGGGTGAAACGTGCCTATTTCAATCATCAATATTACAATAATCATTATAAGTGGCACAAATAAAATGCCCCAAACTGCTCACATTTTCTTAGTGTGGGCTGGTTCTGAGGATATATATGTTTCATTCATCCACGGTGTCTTCCAAATATATCCCACAAGTACACACACGCACACCCACACAAAGTGCACCGTAACATCAAAGACATGAAAGAGCCGAGAGCGTTAGAACACATGCACACGATCTCGAAAAAAGAAGCAGAAACGGCTCAGGAAATCACCTATACACTTTACCTCAGGCTGTCAAATTTAAAGGTAAGTTGGCGAGATTACTTTTATCTCCAACTATAAATTTCCATTGGAGCCAAAAAAAACCTTTCGCAATTTGCGGGTAGTTTATTAGCTGTTTTTTGTTTTTGTTTTCAATAGCAGTTGAACACATACATAGAAGTAGGACACAGACAGATATAAATTGGGACTGTATTTCACGACAGTCCCAATAAAATGAAAACCATAATGTAACAACACTCAATTTGCACATAATTTGTCAATGGCAAGAGGTGCAGCCATCTTAGTAACTAACGTGGGCAGGTTGCGAAAGTTGAAAGCCCTCTCGAGTACGACTGACTTTACGCGGCGTTCTGTTAACTTCCCCCCACCCCACATTTAACGGCAGACAACTTGGAAATTCTAACTTTCCAGTAGAACAGGAACTAAGGGGAACTCACTGTCGTTATCCCGGTTACCTAACCCCCCAGGCCTCTGTTTCTAATTAGAAGAGCTCTTCTCCCTCCTCCTCTTCTACCAACCCTTGGGCTTGTCTCCGTGTCCGCAGAGCAGCCAATCAGAGGCGAGCATTTCTCCTCCTGAACCTTAGACTGCAAATCTTACGTATACGTCGACGCCATATTGAATGTGTCAAAATGAAGCGATTGTATTCGGTGCTTAGAGGTGAAGACATTATTAAATACTACAGTACTTTGATTGCTATGAGTTGCTTAACTATTTTTTCCCTCATACTATGTAGGTTTACTAAAGATAAAGAGCCGAGAAGGCAATCGCAAGGAAAGGCTTTTCCTGAATATCAAAAGTGATTAAACAAAATCAATTAAAAGTAAACATGAGTGTTTCTTATTCAGAAAAAAAAGTCACATCTTCAAGATTTACAGATTCAATATTCAGTGTTAAAAAAACATTAGATGAATAGATTGTTTTGAGGGTCCTTATGTTCTAAAATTTACAGTATCAATCAGTATGTAAGCAACAACAAAATTATGTATTTTTCTACTCACTGTTATTGTGACGATGAATATTGATATATTGGCGTTTCTGTTTTGTACAGTATGTACTGTACACTGTCTGAGTGTCCAGAAAAGTGCGACAATAATAATAATAAACATTGACAATCATCAGATTAAAAGGTGCATACGTTGTTTAAGGTGCGTATCTGTTTCCCATTTATATTAGTGTATGTGCGCGCGCGAATGGGTGAATGAGAGGCATTCATTTTGCCCATTTTGTAGCGTGTCGCTTTCTGAAGCCCATTGACACATTCAATATGGCGAACGTGGTCTCGTATGCCAGCAGCAGGCCAACTCTCCCATTTTGGGCTTCGTCGCACAGACGCACACAACTTCTATCCAATGGGATGTCAGATGGTGGGCGTGGCTTGCTGCCTCAAAGTTGTTACGCCCTCCCCTCAGTACTGCTTCCTGGCTTTAACCACATGCTGAGAGCAGAAGAAGTGTCACACATGAACCGGCGGACGACTTTGATACCTGCCTCGACTCCATTGTGGATATTTATTGGTCTCTTGCTCTAAGTAATAGGCTTTTAGTGTTGAATGAAGTAGGCGCCCAGGAGGGTAACCCCCCCAACCCCGCCCCCCATTCCATCTCTTGTGTGTGGGAAGAAGAGGAGCAGGATGATTGCAGCCCAGCTACTAGCCTACTTCTTCACTGAACTCAAGGATGACCAGGTTAAAAAGGTGAGTGCTCCATTTTCACTCCGGCAGTTTGTTTGTTTGTTTATTTATGTATTATTTTATTTTTTTGGTGAGTGTTAGTTACACTTGTTGTTTCTGTTACCCTGTTACCTGGCAGCGTGTATATGAGACGCACTGCACTGCTATTTCTGTCTTGTAAGGTGTGTAGTAAATGACGTGACCCAGGAGGAGTCTGGCACTGGTGCTTCCTTGTTGGTTTGAAGAGGAAACGAAAGATCATGGAAGGACAAATGACCACACCGAGCAAAAGTTGTTGTTAAGCGCATCCATGGATGGAGCCGTTTGAGCGTTCCTTAAGATCCAGCAGATCCTTAATATCCAGCTTAAGTTCCATGTACTAGTATGCTCTTTGTACACGAGAAGGACAATTCGGCACACTCGTAGAAAAATTGTGACTTGTAATGCTTTTTTTCCCCACTACTAGTGCCACATTTGGCCAAGTAGTACACAATTCAACCTTACTCGACAACTATTGTGCCGCACTTGTAACAATTGGCCCATTGGAAGGCAATAGTGGGAAAAAACGTTCCTAGTAAGATAAAGTCATTGTACTAGTGTGCTGAATTGTCCTGCTCGTGAGGAAAAAGAGCGTACTAGTCCATTGACCTTAAGCTGGCTATCAAGGATATCGAATACATTCTCAAACTGCTTTAAGTACTACTACAGGCAGGTATTTGTGAACGACTACACATTTTCCCCTCACTTGAATAATGTAGTTGTCCTACTAACAACTATTCTAAGTTTATCCTACTAGTGAAGAGTGTACTATCAATTCGATATCTTTGACAACCAGCCATATGTCCATGTACTAGTACGCTATTTGTCCTCACTAGTAAGACAATTCAGTACATTAGTATAATACGTAGATAGAAATGTGTTTTACAAGTGATGTTCTTTCCACAACTCGTACTTCCTTCCATTGGGCCTAGTCGTGTTTACTAGTGCAGCACAGCAGTTTACTAGTGTGGTTGAATTGCATACTGGTAGGCCAAAAGTGACACTAGTCGTGGAAAAAAAACATTACTAGTAAGGCTCAGTGGTTCTGCTTGAATGCTGAAATGTTTGCATACTAGTACATGGAGATCAAGGATATTGAATAAATACTCAAAGGGCTTTCCGTAAGCATCAGCACATTTCTTCTCTGAAAATTTAATCATATATATTTTCAGTTTTATCAGTGTTATCTAATCCAGAGTTTCCAAAATTTAGGGACAGCTCAAAGTAGATTTTAAAAGGTGACATGAATTTATTTTCTCCAGATTTGTCATTTATCATTTTTATTCATTTATCTCATTAAATAGTGGCCGACTGATTAGCACAGCCACCTTACAGTTCATTATAAATGATAAAATATTTGTAAAATAAACAATTCTATAGATGCATTTGAAAAACAAATCCGATGTGGACCTTGAGCACAAACGTTTGACCACCCCTGCAATAAACAAGTTGAGTTGAACACCATGAATGTTCACCTTTCACTACTTCCTCAGTACCCAGTCACTGCCCTAATTCAGATTCCTGGTAAAACGTGACTGATGTTATTTTCATGGGCCTTAGGGCACCGTTAAAGGAATGTACCATCTTGAAACGCCCTGCCACGACTTCCTATCTCATGGTACAATAGACGGCATGTCATCTTTGTTCCCCAGATCAGAATTAATGTACAGTATTCACATTTTCCACCAACATGTGCTTCGTGATTCCCAAATGAAGCAGGGGGCCCCTTTTACGTCGCTCACTGATGACGTCGTCAGATTCTCTTTTAGTCACGGCTTCCTTTATAAATGGAGGCAATGGAGGCTTCCTTCTTCTAACCACCCTCTCCCTGTGTGTGTGGGTCTATGCCGCTATGGAACAACGTTCTGCGGTGATAAAAACATTAACAGCACTGGCGGTCTGATGCAATGCAGCGCATCTCCCTCCCTCCCCTGTCTCTCTCCTGTCCTCTCAGACTCCCTGAAATAGGCCAGCTTTGAGCCATGTGACTGTAAATGCCACGCAGAAGGCTTACGCACACACTCCTGCAAGACTCCAGCCAGGTTGGAAGTTGTGTCTCCCCTCTGCAGTGAGGGATTGTCTTTTTGACCTTTATGCCAAACATATCCCTGCAAAAAAAATGCTAATCCATTGTGAGCATCCACACTTCGTCACAGTGTCATGAGCCAATGTCACCATTCACCCCCAAAAAGTTACGATTTTCCTTTGAAAGTCATATTCATTGTCGGTTAGAAGGTATGTTGTAAGAAATGCATATTGGTCAAACTCCCACACTTTTTAAAAAATATATTAACTGCAGAGGGGGGTCCTCGGTCCCCCCCAACCCAAAAAAAACAGAGCGGCAAAAAGTGCCCCTGAAAATGTTAAATGATTGGTTTCGGAGTGGGAAAAAGTGCCCTAAAAGTACTGTGCTTCCCCACTTTCAAAGTCGTTCTTACTAACAGCCAGCAGACAACATGCAAACAGCAAAATATGCACGCTTGGTGAAAAGGTGGAGATTTTTAACTAATGTTAGCATTTAGTGAGCACATGATGGCCCTTGACTTAAGCATCATAATTCAACAAATATCCAGTAATTTCGTGGTTCACTTTTCCCGATTCAGTTTATTGCAGATTTTGTTGTTGTTGGTCAGTGTAGTGCATTCACTAAGCTGCAATTCCAAGCTTGGTCATGGACCAAATTAAACTCGTAAGGCAAGTACCACTATATTTCCATTGGGAAATTGGAGTTTTAGCAACACCCCGTAACCGATTCCGTTCGACCTTTAGGGTTTGCCGTATCGCCCCTCTGTCCACTGCAGTGTCCTTGACTGTACATTGTTGGCATTTTTGTATGTGTGCTTCAGTGTGATCAAGGCAAGATGGCAGAGGGCAGACCAGAGGACAGTAGTTTTCCATATTGCCACATTGTATGTGTGTGTGCTCACACATATACAAACACCACAGCGTCAGGTTTCAGAGCTCCCCCAAGCCTGTGACAAGGAGAGCAGGACGTTGTTGGCAGGTAGAGGGTGTGTGAGGAAGGGTGAGGCAGTGAGGGGGAAGAGAGCTACACAGAGAGTAAAAACCAACCCTTAGGCCAAAAAATAAAAATAAAATAATAATCACATATTTTTAAAATATGGATATTGGACAGTTTCTCATTCAAAAACACTAGAAAATGTGCCAAACATTTTGACTGGTAGTGTATATACAATATATAAAAATGAATGATTACAGTGGACAAGACATCAAAGACCTGAAGAAAAAAAACAACTATGACAGTCACACCTATGTTGGCGTATAACTGTGATTGTGATATGTATACCAGCGTTTCCGAACCTTCAACGAGCCAGTGCACATATTTTACATTAGAGAAAGCTCACGAGCAAACCAAAAAAAGTCACAAAAAGTATATACTGTGGTACTGCGACTTACGAGTGATCTGACTTATGTTTTCCAAGATATGAGTGTTGCTCTGACGATTTTTTTTTCTTTGTCTTGAGTTGCGAGCAAAAATGTGACTTGTGAACACTAGAAACTAGTTTGTGAACAATTCTTCAAAAAAGAGGCCAAGTGCTTGCTTCAAGCTGTTTGCCAGTGCCTCCTGCTGGGGTGTATGTAAACAAAGAGAATTACATATTGTGTATTCCACCAAACACCACATAAGTGTTTCTGCTGTTAGTCGACTCGCTTAATGCTAACACACGATGCAAAACGTCATAGACAGGCTAACAAAACTGAAACTAGCATTGATGTTGCGGTGTTATAACCCTCTAAGCAACACATATTTGAGCACAAACAGTGTAGAAACACACAAAGACAGACAATATAACAATACTACAGGTGTAATATTCTTTATCCTCTGTGGAAAAATGACTAATATTACTCAAGCTTACTGAGCAGTTGTGACCATCTTCTTTATTTGGTATCCAAGGGGCACAGACCAGAAGGAGCAGCACAATGAATGCGTGAAATTATGATGCAAACATTGTTTAATTCTCTACATTCTATTTAATTACATTATTGCTATACATTTTTATAAAGTATCATGCTATAGAGTGCTATGTTTCTTATTTAAAAATAAAGAAAAAAAACATCTTTTGAGGGTTTATGGAGGACTGGAACAGATTAATGGCATTTCCATTCATTTCAATGGGAAAAGACTGTACAGTGGTACCTTGACTTACGAGTTCAATTCGTTCCATAAGCTCGTAACGCAATTTACTTGTCTATCGAATCAATTGTCCCCAGTGAACTTAATTGAAATACTAGTAATACGTTTCAGCCCCCTATTTTTTTTAATTGTGTTTTAATGTAAAATTTTCTAGCTTGAATCAAGATTCAATTCCTTTTTGAAGCGGCTCCCTTTAACAGCTCAGATAAAGTGCTGTGTCATGGTTTCCTGCTGCAGAGGCAGTCGTATGATGTTACTGCTACATCATCTCTCATCTTGCTGCAGGAGCTAAACCTGTCATGCCACCAGAGGAAGGGAAAAATGTAAACTGCCCAATTTTTCCTTCTCTCATGATCAACTGAAACACACACTGTCATCTAAGCCGGTCGCCTGAAGATGTTCTCTAAATAGAAATAGGAGCACACTATCAGTGTAAAAAGGTCATGAATAAGAATCCAAAGGCAGGGTGAGTGAAAACACACTGAAACCTCTGAAGTTGATCACTGTTCTGTGATGCTGAAAGCCCAATGATATGTTTGGTTTTAAAACGTTTGCCATTTAAAAAAAAACAACATACAAATAGAAATAGAACGAACCAGAGATCACTGTCCAAGACATGAACTTGCTGTATCTGGCACAGGGTGTCTTGAAATACGTTTTTATTTATTGTTTTTGTCAGTTTCACATTATTTCAGTGAAAATCATTTCTTTTTTTAACAGAAGGTAATTTTGTCTGTGTGTACTAGGACCATTCCACTAAATTGGGGCCATTTGCTTGTTGCCACGCACTCAAAATAAACTTAAATTTCGGTTATTTTTCAACTCTAAATCTGATGATAGTGTTTTTGGAATGTGGGAGGAAACCGGAGTACTCGGAGAAAACCCACGCAGGCATTTGCAGAACATGCAAACTACACACAGGCGAGGCCGTATTTGAACCAGGCTCCTCAGAACTGTGAGGCGGATGTGCTAACCAGTCGGCCACTACAGTACATAAAATGTGTAATGATTAATTTTTTGACGTCATTGTTTTATTGTACTGAAAGCATTTGAGTAACAGGGCTGGAAGTAACAGGAGTCAGGGTTTTTTTTGCATTCAATTGGCATGTTCAACTCAATCATCAATCAAATTGTGTTTATATAGCACTTTTCGTACATAAAAATGCAACCCAAAATGCTTCACAGAGATAAAAAGAGACAAAAATCAGGAAATATACAAAAACCCACCCCTCCCATCCCCACATATGAATGCAAACGCACTCATACGAACACACACACACACACCTGCACACACCTGCACGTACTCACAAACACAGCGCTATGGACTAATAATATAGAGACATGGCAAGGCACTGAGGATCCTGTTGACAATAAGCACATTACAGCAGTTCAACAAAATATGTTATTTTAAAAAATAAACAGCAAAATTAGGTAACAGGGCTGAGCCGAGAATACAACCACTCAGTCACAGTTCTAATATCATCAAACATACAGAAAAATAAATGAGTGAAGTTTGGCCTTCCCATGGCCTGCAGAGTTTCTGAATGATGGAACCACCATGCGACTTGTGGAATATTCAAAATTTTTCTGAAATGGTATTGCGTTAGGGTAAGAAGACTGAGTGAAAACCCAGAGAAATGACTAAAGTGTACATTTGTACTTTTTTTTTTTTAAGATAAACTTAAGCTATAGATAGGTGGGTTAAAAAGTAACACAAATAAGTTAAAAAAAAAAAAAACATCTACAGGATTTAAATTATTATATTTCATAGTAAAATTGACTTTTAGGAAGAATGGAGAGGCAACGAATGCTATGTTTCCAGTGTTCAATGTAGTTCATATTGATCTTTTAAATTATATTCAATCAACTCATTGTGCAGGACACTTTGCTTAATTGAAAAAATGTGCTTTACAGTTAATGTTATCATGCATTTAATTTCCTAGGGACACAAATGGCACTGATTCGGTGGAATGTTCCAGGAGTATTTTAGTCTGTACAGTGCTTCAATTAGCCGTAGCTTTGTTTAGATGGACGTCAACATGCCGAGGACATTGCATTTGTGCTGTGATGTTGTCACGGGCAGAAGGTGTAATGTGCAGTGTCGTGCTGCAACATCAGCTTTGTCAAGACCCAACATGCAACTCGACTTAAAATGTCAAATTAAGGATGTTCACACATTGCAAAACACAAAGTGGACCACTTTGGCTTGTCTTATTTATTGTGGTGTGATTTTTGAATAAGTAGTAAGTGACTGGCGTGAGGGTTCACAAGTGACAATTAAGAGCATGAGGTAATGAGTTTCTATGCCAGACTCCACATGTGGGAATGTTATAGGGAATGTAACACCTGCACACTATTGTAAACACTTGTAAACAGTGCCCATCAGGTTGCTTACGGCTTGTTTGCGTTGTTTACAGTAACTATATCATATGTATTTTCTTTCTAGATATTTTTAATGGACTGGGAGAATGTGTTCTGAACTCCTGCTTCCAAGTCTGTATTAAGCAGATTAATACTGCCCGGAAAAGCTGAGGCATTGCAGAGGTCTGCAAGGTTCATTTCCACATAATGGACAGATTTACTAACTCTCTATTATTATTTTTTTTATTATTCCCATCCAAAAGGTTAGCTTGGATTTATTTATTTATTTTAATTGTGTTGCGTTTATTTCAAAGAATGTTCGTGTTGAATTTTGATGCGTCTCAGAATTCCTGACCACATACAAATGTTTATATTTTACTATAGCCACAATTAGCCATAGCTCATTTTGAATAAAATATTCCAGGTCAAACATGGTAATGCCAAGTCATATATGTGATCCAGATTATGGAAAGACTTGTATCTGAAATCTCATCGCATCTGGTTATAATTTGATTTGGCCTCTTATCTCGTACCTATATTCCTTTGAAGCTGTAATCATGGGTCATGAGGAAACCTTAGCACCTTTTAAACAAATGAGTTCCTGTTTGACTTAACCATTGATAAAGTACTTATTTAAAAGAGAATGAATACTGTAAATGTCTCAAAATGGTCATCTGTTTGTCTACATACTGGATCCAGTCAATTTCTACTGAATAGTCAAAATTTCTTCCTGTAAAGTTTCACACAGGCACAATAACCCTGTAACACAAAGACAAGCGGCTTCCAGGAAATGTGATGTCTGTAAGGGGTAATGAAATAAAGAATAACACTTGTATGATCTTACTTAAAATGTATGTTTTGAATATATTATGGATTGAACATTGTTAGAGCACTTCTACCACATCTTCTGCAAAAAAGAAGAGTCTTAAATCAAGTGAGAATTAGACGTACGCTTGTTCATTCTCTGACATGATGCAACACTAGTTTGTTGAACATCCTGTTCAACACCACACAATGGGACACAGGTTGCGTGAGTGTGTCAACACTATGGGAAGTTTTCAACAAATAGAGAGACGTTACAGCAAGTACACTTACAGTGTGTAGCAACTTTGACCTAGTCTATAAATTGTGGCAATGACGCATGTCGTCACAGGACTGGTTTGATGTCATTCACTTCCTTTTTGTAAGGGGACAGGATGGTAATGATTGAACAGTATGATTCATTTCAGACCTTAGATTGATTCAGAATGTGGGTGTGGAATTGTAAAGTCATGAGCAGATCCCCTAATGGTCCCTCTTTTGCCAAGGAACATTGTCAGTGACTGAGATTGGTGAGAGGTTATGCCGACTGTGAATAGGGAAAATCCTCAAATAATTGACGCTCATTATAAATGCATGCAAATGTTTTTTTGTTTTTTTCTTTTCCTGAAAAAAAAAAAAAGACTATGCACGGGATCGGGAAAAATGTACCGCAAATTAGCGGGGGTTTCCGCAAATAACAGAGAAGAGGTTCAGGTTCCAATTCTGCTAATAGGTGAATCGGCGAATGCCGAACCGCACATATGCAGGGCGGGGGGGTTAAGTAAATACACGTATTATAAAATCTTGTACAGTAATTAACATTCATCAACATTGCCTTCTGAGAGAGGCGTAGAGGCTTGCGTTGGTGGCGGAGGAGAGGCTCTCACTTGACTCGTAGAGGCTTTAGGTTCACTTGGAGACTCTTCTGCTGGAAGCGCTGATGGTGTAGCTAGGGTTTTACCTTGGAGAAAAACATGGTGATGGGTAGTTGTTGTCTTTGTTTTTTCTTTTGCTTCAAAATTCCCCTGTACAAGGACATAAGACCGTCTCTTATTACGCGGAGTTACCACACGTTTCGCTTCCTTATTGAAGCCGTTTTGCGGATGTTTGCTTCGTCTTTCTTTATGTACTGCACTGTAGATTCATACACGCCATAATGGCGTGCCACATATGCATAACTTCTGCCCTCTTTCATCAAATCTAAAAGTTTCACTTTTTCACTGATGGTCATCATCTTCTTCCTCTTGGGCACCCGAGAGGAAGCTTTCGCAGGGGCACAGTGCTTCGGCGGCATTGTAAGGGTTTGCTTAACTAATCAAAAAATGTATCGCTTAAACAAAAAAAAGTTATTACAAACGCAACAGCGTGGATGAGACTGGCGAGACAGAACAAGGGAAGATGCTGGGTGAGGCTGCGACGATGCGAAGCCAATCAGCTCAAGGGATAAATCCACTCGTTCTCTCATTGGTTGAAGTCGCGCCGGGAACCAATCACGTGCCTTGTATGGGTGGCCGTACAGTACAGGCATGTACAAAGCCTCTGAGGCAACGCATCTCTTTGTTTGGTATGCAAGGAAACCTCTCGCGTGCATCAACATGAAACATCGCGTCTTTCCGCCATATTGATAAAATGTATCGATTTATTTATTTTTAATGAATATTTTGGAAAAACCCGCAAAGTACTGAAGCCGCAAAACATGAAGCGCAAAGTGGCGAGGGAACACTGTATAAATAACCACTATTGTTTTAACTTTTATGATAGTGTACTTGTTCATTGACGGTGAACTGGCCCATAACGCCAATAGCCATATTTATGAAGCAATGTGGTGCAATAGGCGGCACGGTGGCCGACTGGTTAGAGCGTCAGCCTCACAGTTCGGAGGACCCGGGTTCAATCCCCGGCCCAGCCGCGTGGGTTTTTTCCGGGCACTCCAGTTTCCTCCCACATCCCAAAAACATGCATTAATTGGAGACTCTAAATTGCCCGTAGGTATGACTGTGAGTGTGAATGGTTGTTTGTTTGTATGTGCCCTGCGATTGGCTGGCAACCAGTTCAGGGTGTACCCCGCCTCCTGCCCGATGGCAGCTGGGATAGGCTCCAGCACGCCCGCGACCCTAGTGAGGAGAAGCAGCTCAGAAAATGGATGGATGTGATGCAACAAATGTTTTGGGGGGATTTTTTTTATTTTTGATTTTTTTTTGTTTAAAAAAAAAAAATAAAAAAAAAAAATCTGACTTTAGAATCACCTGTTTTATATTTTACTGTATTGTTATGATAGGAACGTTTGCTTTTGTATGTCTCGTCAGATCGACAAGTACTTGTACTCCATGCGCTTCTCCGATGAGACGCTACTGGACATCACGCAGCGCTTCCGCAGGGAGCTGGTCAAAGGATTGCGCCGCGACACCTGCAGCACGTCATCTCTAAAGATGCTGCCGACATTTGTCCGCTCCATCCCCGACGGCTCAGGTCAGTGTTTCAGTGAATTTGCAGATATTGTATTTACAACGAGCCCAAATGTTCCCTGATGGTCCAACTCTTTAGGTCTGCTCATTTTAAATTTTAAATCAGCTGTTTGTCAGCTGATGACTCACACAGATGAATCAACCGGTCTGTTTCACACTGCCCCTCACCCCAATGCCAAACTGTAAGATATGCCGTATCTATGACTCTTTTGAAAACTGCTGTACTGTATTTGCGGTTTTTGTATGTTGTGCATCATTACAGAGTAGAATGAACAAACAGTTAAATGGAGTGCATCTGGCAGGTAATTTTGGAACACTTTTATCAAAGATGAGTTACAGTAACTACTGCAGTGGAGCTACAGTTACCTTTGAAAAAAATTACTTTATTGATTACTTGATCTTAAAAGTAACAATAGTTACTGTGCTTGATTTCAAAAGTCACTAAGTTAACTTTTTAGTTACTTTTGGCAGCTGCCAAGTGGCAGGAATGTCACTTATCCACACTACAAAAAAAGCATTAGTTCAACCGACAGTAAGTTCCTAAACGTAAACAAGCGCACTATTCTCAGTACACTGCCGATTGTGGTCCATGAAAGCAACTGTGTGTGTGTGTGTGTGTGAGTGCGTGCGCCTTTGTGCGTACGTGTACGTAAACATGAAAGTGAGTTACACATTTACACGCACACACACACACACGATTGCTCCCACCACAGTAAATTTGATGCGAAGAGCGAGAACACTTTTTTTCCTTACTACGTGACGTCAGCCGTGCATCGCGTTCAACCAGCTCACAGACGAAGTTGAGATTTCTCACTTTTCATTGTAAATATTATTTAAGCTAAGTATTGTACGTTCTTCAGTGAGTCAGTCCTTACCCTACATTACTGACTGATGATCATGCACTTGGTATGAATAATTAAACCACAATGCATTGGGCGTTTAACACGCCAGTAAAAATTTATTCTTAATGTGTAACTAAAAAAGCAACAATAATCAAATACACTTTTTACTAAGCAAAATAACAAAAATAGTGTGGCGGCAGGAAAGCGTGCATTTCTTTGCACTTTTATGGTACTGCACTGCGTCACTGTGCATTGTAGAAACAACAATCACTTCCCAATTGCTTTCTTCTATTCGTTGGAAAAAAGGGTGGTCTCAGTTAAATGCTAACACACACTTGGACTGCTCTTTGTTTGAGTCACCAGCTACAAATTACTGTTTGGTGAGAGATATTGATGATGCAAAAGTAACTATTGTTGGCTTGAAGAAGTAACTGTAGTCTAATTACTTTTCCGGGAAAAGTAACGCGTTACTTTGCTCGTTACTCAAAATGTTACTGTGTAATGAATTACCTGCATCACTGACCTTGAGCTTGAAATTAGATTTTATATTGTTAAGACAGTTGCACTTTATCTAATCTGAAAGCCATAAAACAGTTGTAAATATACTGCTGTTGAAACTCACCAGTTCTGAAGAGACTATACAAATGTTAGAAACCTTATTGTAAAAATCGCCTTCACACTGACTCATAGTCATTTCCTGGAATCTTCACTTTTGTTTTGGGACTGAGGAACATATTTGATTTCTTCCGGACGGTTGTGCGGAAGAAATGTTGTGTAATTAACTTTCAACCTACATTCAATTAGAAGTGGAATTGTTGACAAGCTAAAAAAGTACAGTGGAGCCCCACCTACTCACCCCACGTACTCACTGTTCGATGAATGATGATGAACTGTTTAAAAAAAAATAAACATACAACCCCAATTCCAATGAAGTTGGGATGTTGTGTTAAACATAAATAAAACAGAATACAATGATTTGCAAATCATGTTCAACCTATATTTAATTGAATACACTACAAAGACAAGCTATTTAATGTTCAAACTCATCAACCTTATTGTTTTTAGCAAATAATCATTAACTTAGAATTTTATGGCTGCAACATGTTCCAAAAAAGTGTTTACCACTGTGTTACATCACCTTTTCTTGAAACAACATTCAATAAAAACGTTTGGGAACTGAGTACACTAATTGTTGAAGCTTTGTAGGTGGAATTCTTTCCCATTCTTGCTTGATGTACAGCTTCAGCTGTTCAACAGTCCGGGGTCTCCGTTGTCGTATTTTACGGTTCATAATGCGCCACATGTTTTCAATGGGAGACAGGTCTGGACTGCAGCCAGGCCAGTCTAGTACAGATGCATAACTTCTGCCCTCTTTGATCAAATCTAAAAGTTTCACTTTTTCGCTGATGGTCATCATCTTCTTCCTCTTGGGCACCCCGGAGGAAGCTTTCGCAGGGGCACAGTGCTTCGGCGGCATTGTAAGGGTTTGCTTAACTAATCAAAAAATGTATCGCTTAAACAAAAAAAAGTTATTGCAAACACAACAGCGTGGATGAGACTGGCGAGACAGAACAACATTTTGATGTTTTACTACGAAGCCTCGCTGTTGTAACACATGCAGAATGTGGTTTGGCATTGTCTGGCTGAAATAAGCAGGGGCGTCCATGAAAAAAAACGTTGCTTGGATGGCACCATATGTTTCTCCAAAACCTGTATGTACCTTTCAGCATTAATGGTGCCTTCACACATGTGTACGTTACCCATCCCATTGGCACTAACACAGCCCGATGCCATCACAGATGCTGGCTTTTGAACTTTGCGTCCATAACAGTCCAGATGGTTCTTTTCTTCTTTGGCCCGGAGGACATGACGTCCACAATTTCTAAAATCAATTTCAAATGTGGACTCGTCGGACCACAGAACACTTTTCCACTTTGCATCAGTCCATCTTAGATGAGCTTGAGCCCAGAGAAGCCGGGGGCGTTTCTGGGTGTTGTTGAGAAATGGCTTTTGCTTTGCATAGTAGAGTTTCAAGTTGGACTTAGGGATGTAGCACCGAACTGTATTTACTGACATTGGTTTTTTGAAGTGTTCCTGAGCCCATGTGGTGGTATCCTTTACACATTGATGTCGGTTTTTGATGAAGTGCCGCCTGAGGGATCGAAGGTCACGGGCATTCAATGTTGGTTTTCGGCCTTGCCACTTACATGCAGTGATTTATCCAGATTCTCTGAACCTTTTGATTATATTATGGACCGTAGATGATGAAATCCACTGTAGTGTAGTGTGTAGCAAAGTTTGTATGAACACTACACACAACTTTCAACTGTTATCCTATCATGGATGCACAATACAAGAGGTGTTCTGGCTGGCCCAGCAATTTTATAGAGTACCAAAATAGGTGATTTCATGCCATTGGAAAAAAAGGGAAAACATATTGACCTTATTCCATACCAGGGGTGCGCAAACTTTTGCCCTGGGCCACATTTTTAAAATAGACTGATCGGCAAGGTCATTCTTAGATGGTGTAAAATATATCATCACAATAATGTTGAAGCTGTTATTTTACATTGCTCCCACTATCTCCTTCCAGCTCTTTCTTGACTTATTTTTTCTCCACAGAGAAAGGCGACTTCATTGCTTTGGATTTGGGAGGAAGTGCCTTCAGGATCCTTCGCGTCAAAGTCAGTCACGAGAAGAAGCAGACTGTTCAGATGGAGAGCCAGATCTATGACACACCAGAGGACATCATGCATGGGAGCGGAGCAAGAGTGTGTTCGCACGCACACATGCACATTCACATACACACACACTTTCATTCACACCTCCGTCACCACCTTGTTCCAGTTATTCGACCATGTGGCAGAGTGTCTGGGTGACTTCATGGAAAAACAAAAGATTAAAGACAAGAAGCTGCCAGTTGGGTTCACCTTCTCCTTCCCTTGCCAGCAAACCAAACTGGACGAGGTAAAACTATTCCAAACACCTGACAATTTCCTCTTCATTTATCACAGCCATCTTGTTTCCCAATGTCTCCGTGTCAATCGTGGTGCTAAACTATGAGATGCTTTAGTGGTCGAAATAACCTCTTACACCCAACAAAAATTCTCTCATGCTCACCCAAAGAAACTGTCACGCTCATTGGAGAAACCTCTCATACAGAAACGTACAGAAAAACCTCTCAGCGCAGGCAACGGGCTGAGAGAGGAACTTATTGCATGGCAGAACCAATCGGCATTTGAGTTTTTGCGACAATTGCATTTTTTCCCTCTATATGAGTTTTTTTGGTTTTAGAGCAGTAAAAGGGTTTTGTTGAATAAGAGAAGTTTTTTGGGGCTAAATGTGTATTTCTTACCGATCAGACACCTCAGATGTTTTTTTGTAGTGTTGTTGCAGCTTCAGTGACAGGCTTTGCTTTGTCTGTCTGCAGAGCACTCTGTTAACGTGGACGAAGCGCTTCAAGGCGAGCGGAGTGGAGGGCATGGATGTCGTCAAGCTGCTCAACAAAGCCATCAAACAACGAGGAGTAAGCCATGTCTTCACCGCCACTGGAGTTTTTGTAGAGCAGCATGTTATCATGAAGGGCTGCCATGACTGAAGTCTTTCCCATTTCTCTCAGGACTATGAAGCTGACATCATGGCTGTGGTGAACGATACCGTCGGAACCATGATGACGTGTGGCTTCGACGACCAACGCTGTGAAGTCGGAATCATCATCGGTGTGTCCACTTTGTTCCCAAACGAGAGCTGAGTGCATACAGGAATTTATTCATGATTACATTTCCTTTAGGAACTGGCACCAATGCGTGCTACATGGAGGAGCTTCGTCACATCGACCTGGTGGAGGGCGACGAAGGCAGGATGTGTGTGAACACTGAGTGGGGCGCATTTGGAGACGACGGCTGGCTGGAGAACATCCGGACGGAGTTTGACCGAGAGATTGACCGAGGTTCTCTCAACCCCGGCAAACAGCTGTACGTCACTTTGGCCCACTCATGCGGCTGTTTTTATATTGGAACAGTATTACATTTGTATACTCTTTTTTTTTATGTACTTTTGAGGCACAGACGACGATATATATTTTACAATATGGGAAGAAATGGGCGGCACGGTGGACAACTAGTTAGCACATCTGCCTCACAGTTCTGAGGTCCCTGGTCAAATCCGTCCTCGCCTGTGTGGAGTTGGCATGTTCTCCCCGTGCCTGTGTGGGTTTTCTTTGGGCACTCCGGTTTCCTCCCACGTTCCAAAAATTGATTGAAGACTTTAAATTGTTCGTAGGTGTGAATGTGAGTGTAAATGGTTGTTTATATGTGCCCTGCAATTGGGTGGCGACCAGTTCAGGGCATACCCCGCCTCTCAACCAAGCCTGCAATCCTTGAAAGGTTAAGCGGTACGGAAAATGGATGGATGGGAATAAATGTATTGGGATGTATGCTGTATATGAAGTGAAAATAGAACAGAAAATCCTCTTTGGCATGGCTCATCGAAGAAAATAAAAGGTGTTCCAAAATGTTTTATTTAAATATCTGAGTACGTCCTTAGCCAGTGTGGCACTGGTACCACAAGTCGTATGTGGGCTCCCTCAAGTAGCACAAGGAAAGTATCACTGTCTTAGTATGGTTCAGTTGTATTTAATTTTTAAGTTTGTTGCATTTGCATTTAATCTTTAAGAACGGTTTGTTTTTAAACATTTATTTAGATACATTTTTTTGTAACTTTTATGTGCAATGCATTTTTTATTTATTTGTTATTTAACTACAGTTTTTATTTTCAATATTTAAGCACAGTGTTAATGTTCGAACTGCGCATAATGTTGCAGTTGCTTACAATAAAATTAAATATAGGGGGGTTCTGATGAACGCAGGCGCCTACTGTATTTTAATGTTGTCCATAATGGTGGTGCTTGGCGAGCTTAGGATTTTTAGGTAGTTCTTGGTGTATTAAAAAAAAAAAAAAAAAGAGAAAAAAACCGCTGTCCCAGGCAAACAAAGGAAATAGGGTTCATGTTGAAAAATTCAATGTTCAATATGCACACTGTCTGCGACGTGACACACATTAAGTCAGTAGTCCAGCTCCTGCTAAATAAACGACAAGAATATTCTACAAATGCCTTTTCATTGCTAGTCATTCTACACACTTGAAAAAATATAGAATCCAATAGAATTGTCCAAAATGTCTTCATATGATGAAGAACTTAATATTCAGGGACAACAAATTTCAACCCTTACTGTTACTTTTCTTTTTATAATTTGTTACGGCTGTAGGTTTGAGAAGATGGTTAGCGGAATGTACATGGGCGAGCTGGTCCGTCTCATTCTGGTCAAGATGGCCAGAGAGGGTCTGCTGTTTGAGGGAAGGATCACTGCTGAGCTTCTTACTAAAGGGAAGATTGAAACCAAGCACGTTTCTGCCATTGAGAAGTAAGTCGTATTTCAAAAGGCAAACTTGATGTGCATCATGAATGATTCAATTGCTCATTCCAGTCAGTACCTTATCAAGTTAATGTTTTATTGCCCTTTATCATAAAAGATTGTTTAAGGACGACAGAGCGGAGAAGCGGCAGTAAAACAGGCCAAAATCCAGATGTCAGGGGGTGACCCAGGGCAAGAGACTAATTGCATACTAGGTGTGGTTTAATCAAATGCAAGAGTGGAGAAATAAGTCTTGAGTAGAGATCTGCATATTTCTACAGCGGTAGCTGCTCTAATTTTTGCAGGTAGGGACCCAATAGAGAATGCTCTCAGGTTGCACAAAGGTGTCCTCCATTGGGCCTGAAATGATATGGAACATGGTTGTAGGGGTTAAAGGTTAAATTGTTACGTTATGTTTGTGAGGTCTAGGGCTGCAGCTATTGAATATTTTAGTATTAGAGTGTCCCCAAAAAAATCTTATCCAATAACCGAGTATTGGGATAAATATATATATATATATTTTAAATTTAAATAAAATTCAATTTAGTGTTTAAAGTCTAAAAATTAAGAAGAAAATTAAATTCAGATTGAGCAGCAAACAGTACTTTCTTGTCTCTAAACATTTTCAATGAGGCATTTTCAAACACAAATATATATAAAAAAAATATATATATATATAAATCAATTTAAGCTGAGGCGGCACGGGGGACGACTGGTTAGGGCGTCAGCCTCACAGGTCTGAGGACCCGGGTTCAATCCCCGGCCCCGCCTGTGTGGAGTTTGCATGTTCTCCCCGTGCCTGCGTGGGTTGTCTCCGGGCACTCCGGTTTCCTCCCACATCCCAAAAACATGCATTAATTGGAGACTGTGAGTGCAAATGGTTGTCTGTGTCAATGTGCCCTGCGATTGGCTGGCAACCAGTTCAGGGTGTACCCCGCCGCCCGCCCGATGTTAGCTGGGATAGGCTCCAGCACGCCCGCGACCCTAGTGAGGAGAAGCGGCTCAGAACATGGATGGATGAATTTAAGCTGAGCATTTTTGTAAGTATAAAAAACATACGGCATTAATTATAAATGGCACATTGACTTGAGCAGCTAGCATTTTAGCATGTGACACTGCAGTATAGGTTCATGGCTGTGCCGTTTATGAGTTTATAGACCACCTGACTGAACTCAAATGAAGACACCTTGAGAGAAAGTGCACATTATACAAATAACACAATGGCACAACATGAACCAATAGACGAAATGTAACCACATTATTAACCAAAGTTGCGCTTATGGATTGTCATTAAGTATGTAACGGAATGTAATCAAATCATCAAGGAGCCAAAAACAGTCACAGAAAAAGGCAGTAAACACAGCGGCATGACAATTGAGCATAATACAAACATAAATCTCTAAAAAGAGTACTCACTGTGGTTCAAAGACACACACGATCACGGCAGTGCTGGACAAATCCAAATATGGCAGTGTAACGAGTCAATTGCAGTCACTGCTCAGTGATTAGTTCGAGCTCTCAATGCCATGAGGCAAATTAGCCCGCAATTGCGGTTTCTGTAATTTGTAGTTTTTGTACGGAAGCAGTTGAGTGGCCTAGTGTAATTGCGCCATTTTCCCACTCCTTGAGTCAAATATGAGGACCTAGCATTGATGACGTAAGCATGTTGTCATCGTGCGTTTGCTCTGCTGAGCTTCACAATTAACTATTTCCTGCTATTAACAGGTAGTTACTGTATATGCAAACCGTATCAAACTGAGAGGGCGGGCAGTCAATGAGTTAAATAAGCGGATCCCCGAGGCAGAAAAAAAGTCCTCGAAATACTCGAGTATTCGTTGCAGCCCTAGTGGGGTCCATGCTCTGCTCCTCTTCACAGGGACTATGAACTGTAATCTGTTAGTTTATAGAAGCCATTCCTAAATGTATAGGATTGTGACCAAAAGGCAATATATAAGTAAGTTTAATGTCACAGCAACGAACTGAATTTCTAATTTGGCTGCAACTTGGACATTGTCCATGGGAATTAACAGGATACAGTATAACATATATATATATTTATATACAAGCATATTGATAATAATGTGCATTTTCACAAAATAGCAGGCAGCATTTTAAAATCAATTTTTTTCAGAGGTTGACTCTGCCATTATTAATGGATTGTCTAATTTATTTTTGATGTCTTAAACCTTGATCTTTGGTTTGACAGAATAAATATCTCTAAACCCCAGTAGCCAAGTTTATGCTGCAAGATGTCTTTTTCACTTCAACATTGTCTACTTCCTTCATAATCAAACCTCAAATATCAGCAATTTTTCATCTCATAATTTTCTCTGTAGTCTCATTAATTCCCATTTATTCTCATTGGAAGGTTCCAACTTTGAATAATGCCACCCTTGAGTTGATCTGAAAAAGTTTAGGACACCCTGCTTTATAAGATTACATCACAGTCTGTCTTGTTTAGGAGTAAGGAGGGATTAACCAAGGCCAAAGAGATTTTAACCAGACTTGGCGTAGAGCCCTCAGATGACGACTGCTTCGCCGTTCAACATGTGAGTATTGTTGCCAAAATAGACCATAAAAGAATCCTTCCTGGAATGGAGTCTGGCCTAATTCTGGTACCTTTTACCCTCTAGTCTGGCTTCCTCCCACAGTCAAAAATGTTTGTTCGGTTAATTGTAGACCAATACTGACCATAGCTGTGAAAGTGAGTTTGAATGGTTGTGTCTAAATGTGTTAGGCATGTGATTAACAGGTATTAAATCCAGGGGTAACCTCGCCTGCTACACCAGATCATAGATAGATAGATTCCACTTTTGCATGACCCTTTAATAAGCGGTTTGAAAAAAGGATCGATGGATTTTTAAAAATGTGTTATCCCTCCCTCATCCGCTCCCTTAGGTTTGTACCATTGTGTCTTTCCGCTCTGCCAACCTGATAGCAGCGGTGTTAGCGGGCATCCTCAAGAGACTCAAGGAGAACAAAGGTGTGGCCCGACTGCGCACCACTGTTGGCATCGACGGATCTCTCTACAAGATGCACCCACAGTGAGTCATACAAACACTCATGGAAACACATTCATTTATTTACACTACATCCACCATCCAAAACATAAGGTAATAAATCATAATTAGAAATCTCCTACTTATTCGCAGGTCACGATATAGAATTCACCTATTTGCGCTTTTTGTGCTCTTTCTAAAACACTCTAAGATGCTGCCAAAGCCTTATCTAAATAGAGAAGTAGTATATTAATTGGTGTCAAGGAAGTATTGAATTGATGCATCTTGACTGAGAGACTAACATCTTGGTATGTTGGGGAGGAGCTACAGTAAATTTAGCCCGGTTAGTGGAAGTTATGAAAATTCTTTGCCGTGCACTTCCAGGTGCACAGCAAAGAATGCTGTCGTGTATCAGCCCTTCCTTCCAGGGCGCTTTGTTTACTGACAAAACCAGACAGAGTTATATATATTCAGCATCCGCCACAACGCATTGCGAGGGCCTTCAAAATAAAAGTGTGACCAGTAATACATTAGAGATCAATGTGTTGTTAGGCTTTTAAGTTGAAGTTGGCCCTCACCGCGTGTTGGCGACGTGTTACCGTAATGCTTAGTATGAACAATTGTTGGGGGCTGGCTTGACTTCTTGACTGCAGGCTGTCCTGACCGCATTTTATGTTACCATCATATAAGCCTACCATTGCCACCAACATCAACACTGGCCAAGGCCTGAGTGCTGTGGGCGAAAGGCCAACATAGCTAGCTGTTAGCCGCTAACGCCGGAAGGATTGACTGCTATACGTCACATTCACGCGACTTGGCACACGTTATGATGTAAAAATTTCAGCCCCCGTAGGCGAGTAGATGCAGTGTTTTAAGCATATATTTTTTTCGAATAAATACTTCATAGGACAACTGGTTGGCACATCTGTGTCACAGTTCTGAGGACCCGGGTTCAAATCCGGCCTCTCCTGTGTGGAGTTTGCATGTTCTCCCCGTGCCTGCGTGGGTTTTCTCCGGGCAATCCGGTTTCCTCCCACATCCCAAAAACATGCATGGTAGGTTAATTGAAGACTCTAAATTGCCTGTAGGTGTGAATGAAAGGGTGGTTGGTTATATGTGCCCTGCAATTGGCTGACGACCGATTCAGGATATACCCCGCCTCTCGCCCAGAGTCAGCTGGGATAGGCTCCAGCATGCCCGCAACACTAGTGAGGATAAGCGGTACAGAAAATGAATGAATGAATATTTCATAGAGTTACGTAAACAGCATCAGATACAGAAGATATGCACATTTACAATATCATAGGAAGTTTTGACATAACGGGTTTAGTTCCCCTTTTTAAAGAAGAAGCTGTACTTCATTACATTGAGCTAGATTCTGCTCACTATTTGTATTTTTATTAATCTATTATTGCTTGCACAATCTATATGTTTTGGTCTGTTTGTGCACAATCTAATGGAACACCACAACCACAATAATACAAGTATTTCTGAACTTCACAATGACTACCTCTTTGACAAATCTACTTCAGGTATGCCCGTCGTCTTCATAAGACAGTCCGTCGGCTAGTCCCGGACTCTGATGTGCGCTTCCTTCTGTCAGAGAGCGGCAGTGGAAAAGGAGCCGCCATGGTGACGGCCGTGGCCTACAGACTCGCCGAGCAGTCGCGGCAAATTGCACAAACTCTGGCGGAGTTCCGCCTCATGACTGATCAGCTGCTGGAGGTGACGAGGGATGAATGAAAGTGTTTTCTTTCGTGTCCGTGTGAGACTAAAGTTCTGTTGTACTTATGAAGGTGTTGTATGTTTCTTTAGGTAAAGAGACGAATGAGGACTGAGATCCAAAATGGCCTTTCGAAGGCCACGCAGGAGTCCGCCACAGTCAAAATGTTGCCAACTTTTGTGTGCAGCACTCCTGATGGCTCAGGTTAGACACAACCAAAACATTATTCTTTTGCCCATTTTTTTGTGAGGACTCAACAGACAAGGTGCATAAATGCCCTATATGGACATATGTTATTTGTCTCTGTACAGTGCTTTTTGGTGTTTGGCACTGTCAGACAGCTTTTTACGTTAGATAACAGCCAAACACCAAGTACATGACTTGGAACAGTAGGAGCAAACGGTGAAGGCTTTATCTGCAGCCTAAGGAGCTATGTCATGTCACCGTGTACTCTCACGCACATTCTGACCTGACTTTCATATAAACAGCGGTCTGCAGTGAGAAAGTTTTATGCTAGCCAGACCAGCTTCCTCACTCCAGGATTTGTTTTTGATAAGATGTCACACCTACTGTAAATTCCCACTTTGAACACGTTCGAGGTGTTTGCATATTTAAAAAAAATATATAAACCTAATTAGTTTATTCAGTTCAATGCAAGCCATGAACATTAAAGCACATTTAAAGTTTGAATTGCACTGATTATTTTGTCTACACGTGTCTCTGTCTGACTTCAGAAAATGGCGATTTCCTGGCTTTGGATTTAGGGGGAACCAACTTTAGAGTTCTGATGGTCAAAATTCGCTCTGGGAAGAAGAGAACAGTGGAGATGCACAACAAGATCTATGCCATTCCCCTCGAAGTGATGCAGGGAACAGGAGAGGAGGTGGGTTTGTCATCCAAATGAAAACCTTGTGCATTACATGTCAAACAACTAGGGGGCAGCATATCACATGACAAAATAGATGTAAAGTGTGTGGAAAGTACTCGCATTCAGAGCTGGTGTGAAGATAAAGGTACTCACTCGCTAAAATAATATACAAAAGTGAAAGTCTGAGAATGTAAGTGAAACTGAATAAACTGTACTTGGTGATGAGGGAAAGGTGGGAGTGGCAGCTAGAAAGTGGAGACCTGCCAGTTCAATGGTAAGCTTGTAATCAGCTCAGTAGCAGGTTTAATGTAGACTGGCTGGCGTGGTGTTTGGGATTAGTGGTGACTTGACCCTTTTTGTCAAGGTAATCCTGTCTATTACCTTTAGACCTTTGCTTCACTTTAAAAAAAACAAAACAAAAACAAAACAAAACAAAACAAAAAAAAAGTTGACCTGAAAAGTTAAAACTCAAACTGGCTTAACCATAAAGCTTTTATTTACAGCATAGATAATGTTTTAAGTAACATGCAATGGTGCCTTGAGATACAAGTTTAATGTGAGCATGCTGAAAAATAATATTGTACTGTATTAAAACAGGCGGCACGGGGGACGACTGGTTAGAGCGTCAGCCTCACAGTTCTGAGGACCCGGGTTCAATCCCCGGCCCCGCCTGTGTGGAGTTTGCATGTTCTCCCCGTGCCTGCGTGGGTTTTCTCCGGGCACTCCGGTTTCCTCCCACATCCCAAAAACATGCATTAATTGGAGACTCTAAATTGCCCGTCGGCATGACTGTGAGTGCAAATGGTTGTCTGTGTCAATGTGCCCTGCGATTGGCTGGCAACCAGTTCAGGGTGTACCCCGCCGCCCGCCCGATGTTAGCTGGGATAGGCTCCAGCACGCCCGCGACCCTAGTGAGGAGAAGCGGCTCAGAAAATGGATGGATGGATGGATGTATTAAAACATACATGACATAATTAATATTAATTAATATATTAATATCAATTACACTGTAGAAGTTGAATGGCCATTGTGCGGCACTTTTTGGTATGCCCGCCTTGGGCACCTGGGGGCAGTATAAGACAAAACAGATGGATAAACTGTGCATTGAGACATCCTCACTCCTCACAGCTCATCAGTAAGGCACTAATATGTCATTCTTTGCCCAAGCTAAAGAATATATGACTGAGAACTGTTACATTGTCTCTCTCCATGTGTTGTTGCACCGTTTGTGTTCAGTCAGTTTCTTAAACGGTTATAGCACCACAACATAGATGCTATTTAACGTTAGCATTCAGATAATGGACTGAAAGGCTGAGCTTTGTGGTTGTTTTAAATACGCAAGGCGGAATTCTCTTTGATTTATGTTTGTCTGTAATCTTTAACTAGGAATGGCATTAAACAGCTTGAACCCTCTTTATTATTATTATTTTTTTTTTTGCTGAATTCTTCACTATCTGCCAAACTGCTGCATGTTGTGAAGTGAGCTAAGTTGAGTTCACGGCCATCAAACAGTGCTCATATCTCAAATTTTTGCTCATAGGTCAAAGCAAAAAAATCGTCCGAACAATGGCTCTTATCCCCAAAAACACGTAAGTCCGGTCACTCGTCTCTCAAGGCACCACTGTATGTGCACTGCGATTGACTGGCGACCAGTCCAGGGTGTACCCTACCTCTTGCCCAAAGTCAACTTGGATAGTCGACAGCTCACCTGTGACCCTAATGACAAGCGCTATAGAAAATGGATGATTACTTTAAGATCACAGAGATTAGGGCTTCTTGTTTTTTATTTATTTATTTATTTTCACCACCAAGTGCATGAATTGCTTTTAAATAATTTCTGAACTCTTGACCTGCCTGTTTAAGTGATGTATAAGAAGGTCACATTTTACAATGTCCTTGAAAGTCTCTATCATAGTTTTAAATGACCTCCATATATGCCACCATGATGCGGCTTCCGAATACTGTACTTGTGTGCATCAACACACAGCCACACTTGCTCATAATTTTACAAGCATATCATACCTTTCCTCTTCCAGCTGTTTGATCACATTGTGCATTGTATAAGTGACTTCCTGGACTACATGGGAATGAAGAACGCTCGTCTTCCTCTGGGCTTCACCTTCTCGTTCCCCTGCCTTCAGACCAGCCTGGATGCTGTGAGCACCTGTCTATTTCTAGTTGTCTCTACACATGCCTAATAGTGAAATGTTCTGAGCCTGTGTGTGCGTCTACACAGGGCATCCTGGTGACGTGGACCAAAGGGTTTAAAGCGACAGACTGTGAAGGAGAAGATGTGGTGGGACTTTTGAGAGAGGCCATTAAAAGGCGAGAGGTAGGAAGAGAGGAAATGGGTAAATTGAAACTTATAGTCAAACACAACTCCTTCCAGGGCACTAATCGTACTAATAATAACAACTTATTTTTCCAATTAAGAAATAATCAAAATAGAAATGATCTTTAGAGAATTTAGCCATCCTAACACCTATACTAACTGTACAGGGAATCCTTTTAAGAAACTTTTTAACATTCTTCTTTTTACAGGTGTACGACAGATACAAAGTAAAAAAAAAAAGAAAAAAAGCTCATAGTTGTTGATAAAATGTAGACCCACCTTAACCATCAGTAACACCTTAGCTCAAATTATCTTTGATTATTATAAATAATTTTGGAAACTTCGTATGGGCATTAATGAGAATGCATGGGAATTAACAGATAATTTTTGCAATATGTGGACATGGATGGAAACTCATATTTTTAAATAGAATCAGTTTTTCCAAAATTCTACCCCCTTCATTTTTTTTTGTCTCTCATGTTATTGACTTATTACCTTTACTAATTTAATTTTAGTAGATTATGCTGCAAGATAATTTTTCGCAACAAGACTTAAGGTACCTTTGATGGTTAACATTTTCTCCAGTAAATGTCAATTTATTGCCTTCGAAATTTTCCAGTAATTGTGAAATTGAAACTGAAATTTTGTGTCATGTTCATTCTTCCGCTGTTATTAAAGTTCACTAATTGTCAACTAAGCCATATTGTACTTGGCTGCCTGGACAGCACATGTACTACTTTCCTACTTGGCATGCACATTTTTACTCTTTGTCATCATTCGTACCCCTGTTTGGTGGAATAAAATGATTGAAAACAAAGAAAAAGCACAACCCCCTTATGAAGATTATACTAGCTGGTAAGGTGATGTGGAGTTTTGGGTTGTGGTTTTTTGTCTGAATTTTGATCAACTTCAGGGTCGTTGAAGCAGCAAATTGGTTGACTTCAGAATCAATGTAACTATTTTTTTTATTTATTTTTTCTAAAGGAGTTTGATCTGGATGTCGTGGCTATAGTCAATGACACAGTGGGCACAATGATGACCTGCGCGTACGAGGAGCCCACATGTGAGATTGGGCTCATTGCTGGTCAGTTACATTTCGTTAATGCAACTTCTATGAGAGGATCCAAATAACAATGTAACATGGACATTTGCGTGAAGGCACCGGCAGTAATGCGTGTTACATGGAGGAGATGAAGAACATTGAGATGATAGATTCTGACAAAGGACGAATGTGCGTCAACATGGAGTGGGGGGCCTTTGGCGATAATGGATGCCTAGACGACATCAGAACGGAATACGACCACGCTGTAGATGACTTCTCTCTCAATCCAGGAAAACAGAGGTAAAACACATATACACACCCCAGTTCCAATGAAGTTGGGAAGTTGTGTAAAACCTAAATATAAAACAAAATACAATAATTAACTATTAATTAATTCTGAAAAGCGTTATCATTGAACAAAACCATAATGAAATTAATGATGGTTGTTGTTCAGCCATCAGTCGTATTTAAAAACAAATGAATAAATAAATAAATTAATTAAAACAAATTCTCATTCACCCATGGTATGTAAACATAGCACAATTGTACATATCAGTCATACAGTCATACGTACCCCCTGCCTTTTGGAATGAAAGGGTAGGCTACGCTTTTTTCCTAACCTCTAGGTAGTGGTGGAATATTAGAATGAAAGTGTACACCTTTCTCATAACCTCTAGGTGGCAGTGGCATATTGGAGTTAAAGTGCACAGCTTTGTCATAACCTCTAGATGGCGGCATACATTTATAAGATGTGAAAGTTTTTTTTCCATGTTCCCCTATACCTATGTATAATGCACACTATTGAGTTTTGACATTTTTGGGGGGGGAAACAAATGCCCATTATACACGAGAAATTACGGTACTTTCTGGATGCGCTGTAGATGTATTTATAATTTTCTTTGTTTGTGTGTGTTTGTACACTACAGATATGAGAAAATGTGCAGCGGCATGTACCTCGGCGAAATAGTGCGGAACATCCTAATAGATTTGACCAAGAGGGGCTACCTCTTCAGAGGGCAGATTTCAGAGACGCTGAAAACCAGAGGCATCTTTGAAACAAAGTTCCTCTCTCAGATTGAGAGGTAAGACACCGCCTCAATGTGGTCCGTTTTAATTTGGCAACATCCTTTGCAAGATGCTAGCTTACATCATTGATGTTCTCAGTAGGGACACGCATTAATAATAATTGATCATTAGAAATTCTCACAATTTTATGTGGAATTGATTGTTGATTAATTGTGTCTTAAAGCAGTGGAGGCAAACTGGAGTATTTGAATGCAACCAGCAGAGGGGCTGGTGATTCAATGTTCAACAACCAATGCATTGGAATATATTAGCTGAAAATGGGAAACTTGTTTTATTTCACTTGTCCAATTTAAAAAGTGACCAAAAAAATCTATTATCAATCTCTGTCGGGCAGCAATATTCGACCTGCTCAATACGAGACTTTGCAACAAGAAGTCAGAACATTCAGGGAGAATAACATCCATCCATCCATTTTCTGAGCCGCTTCTCCTCACTCGGGTCGCGGGCGTGCTGGAGCCTATCCCAGCTGTCATCGGGCAGGAGGCGGGGTACACCCTGAACTGGTTGCCAGCCAATCGCAGGGCACATCGAAACAGACAACCATTCGCACTCACAGTCATGCCTACGGGCAATTTAGAGTCTCCAATTAATGCATGTTTTTGGAATATGGGAGAAAACCGGAGTGCCCGGAGAAAACCCACGCAGGCACGGGGAGAACATGCAAACTCCACGCAGGCGGGGCCGGGGATTGAACCCGGGTCCTCAGACCTGTGAGGCTGACGCCCTAACCAGTCGTCCACCGTGCCGCCAGAGAATAACAATCGATTTAATTTGTTACTAATTACATTTTGCCAAATTCACTTCCCTAGTTATTTTAGTCCCTCAACTTTATTAAAAAAATTTCATTTTCCTTCATCCTGGCGACTCTGTGTGTATTTCTCCAGTGACAGATTGGCATTACTTCAAGTGAGGTCCATCTTGCAACACTTAGGGCTGGACAGCACTTGTGATGACAGTATCATTGTCAAAGAGGTATGTTGAATAATAATGTGACTTCTCACTTGAGAAAATGTGTGTGGTTGCTGATGAATATAGTCACGGGCTGAACTACCAAAGCTTGAAATGAATCGAGGACCTTTACACTAATGCATCATCCCGATACTGAGCAAATATACGTACCATCTTGTTTTGGAGCTGTTGAGAAATGTTTAAATGGTAAATGTTTACCATTTGTCATTTAAAACAAACTAGATTTAACATTAATGTGATTGCTTGATACCCAACATTCACACAATCATTTTTTTTTGTTAATCTGTTAATCTTTCAGTTACTATTACTATGATTTCTACACGTACTATTACTACTAATACTACTAGTAGGACTACTATAGCCCATGCTGCTCTAAAACACACTTGGTGTGTTGTAAATCTCTCCTCATCTTTTTTCCCAATATTTGACTCCAATTTTCAAAATAGTATCAAACTCAAGATTGACGTTTGATACGAAATAGTATCAAACGTCAATCTTGAGTTTGATACTATTTTGAAAATTATGTTTTTACATATGCATTTTAACATTGTACCGCTTCTACTTGCATTTCACACCCTTACGAGTCTCAACAGAGAAGGTTATCAAAAAAAACTCTTGAACTTTATTGCATCTTGGCTGGGGTTTTAGGAGAAAATGCAGTCCGTGCACATTTGTGAGGAAATATTGAAACTTGCATAACATTTGCACAACTGTGATTTGCGAAAGCGCTCTGTGTGTGACTGTTGGGGAATTTCGGATGTAGAAATGTGTGTCTCCTTTCAAGGTTTTGTGAACTGATATGAGATTCAATAACGCGTGAAGTGGTGTGGTAGTGTCGCGATGATGATGTTGTTTTTTTATTTTTTTAATTGTTATACAGGTATGTGGAGCAGTGTCACGTCGAGCCGCTCAGCTCTGTGGGGCAGGAATGGCGGCAGTGGTTGATAAGATCAGAGAAAACCGTGGATTGGACTATTTTAACATCACCGTAGGGGTGGATGGCACGCTCTACAAACTACATCCACAGTAAGCCACGATATCGCATTATTATTTAACACTAAACAATTCTGTGCCTCGTAAAATGCAGATAAATCGGTCGTGGGGAGACCTGAGGAAGACTTAAGGGCTTGCTTTATGATGTGAGAAATAAGATAAATTTATCCCCATTGTAAAAAGTGTCTCCTTTGACAAATATATGATGTACATATTCTTCTATACTTTGCATGCTTGATTAAAGGGTAATTTACCAATGTCACTACAAGTCAGCACACCAACGTACATTGTAATTGTGCTTTCTGGCATTTGCCTAACGGTATACAGTGCAACCTCTCAAAGCTTAAGGTCGTTAAATTGAAACTTTCAATTTTTAAAGGCAAAGTGTTTTTTTTTTAACATTTTAAAGTGCTTAGCTTCATTATACACCCGTGAGACAAATAAGAATGTAGAAGTTGAAGTAGAAAACAATTATTTCAACCAATCAAAAAAAGGAGATTTACCCATTGACAAAGGGGGGGGAGTACAGGTTACAAATTAAAGGGCAGAAGCAAAACCTATGAAATTAAGTCCTCCCACTATACATATGTACAGTATATATTAAAATATTAACAAAAAAGGAGAGCCACAGTCGCCTATGCACATATTAGCCATTTATTGAATGCCAGGAGAACACTAATACACAAACACAAGAGCACACTCATGCAGGAGCTGCTGTCAGCCACAGCTCACAAGACACTCACACACATATTCACAGTTACTTGAGCCAACCTGCCAATTTCCCTCCAGCTGGCCCTGACTTTCAAAGGCACATATCACACAAATTTATGTTTGCAATCCTTGTGTGGGTGTTCAAATGTGTTTATGTGTTTCAATTAGTTTAAATGTGTTCAAATAATGTGGAAGGGGTAAAACTATACAAAAATATGCCTGGTTTTTAATTGCCTGTAGATGCCACAAGATGGGGCAACGCACTTTTTTTGTTTTAGACAAAGCTATGGCCTGACAAAATGAGGCTCCTCCTCTCACTTCAATATTGTTCCTTCGCCCCTAGATGCCAGAAGATGGCACCAAACAATATGTCATATATATCAGATAGGATATTCAAAATGAGCCTAGAGAGCAATTCACCAATACCAAACTGTGAATATGCGGGGATTCGCTGTAAATTATATGCTTGCATTGTTTTTTGGTGTGTTTACAATGTGTTTTAATACGTTTAATTGTGTTTAAAGTGTGTGGAAAGGGGAAAACCTTTCAACGTTTCTCCCGTGATGAACGAGGGTTCACTATATGTCACGTGAGGAAAATTTGGTTCAAATTGGCATTGACCAGCTTCCTGGGACAGATTATTTTCAACCTAAGAGGTTCTACTGTCTATGAGGAAATTCAGGGATCTGGTGGTCTTCTACTCCCATGCATTTGTAAATTAATCTGTTGCTTTGTGTACCCAAAACTTTCCACTTAACATCATCTCAACTAAATATCTTGTCTGTGTAGCTTCTCTCGGATCATGCACCACACTGTCAAGGAACTGTCCCCTCACTGCAATGTCAACTTCCTGCTGTCGGAGGACGGCAGTGGCAAAGGGGCAGCGCTCATCACAGCCGTGGGCGCCCGGTTGAGACAAGAGATCAACACCTAATAACTGTCGCAGTCTTCTTCTCTTGACTTCTAACGGGCCCCTCCAGTGTTCTGCCCACTCCTCTGTCCCACACTCCAGGAGCGGCTTTATTGTTTCCATATTGAAGAACGATAACTAGCACAATCACCAAAAACAAGTATAACATTATAAATGGTCATAACTCATGCTTTAACTATAATAATAACACACTCCTGCATGCAACGTTGCTCTGTTGTGTGTAATGTTGCCACCCTCAGGATTTTCCTAGTGACTGCAGGGTGTCTACAGGAATATACAATGTCTCACTGCAGTTGCAAAGGTGCATCAATGTTCCTCCATGATGATTAGTAGCTACAGGGTCCTTAAAATATATTTTGTACCAAAGTCAGCAGAATGCATCTGAAAAAAGGAAACACGATATGTGAAATGGAATTCTGTTGTCGTTGCTTTAAAGCTTTTAAGATGTTATTCCAGTATAAAATATATTTCACATGTAGCGTTGTTATTTATTTTATTTTTCTATCCAGAGATGATTAAACGCTACAATAATGATGCAAACACACAGAAAAAGATGTTGTTTATAATCAGCTCAGTCCTGTAAACATGAACATGGAACAAACATCTAATCTCTGCTAGAGAAACATGCTGACTAAATGTGCTTGTGCTCCTATTCTATTCTATTCTCTTCTATTCTCTTGTACTCTACTGTAAAATATGTCCAAAGAATACTTGTATTTTGCGAAGTATTTGGACCAATCCAGGTATGCTACTGCCTACGCTGCGTGAATCCATCAGTTAACAACAGCAATGAAAGTGCGTGAAGCGCTATCATGCGTGTCAGTTGGAGCACCACTGGCCCAAATCTGTGGAAGAATATTACACTTGCTGAAACTTTAATCAATTTGACTCACTCTGCTGAGGAGGCTTTTAAATGTTCTCTCTTCCTGTATGATAAATGCTCCTTAAAACTCAGGATGAAGGTATCTAAAGTAACATCATTCAATTATTTTTTTTATTTTTAGGTGTACCAAAAAGCAAATAGTCATGCATGAGTAGGAAATCCTTTCCAAGTTGACTCCTGGCGTCCTTCAGGGCTCCATCTTAGGTACACAGCCATATGGGGTTTAAAATGTTATGATGTTGGCAAATCCGGTTGCACTCTGACACTCTATTGTCTCAATAAGAACAGTTCTTGAACATTCTTGCATCCCATATGGTGTTTTGGGAGAACATGTACAGTATTACAAATGTAAAAATTAATGTACCTTTGACATAGGAGACTTACTGACATCCCTGCAATGTACAAGCTTTTAGAGTAGACAACGCTGATTAGTGTTAATAGTACATAAGTTAGAAATCTGGTTTATGTGGGCAAGAGAATCTCAAATACCAATAAGAACTCTAATGAATGGCAGAGGAAACACTGTTTTTTGCCTAAATAAATCACTCCATTATAACTGTCAGTATCTATCGCATAAACACTTGAATTGCTTTGCTCTCTGTGTCCAACACTGTCAATCCTTCACTAAATAAAATCAAACCGATGTCAGAATGACTGATGCTTTGGTCTTTATGTATCTGCCATTTGTGTTGTGGTCACAGTGTGTGAGAACCAAAAGAAAAATAAACAACCATTCTCACATTTATTTGATACGAATATATTTAGACCGTAAACAACTGACAGTTTTGTGCAGACAACAAACGGGTCGTTCACAATGTGACGTTGCTTCATACTAAATAGTAAGGTTTTTAATCAGTTCAGGATGATTACTATTTATATTTTTTACATCACAAAACAATTGCATTTATATTACCTTAATTGCATTTTCTTTTAAATTGCCAAAAACATAAAAGTGCACAAGTGAGTGAACACTGTTTAAGTTGAAGTGACAGAAACAAGATGTATGCAACAGATGAAGGGTAGTTGAAACTATACCGTATGTCCGTGTATCCTACAGTGTCAAGTTGGTTGAGAATACTTTTCACATTTTATCTTTTAATGCTTGCAATATAATTTTTCTCTTATAGTGAATATGCATGATAGAATTTAATGTATTCTGCCGACTGTTACGGCAGTGGACACTGCACCTCGCTTCAAATATATAGATACCCTACAGATGAAGAAAAAGGATGAATTAAATCACAGCAATGAAAAATACCTTTTTTTTTTTTTTATAAATTTTGCACTCAATGGCCACAACATTACGTACAACTGCACCACATCTAATTAGACCCATTGCAGAAGCCCAAAGCTCAGAATTGTGAGGCAGACATGCTAAGCACTCATCTGCCGTGCTGACACTACAAACTGCAACCACAATAATAAGCATTTTGCTCAATGAATACCTAGCTGGCAATTCGTCAAAACAGCTTCATTATTTTACAGATATCTAGTATTTAGTTGTAGATTAACATAATTCACTAGCAGACATCTGCAACTGAGTTGTAGACATTTGTAAGGACACATGAATGGCAAAAATGACATCTGTAATTCAGTTTTGACTCGGCAAAACTGTATTAGAGAGATCGGTGTGTCATTTTGACAACTCACAATTACTTTACAGATATCTTGAACAAAAACTCCAACTGTTCAAAATGTAATTGGAACAAGTCAGAAAGATGTTGATATCTACAATGTTAATTCTGGATAGTCAAATGTTAAATCCAGTTGCCATAATGATAAGCCATATTGAGCTTCGAGTCACCAGTATGAGAGAGCAATAACATCAAATTTAGCTCACAAATTCAGCTCCCCATTCATACCTGAGACCTTATAGCACTTAAGTTACATGACACCAGGATATAGCAAAATAGCAAATGAGCCCAATTTGGAGGTTTTCACTTCGGGGTGTACACATTTTTGTTGCCAGTAATTTAAACAATGACTGTGTTTTGATTTATTTTGAGGGGCCAGTAAATTTACACTGTTATACAAGCTGTACACTGACTTTTACATTTTACATAGCAAAGTGTCATTTCTTCTGTGTTGTCCAATGAAAAGATATATTGTATTTAGAAAAATGTGAGTGGTGTATTCACTTTTGTGATACTGCAAATACCTTTGAGGCCAACAAGGGCTATTGTTTATTTGTGTATTATATGATCATTCATAGGTGGGAGTATAGTGTAGTCTTGGACCATTTGTGTGTACCTCAAGAGGTAAATGGTTCAACAGCAATATGCACTGACCTACTAGCAAAGTATAGTTGCTGTGGCCCCCAGTTGTACAGTAGCAGGAAATAACAATCATTAGGTTACCAAACACAATCAGAAACATCACTGCAACACAGTGTTCCATTCATATACTCACTGTTGTTCACAGGAAAGAATGATAACAGCTTCTCTTGTATTTATTATGAGCCTTAACGCGAGTATGCACAAACAACAATTTTTGCACAATGAACGTCCATGTAGTCGTTGCGAACAGCCACAGCAACTTTGCATCATCCTTGCCCACAACTTTTGTTTGCATCACCTGAGTTGTTTGCATGGATGGAGGCGCGCGTGCTGTTTTTGCGTAGGCTGTGTGTCGTGGTCACTCTAAAGGTGTGTGTGTGCTGCAGCTCCATCTTGTCCTCCTCTGATACTTTGATGAAGGGACACCAAGAAAAGGCATGCCGGAAACCAGCACGGAACCTGCAACAGAGGAGGGACTTTATTTTTTCCTTCCAACTATTCAATTAGAATTTATTATTAAAGCAGGACTGCAAATACAGCTTTACCTTTGGTTTAGACAGCAGTAAATGATGGGGTTGTACATGGTCGAGCTCATCGCTAACCAAAAAATGGCCAGGTAAACCTTTCAAGAATAAGAAACTATGTAAAAAAACACGACTTGCACATTATTCACATTTGCTCACATACTGTTAAGAAATAGAAAGACTATTCTGTATTTCATTTTATTTTAATATATAGTGCCTCATCAGATCCAATAGAGGATGCCGTTTTCTGTGTTTCCACTGTAATACTGTAGTGTAGTTGCGATTCGCTGGTGAACAGTTGTGTAAAATACATTTGTCTCATCATTTTAATCTTGATGCTTTCGGTCCCTAGTGTGTGCTTTTTTCATGACACTGGGGAGGGCCAATGGCTAATTGAAACCTAATTTAAACATTATCATTTCGGGGTGTACCCACTTTTGTTCAGACATTAATGGCTGTGTGTGCCATTATTTTGAGGGGAGTATTAATTTACACTGTAATATAAGATGTACACTATTGTAAAAGTGTGTCATGTCCCATGAAAAGATATAATAACATAGTTATATAAATGTGAGGGGGGAGGGTGTTTAAAGGCAGCACGTTGTATGACTGGTTAGCACATCTGCCTCACGGTTCTGAGGTCACGGGTTCAAATCTGGGCTCTGGTCTTCCGGAGTTTGTATGTTTTCCGTGGGCCCATATTGCAAAAACATGGATGGCTGGTTAATTGAAGACGAAATTGTCTGTGAGTGTGAATGGTTGTTTGTCTGAATGTGCCCTGCAATTGGCTGGTGACCAGCAGAGTGCACCCCGCCTGCCGCCCAAAGTCAGCTGAGATGGACTCCAGCACACCCGTGACCCTCGTGAGGATAAGCTGTACAGAGACTGGGTGGATTAATGATTTACGTTGTGAATGACTGCCCCCTATGAATTCTACATAGCAACAAGTACCTGACCACACCCCTCTGTACATCAACGGTGCCTGTGTGGAGAGGGTCTGCACTTTTAACTCATTCACTGCCAGCCTTCCCAGTTAACATGGATACTTGACATCTAAAGCCGTCAATGGCAGTGAATGTGTTAAATATGACTTTTAAAAATCTGGGCACTGTCATCTTGGATGACCTCTCCTGGTCCTCAAACACCACAGCGGTGGTGAAGAAGGCCCTACAGAGCATCGACTTCCTGAGGGTGCTCAAGAGGAAAAACCTGGAAGGCAAACTGCTGGAGACCTTCCCCAGATCCTGCATTGAAAGCCTCCTGACCTGCTGTAGCTCAGTGTGGTATGCTAGCTGCACTGAGCCTGACAAAAAGAGGCTTCAGAGGGTGGTCAAAACATCCTCACTTCCCACTGCTAGTAACATTGTTCAGTACAGCTCACACCCAGGCCGTCATCTGTTCAACCTGCTTCCCTCTGGGCGTCGCTGCAGGTGCGTCAAGCCCAAAACAAACAGACTGAAAAACAGTTTTAATCCCAACCCATTACCATTTTGAATGTAAATATGATCTGACAGACCGCTGCTAGTCATCGCTGCACTTGCACTGACACTTTTTTTTATATTAACATGCACTGATGTGCATGGTCATTATGTATTGTTGTTTATTTTGTGTCTTGTATTTTATGTGGTTGCATTTTAAGTTTGAGATTTTAATCTCATTGTGCTGTTGTGCAATGACAAATAAATTCTGATTCTGAATCTGAAGTAGCCTCGCAAATTTCTGACTCAAAATGTTTTTACGTTTAGTCGGTTACTTACTGTACATAGTTGGTTAGTTACTTTGTTGGTTAGTTAGTTACAAATGTAGCAATATCGACTTTATTTCACCCGTCCAGAATGAAAATGCTATCGCAGCCAATCACTTTTTAACTTAACAATTTGGCTTTGGAGGTCAACTTCACGTTTAAATTAATCACATAGTGGACTGCAGTAGTTGCTGCCTGTGCAGTGAAGCCATTTACAATATATTTATATATATATAAAAAAAACCTAGACTAAATTATTGTTTAAAAAAAAAAAAAAAAACACATACACACCACGAACAGAGGCATGCACACGTGGGTGATGCACTCACGCACACGCACACACACGCACACACACACTTGAATACATTATATATGGATCATTACATCAACATATGATGGAAACCCCGCTGACCTGTTGAATGTAATGTTGCTTGTAAATGTCTCTGTTGATTGATCCCAATATGAAGTAGAGGTGGTAGGGCAACCAGCACAGAGTGAAGGTCACCACCACGACAACCATCATCTTTACGACCTTAGAGACCAAGCTTGCGTATGTCAACCCAGCTGACAAATTTAATTTCGACTGCAGTTACAATAAATGGCAGTAATAAAGTGAAAAAGGTGACCTTTCTCTTTGCAGTGATCTGGCTGTGGTAGTGGTCCGTCGCCTCTCCGGGGATGTGGCCCCCCCACAGGGTCTGGCCCACCAAACTGTAGGTCACCATCATCACCAGCAAGGGGAGCAAGTAGATCAGCAGTATCACTGCAAACTGGTAGCTACAAGATATGAGGTAACGTCAACAAGATTACACCTAAATTGATTTCCATCAATGTGAAGGTTCAGCAGAAGCATCATGCAAGAACATATGAGATTTTCGTTAAAATCGAGTTAAAAATGCTGCTTATTTTCCATTGTTGCCATTGAGCCGCAATGGAAATGTTCCTCCTGCCCTGAATCCAAAAAACGGTACGGTCCAGTCATCTTGTGTTGACATAATGACATCTGTAGATGTTTAATGACGTCACATTTCACTATGAGTTAAGTGGCACTGGCACTTAGGATGACCTGTAGCATGTCTGTCTGTCTGTACTGTATATATAATCCAAGTCAAAAAACAACTTTGGTCCAATACTTGTAATGACAGCGAGCATAGTCAGAGACCAACAGACACGGTTAAATGGATAGGTGAGTGGGCCACGAAGCAGTCGACCGCTACTTCTTGACATATTATCACGTCTATTTCAATCAACATTTTGCACCGTGCCCGTTTCCTAAATTTTTGACCACCTTGGCCTTTTCCCCACGCCACGCTACTGGCTTCTAGCAGGGCAGAAATCCATGTTTGTTTGTTTGTTGTACTGAATTTCAATTCACTGGCTCAGTTTTGCCTCAGAAAACAAACACTTTTTTTCCACCTTATTTTACAGTTCAATCTTAGCTCTAGAGGTTTGTGCTTCTGAGTACATCACATCACTTTGCACCTGAGTTGGTGTGTTCCTCCGTAGTCATCCGGCCAGTCGACCATGCAAACAGTTCTGGGGTAGTAAAATCTGGTCACGCTGTAGTAGCACTGCGGGAACGCCAGCAAGACAGCCACAATCCAAATGATTGCGATCACAACCTTGGTGGAGGTGGAGGAGAGGCGAGGCTTCAAAGGGTGGATGATGGCCATATATCTAAAGCAGTAGTGAAATGTTAATGAAGTCATTGGCACTCTAATCATCAGATACTACCCACACACAAGACTGTAAGGGAGCATTAATGGTCAACATTCATTTCTTAGTCAACCTTGAAATACTCATCTATAAAATGTAACCTACTGTATCATTTTCTCCTCTCTTAGCTATCCCTCGAGTCGAAGATAATGGTCTCAGTTAAGTCTTTTGATGTGGAAGGAGGCCCAGTCTAAAATTGTCTGCTGCAGTTGTTGCAGATGATGGAGTCAGGCAGCCTCTGGTGGACTGTGTCCCGTTGCTGTTCTGTACGGTTTCAGCGTTTTCTTGGATGTTGTTGGTCCTGTTTTTCTCAAATGTTTGGGTTCATTTGTGGATCAGCTGTCTCCAGCTAGCGCGGTCTTTGGCCAGCTCTTCCCACTTATTCCAGCTGATGGAGGAGCTTTTCAACATGGACTTGAGAAGGTCTTCTATGTTTTGTTTATTTTATGTCTTTTAATTTGATGGTGAGCTGGCTTCCTTCAAGGGAAGGAGTTGCGTTGAGATTGTTGGCTATGTCTTGTTCTGGTAATTCTTCGCTAACGGTGGGGTTGGGTTGTTCAAGATGTCCTCGAAGTGTTCCTCCATCTTGCAGAGATGCCATCTTTTGTCCTCAGCAGGGTGGAGCCATCTTTGATTCCGAGTGGGGCTTCTCCTTGTGTTGGAAGGACCACAAATGTTTTTTCGAGTCGTTAAGAAACCTGTCTGCGAGCATTTGGTTTTCCTCGGCTTTCCTGTTCCAACCATTGGTCTTTTAATTTTCGGATCTCATTTTGAAGTGCCTCTCTGCATTCTGGGTAACAGGCCTTCTTCGTCCTTGGATTTGGGTCTTTCTGAAAGTCAAGAAAAGCCTAGCTCCTTGTTGCAGCACTTGATCATTCTTGTCCAACTAATCCTTATGTTTCTTCATTTTGGTGACCGAGTGCTTCTGTACAGGTGTCGATAACGGCAGTTTTTAGGTCTTCCCAGTGCTCATCTGCTGAGTTATGGTACTCTGGACCCATCTTTTGCAAAAGACTTTGATTAATGTGGAAATCTCATTGATGATTGAGATTGAAGGACTGCTGTAGACTTCGTTTGCCTAAAGAGTCATAAGGTCACAGAGGTGCCACCTCTTCCACGATCCACCTTTGAGTTGTTCCTTTGATAAGGCAAACCTCAAAGGGCTGCCGCTCTAGTCAACGGCTAGCCGACCATTACCCGGGAGGGACTTGTTTACATGGTTACCAGTTCCAACTCAGAACCACATTTATCTAAATGGTCCGTCTTATTTAACAGCTATGGAAAGGTCCATTTTATTTTCCACTGTCATTCATGCAAACGATGATGAATGGTGGCTTACTTGGTTTTGAATGAATTTGAACATTGACTGAGAATTGAGTCATTGCGACAGTGTAATTGCTGAATTACGTAGCGTTTTTTTATACCAGCTTGGGATATTATGTTGTATTAATATATATGGGCTGAGAGAAATGATGTGGTTAAGTGATCATTATGAATGATCTTTCTATTTTACTCAAATGGCAAATATATCGCAATAACTCTTTTCACAGACTTATATATAGTGGCAACCGACATCGCTTTTAGATTTCTAACAAATCAAATCGTGAATCATTTCGCACCACAAGTTCCACAGAGTGGGCATATTGGAATTAATTCAAATATGTGAGCAAAAAAAAAATGCCATCCATAAGAGGGAAAAAAAGAACCTCCTGCAAGCTACTAATTACACAATGTTATTTGAGGGCATATATTTAGCCCACAAACAATAATCAACCATAAATGCTTTATCTTAGTATGTAGATTTATGAGATATGGCTGAAAACGGACTAGTGTAGTGAGAGCGGGAATACTTCCAAAACATCGATATAGCGAGACATCACCAATGTCACACTTATAAGTAAAGGTTCAACTACATCAAAATAAAACAGAAAAACATACACCATGCGAACAATGAGCACCACCACCAGCAGTTGTAAATACTAAAAACATCAATAAATACTATGCAAAATTGACATGAAGTTATTGCACTGAGTAAAATTGTGGGGGAAAAAAATCAACTTCTATTTCAGCAATTCATTGTTGAACTGTCTGAAGCTCACCTTGTCAGTCCCACCAAAGGTGTGTTGGCAAGTCTGTTTGTTTGTGGAGGGTTGTCTGCATCATTTGCTGCTTTTTACAGCCGCAAATCAGCACAAAATCACTCGCTATTCACCTCGTAAAGCCTTTCTTGAGCCGAGGTTCATATTTACCATTCAAAAAATCTCACGGCACACCACCGAAACAAATGTCACAAGAAGCATTCAATAGCTCTGCCTGTCACTATAGTGTATGTCGCTGGCATATATAGATGAACAAAAATACATTAATTGTAGTAAATACAAAAAATACTTTTCAAACCAATTATGTGAAACTGTATCATTTGGTGAGGAACACCTTATGCTCTCTCTCTGTGCTTTTGTGATACATTAACTGTATCATGTGTGACCATGTCAGGGTGCCTTAAGTATTCTTTAAGTTCACCAAAGCCTTTCCTTACCTGTCCACTGCGATGGCAGCCATGGAGTAAATGGATGAAAACATGGCGGTGATGGGGAAGAAGTTCTGGAATCGACAGTAGCCGAGGCCAAAGTACCAGTCGTTGTGCAGTGCGTAAACGAAGTTGAACAAAGTGTTGAAGGTTGCCATTGAAACATCGGCGAAAGCTAGGTTGACGATGAAGTAGTTGGTCACAGTCCTCATGCGCCTGTGAGCCAGAATGATCCAGATGACCGTCACATTCCCGGTGACGGACACCAGGATGATGAGCGAGTACGCCAAAGCCCACAGAGCCACCTGGGGGGGGGGGGCAATGGTCAGAAGAAGCTTGATTTCACACAATATACCTTTTACGACATGTATAGAACTTGAATGGGCTGAAGTAAGAAGTGCCTCGTACCTGCCAGTCAGGCTGCTGAAATTGATTCCCTGTGGTCTCATTTGCATCCTCCTGCGAGTCGCTGGTGACGAGCAGTGGCAGCGAAGTGGTCTTCAAGTCTCGTTCAATACGCTCAATCGAATTGTCAGTGTCCATGTTAACGTCATTCGTCACCTGTTGACATCGGAAACTGACTTTCAGAAATAGGAGTGCATCAGGAAGTCCGTTACTGTCCCTGGAGGTACGATGTACATCAGTGTTGAACTCGGTGTACTATTTCCTGTGGCCAATAGGCTATATGACATCCACTAGGATTCCCAAGGCTACAAAAACAGTACCTATACCAGGGTAGCAAAGATCTGGAATTATATGTGTTAACATTGCGAGACTTTTTTTTAACCTACAATGGAAATGTGGTCCAAAGTTTTCGCGTGAAGTTTTGGTGGAGTTCTACACTATGTAGATGATATCAGATAGATAGATAGATAGATAGATAGATAGATAGATAGATAGATAGATAGATAGATAGATAGATAGATAGATAGATAGATAGATAGATAGATAGATAGATAGATAGATAGATAGATAGATAGATAGATAGATAGATAGATAGATAGATAGATAGATAGATAGATAGATAGATAGATAGATAGATAGATAGATAGATAGATAGATAGATAGATAGATAGATAGATAGATAGATAGATAGATAGATAGATAGATAGATAGATAGATAGATAGATAGATAGATAGATAGATAGATAGATAGATAGATAGATAGATAGATAGATAGATAGATAGATAGATAGATAGATAGATAGATAGATAGATAGATAGATAGATAGATAGATAGATAGATAGATAGATAGATAGATAGATAGATAGATAGATAGATAGATAGATAGATAGATAGATAGATAGATAGATAGATAGATAGATAGATAGATAGATAGATAGATAGATAGATAGATAGATAGATAGATAGATAGATAGATAGATAGATAGATAGATAGATAGATAGATAGATAGATAGATAGATAGATAGATAGATAGATAGATAGATAGATAGATAGATAGATAGATAGATAGATAGATAGATAGATAGATAGATAGATAGATAGATAGATAGATAGATAGATAGATAGATAGATAGATAGATAGATAGATAGATAGATAGATAGATAGATAGATAGATAGATAGATAGATAGATAGATAGATAGATAGATAGATAGATAGATAGATAGATAGATAGATAGATAGATAGATAGATAGATAGATAGATAGATAGATAGATAGATAGATAGATAGATAGATAGATAGATAGATAGATAGATAGATAGATAGATAGATAGATAGATAGATAGATAGATAGATAGATAGATAGATAGATAGATAGATAGATAGATAGATAGATAGATAGATAGATAGATAGATAGATAGATAGATAGATAGATAGATAGATAGATAGATAGATAGATAGATAGATAGATAGATAGATAGATAGATAGATAGATAGATAGATAGATAGATAGATAGATAGATAGATAGATAGATAGATAGATAGATAGATAGATAGATAGATAGATAGATAGATAGATAGATAGATAGATAGATAGATAGATAGATAGATAGATAGATAGATAGATAGATAGATAGATAGATAGATAGATAGATAGATAGATAGATAGATAGATAGATAGATAGATAGATAGATAGATAGATAGATAGATAGATAGATAGATAGATAGATAGATAGATAGATAGATAGATAGATAGATAGATAGATAGATAGATAGATAGATAGATAGATAGATAGATAGATAGATAGATAGATAGATAGATAGATAGATAGATAGATAGATAGATAGATAGATAGATAGATAGATAGATAGATAGATAGATAGATAGATAGATAGATAGATAGATAGATAGATAGATAGATAGATAGATAGATAGATAGATAGATAGATAGATAGATAGATAGATAGATAGATAGATAGATAGATAGATAGATAGATAGATAGATAGATAGATAGATAGATAGATAGATAGATAGATAGATAGATAGATAGATAGATAGATAGATAGATAGATAGATAGATAGATAGATAGATAGATAGATAGATAGATAGATAGATAGATAGATAGATAGATAGATAGATAGATAGATAGATAGATAGATAGATAGATAGATAGATAGATAGATAGATAGATAGATAGATAGATAGATAGATAGATAGATAGATAGATAGATAGATAGATAGATAGATAGATAGATAGATAGATAGATAGATAGATAGATAGATAGATAGATAGATAGATAGATAGATAGATAGATAGATAGATAGATAGATAGATAGATAGATAGATAGATAGATAGATAGATAGATAGATAGATAGATAGATAGATAGATAGATAGATAGATAGATAGATAGATAGATAGATAGATAGATAGATAGATAGATAGATAGATAGATAGATAGATAGATAGATAGATAGATAGATAGATAGATAGATAGATAGATAGATAGATAGATAGATAGATAGATAGATAGATAGATAGATAGATAGATAGATAGATAGATAGATAGATAGATAGATAGATAGATAGATAGATAGATAGATAGATAGATAGATAGATAGATAGATAGATAGATAGATAGATAGATAGATAGATAGATAGATAGATAGATAGATAGATAGATAGATAGATAGATAGATAGATAGATAGATAGATAGATAGATAGATAGATAGATAGATAGATAGATAGATAGATAGATAGATAGATAGATAGATAGATAGATAGATAGATAGATAGATAGATAGATAGATAGTTTGGTACTCTTTCCGCTACTTTCTCACTGAATAATGTATGACATCGTAATAACAAAATTCAGGCAGCTGCAGAAGGTGGGTATCTATTCCAAATGTATAATTTTGTATCGCTCTAACTGGTTTTGGTTAGTGTTGGCCAAGAGGAAGTGAACCAGAACAGAGCAGTATAGAAAATAGATGAATGAAACAGATGAATGTTTTTTTTTCTCCTCTATCGTTAATCATGGCAGTTGGGTCATTGGCGTAACCCAATTCATTAAAGGCTCAAACTATCACCATCATAAAACATCATCGACTGTACAGCCAGTGTTTAAAGTAACCTTTTGGCATTATTTACAGCCATACAATACAAAAAAATAAAAACAATTAACCAGTGTATAATAAAAATGTAAATAAAATACAACTGCTCACCCTTCGAAGTCATTTAACACGGGAATTCTCAAATTGGCTCCAAGCCGTAGATTTAGGGTCCTAATTTGCAACGGATTATGTCGTGTCATTGTAAAAAGTGCATACTTACAGTACATATGGGGACCGGCACGCCAATAAAACAGTCATACTGTACTGAAATAATTACTCCTGCCTACCTTAGCTTTGGGCCATTAAAAGCTCTGATATGACTGTTATGTGTCACGTAAATCTGTCATCCCTGCATTTTACCCATGAATCACCTGGCAGGCAGCATTTATAGCTTCTGACGATGGAGAAAGAATCGAATACAGTATATCAAGTGGCGCTCAGGCCAAAGTGGCTATCATGATAGTACTGACATCCAGTGACATTTTAAGGGTATCGTGGGAAATAATTAAGTGTCAGATAGCTATAGAAAAACCAAAGCAGTTGTTAATCTTGTTCACTGAGTCGTGCATGATTATGATTATTCTTTTTTTCGGAATTTTTTCTTGAACTCCATACTGCTTAAGGGGCATTTGACTTTGGCGAGACCACTGGATGCGCACGGCGCTCTCCTTGGTGCTTAAATAGTAGACTGGTTTCGAAAGGCATTTACTTTGTTCTCGTCAATTTATATGGTCTATTAAACTCGAGTGTATAATCCATTACAACCTATTATCTCATTCTCATTCAGCAACGACAAGCCGCCTCTGATAAAATACAGGCAGTTGGCCAATATCATATTTCAATGACTCGAAATTGTAATACAAATAGAATTGAATACAAATTGAAAATCAAGGATTACTGCTTGTGTGGGTTTTCGCTGAGGACACCGGCTTCTTCCCACATTCCTATAACATGATAGGTTAATTGAAATTGTTCATAGGTGTGAATGTGAGTGTGAAGGGTTCTTTGGTTACGTGCACTGTGATTAATTGGCGACCAGTCCAGAGTGTTCCCCACCTTTCGTCAAAAATCAGATAGAGTAGGATCCAGTTCACTCGCAACCCTTGTGAGCATAAGCGGCATAGAAAATGAATGAATAAATGAATTGATAGAATATCAATTATTTGGTTTGGGCTTTGATGAGTAAAAAGAAAAAAACCACCATCCTAATTGGGAATTCTTTCAACGATGCTCTTTGGGTGGTGAATATTCGTGTGTGTGCTCCCATCTGGTCATCTGAAAATGAATGAAGAACTGGCCACAATATTAGGTACATTTGTTTAATTAGCTTCAATACAAGAGCTGTATCCAACATCTTGCTTCACAATAGTAGTCATACAATCGAGCAAAACCTCACTGCATCATACTGAGGTTATGTCTCATATTTTGCCACCCATAATAGTAGAAAAAAGCTAGGATAGTAAAACAAAAATATAAACAATATTAAATTAACACTCTGTCTATGAGACAAATGTCAGTTGCATTTATTTGACATAGAATCACATTTTCAAAACCGCATCCGTTCCTTCATTACAATGTACTATCCCCTGTGTGTATGAAGTCTTTGCAACGCTCCCAACAATTATTTGGTAGCAATCCGCGCAAATGATGAATTAGTGCAATGCAACACAAAGTGTCTTCTACAAAAAGAGAGCAAATAAATTCTTACCTCTGTATTTAGGCAGGGGAACAGGGCAGTCTGTCATTCATGTGTTCAGTTGGTTCCAGATTAGAGCCAAGAATTAAATGTCCCTTGGTGCGATGGATTACCAGGTCCAATCCATCAAGACGCCCCCACTCTGCTTCTCTTGGGCTCTCGCTTTCTTTCTTTCTCTCTCTCTCTCTCTCTCTCTCTCTCTCTCTCTCTCTCTCTCTGTCTCTGTTTCTCTCTCTCTCACTCTCTCTCACATACACACGCACACACACACGGACACTCTCCTGGAATGTGCAACTTGCTGAACATCTACCTGAGAGTGACAGTGGTACACACACACACACACACACATTTGTAGACATTATAGTGTGTGTGTGTGTGTGTGTGTGTGTAAAAATGGAGCTGAGCTGTCCACAGGTGGTGGGTGGGAGTGAGGGGAAGGGGCCAAGCTTCCATAATGGATGAATGCAAAAATATATATATTTTGGTGATTCTATTGTCACAGTTTGTACTCAAATGCTAAGACATTATTATCCATCGTTTTCTCTAAACTGTAAACACAAAGGCCAATTTTCGAGCTACATCCACAAAACCATGAGGTTGGCGGTGTCATCAAAACATGAGACACAGACACAGACCAATATTGAGGGTCAATTGATGCTCAATCTGCAGGAAGACTGGACAGAGGGGCTGACAGCTGCAAGAAGTTATGAGAAAGTAACTGAAAGAAATGATGTAAAAGGAGTGAAAACCACTATAATTTCATCGGTGATGAATTTCGGGCCAACACTTTTCTGGGTGGTTTCTCATGAAACTGCCTCCACTGTGCCTTCAATTTTGGTCTGCTGTAGCTATCATGAAAAGCACTTAAAAGGCATATGCGCCATTTTCTGTTTCTCTGGTGAGGGCCATGACACGGGCACTTCGTTAGTGTGTGGACACTAATTTCATGTCAAGCTGAGTTCAATCTGAAGAGTTTCACTATCTTCCACAACCCTCACCCTCGACCACTCACACAGTCCAAGATACCGAGCACATAAGCGGTTGCGCACAGCTACCATACTACTGTACTGTATTATTATGTATTGAACCGTGCCAAATCATGGCACGACTGTCATGGAGGAAGCGGGTGGTAACAATGTGAAGAAACGGGCAACAATAAAGAAGAGCGCGGGGATATTTTGAGATTTTTTTCATCATTAAAATTTGGCAGGGCAGTCATGTCGTGTCCCGTCTACCTTCGGCAGCTTAAAAACTCCACTGTGACACAATATAACTGTTCCGGCATAAAAGGGATAGAGATCCTCCATTCTACTTGACCTAACGGCTGAACAGGACAAAAAAAAAAAAAAAAAAACAATTGTCAGGGTTGTTAGTAACACTCGTCTTTGTGGTTGTACAATTTACAAGACATTTATTGTCACTTAACGGGGGACTTTAGGTCCGGGTGAGCTGGAGCCCATCCCAGTTTGGGCAAGGGGCGGGGTTTACCCTGCACTGGTCGCCAGCCAAGTCATATAGACAAACAACCATTCACACCCACTACGGCAAACAAATAATGCTCCGACAACACCTGAAGACGCTAGGCAGGAACCTCCAATTCAGTGGTTAACTTCTTTTTACACATGTATGAGAGTTAAGAATGTTAAAAATGTTCAGAAAGATTCATCTAAAGAGTGTTTTATTATTTAATTCTAGTAGTAAATTTATGTTTAGGCTTGTGGGAGTAAAACCTTGCCTGTACTGTCCAGTTTTATACTCAGCAAAAATCAAAAGGCAACTCTTTTGTTTGTGCTCCCATTTTTGATGAGCTGAGCTCAAAGATCTTCTTTTATCTACACGAAAGGCCCACTTTCCTCATTAATTACTCCCAAATCTATCTGAATCTGTGCAAGCGAACATATTCACTTTGTAGAGATAATCCAAATTATGGATTATCTCAGCAAAGGAGAAGCGCTCATGAACAAAGATTTAGACATATTTGTGAATAATACTTGAGAGAATGAAACCTTTTGTTGACGTGGAAAAAGTCTTAGATCTTAGAGTTCACGTTTTGACCCTGGAACCATTATTTTCCAATGAGAACAAATTGGGGGGGGGGGGGGGTCAACCATGTTCCTCAATGGATTGTGTTCAGCCTTAGAAGTTCCACTGTATTTTATATATTTTTCCGCTGTTTTATTTGTATCTTTATTTATTACAAAGCCAAGATGCTCAACACAATGACAATAAAGTCAGCCTGAAGGCAGCAATGCTTGGATCCGAATCTCCATTCAGCGGCATGTTTGTAAAGCATACCTCTGTATTTGCAGTTAATGCCTGTCTAGCATTCCGAGAGCTGGCTGTGTTTTTGTACATTTGCTCAGATAAATTGCATCTGAAATGTGACAAAATAATGACTGCGCTGATGAGTGTTTTGCTGAGTTTTGTTTGTTTGCCGATCGCAAACTAAAAGGATGATTTTCATTTCAACTTGCGAGAGGACAACATTTATAAATGTTTGAAAAGGCACAAGTACCTGATTTTCTTTTTGGATTTGCAGCATGGAGGCAACAAAAAAAGGTTATAGGTGATGCCAGTCGCAGTAAGGCTGCTCTTTTCTGCTTCTGTTTCTGATTGATTTTTTTGTGTTACTTTGACAACCTGATGTCTGTAATTCCAAACATGAATCTTTTTACGCCTCATTGTCTCTGCTATCAGCTGTATGAGCTTGGATGTGTTTGCACAGAGAATGAATGCATTGAGGTGGAGACTGCTGACTTCAGCTTAACTCTTCGTTTCCCTCTGTGTTTTGTGTGTGTGTGTGCACGCAGTGTGAACAGTACTTTTCCGTGTTGACAAATATATTGTCTGATAAGGCTTTGAGAACAGGGAAGTGTCAAATCAACTTGAGGAGAATCATACCCACGTTATGTGTTACGATTGCATTCAAACGGGATGTGGAAGACAAACCGATTTATAGTAACTCGGGGATGTTGTCCTTTGTCTTTGGGTTCAGTATGTTCAAATAAGCATGTTTCTGTTCTACAGTTCATCGTCCTTCCTTGTGAGCTGACGTTTACGGCCACTGATGCCTCTTTTGACCTTTTGCCTCTCGTGTTTGTATCCCAGTCGGATTTATTGATCCCTTGTTAGTGTCAAGGCATTGAGAAGAGCACGTTGAAGAACACGAATGAGAAACTAAAAGGTTCAAGTCAGCCGGATTTGAATAGTCTTTATCATAGACTGTGCCTGAATGTACCTTACAAACATTTCAACATTTACATGTTTGACAATAACCTGTAAATGAGTTTGCATTGCTAGTTTTCAGTGTGGAGTTTTTGTTTTTCTGTTCACGTACATGGACTGTATGTACATTGTTGTGGTGTGTTTCCACTTCCTTTTATTGCATTGTAGGCTCACATGTTCATGACCAGTTTTGTGTCTTTTGACCCCATTCGTACTCAACCTGTTTTCAAAATACCACATTAGACTTTTAAGTTTATCATGCCTTTCAAGTGCCTTCACTGCGATTTGTGACAAAGAGACACAATACAGCACCGACTCAATACGATGTTTTACAGTTTTGTTACTGACGGTTGCTGTTTGCGTACTCGCCAACTGAAGTTCATGTACCGCAATTTCACCATCAAGAAATCTGACATCACATAATTGTGATTGTGAAATGTGGGGCGAACATGCAAAGTCCACACAGGGAGCCCGGAGCCTGGACTTGAAACCCCCAACATAAGAACTGAGGTAGATGTGCTAAGCACTAGTTCACCCCTGCCGTCCAATTCAAAAATCACCTATCCCCATCACTTTTCTGTATAGATTATTCTCTTTAGGGTCACGGGTGAGCTGGAGCCTATTCCAGCTGACCTTTGGGCGAGAGGCAGGGTAGACCCTGAACTTGTCACCAGCCAATCACATATACACAAACAAGCATTCACGCTCACATTCACACCTACAGTACAAAACATTTAGAGTTTTCAATTAACCTAAGAAGCATATTTTTGGAATGTGGCAGAGTACCCGAATGTCAGAGTACCATAAAAGTCCCTTAAATTGGTTGATTAAAATATATGTATTAATTTTGTATTCATTTATCTAGTTAGATAATTGGTTATTTGATTTATTGTACATAATAAGGTTGCAAATATATTCGTAAAATAAAAACTTTATATATAGGTTCAACATTTCTATTTACTTTATTAGATTACTACAGATTGAAAATGTGTATCGAAATTGCATTATGGCCTTGAATGTTTTGTTGTTGTTGTTACCAAACTCTTTCAAAAAAAAAAAGAATAAAACTGTAACAATAGTTCAACAAAGTATTTTCATTGACTTCAAATTTCGAAACTGGTTATCCGCAGATTTGTTGCGTACATGTAAGAATGAAGCGACATTTATGGTTCCACGCCCATAACAGCCATCTAAGTGAAACCATATTAGTAAAATGAGTTTGACATCCCTGCTTTAAAAGATTTTTTAAAAATTATTCTTATTATTTTTTTTTTACTTTGAAAAGTAAAGTGTGTAACAACCGTGAACACGCCCCCGTGTCCATCAGCGTGGACGCGCCTCCAGGTGTGCAGTCGGGCAGAGGCGGAAGTGAGTGGCCACAACGACACAGAACAGCGAGGGACCCGCGCAGTCGTCTCCACTAACAATGGCGAACAATGACCAAACCCGCTACTGTCACAGATTCTCCTACGTTGTTCTCAAATTCATCCTCTTCTCCTACGCCATCCTTTGGTGGGTAAGTCATTTTTGTCATTCTGAATGTTGTCGGGGATTTTTTTTTTTTAAACTTCCCGGCTGCTGAGTTTTTTTGTTTTTTTTGGCGTGTGCGTGCTGTGTCTACAAAGAAAAGTTGTCGAAAGTGCCCCCCCCCCCAATCAACAGTAAGTAGTAAGCGAGAGAATTACTCTCCAACGGTTTCCCACAACAAAATGGCCACACCCTCTACTACACTTTTACCCTAGCTGCTATCACCTGAAGTTCAGTGTAAACACGAGGAGAAATTGCTTATCCCTACTTTTTACATCAGTTTCGTCAACTGTTTTACTACCAACCAACAAGATTGGTCCTATGTCTGTTTTGTGAAGTGTGCTTATCTTTAAATAAATATAAGTGTTTACCAAGATTTCAGTTTCGAGCCTGTCAGCATGTGGTTCTACAAGGGTGTTTGCAAAGTCACTGAGCACTTTATTTGGTTAATAAAAATGGAAGTGCACAGTCACTTTCCAAACGCCCTGTAGTTTGCAGTGGTGTCAAACTTTTTTGCATCATATTAAGAACTGTTCATAATAATAATAATAATCGCAATAATAACATTGTACAGTGGTGCCTATATATACAAGTGACCTGACCTGTGAGTTTTTTTGGAGATACGAGCTGTCGTTCGTCCGATTGTTTTGTTTTGTTTGTTTGTTTTCTCCCTGTTGCTTTGACTTGCGAGTAAAAATGAGAGGCATGAGCACTGTATGATGGCAGCGAACGCAACTCACTTCGCAACAGTTTGGTGAGTGGCAGATAGCGAATAGTGAGTGTAGTAACACTTTTTCCAAAAAAAGAGGCTTCAAGCTGTTCATTGCATCTTCCAGTGGAAGTTTACTGCACAACTAAATACTGTAAAGAACAGAATCACCTGTGCAACATAACTAGGCCTTAAAGTCGCTTGCTTAATTCTGACACATAATGGGAAATTCTCATAGACTGGCTACAGCATGAGGATTCATGTGGCTAGTAATGTTATTAACCCTAAAAATAGACACAGCTCTGATTAGGATGCAATTTTACACTACTGGAAACCACAATCACATGAATAAACATTGTACAGTATAGTACAGTAAAATTATGTGTACTCTTTGGTCTTTTTGTGTAAATTGGCAACAAATTGTAGTCTGCTCTTCATCTAAATCACAAGAATTAAGAGAGTTACACAATTATATGTTTTCATATTTTTGTAGCACATAACATGTAAACATTCACAGGACAGGGAGAAGAAAAATAAGTGAACCCTTGGATTTAATAACTGGCTGACCCTCTTTTGGCAGTAATAACCTCACTTATAGGTCATTTTTATTCTTGGAGGAGGAAAGTCACAGTGAGATACCAAACTACCTAACTTAAGACTCTCAATGATCAAAACTTTGCTATTAAGTCCCTTGAGATAAATTCCATATCACATAGCACGCAGATGGCTTCATTTTCTCTCACACAAAGAAAAATCTTCTGTGCCGAAGACTGCAGCTGTTGTCTTTCAAAGACAACTTAACAGGCTATTTGTGCATAAACAGATGGCCGATTGACACTTAATGTTCTGTGTTTACTGTATGTAAGATCCTTTTGAGTGAAATGTGTATTCAAATGGACAATGAGAGAGGATATGTGTGTGTGTGTAAAAGTGTATATGTATGTGTATAATATGTGAATGTTTATGTGGATAAAGGACTGAAAATTAAATGTTTTTATCCGATTCGACAAATCGAAAAACAATCAAGCAATTATTGAAATAATCATTACTTGGAGCCCTAAATTTCAGACTTGATGGGTGGCAGTGTTTTTTTTCCCTGTCCCCTTCAAACACATGTACGCACGCGCGCACACACACACACACACACACACACACACGCACACAACTAGGAACACATTTGCATCATATTCCAGGTATTAGACTAATTCTAGTGTATGTCTTTTGTGTTTTCAGCTGATAGGTGCCTTCATCCTGGCAATTGGTATATATGCTGAGGTGGAAAGGCAGCGCTTCAAGACTCTAGAGGGGGTGTTTCTGGCCCCTGCTCTGATTCTCATCCTCCTGGGAATTGTGATGTTTATTGTTTCCTTCATTGGCGTTTTGGCATCACTCAGGGATAATCTAATTCTGCTGAAGGTGGTGAGTAGTGCCCTAAGAACTTTGGCCCCTTAGGTAGTTTATATTTTTTATGTTAATAAAATGGTCAGTAGTAGTTGTCGCTATTGGTATTGACAGTAATGAATGACTTGCGAATCCCAATTGAATTGTTACGCCTTGTACTAATCCAAAATAATAGTCCATTAAATGGAAAAATCCAATTTGATTATTTGAAAATCATCTATTGAACCAGTAAGGCACGCTTTGACTGATGTGTTTTAGCTGCCGCATCTCCACACAGAGTCTTACTTTAACCAAGATCCGCTGTACCTTGGCCACAGGTAGATTCCCCGGTCTATTTTGCGCTCGTCGGTGCCATAAATCCTCGTGGACTGGACCAGGTTTCCGCTTTTCCAGCTAGCCTGCTACTACTTAGCCTGTTGGCTACCAAGCCACTGTACCTTTACGTTGTGTTGGATAACCTTTCTCCCATTAAATTTGCTGACATGCTGTGGTCACCTTCACCAGCGATGGCTCCTTTTTCGCTTTCGTTGTGGTACTTCCCTGCTATCCATGGACCTCATTAGAGGGCGTGGTTAAAAGTAAGCCTCTTTCAGCGGAGAGGTCTTTTTAAAAAAATTTTTTTTTATATATAAACAAACTTTATGGAGATCTCTCTGAAGCTACAGTGCGCACTAAGCCAAAATTACAGTGCCCCTGGGCAGCAATGCAGCGCTTGTCTGAATAAAATAATTGTTGTATTCTTTGACTCATTTTGATTTGAATGCGAGAATTCATATTCGGGATTCGTTTTGTCATTGGGATACGCGAGTCAATCCGAATTACCTCTGAGTGCGGAAGGCTTGGCTCCACAGGAACAGCAAGCGCATGGGACACGCTCCCGGCACCTGCACCTAGCAGAAAAGAGAGCGCGAACGTGCGGGTCAGGGAGTTTGTTTGGGCACGCCGTCACACTATTGGTCAGTGTCTGTGAACATTTATAGGACTATGTAGGACATGTCACACTGCCGAAAAACAAAAATTCTGACACGGCAGACTTTCTACGCCGTTGTTGTGAGGGGTCCTAGATGCCAGATTGGCAATCGTTAATTATGTGCCACTACACAGGCTAACAAAGCTTTAACGTGGACTCATAACTCAAATGATCGGCCCCGACAGTGAATGTTTGTCTGCGACGTATCTGTCGGGTCAAACTCGGGCTGCATTTTTGTAGTCTGAACTTGGCATTACTCTCACCTTCGCTATTGTTCTGATAATTGCTGTCTTATTCAATACAGTTTATGTACACACTGACGGTGTGCCTCATTCTGGAGCTGCTGGGAGGAATTCTGGCACTGGTGTTCCGCAACCAGGTGAGTACTTAGGAGGAAAGTTTCATACAAGTGACTTTCTATTTTTAACTATGACTTCAATTGATCGGTCTTTCTCTGGTTAACTACACCATACATGTCATTCAATCCCCACCACAAATTCTCATCTCTGTGAAAAGAAAGATTTCGTAAGAATGTAATGCACAGGTGTCAAACACAAGGCCCATGGGCCAGATCAGGCCCACCGGATCATTTAACGTGACCCGCGAGAGCAAATCATGTGTGTGGACTTTCTGTATCTTGCTAAAATACCAAAACTTCGAATTGTCTTCACTTTTAATAACATTAAGATATTGCAAGCATATTTTGTTATCAATCCCCCTTTTAAAATACATTTATTAATAGTAGAACAAGCAATGTTTTACTGGGTTTTGATTTCAAAACAAGTTATCCATCAATTTGTAGTGTATATGAAATATGAGGCCATCATATACCATAACTACAATGTGGCCCTTGACACAAATGAGTTTGACACCGCTGATGTAAGGTATCCCATTAAAATTACTAATCAGTGGTATTCACTGAAATGTTAAGCCTAATTAAAATAGTACAAAGCCAAATTCCAAAGTTGGGATGTTGTGTATACTGTAAAGAAAAACAGAATACATTGATTTGCAAATCATTTTCAACCTATATTCAATTGAATATACTACAAAGACAAGATTTAATGTTCAAACTGAATAACTTTTTATTTTTTAAATATTCTGTCATTTTGAATTTCATGCATGCAACACATTACCAAAAAGCTGGGACTGGGGCAACAATAGACTGGGAAAGATGAGGAATACTCACAAAACACCTGTTTGGAACACTCCAGAGGTGAGCCCATTAAATGGAAACAGAGGAGTGTCATGATTCGGTATAAAAGGAGCATCCCTGAAAAGGCTCAGTTTTTCACAAGCAAGGATGGGGTGAGGGTCACCACTTTGTGAAATAGTCCAACAGTTTAAAAATGTTTCTCAACATACAATTGCAAAGAATTTAGGGATTTCATCATCTACGGTGAACAATATCAAAAGATTCTGAGAATCTGGAGAAATCTCTACACGTAACCAGCAAGGCCGAAAACCAGCATTGAGTGCCCATGACCTTTGATTCCCCCCAGGCGTCACTGTATTAAAAACCGCCATCATTGTGTAAAGGATATTGCTATGTGGGCTCAGGAACCATTGTCAGTGAGTTAACACAGAACATTGCTACATCTCCAAATGCAAGTTAAAATTCTACCATACAAAGCGAAAGCTATACATCAAAAACACCCAGAAACGCTGCCAGCTTCTTTGATTCTGAGCTCATCTGAGATAGAGTGACGCAAAGTGGAAAAGTGTGCTTTGGTCTGACGAGTCCAGATTTCTAACTGTTTTTGGGAATCATGGATGTCATGTCCTCTGGGGCAAAGAAGAAATGGACCATCCACATTATCCGCGCAAAGTTAAAAAGCCAGCATCTGTGAAGTGTGGGGCTGTATTCGTTCCCATAGCATGGGTAACTTGCACATCCATTAATGCTGAAAGGTAGTTATAGGTTTTGGAGCAACATACAGTATGCTGCCTTCCCAGCAATGTCTATTTCAGGGACGTCCCTGCTTAGTTCACCAAGACAATGGCAAGCCACATTCTGCACGTGTTACAACAGTGTAGTGAAAGAGTGAGAGTACAAGACTGGCCTGCCAGCAGTCCAGACCCGTCTCCCATTGAATATGTGTGGCACATTTATGAAGCACAAAATATGACAACGGAGACCCCGGACTGTCGAGAAACTGAAGTTTGTTTATCCATCCATCCATCCTTTTTCTGAGCCGCTTCTCCTCACTAGGGTCGCGGGCGTGCTGGAGCCTATCCCAGCTATCATCGGGCAGGAGGCGGGGTACACCCTGAACTGGTTGCCAGCCAATCGCAGGGCACATAGAAACAAACAACCAGTCGCACTCACAGTCATGCCTACGGGCAATTTAGAGTCTCCAATTAATGCATGTTTTTGGGATGTTGGAGGAAACCGGAGTGTCCGGAGAAAACCCACGCAGGCACGGGGAGAACATGCAAACTCCAAACAGGCGGGGCCGGGGATTGAACCCGGGTCCTCAGAACTATGAGGCTGACGCTCTAAACAGTCGTCCACCGTGCCGCTGAAGTTTGCTTAATTTAGTGTAATTCAACCTACAAAGCTTCAACAATTAGTGTCCTCAGTTCTCAAACACTTACTGAGTGTTATTAAAAGAAAATGTGATGTAACACAGGTAAAAAATGCCCCTGTCCCAGTTTTTTTGGAACGTGTTGCAGGCATCAGACTCAAAATGAGTGAATATTTGCAAAACAAAACAAAGTTCATCAGTTTGAACATTAAATAGCTTGCATTTTTAGTGTATTCAATTGAATATAGTAGGAATCCACAATAACTTTTTTTCCAACAATATCAATCCAATTCTCCAAACCGAAACCGATAACAATATAATTTTTTATATTGATATATTAATAATAAACTGCTAGAAAGCTCTAGCAGGGACCCCCTATGTATTTATATTATATATAATTGAACTGGTGCTATAATGTCTTTTTATTGTCACTATACGCTGGTACAATAAATGTACCTCATTCATGTTTATTTAAAGACATTTGAATTTGTGGCTGGGTGAAGACGGCCGGCGGCAGGGTGCAGTGTTGGTGTTGAGCGAAGCCAGCAGACGCACGTAGTGGATGCTCTCTCAGACGATGGAGGGCCGTTATGTGTTATGATGTTAATTCCATTTATAGATTATTGTTTTTGGTTTTTTTTTGTCCAGTGAGTGAATGTTGGAAAGGAATATGGATAGGAGTGGCATTATGCATGGATTACCTTTTACCTTAGTTGTTAGCCCACTGCAACAACCGTGATTTTGCATGTGGTCAAACTGCCCCCGCTTGCTCCTCTGTGGGCTTGAGCTGCTACGCGAGTCTGCTGCTTCGTCGGCTGTTGAGTCTTGCTGAGAGCTGCGCTCCGAGGACATAAATGGCCGGGGGCATCTAAGTTAAAAACTCAAAAGTCAGTGAATTATCATAATTTCAGCAAGTGCTTGTGATCATATACTAATTTACTGTGGATATTAACTATTTTTGGTGTTGTCGTCGAAGAATTTTAATCAAAATATTCATGACTGCCAAAGAAACAGCAGCCACTTTGCTGGCCTCCAGTGACCAGCATGCCACTGAATGGGACAGTTCCTTTTGTTATATCAGACTTAGGGGTGTGAAGTCATTTTATCCAATATCAGCGCGATATTTATCAGTCAGATAGTTATCGTGCATCCCTAGAACATAGGTTGAAAAGGGTTTGCAAATCATTGTATTCTTATTTACGTTTTACATATCTCAACTTCATTGGAATTGAGGTTTTTATTTGCTAGAACTCTGCAAGGACCCCACACACTCTCGTGCAGACACATGCGTGCACATACGCACCACTGCTGACAAGGCTTTCTGATGTATCAGAAACAATTAATGGACTGTTTTTAAATGGAAACAAATGAAAAGTGACGTGAACTACCTTCCACACAGAACTCTCTCTTTCTGGAATTTTGGACACATTAGCCTGATGTAATCATGCCACGCCAGATTGCAGCTGGCAGATGTGGGCTGTGAGACTGTCACTTTTCCTTTTCCACTTGATTGGATCAGTCACCTTGACAAACCAGGACTTACCTAGACAAGCCTGTCACTCTGGCTTAAATTTGACACAATGATTGAAACATGACACTCACATCTCTATGTTAAAGTCTAAATTTGTTTGATTTTAATCCTTCCCTTGCTGACAGACTGTGGATTTGCTGAACAAGAACATACGAAGAGGCATAGTTAACTACTATGATGACTTGGACTTCAAAAACATCATGGACTACGTTCAGATAAAGGTACAGTCAGATTTTCATGTGCTGATGCATCAAAACTTGTGTTTGAAGCGGTGGTTATGATAAAACACCATAAACAATACTACTAAGCAATGAGTATTACAAGCCAGAACCAATACATGCTAGGGTAAACTTTACTTTTTGCAAACTTGGAACGTTAGTTGCAGCCGTCACTCTGTACCAGCTTCCAACTGTGCCATACTTATGCACCATTAAACGGCCTGAAGCAGAAGATCTCACCAGCTTTAATCAAAGCACATTGCGATGAATAGTCTGGAGAAAGACCCCTCATGCATTAAGATTAGGCAGACTACAAAAAGTCCACTGAAAATACCAAAAACAAAAAAAAGGCTAGCAAGGCACTGTCGAGGTGTTCAACGATGAAGTGGAGTCCCATGTTGACTGCATCATCCGCAGACCTGTTCGCTCGGTAGGCAAACTGTAGGGGGGCCAGCAGGGGACCTGTGACACTCTTGAGGGGGTCCAGCACGAGACGTTCAAAGGACTTTATGACCACAGATGTCAAAGCGACAGGCCTGTAGTCATTTAGATCAGAGATTGTAGGTTTCTTGGGGACTGGAATGATGGTGGAGCGTTTGAAACAGGATGGTACTTCGCACAGTTCCAGACATCTATTGAAGATCTGTGTGAAGACTGGAGCGAGCTGGTCCGCGCAGACTTTGAGGCAGGATGGGGACACATGGTCTGGGCCTGCCGCTTTGTTAATCTTTTGTTGTTTGAAGATTCACATCATGTTCATGTATAGTTAACGCAAAAGTCCGAGGTGTGATTGTGGTCAGGGTTGCGGCCGGATGGGTTTGGGGTGTGAAACTGTCCTTTTCGTTGGCTAGTGTGCCATTGTTCTCAGCTTGGGGTGGTCGTCGCTTGTAATTGGTCAGCGATTGGAACGCATGCCAGACTGATTTAGAGTCGTTAGGGCTAAACTGTTTTTCCAACTTTGCTGCATAGTTTCTCTTTGCAATGTTAATTTATTTAGTCAGCTGGTTTCTAGCTCGATTATACAGGGCCCTGTCCTCGCTTTGATATGTGCCTTCCTTAGCTTAGCGAAGTTGCTTAAGTTTGGCAGTAAACCACAGCTTGTTGTTATTGAGTGTGCGAAATGACTTTGTTGGTACACACACATCTTCACAGAAACTAATATGCCATGTGACAGTGTCCGTATATTCATCCAGGCTGCCAGCTGAATTTTCAAAGACACTCCAGTCTGTGCAGTCTAAACAGCTTTGAAGTTCTATCTTTTCTTCATTGGTCCACCTTTTCACTGTTTTCACTGTAGGCTTCACGCATTTAAGTTCTTGCCTGTATGTCGGTATTAAGTGAAGTAAGCAGTGATCAGACGAGCCGAGTGCTGCACGAGGTTTGGCACGGTATGTGTTATTTAGCATAGAAAAGGAGTGGTCTAAAATGTTATTTTCCCCGGTAGGACAGTCGATGTGCTGCTTGTATTTAGGTAGTGGTTGAGTTTAGCTTTGTTAAATTCCCCGAGAATAATGAGGGGTGAGTCCGGGTGTTTCAAATGATCACTTCAATATTCCTCAGAAATCACAATGTTCTGTCACTGCTGAGCTATTTTTAGAACAGGCCTGTGGGCCACTCATGTGACCCTTGGGGGCTACCTGGTACTCATAGGCACCATGTTGGTAATCCCTTCTCTAGCAGGTTCGCTGCTTGAAGAAAAGCTAACAATACAAGTAATGTACTAATATTGTAGCATACACCTGCCTCGTTCAATTTTGTTTGGAGGAAAATGATTTTCTGTTAATCAAATATGCCGGTGACAGTGTTCCACTTCTGTTCTGTCAGTGTCTGTAATGCATATCATGAAGATGGTGCCAAAGAAAAAGAAAGCACTTGTCTGCCTTTTTTCAGTCCGATTTTTGTTTTGGAACTTTCCTATCTGACTCGGAAGTACTTGGAGCATGGGTTGTTCGAATTCTAAAAAATGCTTAGAAAAGGTGCCTCGATGCAAACTCTAACCCACCTTTAGAATAGGTTCTTCCTGACATATTAAACCAAACTGATTGTACTCTGCATTCACTGAGGAATACTGTTTTAGGGCCAAAATAAATTTAACAACATAAAAAACAACAACGAGCCCAGCTGTTTATTTGGGATACAGAAGATGAGGACTTTGATGGATTTGTGGATGAGGATTGATCAAAAAATAACGTGAGTACATTGTTAAATACTTCAACAAAGTGTAACCGAACTCAGTTTTGCTCCCGCTGCCTTTTTAAAAACATACTACCGCTCTCACTTGGAAGATGTCTGAGACGTCTCCAGACAACGTGACAGCCAATTCACGCAAAAATAGCCCTCCATAAAGTATATATATTATTTAAATTAAAATATATAATGTATGTTTGCGTGCAGTGAGCGTGCGCCTTACTTAGCTTGGTGAAGCATGGACACTAGGACAGTCCTCTAATAAGGAAAACTTAACGTCCATAAAATAAAAAAATTTGGGGCGATCATTCTGATATTTTCAGAGCTTGAAATGGGCATAGTTAGAGATGTACATATGCATTTTTGTGACGATTGATCACAGTTTTGTGACATGAAGCAACGTTAGGCTTTTTCTATATAGTGAGCATATGGAGAGGAAAATGCTAGCGTCCATTTTGGTGACAATTGAGTGCAATTTTGTGACATTAAGCTACATAGTATAGAGGAGTCACCAAAAGGTCTCCAATGAAATCGAACATGTTAGATTTCACTGTGACAACCCGGGAACCCGGCTTGTCTCCAGGAGACATCTCTACAACCAGCAGAGACGAATCACCATCAGGTCCCCACCTAGTCTCCAGGCCAGTAGGATAGGCCCCAATAATGCCATTTAGGCATTGCAGTGTTTAAATAGCACTTTAAATGTTTTGTAAACAAATGAATCTAACACTCAGTAGTTTACACATATAAACATGTAAATAGATCATTCAAGGACGTGACCGACGCATTGGGCCGCATGGCCTCTATGCGACACTTGATGCGTGCAAAATGCCACCGAGATCATCTCTCGTGATTGGTCTGTTTTAGTCACATGCTGTGATTATGTATTCAGCTTTCCTCTTGGTTCCTCAATACCACCATCTTTAAAATACAAAACATGGAACAGATTGAGGAGAGGCTGTCCAAGGAGGTAGTGCTCGCATCATAAAGATGCACATATTTACGATGCGAGCACTAAAAATTACAAAGATGCACAAATGTCAGCGATCTCCTGGCGTGAAATTTCCGCGGCGGCAGGTTTAGAGGCGTTGGCATGCCAGCGAAGGTGGAAACTCATGAGGGACGGCCAGTGGTATTGGCGATAAAATTCGAATTAAAGTCCACCCTGTGGTGTCCTAGCCAGTGCCAGCCGTAGCGACACCCCCCGACTTGGAGGAGAACTGCAGCACATTTTCAAAAAGACGCGCGTGGGTTGCGCTCGAGTATAAAGGCAAACTGCGCACGGGATAGCCATAGTGACGTCAGCGCAGTCGCCGCCCGCGTGAGTGTAAAGAAGCCTTAATATATATAATTTATTCCTCCAATTGACTGTAAATTTAATGAGTAAATCAGAAGTGTGGTCCAAGTGTGTGGTTACTGGTTGCCTTGTAGAGGAGCCGGTCAGTCACTGTGCCTTTCTCCTGCTTCAGGCACATCCGCTACATACGCCTTGAGTTATTGATTAGTCGTTGGCTAAGTGTGTCAGAGTAGGCGAGTAGGCTGCCTCAACGTAGGTGGGAAGAATCCATTCATCACATCATATGATTCATTGTTCTGATATATTGTTACAGTTGCACGACTGTTGGTGCTCCCATTCTGCGTTTTTTTTAATGTTATTATTATTATGATAATTTTTTTCCCCACATACATACTGTGTATATGTTATTTCTAAGCTGTTACAGCTCACAATGAACATAATAATTGGCCTGTCCATGTCATAGTTTCATCTCAATCCATTTCTGTAATTCCCACTAAAAAATTACTCTTCCAAGAACTGGTCTACTAACATTTCATTATGTGCTCGTACTGATTTGTCTATCAGCACCATCTTTCTGGTTGGAACAGTGTGAGCAACAAGAACATTTATATGCACACAAAAATGAATAATTATTCATGACGATTGTGCCTTTGTACTACATTCTTCTGGTATCCTCCATTAAACACATTCACAGTTAAAGGTGAACAGTATGTCTCAATCCTCATTCACCTTTACTGGCCCCCATCAATTTGTCATATTTTGCAGTAAAATGCTATTTCCAAGATTCTCTAACCCTAGTACAACATGGTTAAAGTGATGCAGTTTATATTGTACTTTTCCCCCAAGTGGCACAGGTAAGCATTAAAGCAGCAGGGGAAAAAACTGAATTGGATATCCCAACAGCTGAGTTTGGCCTCAGTCGTGTGGATAAGAATCGGATATGATAACTGCCAATTCGACTGCACTGTGATTACCAGCTGAATGTCCACAAAATATGCCCACCATACGCCTCGATGAGTTATACAAACCTTATAAATCAATATCTTAATATACAATTTATTAAAATGGAAGCAACAACAGGTTTTTACTTTCTGGTGATTTAACTTGACAAAGGCAGGGATGACATGGATTTTCATGCCGAACACGCTGCCGGGTGGGCAATTAGCGGCCCAGTTAGTCGTTCCGGCTGCTAGTGAACAGCCAGTCATCATTCAGTCCGTTAGGCGGGTGGCCTGGCAGTGTACTTAAGAAAATAATTTACTCCCTGTGCAGAAGCGCGTCCGAGGATTGTCTCCCAGGAAAGGACATTTTGATTAATCCAACCATGAATGGAACAATAGTCAAGAGTCATTTCATCAGTAAATAAACTCTTTGTCCAGTCATTCTTCAGGGAATCAAGTCTTGGTTGTGTTGATGTTAGTTTCAAGAGATACATACCGTATCTCTCTTTGAGTGCTACGTTGGACGACTGCTTAGCACATCTGCCTCCCAGTTCTGAGGAACCTGGGTTCCTCGCCTGTGCGGAGTTTGGATGTTCTCCCCGTGCCTGCGTGTGTTTTCTCCGGGTACTCCGGTTTCCTTCCACATCCCCAAAACAAGTATGGTAAGTTAATTGAAGACTCTAAATTGCCTGTAGGTGTGAGCGTGAGTGTGAATGGTATTTTTGTTTATATGTGCACTTTGATTGGCTGGGGACCAGGTCAGGGTGTATCCTGCCTCTTGCCCGAAGGTAGCTGGGATAGGCTACAGCATGCCCGCAAACCGCGTGAGGATCAGCGGTATGGAAAATTAATGAGTGAAAATCTCACTTTGGTTTTCTGCGGCAGCACAATCCCCTCAACTACATGAACACAAATCGTTTTACATTGTCATTAACAGCAGAAATACAGCCTTTGATTACAATGCAGTATACAGTGAAAGTGTTGTTTTTTTCCCTTTCTTTTTACTCTTATGCTGCAGTCACAGAAAGTAATTGTACCAGAATTGTTTTGGCCTCCACTGCCCCCTAGTTTTGGAAAAAATAAGCTAGAAAAAAAACAAAACAGTGTTTTGAAGGAGGATAAGTTAACAGAGTTCATCATCAGTTCAACTTCATGGCATCATGTCTGCATACTGATCACACCACTTGAGAAAGCATGTACTAAACGGAGCAGACTTATTCCTTTCATTCTTGTCTTTTTTATCTCATTTCTGTTTTCTTAAGCTCACTTTCCCACTTGTTAAAATATTCATCTGGTAAAAGGGCAACAAAGCACAGCTTGTACTGTGGCTGCCAAGTTGCGCTGTTCACACTTACTGACAGACACACTTTATCAAAAATCAGCAGGTGTTGCTTGATTCAATTTGTTCTCAATTTGTCCCATTAGAACAATATTCACAGTGTGTGACCTCTGCTGTTAATGAATTTGTCTTGTCTTTTGTTGTCTAAACAAAACTAGAACTGACTGTACAGTGGACCCCCGACACCCTCGGATTTACATCTGTGCAGATGTTTTCCCCTTCTTTTTTCCAGTTTGTTTCCATTTTTTCTTTCCTGTTGTTTTTTTCTCTTTTGGGGGCGAACCCTGCTTATTCAATAATTTTTCGGATATATAGATCATTGTATTCTGTTTTTATTTACGTTTTATGCAATTTCCCAACTTAATTGGAATTGGGTCGTATAAGATGGCTTGAAAAGGGCTTGAATGTAGGATAAATGTTTGAAACTGCCCCTATTTCTCTCCTCAATAAATCGCAGGAGCATTTTAATGAATAACTAGATAAATAAAACACTGTATCCACAAAAAGTGGCGTCCGCTCTAATTCATGTGCCTTAATTTCCGTGTGCATCGCCTCTCTGCAAATAGATGCCTGGGAATAGGCCATCCGCCAGTACTGTGTCTGCCACATATATTTTTTACTTGAGTGCTCAACATGGGCCATAAATAGTTTCGTTTTCAATTTTCAAGTTGACTGTTTTCTAAAATATACTTTTTCAAGTCATCTACTACAAGTACGAAACCAATTAGTTCCGCCTTCAACTACACTGCATTATTGACCGAAATGAAGAATAAATTGAAACCCGAATAGTTGATGAGGCCCACTGTAATGTGGAAGGAATGTTCAATGTTCAAAGCATGCAAAACATTTGTACAAATTAAGGTCTCCTCGCAAATACATTTTAATTAAAGACCCTATAAAGTGAATTTAGAGATTTGTTTCTAAATACATTATATTGTCAATGTCTGGAGATAATTGCCAATAACTTGAGAACTATGTAGTATTCAACTGTAGCGATGTAGTGTCAAACCTTTTCACCATTTCAGTTTTCCAGATTTTTGGGAGGGCGTTGCTAAAATGGCGCCCAGTGACGCAGTTGGGCGTACAAAATGAGTCACCCTCCCCCACTCTACAGAATTTAGCACCTTTGTTCCATCAGTGGTTAGCCGGCGCAAGTGCGAGTTACTTTGTTTTCCAACCCCAATTCCAATGAAGTTGGGATGTTGTGTTAAGCATAAATGAAAACATAATACAATGCCCTGGTGGTCATGCAGACTATATATATATATATATATATATATATATATATATATATACAAATATAGGTTGACAATGTTCAGCCTATATTTATTTGAATACACTGCAAAGACAAGATATTTAATGTTCAAACTGATACTTTGTTTTTAGCAAATAATCATTAACTTAGAATTTTATCGCTGCAACAAAGCTGGGACAGGGTGAGTTTTACCACTGTTACATCACCTTTTTGTCAATTAATCTGTAATCCTACAGATATTCTCAATTTAGCATGCACCTCAAAGAGACTATAGAGAGACAAACCTACAACCTGAGCCAGGATTTTTCTCTTGCGCAAGAGGAGAAAGCATTCTCTCTCAGCGAGCAGGACCCTTTCTGCCATCTGCTTCCCCTCTTGCCCTTTTTATTAAGCTTGAGTAGGTGGTTTCACATTTTATTACCTTTTCAGGATCTGGTTTCTGAATGGGGGTGTGGGGGTTTATTACCTTGCGGAATCTGCATTGTAGTACTTTTCGAAACTGTTCTAGTTCCCAGTGAGCAAGTGTGCTATCATCTTAATGCAGTTACAGCAACACTATATTTTTATGCAATAATATATACCATTTTCCCCATCATTTCCCTCCTGTTTATCAAATACAAATACATTACTCATCATACTGTCACATTTCACAATGATTTTCATGACAATAACCTTAACATGTATTTTATCCTTGATGTACTTCAAGTTCTTGTCTCACAATCATCATATTGTTCTTCTTTCAACAAAGTCATATATTCATCACTCAATATCAATCCAGTGACAGTGCCATGTACGATTTTGGACATCATGTTACAAAGGCATGCAAGATACATCCAGCAAATAAACAAAACAACAACAATATAACAATTATTTATCATTTTCCCCAATACACTTATCCATCTACCAGATGTAAACCATGTCGAAGGATTCCAACTTTTGTTGACCTAATCTTGGGATTGAGCATTTATATATGTATATATAATATATATTACATTATTTTTATGACATCAGCAATTACCTGTCTGTCTCCAGCATTTCCAGAAATATGTGTACAACATGTTTCATTGATCACGGCGCAAACTCCTCCTTATCCCGCAGTTAATATCAAGAACTATTTGATTTTATAAAACTATAATCCCCATGTCATTCATTTCTTCATTATTGGTTTCCCATGTTTTAATGCTAGTATTTATAAAAATAGACATTGCATCTCGTGCAGGGTGCATTGAGGAAGCAGGCATCTTTGTACATCCGTAACAACTGGATAATTTTTTTCCTTTTACAATCATTGAAACGTACCTGTACCATGTATTCGTTAAATATATATGTGATACATTCCAACCTTCATGGAGTATGTCATGATGTTCTTTGGCCACAAATCGTGGTCTTTTGCCAATATCAATACCATTTTCTTCCCTTCTGTGCAAGAGCCATAGCAGTGGTGGAATCATTAACACCACACACAACATACTATACATAATATTGCTCTTGCGATGACACATGGTCTTTTCAATTCCTGGTTTCCTCTTAAGCCAAAAAGCAATCATCTTTCTATCTTCTGAGAGGGAGAGGTTCCTAGCACTTCTCTTTTTGCAACAGTATTCTTGTCCCATTCTTGACCAAATGTGTGTTATTCTGCTTCTGTGCCACTTCTCACTCTTGCCCCTTCAGAAGGACAAAAGAAGGACGGCCCCCGGTGGTTTGGATCGCACTTTACCCTCCGGTTTATGCGGGAGGGGCGCTGGATACCCTCTGTCACTTCCTGCTCGATGCTTGCAACTTCACAGCTCCTAAGAAGTTGGGGGAGTTCTATGGAGCAAGCACCTCTCTTCACTGACGTTGAGACGGATAGGCTCTATATGCCTAACCCCCTTTGTAGTCAGACTCCGCCCCACAACCGGGCGAGCTGCTTGTCAGTGGTACCTGTCTCTTGCAGTGTGACAAATGGATCCAAGAAAATCATTCAACAATCCTCACAGCAGTTGGGGTCGTCAACAACACTTGGAATGGACCTTCCCACCGCGAACTGGACCAACACTTACGTTTGATCACTTTGATCAGGTCCCAGTCTCCAGGTTCGATGGGAGGTTGGCCTTCTGGTAGCGATTCATCTGGCATTTGATTAGACAGTCACTTCCTTGTCATTAAATAACACCCCTCATATAGCCACTTAAATCAATTTCTTCCATTTGCTCAGGACTTAACGGGCTATCTACAATGGGTAATTGAAATGGTCTTCCGTACAGAATTTCAAACGAACTTAACTGTCCTGCAATTCTCATGTACATTTGTGACCAGATCCAAACAATCCAGCAATGACCTTCCTGTCTCAGTCATGCATTTAAAAAAAAAAATTATTTTTTTTTTTCCCAGTGTCATTCGTTCTTTCCACCATTCCTGCACTTTGTGGATGATATGAACATTGGGGCTTTAACTGGATGTCTAAATTTTGTCCTGTTTTCTCAACAATATTATTTACAAAGTGTTGTTCCACTATCTGTACCATCCCTCCTTTTGAGACATGGCAAGGCTGATGACTCATAATTGCTGCCCACTTAAACAAGCCTTTCGGGAGGATGGGTTTACATTTTTCTCTACAAATTATTTCGTCATAATTTGTTATTGCACCTTTATTTTTCCAAAATGTTTTTTCTTTTTCTGGTGCACTTTTTTTTTTTTTTTTCTTTTCTTTTAATATTGTGTTTTAGAGTCGTGTGTTTTCATCTATTTTTTGGTCTCCTGAAAATGTGTCGTGCATACCGACAGCTGCTTCTTGAGCTACTTTGTCTGCATATTGACTATCTTTCCAAATAGTCACTCCGTTATGTTTCATCAATTTGCATGCTTCTGTTAATGCTACTAGTTCAGCTGCTTGTGCTGAATAATTTGGCAGTAATCGTCCTGCCTTTAAAACTCTGTCATAGTTATAGCATATCCCGTAGCATTCATACCATTTGGTCTTTTTTGTGATGAGCCATCCACATAAATATGCAATAAATCCTCCGGGGGCAGATCTTTAAGATCTGTCCTTGGTAGCTTAGTTGCTTGGCTCGCTTCCAACCAATTGTGTTCCACGCCATCTAGTGTTGTTGGCTGTAATGTGGCTGATTTTTCACTTCATAGAGAGACCAAACACAGGCTCAGAATTGCATGCAAATTGTCTTGTTATTAACTGTATATGTCCTTTCAGCCCAAAATCTTCCTGGTATCGTGCCAAGTACATAAGTACAGAAGCCTTCTGTTTTCAATTTGTCTTCTCAATCAGTTTGTTCCTGAGTATTTTGATTATTGAACATTCTCTTCCCTGTCTTTTCTCTCAAAGTTTAAGTGTTGTGGCGGCCAAGAGTATAAAGACTGGTCAGTCAACATGTACCATAACTGTTCTGCACGGGGTCCACTGGCCTGTGGGGTGCCTTATACCTGCTGCAATACCAAGGTGAGTAGCTAAATGACATATTTTTAGCAACATGACACAAATTTGGCACGGTCGACGACTGGTTAGCACATCTGCCTCACAGTTCTGAGGACTGGGGTTCGAATCCCGGCCCCGCCTGTGTGGAGTTCGCATGTTCGACCCGTGCTTGCGTGGGTTTTCTCCGGGCACTCCGGTTTCCTCCAACATTCCAAAAACGTGTGGTTGGTTGATTGAAGACTCTAAATTGCCCGTAGGTGTGAATGTGAGTGCGAATGGTTGTTTGTTTATATGTGCCCTGTGATTGACTGGCGACCACTTCATGGTGTACCCCGCCTCTCGCCCGAAGATGGCTTTGATAGGCTCCAGCATGCCCGCGACCCTAGTGAGGATAAGAGGGACACAAAATGGATGGATGGACACAAATTTGTTACATCACAATGTGCTTAAACTTCAGAAATGAAAAAGTTGTGGAAGCTAAAGTAATCTCCAGAAGTTTAACTCATGGAACAAACGGAACAACGAAAACACCAATTCCAAGGCCAAGTCCTTATACTACAGGTACTTTACCTTACCTTATTATTAATTTTTGAAAATCAGTGCTTCCTTCTAGTTTGTGCGTCGTTATTTTCTGGGTAAAGCAAATTTCCCGATTGCGGGACTAATAAAGCTTATCTTAAGCCCTTTACATTCACCTCACCCACTAAGTTGATTGTTTCAAAGGAATAGCGCTGCTGGGGCACCCACGATTGGCCATTTTCAGTCTCACTGGAGGGTCAAGCAGTTTAAAGTAATGAGCATCAATGTATACTTTGTTTCTTTGTCTTAACATTCTTTTTCTAGTCTTAACATTCACGCCAAGGCAATATATCGCTGTGAATCTGTGTAATGTTTTGTAGTGCCATTAATTGCAGACAGTTATGGTGGTCATTTTGTATTAGTGAGTGGAACACAAACCAACATAAGGAAAGGAATTGGTACAAGTGAAGCAAAGGTCAGTCTTGAGAAAATTACTAGAAGTTGACACCCCTGTTTTATTTCAAGCTATTAACATTTCCCAAAGTGGTCGGAAAGGGCATAATTTCATCTGTCCTGAACATATATTTACGTGTCCGCAAAGACCAGAACCTATGGTTCACTTTGTGTATACCATTATAGTCACGGCCATAATCGTGTGCTTCTCATGGATCATGATAATGATTACGCCTTTGCCATGCAGGACACATTCTCAAGCATTTTTCACCCACACAAAACAACAAATGGTATTTGATCTCTGTAATATCAACACCAGGGGCCTCATGTACAAAGACTTGCGCGGATTTCCTCCTTAAACATGGCGTACGCTCAAATCTAGAAAATGTTGCACGCACAAAAATATTCAGATGTATGAAACTCTGCGTACTCATGAATCCAAGCACATTTCCTTCGTACATTCTATTCAACGTGGAAATTAGCGCACATGTTGGAGGAGCCGACTCCTCCTTGTCCACATTTGAATATGCAAATCATATTTAAATGAACCCTGCACCTGAGATGCCGATCTCTGCATGATCAGAAAAAAAGGAAAATGAGCAAGGTAATGATGAAAAATAATTTCTCTGAATGAGAAGTTGCTCAATGAAGTGGAGGCACGCAAGAAAATCCTCTTTGGCATGCTGTCCTACGGCGTTAACAACACGTGAAAGAGGAGTGAATGGGACAGCGCGTGTGCGGCTGTCAATGCTGTGGAGACCGAATAGCGCGCACACGCTGAACTAAAAAAGAAGTGGTCAGACATTAAGGTGGATGTGAAGCGGAAGCCAGCTGCCCACCGCCAAAGTGTGCCCAAAAAAAGGCGGAAGAACCGGCGCGGAGGGCCTCACCCCGTTCGAGGAGAGAATCGCTGCGATCATGGGTGACGCCGCTCTCTCAGGGGTGATGGGAGGACATGTGGCTAACTATGATCACCCCACAAGGTTAATATCATGTATTTTTTAGAACTCATAACAAATTTGTTCATACAGTAACCTACTGTCAGCCCTGTGAGATAAATGTTCATGCTATCAACTTAAGTCTATTGTTGAAATGTTGTTAAATAAAGCTAGTTTAAAAAAGAACAAAGCATTTCAACTCAAGGTGCAGCGCCGGAATGGTAAACACCCACCTTGACACAGTGTGGCATTTTGAACGGCATGAACACGGCATTCCAAATGGAGTGTAAAAAGGCTCTTACGGATACATGCACGCACGCACGCACTGTGTGCGTCGAGTCCTCCGTTGAACCCCAGCGACTGCCTCAGCGAAACCAGGTTAAGAACCACTGTCCTCAGGCTATCACTTCCACTCTCACCTCCTTTCCTTTTGTTGTTTTCATCCATTAAAACTCAATTTTCATGGCCCTGAGACTTAGCACAAATGACCATCATATGCGGAGTAATAAATAAAAGCCACACACCACCACATGGAAATTCATCCCATCTGTTACTACAAGCTGGCACTCCCACACTTCGACTCAAAGGACGTGTAGGCAGCTGCTCTCTGTGCAGGCATGCCGGCCAGTCAAATGCTGAATTGATAACCATATGTCTGGAAATTCATCACCCTACCGAGTAATTTGTGCAGATATTCAGCACATATGAGTCCCAAGTCTGGAGGACTGCCAATTTGCTCAAGTATCCCCTTGTGGGGCATTGATATGAGCAAATGCAATATTCACACTCCTGCTACTCAAATGTCAAGGGTGGGCTGCCAAACCATAATCCTGCCCTTTGAAATGTTCTGGCCATAGTCGAAGAAGAAGAATAGAAGAAGAAGAGTCTTTTATTGTCATGAACATGCATGCATGCACACGATATTTGTTCTCTGCATTTTACCCATCACAGTGACCACATACACACGTTAGTGGAACACACTGGAGCAGGGGGCAGCTGAAGCGCCCGGGGAGCATTTCGGGGTATCAGTGTCTTGCTCAAGGACACCACAGCTGTGATTCCGTGGGATGTCGGCGGATTGTCAGGAATTGTGCTTTGTAATCATTGCAATTATGTTCCGTCTGTTTTACGAAATGATTCAAAAACGAGCTCGATGAGTTTCCTAGATGGTCTTTTCTCTTAGCTCAGTTGACATGATGCTCATTCCCACTTGTTTTCTAATCAGTGTTTCATATGAGTTTACTGAAGCTAATTATATTGTATGCAATATTATTTTGGCCTGTGTTCCTCCAAATTATATCCTATTGTTCAAAGTGATGCAGCTAAGGTCTGATGATTAAACCCATTAGAAGCGAGTGTGACAAAATGATTAATCATCTCCTCTTCTGTGCCAGACGGTCAGATTGGTAGGAGCTCATCTTGGGGATATACAGTAGATTTGAATCTTTGTGGCAGACATTTTTCCTTCTATTTAACAAGATTTTCTCACATTAATGTTTAGTGTACTCATTTTCTTCATTTCATTTCTCCTCTGCAGCCAAATGAAGTAGCAAACACACTGTGCGGCCACAAGGTGTTGGGACAAGAGGTACGGCTGATGAATTTGACAAATGAATGTAAAACCATTATTTTTACAGATGTGGTATTGCATGTGTTGGCAGCAGGAGTATCATTTAAAAGTGTCAGCCAAAGGTAAACATCATTAAGTCAGCGTGCAGTCATGCAGTGAGTGTGTTTAGCTTTCAAGTGCCACAGAAACACTGCACCTGCTACTCTTGTTGAAATGTGCTCAATGTCTGTTGCTGCCCACACATTCTTTCTGACAAACACTTTTCAAGAGAATTATTTGATCAGTTGGTGGCACTTTTAGTTTAGTTTTGGATCTGTTATCTCAGACTACGGACATATTTGAGGTGTGTCAAAGGTTCCAGGACTGGTGTCACAAAAGATATATTTCAAACCCAAACTACAAACTGAGTTTTCCACTTCAATATGGGCCATACGATCAACCAGCAGATCCACAGAGAGATCCTGCGGCTTTTGCATTTGTTCAGTACACAAGAAGAGGTGAGAGTTGTGGCAGGACAACTCGTGGCGACTTCACCATGACAACGCACCTGGTCTCAATGGCCCGAGCAGCTGACAGGTTTGTTGTTGTTGTTGTTAACGCTTTCCCAAGTTAAAGGGATTATCAAGGTGACCATTTTTCAATATGTTAACATCATCAAGATGGCTGTGACGACAGAGCTGCGGACGATCCCTGAAGAAACCTTCGAGTGAGAGAAAAGGTTGGAAAAGTGTTAGACTGCAGGGGGTTTACTTTGCAAGGGAAAACTTGTTTGGATTTAAACTGTATCTTTTGTGACACCAATCCTGAACTTATAAAAAATAAAAAAAATCATCACTACAGCGTGAAAAACAACAATAGTGTTCTCATTGAAATGTATTTGCTGGCTGTTGATTGTGTGCCAAAGCATCATGTGGTGTAACAGCTGGTGCTTGAACCAAGGTAATTATATCCAATCAGAAAAATAATTTCTAGAAAAGTTAGCATGCCATTGGCCAAATCAATGAAGAGGAATCCGGTCTGGATCTATAAATTTAATTGAATGTAAGAACACAGTACTAAAATATTATCTAAAGCTAAAAATAATAAGGCACTGGGGGGCCAGCACATTTGTCCTCCTCGTCTGATGTTCTTTTCTTTGGTTTCGTTCGTTCGCTGTCGCTGCCTCGTTAGCGCTTGGACCTGGTCGACATGATACACATCAGAGGCTGCACCGACGCCTTCTTCATTTGGCTGACAGACAACTACAAGATTATGGCGGTGCTGCTGCTAGGGATCTTGCTGCCTCAGGTACACACACACACACACACACACACACCCTACACCGTATCAATATTTTCATTTCATTTACTGTGTATACATTCTCGGATCACAAAGTGTCAGTCAGGGAAAATCTGACAAAGAAGCCTGCTGTGCTAAATCCAAACTACCAGTAGAAAATTTTACTTTCTTGGCAGTTTGGCGCATATTAATTTCAAGCATGCTTCCTGATTCGACAGTCTTTGTAAAGCTGATTGATGACTGTGGGATTGGATTTAAATTGCTTCGGCCCAGGTCCTACCGACGAACGTCTATGTATAGTGAAATTGATTTCATGCTCATCTGATTCATTTCTGACTCGTGTACGTTTCAACAGTGTTTGACTGGTCAGTCCGTTACATTGAACAGGAAACACACACTTTAATTAAATGTCAGATTTAGTATTTGTCTCTTGGATCTGTTACATATTTAAAAAAAAAACTATTCTGTATACACTATGTGGCAGAGATGGGGACTTGAGTCATTGTGACTTGGACTCGAGTCGACTTGTAACTGTTTTGATGACAAAAGAAATGAGACTTGAGACTCAGGACTTTTCTTGAGACATGAGGTGTTGTACATGTATACAGGTTTGATAAATTGGCCAATATCATTATTTGACCTTATTGGTCTTCTCTTGATTTGACTTATCACAGGATTTGACTTGTCCTGTGACTCGACTGGAGTCTCCCAAGACATAATGGCTTTGACTTAGACGTGTGTGACTTGATCCCATCCCATCTCTGCAAATGTATTGGGACACCTGTTGTAGTTGCAAAAGGAGGGTGTCCCCTTTGCAGCCATAGCTATGGGTGGCGGTGGCTCAGTTGGTAGAGCAGTGTCCGGTGTCCAAAGGGTCAGCGGTTTGAATCTCAGCCACTGGCAGCGCCTTGCATGGCAGCAGCCCGCCCATTGGTGTGTGAATGCGTGCACGAATGGGTGAATATGAGCCTCTGTAAAGCGCTTTGGGCACCGTAATGATGTGAAGGTATATAACCGCTCTCCATTTACCATTTTACTATTAACCATAACGGATATCTGCCACTCAATTGTAGATATTTGTAATTCCGCTTTGAGATATCTACAATTTGATTCTGACTAGTCATAATTCTGATTTGAGATACCTTTAGCATTTGGTCATAATAATTTGTTAAATTGGACTTCCACTCTCCTGGGAAGACTTGACCAGATGTTGAAGTGCGCTGGGAATTTGAAAAGAGTCTTCTCCAAACTGTTCCTACAAAGTTGGGATTGTCAATGTGCAATATATAACATGTGGCTGTCTTGTCCCTTCCCTTCATTTTGTCTCCTTAGTTCTTTGGGGTAGCCATAAGCTGGTTGTACATCACTCGAGTGGAAGACGCCATCAGCGAGTACAGTCACTACACGGACGGCCTTCTGGACTCAAACATGCAGGACAGACACCTCAGGAGGCAGGGCCACATGGCCAAGTGGTTTAAGTGTATGCCTGAGTTCGACTGAAGATCAACAAGCTGACAGCTAATGCTTACTTGAATCCCCTCAATCAGACAAAAAATTTCAACTTGGACTCAAATGTCTACAGAACTTATTTCTTTTCGCCACTCGGGGACAAACACCATGAAGTGATACACTGAACAAATCAAGATTCCCCCCCCCCCCTTCAAGTGTTCACTTCTCATGGCAACACCGAGCGGGACATGAATGCAAATGTCATACTACTTCAACAAATATGCAGCCCCGCACTCCACAAGCTGCTCATGTCATGAGTTGAGCCTAGAGCTGAAAACACACTGGGGATTTCAGGATCCAAATGAAACCTTTTTTTTTCTTTTTTCTTTTTGTTTTTCTTCTTCTTTACTACGTGAACCTGTAGGAATGCTAAATCATTTTCTTTTGCCAATTTTATTTTCATTGCCCAGCCACAGTTTTGTGTGTCCATGTTATGTGATACTCAATGCTCTGATTATCATTAAGTGACCAAGATAAAGTATCTGAGGGCCTCTGCTTTATAAATATTCAATAGTGTTTTAAGATTGTGCTCTTCTGCCGTTGAACCTGTGTGATAAGTGAAAACCAAGCAGTGTGAAGTTTCAATGTGTTGGTCTTTTAAATCGTGAATATAATTTGATTAAATTGCAGGGTAATAAAGGTATTAACTGAAAGTGGTTCTGTACATTTTTACACCAAGTACCACCTAAAATAAATACAGTACTTTGCTCTCGAAGTACAATTCATGATGAACAGCAGTGTAGTAGCCTGTGTTCATCAAAAACAAGACAAAGGTTTTATTGCTAAAATATGTTTAATATTATTCGAAACCACTATAAAATTATGCATAATTTAAACAATGGTCCCACGCCATCAAAATCCAATTTTTTCCCTACTGTTCTATGCACAGCATAGGTCAAAATGAGTCTGTGACATGGTTTTAAGTGACATCTATGTGGTTTGTTGATGGAAATCTGATCTGGTCTCTTTGCAAGACTTATGTCATTTTTTGCCTTTTGCATTCAGTGTGTTTGTGATGTAGATAGTTACTAATTATTCAGATACCTGCCCACTTCGTGGTCAGTACCCACGCACTCAACTGAACTGAACAGCAACATGGCGTTTCTGGGTTATAAGCAAGTGAGTCTCAGCTGCTACCAAGCCAGACAAATGCAGTCTATAAAGTATACATATTTTGGGTTTTACAACAATACTTAACTATATTTATAATTTCTAATGTAACTGTGGATGAAATATCAAAGCTTGCGGTCATTGTCGTCAAAATGTGCATGAGTGATGAACGTCGATATTCAAATGAATAGGAGTGTAGGACCAGCCTCTCAAATTGTATTTGTTTTTTCACCCACTTCCGCCGTTAGCTCGTCTTCACTATTAGTGATTATTAGTCACTATTAGTCACTATTAGTGAAGACGAGCTAACTTCACTATTACAATAATCCAACGCTTGGCGAATTCTGCTTCACAATGATAGTAAGACCCCACATAGAAGGATCCAAAGGTGACTTCGCTCTGATGGCTTGGCTGACACAAGACACCATATCACTAGGGCCAATCACAGCAGAGCTGTTTTCCATATTTAAATTATTAATAAAGATCCAATCAGGACAAAGCTTATTTACATATCAAATAAAAAGAAATCTGGCCGTCTCAATTGCTAGGTGTAAAAGACCAACTAGAATAGCTTCATAAAGGGTATCCTGGGCATTTTCAACCCAAATGATCTTGCATACTCTATCAAAGGATATCGAAGATTATGAAAAGAAATATGGCATGGGATCTCTAACAATGTGCTGAAATAAAAAAAATAATAATAATTTAATGATTCAATTAAAATGTACTGCACAAAAGTAAAAAAAAAATCTAAATGTTTAAAAACAAATGGCTAAAGAGGAAATGCAAATGTATTTAACTTCCATGTTAACTGCAACTGAACTGTACTTGGGCAGTGAATCTTTTGCATACCACTAGTGGTACCCGTACCACACACTGAGAATCTCCATACTAGAACAAAGTGTAGTTACGAGACGGGGTCATCTGAATCTGTGCACACAATAATATGTTGTGTGGACAAAACATGCACAAAGTCTAGCTGGGATTGGCTGATTGTGCAACTCACTACTGAATAATATGCCTTTGACATACTGCTGAAATTCATGTGAACTCGACTGTTTCCTCAACTGTATTTTTTTTCTATTTTTTACCACATTTCCATCTTAAATCATCCCTTTATAGCATGACAGCACTATATCAATACCCTCCCAGAATGTAATACTCTACTTGAAATTGATTCATCTTGCATTCATTTAATTTATATACCTCCCAATTGTTATTCCCATTTTGTTCATACATTTTCTAAAGAGTTTTAATCATGTAGGCATAGTATGTAATTGTATAATAATAGTAATGATGTGTGCAAGTTGCTAATTGTTTTTTTGTTGTTTTATTGCAGAAAATGAATTGAAATTAAATGAGCTGTCTTGTGTCTTTTTGACTTTAATACTTCCTGTCAATGTAGTTGGTAGTGAGGGGGGAGGCTAAATAAATGAGGTCTAACGTCATGCTGCATGCGCAAAGATGCAGTCTTAAACCGCTTGGCTTAAACTTCATGCAGAATGAAACATCGCTTAACCAAGCTGTTGGGCTGAGCTGTTGCAAACGAGATATTCCCCATTATTGCAATCACATAATTCAATTATATTGTATTATGTTACATCTTTTATCCAATGGGGCTCAAGATTACAGTCCTTCACTCATACAGTCGCACATGATATATGTGCAAAAATCAAATATCTAATACAGATTATTCAGTAAACGTCACCTGACTTTTGTGCAACAGTACGAGTGGGTTGTAACAGGTGCATAGTGGTTATTTTATATTCCAATTTTTTTCCCACTACTGCTGCTCAGAGGGCTTCCCACAGAGTGGAGTTTTAGTCAATATTTTAGCACTGCATATGCAACAAGGAAATTATTCTACATCGTCAACAAGGAGGGACAGGTTGTATTGACCGGCTGCTCTAAAAGCACACAGTTAAAAATAACAAAAACAATTATTTTATGTATTAGGCTTTGGTCTGGCGGCACGGTGGCGACTGGTTAGAGCGTCAGCCTCACAGTTTGGAGGACCCGGGTTCAATCCCCGGCCCCGCCTGTGTGGAGTTTGCATGTTCTCCCCGTGCCTGCGTGGGTTTTCCCCGGGCACTCCGGTTTCCTCCCACATCCCAAAAACATGCATGAATTGGAGACTCTAAATTGCCCGTAGGTGTGAATGTGAATGTGACTGCGAATGGTTGTTTGTTTCTATGTGCCCTGCGATTAGCTGGCAACCAGTTCAGGCTCGGAAAATGGATGGATGGATGGCTTTGGTCTCTGTTGATGTATTATATTCCAGTTATTGTACTTAGGGTCCAAGGTATTTTTTTTCCTGCACGTGACGCGTCCAAATGAAATTTGGTTGATAGTCCAACCTTCTGCTTTGCAAAATGCAAAACATCATGTGCTAGATAGTCATATAGTCACCAGAAGACAATGTGATCATGAACAGAGCATATGATATCAGAAGTTTCACCACGTGTTAACCACAACACTCATTCAGTGTGTCGTTGTTTTGATTGCATCCTTTCCTGTACAAAATAGGAAATGTGTGTTCAAAGACAACCACAATGTGTGCCACCAGACTTCCAGCGTCTCATACGGTCCAATACACAAAAGAATCGCTGGGAATAAATGTATGCTGTTGCTCTACATTAGTGGAGAACAACTTCTCCACTAATGTAGGGCAACAGCATCAAAAGCATCACTGTCCCAAAAGACATGATACACTTTTTCCTATTTTTTTCAGGTCTCATTTGGACAAATGTGAGGCCATCAGCATTTAACATCCTAGGCGTTGCAGTTTTTGTAAGCGCATCATTCGCTTCCCCGCCGCTTGCCAATCGACACTGGAGCAGCGCTGCAAAATTGCCGCCTGCCGAGAACATTCTCTGTGGCTGACTGCAGTTCAGGTCAGTCCAGTGCAGCCCTCCGAATAGACTTTCCCTGGCTTTGTGCAAATACGTGCTCTTGCAGTTTGGTGGTTTCATTAGTGGTGCTCATAGCAGGCCTTCCGCTGCGTGGTTTGTCAAGAGCAGATCTCATTTTAAGCAGCTCGGCATGGATAACGTAACTTGTACTACCCGTTATAGCAGAGTGATATCCATTAAGCTTGTCAATCTGGGGCTTAACTGCAGTCAGGAAAGAAAAGCTTCCTGCCAGGCGGGGGTTTTGCAGCGCTGCTTCAATGTCAGTTGCCATGGGCAAGGGAATGATATGCTTGCAAAGACTAAATCACAGGTGTCATACTCAAGGCTCGGGGGCCACATATGGCCCACCGCACCATTTTAGGTGACCACCGAAAGCAAATCATTTCCATCAACTTCCATGATTCTTGCTAAAATCTGTACCAACATTTCCAGTCATCGTATGTAATAAATAACGTTCAGATATTGCAACACATTTTTTGGTTACCAAGACACTTTTAACAGTAATTTTTGCACAAACAAACATCCTTGACTTCTGATTTCAAAACAGGTTATCCATCAATTTATTGTATATATCAGAATCAGAATCAGAATCATCTTTATTTGCCAAGTATGTCCAAAACACACAAGGAATGTGTCTCCGGTAGTTGGAGCCGCTCTAGTACAACAGACAGTCAATTTACAGAACACTTTGGAGACATAAAGACATTGACAAAAAAACAATTGTGCAAAAAGATGCAGAGTCCTCTAGCACTTAGAGCAGTTCGAATGACTAATATTGCAATAGTCCGGTGCAATGACCATTGTGCAAAGGGCGCTGAGACTTCAAGGAGCGTATGCGGTTTAAAGTGACGAGTAGTGCGATCATCTGGGACAATGTTGGTTGTGCAAATGTTACAGATACTCCTCAATCAGTGTGCAAATGGAGCAGATGCTACTCTGGCATGAGTGGCCAGTATATGCAAATAGTGCAGCGTGGCGAGACAACTACAGTGAGTGTGCGGGTAATACATAATTGGCCCCAACAGAAATGTGACAACGAAACTCAAGTCAAAACACTGCCAGCTTGCTGTAATGGAATTATAGGTTAGCTGTTTAAGAAGTTGATCGCAAGAGGGAAGAAGCTGTTGGAATGTCTACTAGTTCTAGTTTGCATTGATCGGTAGCGCCTACCTTAGGGAAGGAGCTGGAAGAGCTGGTGACCGGGGTGCGGAGGGTCCTTGTCTTAGTTCTGGCAGCGTGCAAGTCCTCAATGGTGGGTAGGGGGGTACCTACAATCCTTTCAGCAGTTTTGATTGTCCGTTGCAGTCGGAGTTTGTCCTTTTTTGTAGCAGCACCGAACCAGACTGTGATGGAAGAACACAGGACCGATTCGATGACCGCTGTGTAGAACTGTCTCAGCAGCTCCGGTGGCAGGCCGTGCTTTCTCAGAAGCCGCAGGAAGTACATCCTCTGCTATGATGAGGTGATAAAAAATTTATATGGTTTCACAATCATAATAGCCCTCTGAGGGAAACCATTCCAACAATGTAGCCTATGATAAAAATTTGTTTGACATCGTTGGCCTTAAACTGTCAAATGCTGAGGGCCTCACATCTGACCAAATAATACCTGAAATGAAATGAAATTAAGTGTATCAAGACGTTTTGAGGCACCCTGTATTTTAATGTTTTCCCCACAATCATCTGCGAACATGCTAATTTTCTATACCACATTTCCTCATAGGGTTGCCAGTGGGCTAGGGCCTTTTCCAGCTAGCTTTGGGTAAGAGATGGAGTATACCCTGGACTGGTTGCCAGCCAATATACATACAGACAAACAACCATTCCCACTCATTTCCACGCCTATGGACAATTAGTCTTTAACCTAACATGCATGTTTTTGGGGAATGTCGGAGGTAGCTGAAATACAACCCAATTCCAAGGAAATTGGGACGTTTTGTTAAACATAAATAAAAACAGAATACGATGATTTGCAAATCATGTTCAACCTATATTTAATTGAATACACTACAAAGACAAGATATTTAATGTTCAAACTGATAAACTTGATTGTTTTTAGCAAATAATCATTAACTTAGAATTTTATGGCTGCAACACGTTCCAAAAAAGCTGGGACAGGTGGCAAAAAAGACTGAGAAAGTTGAGTAATGCTCATCAAACACCTGTTTGGAACATCCCACAGGTGAACAGGCTAATTGGGAACAGGTGGATGCCATGATTGGCTATAAAAGGAGCTTCCCTGAATTGCTCAGTCATTCACAAGCAAAGATGGGGCGAGGTTCACCTCTTTGTGAACAAGTGCGTGAGAAAATAGTCCAACGGTTTAAGGACAATGTTCCTCAACGTACAATTGCAAGGAATTTAGGGATTTCATCATCTACGGTCCATAATATCATCAAAAGGTTCAGAGAATCTGGAGAAATCACTGCATGTCATGGCAAGGCCGAAAACCAACATTGAATGCCCGTGACCTTCGATCCCTCAGGCGGCATTGCATCAAAAACCGACATCAATGTGTTAAAGATATCACCACATGGGCTCAGGAACACTTCAGAAAACCAATGTCAGTAAATACAGTTCGGCGCTACATCTGTAAGTGCAACTTGAAACTCTACTATACAAAGCAAAAGCCATTTGTCAACAACACCCAGAAATGCCGCCGGCTTCTCTGGGCCCGAGCTCATCTAAGATGGACTGATGCAAAGTGGAAAAGTGTTCTGTGGTCTGACGAGTCCGCATTTCTAATTGTTTTTGGAACTTGTGGACGTCGTGTCCTCCGGGCCAAAGAGGAAAAGAACCATCCGAACTGTTACGGACGCAAATTTCAAAAGCCAGCATCTGTGATGGTATGGGGCTGTGTTAGTACCAATGGCATGGGTAACTTACACATCTGTGAAAGCACCATTAATGCTGAAAGGTACATAGAGGTTTTGGAGAAACATATGCTGCCATCCAAGCAACGTCTTTTTCATGGACGTCCCTGCTTATTTCAGCAAGACAATGCCAAACCACATTCTGCACGTTTTACAACAGCGTGGCTTTATAGTAAAAGAGTCCGGGTACTAGACTGGCCTGCCTGCAGTCCAGACCTGTCACCCATTGAAAATGTGTGGCGCATTATGAAGCGTAAAATACGACAATGGAGACCCCGGACTGTTGAACAGCTGAAGCTGTACATCAAGCAAGAATGGGAAAGAATTCCACCTACAAAGCTTCAACAATTATCTATCCATCCATTTTCTGAGCCGCTTCTCCTCACTAGGGTCGCGGGCGTGCTGGAGCCTATCCCAGCTGTCATCGGGCAGGAGGCGGGGTACACCCCGAACTGGTTGCCAGCCAATCGCAGGGCACATACAAACAAACAACCATTCACACTCACATTCACATTCACATTCACACCTACGGGCAATTTAGAGTCTCCAATTAATGCATGTTTTTGGGATGTGGGAGGAAACCGGAGTGCCCGGAGAAAACCCACGCAGGCACGGGGTCAACATGTAAACTCCACACAGGCGGGACCGGGGATTGAACCCAGGTCCTCAGAACGGTGAGGCTGACGCTCTAACCAGTCGGCCACCGTGCCGCCTTCAACAATTAGTTCATGATTATTTGCTAAAAACAAGTTTATCAGTTTGAACATTAAATATCTTGTCTTTGTAGTGTATTCAATTAAATATAAGTTGAACATGATTTGCAAATCATTGTATTCGGTTTTTATTTATGTTTAACAAAACGTCCCAACTTCATTGGAATTGGGGTTGTATGATCTTAATTTGCATCTGACTTAGTCGCCTGAAAGATATTCAAATCAAATCGGAGTAAATGCTTTTTTTCCACATCTAATGATGCATGAAAGAACCAGATCTCGTTTAGAAATAACAAAATAATAACACATGAAAAATCACATTAACATTAAATTAAAGTATATATTTATGGTTTTACAAATCTGCTGCTGTGTTTGGCATCTATTTAAAGTTTAACATCTTAAAACTGTATTTAGAATATAGGAGCCTACTATCCCTTTAGCAAAGGTCTGGTGCCTAACTTCATTGCATATTGTGATAAACTCTTCTACTTATTTGGAGACTTTGAGATTGATGTCGGGGGTCATGCTGGATGAGTTACACAGGAGTGTCGTAGGACCTACGCAGGAGGCCAATGCTCCCAATTTTCTGGTCAATTGATATGGCTCTATCAAACAAATGACAACCGAAATCTTTTTGGCCTCATACATTAGTCTGCTAATCATTGCAGTCCGGGGCTGGCATTTAACCGAGAGGAAAACACTCCATAAAAAAAATGGGGAGATTGAATGCACAAAGCGTAAGAGCAAAACAAAAATGCAATCATTTCGAAAATCACATTTCCAATCAACTCTTACACCTGTCAAAGAAGTAAGCCTTATTACGTCTAAAGGTAATATAAGCTCATACAGGACATAAAATGGTGGAAATGAGATAAGCCACTATCACAACTGTCCTCAGTCTATACTGTATGTATTCTGCCCAAGAGACAGACTGTAATTACACAGTGCATGTATGGGTGGTGCCAAATAAGAGATTCCAAACCAATGAGCCTGAAAATGGAAACCTTGAGAAGCTGAATTAGCAGAAGGAAGAGGAAATAAACACTTTATTTAACACACAAAGATCGAAATGAAATCAACTGTCACTGAAGTATGTTTTGCTAGAACACCCGTTCGTGTTCAACAATAATAGTTTGTTGAGCTGAGCAAGCACTACGACTTTAGAAGCGTTCTTTTTAAATGCACGCGTTCAAATCCCATAATACTCGCACAGTACGTAACGGAGAGAGTCGTAATTCGACTTGTCATCATGGTCATTAGGGTTACTGCTGTTCCATTTAGGCCCATTTCAAGCAGTTGAAGACTGTCAAAGAAATCAACAAGTGACCAGAATGCTAATGATACCAACAATGAAGACACCAAAGCTACTGTATGTGCTTCCCTTATCATGTCTTGATGTGTGCTGAAAAGTTAAAAAAAAATTATAATAATAAATACATTTTAAAAAATAGACGTACACCATTCACAAAAGGTTAGAGGACAAGTTGTGCAAAAGGTCCTGAAACATTGAACATGTCCTTTCAAAGGTTTCGAGGTCAATTAAGTTCACTTGTAAAGGTTAAATTGGATTTTACTTTTATCTTGACATTACATCTGCAAGCCAACTACAGTGGTGCCTCGAGAAACAAGTACCTTAACTTTGGAGTTTTTCAACATACAAGCTTTCACGGCCAATTTCTTTGTCTTGCGATGTGTGTGTGCTTCAGACCCCCACCACTAGATGGCGGCAGCAAACTACACAACATCCAGCTACCATCCATCAATCCATTTTCTGTACCTCGCTAGGGTCGCGGGGGTGCTGGAGACGATCCCAGCTATCTTCGGGTGAGAGGCGGGGTACACCCTGACCTGGTCGCCAGCCAATCGCAGGGCACATGTAAAAAAAACAACCATTCGCCCTCACATTCACACCTATGTGCAATTTAGAGTCTTCAATCAACCTACCACGCATGTTTTTGGGATGTGGGAGGAAACCGGAGTACCTGGAGAAAACCCATGCAGCGACGGGGAGAACCTGGCGAGGACTGTGAGGCAGATGTGCTAACCAATCGGTCACCGTGCCGCCTACATTTCATATGCAAACAAAATGTGAATATACACTAAAGACTGCAGTGCACTTCCAGGGGCGTACATGTGATCGTTTGATATCTTTATGTAATGTTATCATGAATAATTTCAGTTTTTATGGTTAGAGCATCTGCCTCACAGTTCTGAGGACCGGGGTTCAATCCCCGGCCCCGCCTGTGTGGAGTTTGCATGTTCTCCCCGTGCCCGCGTGGGTTTTCTCCGGGCACTCCGGTTTCCTCCCACATCCCAAAAAACATGCATGAATTGGAGACTCTAAAATTGCCCGTAGGTGTGAATGTGAATGCGAATGGTTGTTTGTTTACGTGTGCCCTGCGATTGGCTGGCGACCAGTTCAGGGTGTACCCCGCCTCCTGCCCGATGACAGCTGGGATAGGCTCCAGCACGCCCGCGACCCTCGTGAGGAGAAGCGGCTCGGAAAATGGATGGATGGATGGATGAAACAGATGCAAATGGGCACGACTTTCAAATTGTTTTGTTCAATTCATTTTTATCCAGGGATAATGATATGGAAGGAAGGGCATGTGCGGGGGTCCCCTTTTGCATAGATTTTGTCCTCTTTGTAGAGTTCCATTAAAATTGTATTGCTGAGTTGTTACCAAACAGCTGCCTCATACATCGGATCCCATTTTCAGTATCACACTCTGAGTGCAGTGACTGAAACAGAACACTGATTACTGAGAGGGCCGTATGGCTTTCATCGTAAAGTTCATGGCGCAGAAAAAAAAAAAAACATTTTAAATCCCGAACCAGCAAAACTGTAATATGGTATATTGCAGCAAAGATCAGAGGTCACTGGCTCTTTAATAAACCAGGTCCAAATGACCTTGAGAAATACTCCAGGCCAGGATGGTCATTATGTTGATTAGCAGCATTAAAGATGATGCCTCCTTAACATATAGACACCTTAAGAAAGAAAAGGCTTTCTTGCAGCATTTCCCCGGGCAAATGAAGAAAATGAAAAAGAAGTATCTGGAGCAATCAATCATGCATCCTAGCGAGCGGAAAGTAAAAGATAAGGTACTATACTAATAAATGTTGCAGCAGGTTTTTGACTATTTCAAGTTGGAATCCCTGCCTCTGCCCATAAAATTGCAAATTCCTCTCCCTCTTCTTTCCTTTGAAATTGCTCACGGGATTGTTTTGACTTGATCCAGAACAGCAACATCAATCCAAACCCAAAACTGTCAAAATCACCAGGAAGGCACTATAGTTTCTCCATGCTTATGATAAATTATTACATTCCCCAAGAATGAACCTGTAGATCTGAAATCTAAAATCTGTCGTGAACAAATGATCTATATCCCACCTGTCTTGAAAGCTCCTGCTTATCCCATCCTGCTGCATCACAATAAATTAGAATATTGTGGAAAAGTTTTATTTATTTCAGTAATTCAATTCGAATCGTGAAACTCCTATATTCTATTCATTAAAAAAAACTACTAGCGGCACTTCAGAAGGAATCAAAATCCAAAACTGGTTTAACAGAAATAAGCTGTATTTAAATTTCTCTCAGAGAGAAAATATGATAATCAGAAGCAAAAATAAAGAAATCCTCAAGCATGAGCGCGGATAGAAGGAGTTGTTTTAGAATGAACTATTTGTCAACTCTGAAATAATGAAAAAAAAAATAATAATAATGATATTCTAGAATTTACTGTAAAACAGCACAACTCCTTTACAAAGCAAAGAGGTTTGTTACCAAGCAATTTACAGAAAATGCTTCAAGAAAGAGAAGGGGGGTATACATTAAGAGCGATGGAACATTTTACGATCCAAAAATGCAGAACCACAATTAAAAAATGTTTTTTTTTAAATCTGCATCTCAAATCATGGAGTGAGACTATGGAACAGACTGAAACTGAACATGATGACTATGAAACAGACTGAAGTGTGGAGCTGAAACAATTTCCAAACATCAACCAGTTCAAAAACAAATACAAACAAATGAACTTTATGAAATTTGAGGAGGAGGAGGAGGAGGAGGAGGTAGTATCATTATAAATATTGATCAAATCAATTTCATTTATCTAGCACTTTTCATACATTAAGATGCAACAGTAACGGCTTTACGGAGAGATACAAAAACAAATTTAAATAGCAAGTAATATACAAGAAACCACCCATCCCATCTACACATACAAAAACACACAATTTACCACACGCACACACACACACACACACACACGCAATGAACAATAGTGTAGAGCGATGGCAAGGCACTGAGTAGTAATTATTATTGTTACTATATGGGACGATAAATACATTTTTTAAAATAGTTGTATGTTTATGTGTATTATATAGCTCTAGGTGTTTTTATGGTTGTTTTTTCTTTTGTTTGTTACAGCTGATCCTTTTTTATTTTCTTATTATTGAAATCCAAGAATGAAGCATGTGTTCGGTTGAGGTGGTGCTAACCCAGTTTAGGGAGAATATCACGAGACCAAACCCGGAAAACAGGTTAGCGGACTTCCTGTATGTTCTACGATAACTATGATATAACTACGGGCTGATGACATGGTTTAAACCCAAACTTGCAAAAATGTTATTTTCTTTCTTGCTGCCATCTGCGGAGCAAAGTTAAAGTAAAGGTGTATCATTTATTCATACAAATATGATTTGATATATGTAAACAACATCAGATATGGGCATCTTTGGTAACTCTTGAACACATCTTGTGTAAAAGAAACGACAGTGTAGACTATTAAATATTTCTACCGGTGCTTTGTCACGGTGTCCTCTCATCAGACTCGGCCAGTTACATGAACCGGAAGGAAGTGCTTTGACCTGTTTTGCTGATGCAGAAATCGGTTGGCTCTCTTTAATGTCACAATTTAACAAAAGGCGGAGTTACCAGATGTTTGGGTTTTCTTTTCCCCAGAAGGTGAACTTTTTGGTCCAACTTGCAAACCAGCAATGGACGAAACCAAAGGCTTTTATAGCAAATTTGAGCTGGGTTGTGTTATGTTCAGGCAAGGCATGGGTGTGTTGCTTAGAAACGTGTTATTACAGGCTAAAGTCATCTAAATTCACATTGAAAAAATATCGTATTGTTTTTTTTTTAAATATATATATATCATTGTTGTAAATGTGTTATCATTCGTTCGGATGATTGATTTTTGACTGATTGATTTGTCTTGCAGCACGGCCCTCCACGACAAGGTTGAGCGAGTCATTTTTAACTTGTCATAGTATCCATCCATAAAATACCAATGTGCTTGCTTTAAAAAAAATAAATAAATAAATAAAATAAAAAAAAGAATCGTATTCTCCCTAATCCATCTGTCTTGCATGGTTAAAATGGTGCAGACTGTCTGGGAGCTAGTGTCTGCTATTTAAGAAGATGGTTGAACAATTTATGTTACATTTGAAGGAACAAGTCTCTGCACGTTAATTGGGATGGGCATCAATATGATTCAAGGTCTTTATAATAAGGAGCAGACACAAAAGAAAAAGACGTGAAGCGTGTCATTTGATATTCAGTTCAGAATACAAGAAAGAAATGGAGAGGATCGAAACGGCAAATTAGAGGCTGGAGCAAAGGAGAGAGGATAATGAATGTTTTCGTGAGCATATGTACAGTAGATTCCCTGTCACGCTTGCCCTCTGAGGGCTCGTTTTTCTTCTCTGGCTACTTTTTAAATCTGACATAAATATCAGACGACGGAAATTGAAGCCCGAGTACATTTGTGATCAGATCGGCAAATGGCACTCCTTTGATTGGCTTGACTGGGTCTCTTTTTGTGTGCTGGATCTTACGTCTACACCTGTGGCACGAAAAAGACATTAGGGTAACAAAAAGAGAAAAACTAGCAGAATGAATGAACTGAAACAATGCCACGAAAGGAAACAAATGGAACAACCACACATCAAATCTGATTCCCTGATGTTGTTGTTTTACCACCGTAGCTGACAGACTGCTGCAGCGAGTCCATTACATTTTAAGTCAGCCAAATGAAAGAAACATTTCCAGAAACTTTTCAAAGGACGTTTCGTGAAATATTGAATTCAATGGACCCTTAGTCCCAGTGAAAGGAAGTCTGAATGCTTCAGCATACCAAGAGAATTTCATGCTCCCAACTTTGTGGGAACAGTTTGGAGCTGGCCTCTTCCTCTTCCAACATGACTGTGCACCAGTACACAAAGCAAGGTCCATAAAGACATGGATGACAGAGTCTGGTGTGGATGAACTCGACTGGGCTGCACAGAGTCCCGACCTCAACCCGATAAAACACCTTTGGGATGAATTAGAGCGGAGACTGAGCCTTCTCGTCCAACGTCAGCGTGTGACCCCACAAATGCACTTCTGGAAGAGTGATCTAAAATTCCCTTAAACTTCAAGTTGTGCCGGGCGAGAGAGGAAGCGAACAAAGCAGCTTTACATGAAGAATGCTGGTGCAGGAACATAAAATAAAGGCAAGAGTGCATGAATACAAGCTGGATGCGACTGACTCAATGACGGTATAAGTCTGGCTCACGAGGAGAGGCAGGAGACCTGATACTCAAGAACAAAAATAAAAAGTCAAAATGAATTTTTACTGTCTGTTATTTACAAGACTCATTTTGAAAGATACGGTACATGTTGTCTACTACCATATATGCTTAATATACATGTATTTTTTTCTGATATGCATATTAGATTTGATGCTACTTTGTCATTCCTTTGAAATGTTGGTGAGCAGATACAAGTAAGCAGAAAAACTGCACTTTACTATGTATGGCCTATTGGAATGCTAAAATATGGAGTATTATTTAAAAAATAACAATGTGTACTTTAACACTGATGTAAAGTTTTAAAACAGTTAAAAAGTCAAACAAATTGAACTGAATTTGAACACAACGAAGGTTAAAAATCCAGCAGTTGAAATATTTCTTTTGGCGAAAAAGATAAACGTGTTTAACTTTCAAACTGAACTGAGAATGTCAAATTCAGATCAAAGGCCTGCTGAACCAATATTACCTGGGGCCCTGCAACAGCATTACAGTATTATTTTCTATACTAAATGTCATTATGATGGAGTTGTTTTGGCATCAAAAGAAAGTCTATTTAAAAGACCTTTTGTCACCCTCTGTTTATAATGACTGATTTTTCCCAAGGCTGCGTGTCAAAAATAATGAGGCGGTTGATCACAAACTCTGTTCTCCCTGACTTTGTGTCTCATTGTGCTTTTATACGCACACTTGTGTCCTTGTCACTAAAGATTTTGGCACCCGACATTTTTTTTAAATTTTGATATTCCCTTCGAATTGGCACACTGTCTTGTAATGAAGAGAATAGCTTGTCTTTTATTGCTGTCGATCACCCACTTTTATACACGCTCTTGCAATTCTGCATTCCTCTTAACTTTATGCACTCTAATTTTCCTTAGTCAGGTTAATGTATTCAATATTTGTAAATTACATATTTGGTTCATCTGGTCGCATGATACCGCAGATTAAAAAAAGCACAAGGTGAGGCAGACAGTACTCTGCCTTACTGAAGGGGGCGTACGAGAAAACACAGGTTCACGTTGATGCCAGGCTTCTCCGACACAAGTAAAATGTGAAGTGGACACCGTGCATATTCACAGTTTGACAAATAAAAAATATATTTAAAAGAAAAGATCTGTGAATACTGCAGGTCAAGCCGCTGGTTTTTTTCTTTTTTTTGGGGGGTGCGGGGTGCGGCTCCCCCTATTTTTCACGGAAACTCCTTATTAGTTGTATTTTCCTACGTATTCACCCATTTCGTTCCAAAAAAAAAAAAATCATGACAACAGTAATGGACGTCACTTATTCGACAATTTTCGCCATTCGCGGTCAGGCCCCATCCATCCATCCATCCATTTTCTGAGCCGCTTATCCTCACAAGCGTCGCGGGAGTGTCGGAGCCTATCCCAGCTATCATCGGGCAGGAGGCGGGGTACACCCTGAACTGGTTGCCAACCAATCGCAGGGCACATAGAAACAAACAACCATTTGCACTCACATTCACACCTACGGGCAATTTAGAGTCTCCAATTAATGCATGTTTTTGGGATGTGGGAGGAAACCGGAGTGCCCGGAGAAAACCCACGCAGGCACGGGGAGAACATGCAAACTCCACACAGGCGGGGGCGGGGATTGAACCCGGGTCCACAGAACTGTGAGGCAGACGCTCTAACCAGTCGTCCACTGCGCCACCCGGTCCCTATCCACTCTTGGTTAAATTATGACAGAAGTGGTGCAACAGCGCTGTCACTGGCACAGATTAGCATGTGCAGGCTGCAGGAAATACACAGAGCAATCAGGAACATTCTTGCACTGTCCAGGATAATTAATATTTAAGTGTTCATATTCTGTTCATATTTTGTATTTTACCATGTGGTGTACTCAGGACAACTTCAGCTTCCTGACAAAAATGTCCTCTTTTTGTGTTAAACTGATTCACAATTGTTCACCTGTTATGCGGAAATATCCCGAGATCAACCATCATACCTGTGAAAAGAATGATGATTTATTTTTTTTTAACCAGTTTTTAATGTCAAGCCGCCATGCCCCTCTGCTTGGTTCATAAATGTGTCAATGGACTCTGTCAGTGCCTCACCGACCAAGAACCTCACCGCACTTGAGTGGAACTGACCAACTGTACATTTACTTCCTAAATTCTAATATTTGTCCATTAAATGATGTTCGTCTGAAATCTATTTTCTTCATTTCGTAGCATTACTCGTGACCTCTTTGAACGCATTTCAACAAAAAGTTTACTTAGTTGCTTTAATGTCGCATAACTATTTGTATTTGTATATCATCAAAAGTCAACATTCCATATGTCCTTTAAGAATGTGTGAGGTGAATTGGCAACATTTATATATATATATATATATATATATATAGTCATTTTTCACTCGTTAATCATGTTTTAAAATTGTTGTTACACCTTAATACCAACAGTGCCTAACTCATTTATCTACTTGTTTCATCTTAGAACGTTGCACGTAATATTAATTAAGATTTCTGATGGTGACAGTTTGGCCCTTAACCTGATTATTTCCTAGAAAACGGCTTAAATCTGAACAAAAGCTCAACTAGCATCCCGGAAACATTGTGTTTGACCTTCAGCAGTGAGTCTTGCTGACAATTCAACACCGATCATGAGCACACATCGGAGCAATCATTTCCTGCTGCTACTGCAACAGGTGCCAGCCCTGACAAATCATACAAATATCTCAGTGAGCAAATTAAAACGTTTGTTAATTAGTTAAATTAAACACCACAGGCAAGCTAATAAGTAGCATCAATAGTCGTGTTTTTGTAACCCTTTAGCAATGGATATTTGAACACAAACGGTGCATCAACACATGGAAATTATAATTATGCTGACATGCATATTTGCTTTATCCTTTGTGAAAAATGGCTAATATTACTTTATTATTTTACAGAGTTACAGTAGTTGTGAAAATCTTCTTTGTTTGTTTTCGTGACTGTATTATTTATAATGCTCCCAGTGGCCAAGTCACACACACCAGAAGGAGTCACGATGAATTAATCAAGATGCACAAACTGTTTCATTCTTTGCAGTCTATCACATTTTGTTATATGTTTTATTCACTACAAATCATATGGAGTGCTATTTTTTCTTATCAATAACATTACTTTTTATTGTTTTTTTTTTTGGGGGGGGGGGGGGGGGCTGGAACAGATTAATGGCATTTCATTCATTTCAACAAGGAAAGATTATTTGAGATGCGAGTGTTTTGAGTTAGGAGTGTGGTCAGATAACAAATAAAACTATCTCAAGGCCCCAGTGTGATTCAACGTCAAGACATTTGTTATTGCTTTGGCGCGGGAGTGGTTGTTTAAATGCAGCTTTAAGTTGTCTCAATATCAGCCTAAAATATGACATTTTATGACACCACATGACAAGGAAAAGCTAACCGTATAATCTTTAACTCGGATTGCCAGGTATCAACAAACATATTATGTGGACTAAATGCGCATAATAGACTGGTACCTGTGTATATATATTTGGATCTTTTTAATACGATTGACATTGAAATAACTCCCCTCCTTGAGCCGTCACCTTATCGTGGTGGAGGGGTTTGTGTGTCCCAATGATCCTTGGAGCTAAGTTGTCATGGGGCTTTATGCCCCTGGCAGGGTCAACCATGGCAAACAGGTCCTGGGTGAGGGACCAGACAAAGCACGGCTCAAAGACCCCTTATGATGACGACAAACGATGGACTTGGTTTTCCCTTGCCCGGACGCGGGTCACCGGGGCCCCCCTCTGGAGCCAGGCCTGGTTGTGGGGCTCGAAGCAGAGCGCCTGGTGGCCGGGACTGCACCCATGGGGCACAGCCCGAAAGGGTAACGTGGGTCCCCCTTCCATGGGCTCACCACCAGTGGGAGGGGCCATAGGGATCGGGTGCAGCGCGAGCTGGGCGGTGGCAGAAGGCGGGGACATTAGGCGATCCGATCCCCTGGCTACAGAAGCTGACTCTAGGGAACGTGGAATGTCACCTCTCTGGCAGGGAAGGAGCCCGAGCTGGTGTGTGAGGTCGAGAAGTTCCGACTAGATATAGTCGGACTCGCCTCCACGCACAGCTTGGGCTCTGGTACCAGTCCTCTCAAGAGGGGTTGGACTCTCTTCCACTCTGGAGTTGCCCACGGTGAGAGGCGCCGAGCAGGTGTGGGTATACTTATTGCTCCCCGGCTCGGCGCCTGTACGTTGGGGTTCACCCCGGTGGACGAAAGGGTAGCCTCCCTCCGCCTTCGGGTGGGGGGACGGGTCCTGACTGTTGTTTGTGCCTATGCACCAAACAGCAGTTCAGAGTACCCACCCTTTTTGGAGTCCTTGGAGGGGGTGCTGGAGAGCGCTCCCGCTGGTGACTTCAGCAGAACGATGTTCTGCTGGGGGACTTCAATGCTCACGAACTGTACCGAACCCCCTGATACGGGCTGTTCGGTCCCTGTACGACCGGAGTTAGAGTTTGGTCTGCATATCCGGCAGTAAGTCGGACTCGTTCCGGTGAAGGTTGGACTCCGCCAAGGCTGCCCTTTGTCATCGATTCTGTTCATAACTTTTATGGACAGAATTTCCAGGCGCAGCCGAGGCGTAGATGGGGTCCAGTTTAGTGGCCTCAGTATTCCATCTCTGTTTTTTGCTGATGATGTGGTTCTCTTGGCTTCATCAAGCCGTGACCTCCAACTCTCACTGGAGCAGTTCGCAGCCGAGTGTGAAGCGGCTGGGATGAGAATCAGCACCTCCAAATCTGAGACCATGTGTTAGAATAAAAGTACATCGTTATCCCATATTTACTCTTGTAGTATTTTCAAAGCATACATTTAGCAGTATGTTGATTGTATCATAAAAGTTGACGTTGTCTGTGAAGAGGACTGTGCCCTCATCAAAAGATAGCGGCAGGAACATTTTTGCGGTCAAAGGTTGAAGCAAACAACGCTGAGGAAGAACACATCTCCACAATGAGTCATATATGTGATTGTTTTACGTTGCTGCTATGTGCTCCCCCAACTTTATAGCAGCAACAGCTGTGTAACTACGAACCGCCCTAAGAAAATAAAAAGAGAGGGATCGACAGAATTTGTTCAGAGCGGTAGGAGTTTGTAAACTGCGAACAACTCTTAATTGCTCTCCTCGTGAGTATAAAAACCATCTCTTGTCTTCCTTTCTTGTTTATTGTTTCTTAAATGTTCTAGGTTGATTGAACCGGACACCATGGTCCTAAGTCGGAAAAGGGTGGCGTGCCCTCTCCAGGTTGGGGATGAAATCCTACCCCAAGTGGAGGAGTTCAAGTACCTTGGGGTCTTGTTCACGAGTGAGGGAAGAATGGAACGGGAGATCGACAGGCGGATCGGTTCAGGTTCTGCAGTGATGCGGAGTTTGTATCGGTCCGTTGTGGTAAAGAAGGAGCTAAGCCGAAGGGACGAAGCTCTCGATTTACTGGTCGATCTACGTTCCTAAATTAAATTAAAGCGAACACCATAAATAAAACGGATAATGAAATTTCTCTAGAAATTGCGTGTGAATGCTCAAGAGCTGACGCTGAACTGAAATCTTGCTGCTGGAGCCTATCCCAGCTATCGTCGGGCAGGAGGCGGGGTACACCCCGAATTGGTTGCCAGCCAATCGCAGGGCACATACAAACAAACAACTATTTCGCACTCACATTCACACCTACGGGCAATTTAGAGTCCTCAATTAATGCATGTTTTTGGGATGTGGGAGGAAACCGGAGTGCTCGGAGAAAACCCACGCAGGCACGGGGAGAACATGCAAACTCCACACAGTCGGGACCGGGGATTGAACCCCGCTCCTCAGAACTGCGAGGCTGATGCTCTAACCAGTCATCCACCGTGCCGCCAAGTGAAATGTTGTGAAATGTGATTTTAAAATGTAAAATGTGAGACTTGGAAGTTGGATGGTTTCAATCGGTCAAGAAACGTGGAAGGAGGAGGTAAATCTAATTAATTAAATCTCTATCGAAATATGTTAGATAGCTTTTCGGGAATTTTCTTGTGAAGAGTGTGACATTTTGGGAAAAACAGCTTCAAGGTGTGCTGAATGAAACAGTTTGAATTTGTAAGATGGAGAACCTTTTTTTATATCTAATTCACTTGAATGTTGTTGTTTTTTTTTGTCTTTGTTTTTTTGCGTAATTTTGGGAAAAGTAGACATATTTTAAATGTGGAAAATAGCTCCCTGCATGTGCAGAATTTTGTGAATATTTAGACTTTTGAATCAGTCAAGAAATGTGGAAGGAGTAGAAGGTAAAAAAAAAATGCGGAGAGGATAGTTAGGGAAAACAACTTTTTGGGTGCAGAATAACGTGAATTTTCTTCGGCGTTCATTTACGTTCAAAAGCTTATTATTGCTCGTCTTATTATATACTGTATTAGTATGGTGCTATCTGTATTTTATTTATGTAATTGTTTCTTCATTGGTTTCAATTTTTGAATATTACGATTTTGTCACTCGGCGTGACGTCATTTCCGCTGCGCGAAATGTATTTGGCGCGCTAAAGTGAACTGAAAGGAGATGGACGTTGACAATGGACGTGAGCAGAAACTTGCTCCCGTCTAGTTTTGTTGGGTTGTCGCGTCGTCAGTACAAGTGTACAAAGTGAACCACCGCCGACCGAAGCCAGCGGACGTTAGCGATGATGTTGGCTAACTTGGCATGGAAATAGTCGTTTGTGGTTTATTCAGCCTGCCCGTATTTGTTTTGTTGACGTTTGGCCAATATGAAAAGAACCAAACTGAAGCTTCCCAAGGTGAGTTCACGTTGCTGCTATCAACATCAATTCCAGCCTTGATCTGGTCTGATTCTGTTCGTAGTTTTTGTACAGAGAGGCGACGTGTTACGTGTTCTACCAAGACGGGTGTGCTAGCGCTATTGTTCGGACATGTTCTGTTTTAACCTGCCACACTGGTGGAAAACAAACATGTACATTCTAAAAGTAAATTTTTTGTTGCTTGCTCTCTCAGGCGACACCAGGAGCACAGAGAGACATCTCTACCTTCTTTACCTCTGGAAACAAGGTAGATATAAGCAACAACACAGTCATACGATCGGTGCTGTGGTAGGGGGCAGCAACAGGAGAAATGAGGATGCTAAGAAGAATCAAGGGAATGACACTGAAGCATAAGAAGAGAAGTGAACGCGTCGTCAGGACGGAGCTAGAGGTGAATGATAAAGGTGAAGGAGATCAGAATGATGTGGTGTGGACATGTGATAAGGATGGAGGGAGGTGACCCTGTTAGGGAGGCAATGAATCTGCAGTTAGAAGGAAAGAGATTGAAAGGAAGACATGGAAATAAAATGGACATCAGGATTTGCCCTACTTAAGTAAAAGCAGTGGATGTTCAGAACAGGTGTTCCTGGAGGTTAAAGACGAGGGCAGACAACGCTGCAGTTTAGTGGGATAAGGTGCAGGAAAAGATCAATGCAAATGCATGCTTATTGTTGTTGGTTAAGTTTGCTTCAACAATTTGATGTTTTTTTTTTTTCCTCTTTTACTCATTCGTCAAATACAACCCCAATTCCAGTGAAGTTGGGATGTTGTGTGAATACAATGATTTGCAAATTATGTTCGCCCTATATTTATTTGAATACACTGCAAAGACTGAGATATTTAATGTTCAAACTGATAAGCTTGTTTGAAGTAGCAGATAATCATTAACTTAGAATTGTATGGCTGCAACACGTTCCAAAAAAGCTGGGACAGGTGGCAAAAAAGACTGAGAAAGTTGAGGCATGCTCATCAAACACCTGTTTGGAACATCCTACAGGTGAACAGGTGGGTGCCATGATTGGGTATAAAAGGAGCTTCCCTGAATAGCTCAGTCATTCACAAGCAAAGATGGGGTGAGGTTCACCTCTTTGTGAACAAGTCTGTGAGAAAATAGTCCAACAGTTGAAGGACAATGTTCCTCAACTTACAATTGCAAGGAATTTAGGGATTTCATCATCTATGGCCCATCATATCATCAGAAGGTTCAGAGAATCTGGAGAAATCACTGCAAGGCCGAAAACCAACATTGAATGCCCGTGACCTTTGACTGCATCAAAAACCGACATCAATGTCTAAAGGATGTCACCACACGGGGCTCAGGAACACTTCAGAAAACCATCCACCCATCCATTTTCTGAGCCGCTTCTCTTCACTAGGGTCGCGGGCGTGCTGGAGCCTTATCCCAGCTATCATCGGGAAGGAGGCGGGGTACACCCTGAAGTGGTTGCCAGCCAATCACAGGGCACATACAAACAAACAAACAAACAACCATTCGCACTCACAGTCATGCCTACGGGCAATTTAGAGTCTCCAATTCATGCATGTTTTTGGGTTGTGGGAGGAAACCGGAGTGCCCGGAGAAAACCCACGCAGGCACGGGGAGAACATGCAAACTCCACACAGGCGGGGCCGGGAATTGAACCCGGGTCCTCAGTACTGTGAGGCTGACGCTTTGACCAGTCGGCCACCGTGCCGCCCTTCTGAAAACCAATGTCGGTAAATACAGTTTCGGGGCACATTAGTGTGCTCTGAACGCTCTTCAGGTGTGCTGTGGGAAATTATTCAATTTTACTTAATTGCTCAAAGTTATTTACAATAAATAATGTATTCTTGTTCATCTATTTATGCCAGAGGCATAGTGACAGAACAAATAAATGCTCTTCTATTAGATGGGAGGAACTACATACAGTAATGTATCTGGATTTTGTGACATTTTTCAACTGTAAAATAAAAATAAAAATAAAATTCCTTGGCTTCATAAAGGTTGGAAATCACTGACTTAATAAAATCTCATCGAATTTGACAAAGGTGGTAGTTGGTGTAACACATTTTAGAACCACTGTTCATGCGCAAATATTTATTAATTTGTTTCTTTAACAATAATAAAATGCATTTGCTTGCTTTTAGGGTTTACCCCCTAAGTCACCAGTAAGCGGTGTGCGCTGCAAGACCGACCCGCAGGTCCAAAATGGAGGTGTCTTGGCCACGGGATCGTACTCTCCCTTAAAGAGGAGCATCCTCGGGGTTATTGAGAACCGTTCTTCCCTCCTCACCAGACCTCATGGTTCCCGAGACCCCAAGTAGTCAGATGTTACTTTCATCCTCTAGAGGCCATGAAGAGCTGAGCCCTGGGACCAGGAGAGAAACCTCTCCTGGACAGAAACCTGTCAACTCGTCCCCCTTCTATCGAAGTCCTCGTTCCAAAGGGCTGAGTGTAATGTCAGACGGCGAACGGGGGCGATGTGGCTTGTTGAAAAGGGCCTTTAGTCCTTCTGAAGAGCTCCATGAACCTAAGAGACCAAGAACCACAAATGCACTGGAGGCCAGTCCCGAGAGAGAACGCAAACATGAAGGAGAGACTGTTTTTACCGCCATAATAGAGCAGAAGACGGCAGAAAGCAAAAGCGTAGCGTTCCACGTGCACACCCCTGACGAGCAAGCTGCCCGACCTGCAGCGCAGGCATGTGTAGAGGAAGAAGACGTCCACTCAGTGGAGAAAGATGCTCAAAAAACAGCGTCAGAATCTTTTGACGGGGTCGAGCACGAAGTGAAATCATCCGATGAGAACCCAGCAGGAGGTACGTTCTGCTACTTGGGTCATTGTTATGATTAGTACAAACTGTGTTGTTTTAGGCCATATCAGAGCAAGTTTTACAGGCAATAAAGAGATATTCTTTTTCTTTCAAATAAGGGAACACTGGGACCACGTCGCCATTTTCTGTGGAAGAGAGTTTGGATGGGCGTTGGTTCACAGAGCAGATGGAGCCGAGTGACTGTCTCGTGCCCAAGGAGAAACCCCAGTAAGGCTACGTGTACAGTTAACGCTATGTTCCGAGCAGCCCCGTTCGATGTCGAATTTTGGCCATTTGTTTTCTCTTACTTGCTAAGTTTTCTCACGTTCTGTGACGGTATCCGTGACGCGCCGTTGGGGCTTACTGAGTCGCGGAGGCTCAAAGGCGCATTACGTTTCGGCCCGCGGTTTACCACGGACGCCAGTACAGTCATTCGCGGCCAGTCACGTTCTGGTGCGGTCTCTTATGGCACCGGGCAGTCGAATGAAGTTCCCCTGTATGTACACGTATATACAGTTGTTTTTTTTATGGCTGGTGGAACCGACCCCCAAAATACCACTGTATATAAAATAACATCCTTTCATGAGAAATGTATAATAAATAAATAAAAGAGGTATAGATAGACTACTTTTGACTGACAGTCATCTTGTTTTTCTCTGCAGTAAGTTACCAGATCACGTGATCCTCCGTGGAGGTCCAAACAACCGCTACTTGGTTTTAAACGTGGAGGAGAGTCCGACTCAAAAAGTCTTGACAATCACACACTTCAAATTTCTGCAACCCACCGAGACGTGTCTGCTGAAAGATGGCTGGTCGGGCCTGTTCTGCCCCCCTCATGCATGAACCTTCACATCTCCTTTATCTCGCCAACACGATGGGCAATATTCCACAACCTCGTCTTTTTTCTCAGGGAGATGACGCCTGTTGTTCGCGGCGACATGGTCCACCTGGAGGGCTGCGCCGACGCTGGATCCTGGGTGGTGGACCGAGAACATGGCCTGCTGGTTTTACTTCCAGACTATCTGGTTTCAGGCACCAGCATCTCCAGCTCCATCCGCTGTATGAGGCGGGCCGTGCTCGGGGAGATGTTTAAGGTCAAATCTTATTTGTCTTTTGAAGCAAAATTGATTGTCTTCAAATATCCTCCCGCTAAAGCTAATTTTCAGATCCGAGGCTACCATATCAATATATGGTTGCCCTCAGCAGGGCAATGGGAATTTTAATACGATATAAAATGATGTCTCAGCATTATTTTAATTACACAATTCGCACTCGATTAGTCTGATTGTAGTGTCACGTTGATGAATGGCTACTTTTTGAACTTATTGTAGTGAAGTGACATAAATTTCACACAAATCCTTATTTTTTTAGATTACTAAATCTTAAACCTTTTTTGTCAAAAATGATCAAGCATGCTTTATAACTTTAATTTTACTTGCAGCAAATAATCCCATATAAATATTTAGAATGATGGAAAAAGAAGTTCCTGGGTTGTATTTGAAATTAGAAAATGTGTATACAATTAAATATTTAACCTTGTTGTGCAATACATTTTAATTGACTAATTAATTTTTCCTCGTGTGTTTAAGCGAAGTCTTAATGTTCAAACTGTGCATCATGTCACAGAGGCTTACCATAATATTAAAAACACTTTTTAGGAATATAACAGTTGTCGTCATTTTTGACGCCTACTATGGATCTGTATTTTAATGTTGGTGATGGTGGGGATACTTGGAGAGCCATGTATGTTTGGAGGTGGTACTTAGTAAAACGTTAGAGAACCACTGGCCCCGACCTTCTTAGGGAGGAGAAAAAGCCCCCATTTGCTGGCTGGATGACAAATGGACATTGTTAAAAAAGGAGAAAAGAATCATAGTTTTCTAGCTTTTGTGGGCCACATAAAATTGTGTGACGGGCCAAATTAGGTCGGTGGTGAGTGGGTTTGACTTTACAATATGTTCCCTTTCCCTCTCCACTCTCAAGTGTCCGCTCCCTTTTCATTTGGGATGTAGAGTTTTGATGGTGGCTCCAAGCAGATGCTAAACGGCACCATCATCCACAAAGTGTTCCAGAGAGCAGCCACAGCTAAAGATTTCTCTTTGGCCACTTTGTCCAACATGGCTGAGGAGGCTCTGCACAGTCCCCAGCACCTGGGGGACATGTGAGTTGCGTTGTTGTTGGCTTTTTTTTTTAGTATGAAATGAGATGAAAGAGACAAGTCTCACTATGTTGTGTTTTTTGTGTGCGTAGGTACAGTTTGGGTGTAACTCAGGATGAGATGAAGCAGGAGCTGCATGATTACCTGCCCTCATTGGAGCTCTGGGCAAAGGAATACCTCATATCGCCAATGCCAAAAGCCATCAGGCTCAAAATGTGGGACTGCGCATTTACTGACCAAACAATACGCTCCGTGCACAAATATCTTCTTGAATTGCTCTCCTTTTTGGTTGTTATGTGACTTCAGCCCCAGCGGTGGTGGGGTGACGGGCAGGGCGCAGGACTCCGCCACCGCTACGATTACAGAGCTGGCCGACATCGAAGAGAACGTCTGGTCGCCGCGGTTCGGCCTCAAAGGGAAAATCGACCTGACGGCACGGGTTCGAATCCAAAGAACGCGAAATGTCAGCCAACGGTCCTCTGAAGTGATGACCATCCCCTTGGAGCTGAAAACTGGAAGGGAGTCCAACTCGATAGAACATCGCAGTCAGGTTTCGTATCGATAATATACATGCTTGTATTTGTGGTGTCATTGATCATCAATGATCATGTCGATTGTCGTATGCGTCAAGGTGATTCTGTACACCCTGATGACGTTGGAGAGATACGGTCCTCCAGCCGGTTTCTTGCTTTACCTGAAGACCGGAAACCTTTATCCTGTTGTCCCCAGCCACGTGGACCGCAGAGGTACGTTACGTTCCAGCAAGCTGCCATTGTCGCATGCAATGTTTTTAACTTTTTTCTATCTGCATCTAGGATTCAGTACATGAACCGTGTCCAAAATTGTAATTTTTAGAAATGCTTCTCATATAGTTCTCTTTTTGAATTGGATCTCATTGGCTTTGTGTTGGTGTTCCTAATGAAGTGTCTACTTTGTTTACTTTTTCGACATTAGGAAGCGAGCACCAGGTGTTGCGACGGCCCTCTTAGAATCACAGTTTTTTTATTATTTAAAAAATAGGATTTTAAATTGGACACACGGAACACATTCTTTTATGGTGATGGACTCCTTGTGTCGCCGCACAAAACACTTGAAGGCTGAGTGAATCGAGAGGAGAGCGCGCGAGAGAATCATCTTTATGGATTTGGAAGCTTGCATTGTTCTTATACATCATAGCTATGGCACACAACGCAGTTAGTTTAGCGCCCGGCGAGCAGTTCAAGGTGTCGGTGGTCTTGCTTATGGACACCACAGCTGGTGTGGTCCATTGCCGCATCCTCTCTAGCTCTGTCCGCACTTGCCTGAGCTGACATTTTCCGCCCACGTTCTCAAGCCGGCCGATTACTTGAACCGGGATTCCCACGGGGGCAAGCAGCGATTAGAACCACTTGGCCCCGATTATTACAAAATACCCGACACTGCTTAAATTCCATAAATACATTGGTGAGCCTGGAAAAGGGTGTTTTGGTTCATTATAGAATTGCTGAAGCTGAGGAACACCATGGTTCATTACGTCCACAACTCCGTGCAGAAGGGCGTGGAGGGAAGTCGCCTAGCCAGACTTCCTGACATTGTAACAGACAAAAAGGTCTGCCACTATTGCCCTCAAAGGAGAAACTGTGCTCTGTATGAAAGGTACACATGTACATGCTTGTGAAATTCTAAAATAATTACGATTTTCTCTCCGTCTACCTTGAACGATGTCATTGTCTTCCCCCGTCGCTTCACCAGGGTGTTGGAAGGCACGTCCGCAGACATCAGTGATGACTTCCTGCAGCAGGAAACGGGGCACCTGACCGCCACGCACCTGGACTATTTCGCCCACTGGCTGCTGCTCTGCAGTCTCGAGGCCGCCGGCATGGAGGCCAGGAATGGCCGAAAGCGTGTGTGGCTCCAGACGCCTGAGAAAAGGTAATAAGGTTCCTTTTGTCATGAAGTTCAGTTTCCAACATCAATGTTGGAAAAAGCCCAGATACCACAAATGAATTGTGACGCGTTACGGAGCACCACTAAATAGCTAGCAACGGATCAATTAGTAACTCTCAACCACAATGTCATTGTGAGACATTAGTGTGCCATGAGAGATCATCAGGTATACTGCGTGAAATTCGCCAATTTCACTTCATTGGTCCAAAATATTATTTATTTACCCAAAATAATCTATATTTGATCACCTTTCTATGCCGGCGACGTATAGTGACAGGCAGAACAGTTAAATTCTTCTTCCACTTAAAGGCACAAAGTATAGTTAATCTAACCTTTGCAGATTTACAATGACCTGGATGACTGAAAATCTACACAGACCTACGTACAATTAATCTGTATCCTGCTGTTGCCATTAATGCAACAGAATACGATAATAGCTTTGTGTTCAACTCAAGACAAGTTTATTTATATACAGTAGCCCTTAATCACAAACGAGTCTCAAAGGGCTTCACGGGCCCACAGTTGAAAAAGATTGACGACATCCCCTGATCTAAACCCCCCAACTCAACGAGCCTAGATTTCACAATGTGCCGTAAATTTGTGAGTCAACGGATCACCGTTATTTGAGACTATTTGCTTTGTGAACATTTCTGGTGTGGTGCTGTGTTGTATTTTTCTAATGTGAAATATTGTGTGGCTCAGCTTAACTCAGTGTTGGGAAAAGACGAATATAGATCAACAGAATTGATGATCACAGCACCTTTTTCGAGCAGTCACTCGTTGCTAGGCAGAATACATGGAGCAAAAATAATATATAGCTCAAAGCCAAATGAAACAATTGGCATTGCCATTCACGAGGCTATTTGAATGATAAAAATGGGAGCTCAGGAAATTACTGTAGTGTACAAAACAGAAAATGAGACATAGACCCTTTCCAAAAAATGAGAATATCATGATTTCGTGGGTTTTATGAGCTGGTAGCCCAAATTATGTAAAATAAATAAATAAATAAAATAAATACTGGAAATGGTTTAAATGGTGGGCCCGGAATCTATAACCCATGAAAGTGTAACTTTTTGAATGGCATTATGGATATAAATAAACTTTTTGATGATATTCCCATTTTTTTGGAAAGGGTCTGCATTTAGTCATACGTTTTGGTCCAGGGTTATTGAGACAGGGAGTTTTCATGATTTTTGCTTTTCTACTTCACCACACTGAAACGGTGCATGTAAGAGTTGACTTTCAGCTTCCGTTGCATACAATAAAATCTGATTCTGATCATTTAGGATTGGGAGGGACTCGAAAATATTTGGACAATCGTCATGAAAGATGCAATGGAATTTTTATGCAGTTTAGCTACGGTATCAATCACATCTCTCTAAAAGGTTATTGGCAAGAAAGGAATACTGCGCCATCTGCTGGATGGCCATGAATTGAAAGCGGTGTTTTGGATTCAACTCAAAAGAACTTTCATCTAGCGAGAAGAAAGGAAGTTGCATCGGGAACCTGCAGCTGATCGGCCCTGCGAGCGTCCAGTCGGAGGGCGTTTTCCTTCATCGCTTCCAGCGGGCTAACGAGGCGCACGATTCAAACGGCTGCGGCCTGGCCAGCGGGGATCGCGTTGTCCTTAGCGACCAGGGAGGTCGTTTTGTTGCCCTGGCAACAGGCTACCTGTGTGATGTCAGCAGGACCTCCGTCAGTTGTACCTTGGACAGGTAAGGATGATTCATCTTATCCATCCGTCCGTCTGTCTGTCTGTCTGTCTACATGCCTACCAGTGAAATAACAGTCGATTATCTGTCACAGGGACGTGTCTAAGCTCAGCGGGGAAGTGTTTCGATTGGATGCAGATGAAGGCGTGATGGGCCTCAGCACTCACTTGACCAATCTCTCCAGACTGATGGAAAGCAGTCAAGATAGGTAGATTTTCGTATTTTGCCATTCATACATGTTGTCCTTCTGACTTGTCTCCTGAAAATCTATCACACTGTGTTCAATTTCTGCAGTGATCGTCTGAGAGAGTTGGTTGTGGGTCTTCGTCCTCCGGAGTTTATTTTCAATCTCAGTTCAGTTCTGCCCAAAGAGGCCAAGGACACAGTGGCAAACATCCTCAAAGGTTTTTCTTTCTCGTTGCATAACATTTCAGCCTTAATATTGCAGTGCTGCATTTTAGTATTTATTATTTAGTACGTACTTATTAACCATTGGCGAATAGCCGTCGGACAAAAGGTTTGCTTTGCAAGGAGAGGTAACGTGAAGTAAATCACTTCAATGCGTGGTCTGTGGACAACCGGTGGTCTCCAAGAAACACCAAGTGGTACTAGAGTAATTCTAGTAATCTGTTTGCAGGTCTCAATAAACCCCAGAAGCAGGCCATGAAGAAAGTGTTGTTGTCTAAAGACTATACATTGATTGTTGGCATGCCCGGGACAGGCAAAACCACCACCATCTGCACCCTGGTAGCCCGATAAACACAGCTGACGATAATGATGCTCCCGTTCACCTGACTCATGTCACAATCTCTTCACTTCTCTTCCTTGCAGGTTCGCATCTTACACGCGTCTGGCTTCAGCGTGTTGGTGACGAGCTACACGCACTCCGCTGTCGACAATATCCTGTTGAAGCTTAAGCGCTTCAAAGTCAGCTTCCTGCGTCTTGGCCAAGGCCAAAAGGTTTGCTGTACTGTAGCTGTCTTGTCCAAAAAGTCAAATTTATTGACCGATTTATTAGTCAGAATGATAAAAATGTTGTTGCTTTCTACAGGTCCATCCAGACATCCTTCCGTACACGGAGGAAACTGTCAGGAAGAATGGAGTTCATACTCTGTCAGAACTGGAGCAGCTTTATAGCAAAGAGGTTAACCACTTTCATATCATCTCACCAGTACCCCCCGCCCCCAGTGATACTAATCTAATCAGCAGCTAAAAACAATGGTCATTTCATTTCTTTTTTTTTTTTTTTTTTTTTTTTCTTTCTACATCCTCTAAAAAAAATTGGTGTTGAAGTGTCTTTTTTTTCAAGGGCTACATCAAGGAAATGCACAGAAGTGTCAAAGGACTTTTGCTCTGTGAGAGATTAATGAAAATGTTTTACTTTGCTTTTTCACAATTCTAAAGGATGCTGAGAAGTTAAGTTTGGCATATTATGACCAGCTATAGATTTGATACAGTTGATGTACCTGTATTAAGAAAACATCAATAATAATATACATGCTGAAATAATTGTAAAATGTAACAAAGTTTTTTTGAATAAACGAACACGATACCTATTCAACAAATGAACTTAAATACTTACTAAATATTTCTCACTAATCACATCTGGGCACATACACATATCAAAGGGTTCCTGGGGGCCTGGTACGGGATCGGGAGGGTGTGGTTGTCGGATCGTTGTGCCTGGCATGGTGGGGTGGTTGGCTGAGCGGGGTAGCATTGGGTCCCTGTGGCCTGTATGGGACGTGTCCCATCGGCCGGGCTGCTCTCAGGTGGACCCCTGAGCCTGATCCCGCCCCTCGATTGATTGGGTGGGGTCCTCAGCCGCCGCGGTGCGGCCACAGCAATTACAGGACCCTTCTGTCAGTCTTTGTGCATGTAAAACGGTATCAATTCACTTGCATGTATCTGCAGGCGCACACCCCTTACTGTAACAAATAACTCATGAATATGCAAATCACTCGTGTATGCCCTCACTTATACTCTCGTCCTCTACACTTTTATAATTTATATAATTAATGCCACCACACTTCAGTTGTACAGCCGGGTTCACGGCCCTGGTCCTGCATGCTTCTTCTCCTGGCCTTGTCCTGTTCTATCTTGTCCTGTCCTTCCCTCACAGGGTGTAGCACCACAGCCCCATGCAACACTCATATTTAATGTTTCATTGTTGTAGATAATGTAATGGTTTACTTCTCTCATCCTGTTTACAATTAGTACTTTGTCTTTGTTTCTTTCTCCCAGCTAGAAACTTAGTTCTGTTCGACCGATCAAGTCTGATTCTCAATAAACCTCAATTATAATACCACAGCGGAAGCTTAAAAACTCCACTGTGACACAGTAAAACTGTTTCGGCATGAAAGGGATACCGATTTTCCATTCTGCTTGACCTAACAGCCAAACAGGACCAAAAAAAAAAAGAAGAAAGAACTTAAATACTTGGTACTGGTATTTTTCAAACATACATTGTCAACCAACATGTTTCTTATTATGGTATGTTTATGCAGTCATAATCTATCATCCATTTTCTTATACAGCTTGTCTTCATTAGGGTCATGGGTTAGCTGGAATTTAAGCCAGTTGACGCTGGGCAAGAGACACTGGGTACATCCTGGACTTGGTCACCAGCCAAACACTGTACATGGACACAAACAAGCATTCACATTCACAACTTAGGACAATGTGGAGTATACATTATTATATCCATCCATCCATCCATCCATCCATCCATCCATTTTCTGAGCCGCTTCTCCTCACAAGGGTCGCGGGCGTGCTGGAGCCTATCCCAGCTGTCATCGGGCAGGAGGCGGGGTACACCCTGAACTGGTTGCCAGCCAATCGCAGGGCGCATAGAAACAAACAACCATTCGCACTCACAGTCACGCCTACGGGCAATTTAGAGTCTCCAATTAATGCATGTTTTTGGGATGTGGGAGGAAACCGGAGTGCCCGGAGAAAACCCACGCAGGCACGGGGAGAACATGCAAACTACACACAGACGGGGACGGGGATTGAACCCCGCACCTCAGAACTGTGAGGCTGACGCTCTAACCAGTCGGCCACCGTGCCGCACATTATTATATATTATACCTAATATGCATGTTTTTGGAATGTGGGAGGAAGCCAGAGTACCTGCAGAAAATGTGCACGGGAAGAACAAACTCCACACACTACTGATTCTGCTGTATTATCATTACATATGTTTTCTTATTGATGGCTTTGCAGTTCAAACTGGTCACCTGTTAAAGGTGTTTCTCTTTTTCCCCCTTCTAGCTGGTTGTGGGAACAACTTGCATGGGCATCAAGCATCCTATTTTCACACGGCGGCGCTTCGACTTCTGCATTGTGGATGAAGCGTCACAGATCAGCCAACCCATCTGCCTGGGCCCGCTGTTCTACGCCAACAGATTTGTCCTGGTTGGGGACCACCAACAGCTGTCCCCAATAGTGCATGATAAGGAAGCAAGGTACCATTTCTGGATGAAGAACAACCTTAATTGTGCATTTTGTTTGTCGTTGTACCGTCATGATTTATTGTTAATAACCTAGAATATACCAAGGCGCATTTATTTCAGTAGTGCAAGTCACAAAGTGAAACTCATAGATATTCACAAAAGAGACGGGAGTAAATACTTTTCAGTTTCCAATGGGCAATTTCTTGAAATCATAAATACCAGTTATTAATATATTTGAGTTTTTCAACAGGTCACTAGGGATGAATGAGAGTCTGTTTAAGCGACTGGAGTGCCATTCTGAAGCTGTGGTCCACCTCAACGTCCAGTACCGCATGAACAGGTACGTATGCCTTACTGCTTGCTTGCAGGACTCATTAAAAGTCAGTGGTGCTTAGACCAAATGTGACAACTGAAATTAAATAGGACTCTGTCCAAAGACTTGAGTTGTGCATAAGACTAGTCTTACTAGCTACAGTGTGTTTCCAGGCAGATCATGTCCCTGAGCAACTGTCTGATGTATGACGGCCGTTTGGTGTGCGGCTCGGAGAGGACGGCGTCGGCTCTCCTCTCTCTCCCCTCGCTGACGTCCGTCCAGTCGGAGCTCGATTCTGATGCGCATCCCCGCCACGATCTGGCATGGATACAGGCTGTGTTGATACCTAGCAAACCAGTTTGCTTCCTGGATTGCTCAATGGTATGTAGGAAATAGAAAATGTGTTGAGTTAGGAAACAGAGCTCAGGTTTAACGTTCAGCTATTTAACAGGGTCCTTACAATTGAGTGAAATTCTCAATCATCCTTCTATTATTGTATTTTCAAGGTCAATTTCAATTTTGATGAAGTTATGAAATGTTCTCCTCATAGTCAATGTTTTCCAACAGACACTTTCATTTTAGCTGACCTTATGGGAACCTAATTGTTTTGTGTACAGCAGAGGTGTCACAGGGTCACCCCCCCCCCCCCAGATGGCCATTATGGCTGTGTAATCATACAAATTTATAATTGCATCATTATATTATTACCTATACACGAGAAATTGATTGATTTGGGTTAGTTTTGAAATCAGAAGTCACCAGTGACTAGTTGCGTCGAACAACCAAGCGGCCATCACGAGTTTTCAAAGATGGCGTCTCTCCTTGAAGGTGCCAGCTTTGGAGTCAGTGGAACAGGGAGGCATAAGCAATCGCACCGAGGCGGCCATCATCCACCTTCTTCTGTCATTGTTGATAAAGGTATGCCTGCAGGAACGGGACATTAAGGCTCAGTTAATACCTCTCGATACCAAACCCGGGTTACACTTCTGTCTTTCAGGCCGGCTGTAAGGCCAGCGATGTAGGCGTCATCGCCCCTTACAGGCAACAACTGAGGAGTGTCTCGGCTCTGCTGCAGTCGTCTGCTTTTCGCGGCGTGGAGGTGAACACGGTGGACAAATACCAAGGACGGGATAAGAGTCTCATTGTGCTCTCTTTTGTCAGGAGTACCACAGAAGACGAAAATGTAAGTTGTTTTTTTTTTTTTTTGGGGGGTGGGTTACCCTTTTTGGACATGTAAAAAGGCAAGCTGACCCATTTCTTGCTTCCCAGCTAGGAGAGCTGTTGAAGGACTGGCGCCGCCTGAATGTCGCCATCACCAGGGCTAAACACAAACTGCTCATGGTGGGCTCCGCGTCCACGCTCAGACGATACACTCCCGTGGAGAAACTTCTCAATCATCTGGAGCAGGAGAACATGATATCCTTCGTCCTCTCTCTGAGAATGTCTCATTTGGTTTTGACTTGGTTGTTTGCCTCATCTGCCAGCGTGCGTGTGCGCTTGTAAGCGCAACACTCCTCATAGTCTTATTATTAAAGATGTTCATCATGGTTTTCGTAATAGTGCTTAAGATGGGTCTTCAAGAATCTATGACCCAAGGCTTTATGTGATGTGCCCCACCCCCCTCCCAAATGCATGAACAATTATTATGCACAGACTCTATTTTATATGGGCATAAACATAATACTAATGAGAAACACCAGACTTTTTTTTTTTTCTGTTTTAAATAAAAGCCTTTCCCTTATTTTGGCTTTATAACAGTACTTGAGATCACGTTTTGCCCATGTATACAATATATCAATTTGTTTATGAGATGAAACTATAAATATACTGTTATTAAGGGTTTGTTATTTCCAAAATCAAATGAATTCGTCAGGGTGCAATTATTTAATTGATAGTGGATCAAGAAGTTTTTTAACTTAACGATATCCAGCTTTGGGGTGAAATTTTAGGATGAATCTAAAATGCACTAAAACCTTTACATGTGACCTTAACTTGAACTTCTCTAAACTGTTGAAAGCACGTGTCCTAATCTTTTTTGCACAACTTGCTGTTTCGTAACGAGAAGCTGAAGGGCAAAATGCACAACTTCTCCAACTGTGCATTTAAAATTCATTTAACGCCTTTAAAAGGTGTCTATTCTTACTGCTCCCCTTACCCTCCTTAATTATCCTCACATTATCCAACTCCCTCCGTCAGCCGACAGAGCCTTACCCATGATGCTCCTGTGATCACGAGGACGTCCGCAGCGATTGAACGCCGCGTGAAGACGGTGCAGCAACCCAGACGTCTTGACATTACCACACGTCTTCAATTAAATATATTTTTATTTGTTCGAAATATCATACACTGGTTTAGCTGTTATATTTCTGCTCACGATTAATCGGTTTTTAGTCAACTTATTTAACTGAGTAATTGATTTTTTTTTTAATCTTTATCTGTGTTATGTAATTGACCTGTTAATCTAACATAATTTCATATTTTTATACATTTGAGTGACAGTCATTTGTAAACTTAAGTACCCAAAATAAACTGTCACACTGCTATGTTTTGTACAGTATATTGTAATTTAAACTGCTCCAAATGAACAGCCTAACTATTTTGATCAAAGAACATTTTTGAGTCACAGAAGTGATTCGATTAGATAATAATAGCAACCGAATGCTAAACAGGAAGGACAATAGGAACTGACACGCTTTTGGTTAAACTTGAAGGTTTAATTACCGGTAGTCTTAGAGCTAATGTGGTGATGATACACTAAACTGACTTTGAATCTCTGGGCCAAATGGGACGCTATTCATTTAACTTGTGATTTTTACCTTTTGCCCAGTTTTGTTTTATTGGATGTTTCTCTGTGATTGTATTTTTTCTGTAGTCTTTTTTTTTTTTTTTTGGTCTGTGGCCTTCGTGAATAATAAAACGTGATGAATATATAACGTCTCAGTGTGAGTGGTGTTTTAAATACATGTGGATTGTACAGTATTAGAGTGCGGTACAGAGTAAAAGTGTTGTTCTCTGCAGGTGTCTACAGTGCGATTGTTCCCTGGAGCACGGTGACGCTCTTTCCTGCTATGTTGATTCTTCCATCTTCTTTCACCTCGAGCTGTAGCTCTCCACCTCGCCTGGAACACTGGAGTGCTGCACACGCATCAGGATGGAGAAAGAAGAAATGTCAACACAAGTGAGGTGGTTGTGACTTTGTTATGCAAGCAAGATTTGATGACTGAATATGTGAAATTAAAGACCAAGCATTTTCTTCTTTCCCAGTTCCTTCGACCAGTAGCTACCCAGGACGGCGTGTGCAGAACCTGCATAACAAAGTGTGCAAAAAGTGTCATTTTACAGAACATTAAACGTCTTTGTGATCGATTATTTTGCGATTACTTGCACAACTTTTTAGCAGCAGTCATGACAACTGCACATTGTAGTAGTGAGAATCCCAACCAGTGACAGGATCCTCTGGGATTCCATTCCAAGGGGCAAAATATCTGGAATAGAAGTCATATGGTGGCTGGCAGTCTGGAGATCCTGAAGTCAAGCATACATGCGTAGAAGTATTTACTCTAGACAATAGAGTATTCCTCAATAGAAACGGATTCATTAAAAATCAAAAAAAATATTGGCAAACAGATCTTCTATGGACTTTAATGAGTTTGATTTATGCAAAAGTTTGAAATCCACTCACAGGCTACTTCATTAGGGACAATCTCATAGTATTTCCCAACTTTTAATGAACCAGGGCACATATTTTACATGAGAAAACTCTAACGGCACACTGCCAAACAACGTCACTAAAATTATATAACCATACAGAACTAGTAATGATCTTGTCTCAATTAGTGCTTGTAGAACAGAAGAGAATAGTTTTCCCCGCTCAATCAAAATACACTAGAATAGCTCTCACTAATAGTTTACACCGCTTCCAAGCTACAAACACAGTCACAAACATATTGCTAAATATGTTTGACAAAGTGTCAATCAAAAGTGAACATTGTCTTTGTAAAAGAAAGAAATCTTGATACAGCTCTTAAATTGGATCTCTTTGTTGGGGTACCTTGTGTTGTGACAAAGATTTCCCCATGATGCTGCAATAATCATAACTAAATGAAGTCATGATGCCATTTACATATTGTCAGTGAGCAGCCCCGGTCAGCTTTAGTGAGGTTTCGTAAAAAAAAAAAAAAAAAAAAAACTTTCACGGTGACTATGAGGCCTTTGACTTGCCCGCTCTTGTCGCTGCTTAGTAGGGCTTCAGGGTTGACTTGAAGACTGGTGAGCGTTGACCTGGAGAGACACACACTTAATGGTTGGTGGAGCTCTGTGCTTTATATGCGCCTCACCATATAAACTCTGTCATTTGAATTCAGTGATAACAGTAGGTAGAGATGTTTGGCCACTCGGTTGAGAAATTTGGGATGGTCGTTGTTTAATATTATTGCCTCCAAATTGTATTGACGTATGTCAGTGACTTTGTGTTTGTGAGAGTGTGTGTGAATTGGAACCTGTCACGTGTGTCAGGCAGTCGGAGCAGAAGTTTTTTAGTGTTGGAGCTAAGATAAACATCTTGGACTGGATGGTCACCGACTGCGGCCTGGAGGACACACTTCACATGATCACATTCAAAAAAAACAAAAAAACACTGCAACATGCGCTTGTTTCACTCACCTTGATCAGGTCTTTAAAATGATCTGGAGTCTAAAGTACAGAAAAAAAACTTTCAAGTTTTATATTATATTAGAATTGGATCTTTTCATTGTTTTTATGAAAAAATAGTTTACGTAACTTTCAACAGAATGCTTATCTATCAATTGATGGATTACTATCACCATCCCTCATCTGCATTACATTGTATTTTATCATCGAATGACAGTGACAGATGATTTAGTAATATGGCAGTATTGTCCACTTCTCAGACAGCAGTGGTGAGCGCATCTGCCACACAGTAAAGAGGTTTTTCCCTCGAACCTTGGCTCAGGAGTTTGATTATAGTTGCTTTTGTCAAATTAGACCATTAGAAGAGATTGAGCATGTTTTCTAACATTGCACCTGCTTGGTGGGTGTGTTGAGGGGGAAATCCATCACCAAATCTTCTCCCTGCTGTACAACAGACAGATCTCCACTCCTGGTCTCAAACACCACAGCAGAATTCAAGTTCTCTGAAAGGTAACCCCACCCCCCAAAAAAACATACATTCTAAAAGAATATAATATTGGTGTTATTAGATGATTTTTATGACCACCAAAGGCCATTGCCCTTGATAAATAATTCAGATGTGTGTTGTTAATGTGGGTGCTGGATAGCTGCCCACTGCTCTAGCGTCTCACCACTGTTGTGTGCTTGATGTGGAATATTGGGCTCGAGTTGACAATGGATTTTAAAAAAATAAATAAAAGTATCTTACTCTTGTGTTTGAAGAGCATAGCAGCAGAGGCCAGAGTAGCATGACCACACAGATTGACCTCTGTGGTCGGCGTGAACCAACGGAGCCTGAACCTCGAACCTGTCCAAAATTAAGTAAATCAATCATTTAACATAGAAAAAGAATCATACTGACAATAATGAGAATAATGAGATTTTATTTATTTATTTATTTTTTTTTAAAGTAGGTGTTTCAATGAGTGCTGCTTTTTACATACTGAGTAATTCATTTTTTTCCTCTAGCATTTGCTGCGGAAAGTACAATATACAGATTGCATGATTGTTTGTGCTACATTTTATGTTTACTGTAAATCCTTGACATTGTTTCAGCCTCATTAAATCTTGAGTCATGATTCAATTTGTTGTGTTTTAATTCCTTTTTTTGTGATATGCTCATCTGTTCCTGCAAAATCATTCATTTAGTTTTATTTTTTATTTTGTGTGTGTGTGTGTGTAATCAAATCATTTTTGCATCTGACCCTTTGTGAAATCCTCAGAAGGCTTGATTGTGGAGACGAAGACAGTTTCTGATAAGTTTATCTCTGCTGCTATCTTCTGATACAATTTATCACACAGCTCCTGACAGAAACAATATTTGAGAAAACCACAATTGTGACTAACCCTAACCCAAAACCCAAATTAATCTGTGTTAAAATGTTATGTAAATGCTATGTTAAATGCTATGTTAAAACACACAAGGAATGTTTTAACATACTTAAGACAAGCGTCATCCATTTAAAAAAATGGCTCTTTTTTTTCAAATGTTATGTGTAAATAGCACAGGATTTTACAAAAAAAAAAAGTAAACCTCATGAAAATTGGTTGAGAAATGAGCAAGTTGTGACTTATTTGCAATGTCCATGCATTGTCTTTGATGGGAACGTTGCCCCCGCCAATATGGCCGCCACAAAGGCACATCTGTTAGCCATGCTGGCGCATCTAGTCATATCTGCGGGGGTTCCAGTCTCGCGACAGCGCGAGGGCTATTACAGGAAGTGTCACCTGAAGGCTGTTGCGACGAGGAGGGAAACACCGGCAGCACGAGAGGTGATTGTGAGACAATTTCGCCATTTTCGGACTTATAAGCGGGCGCTCGGTGTACATTTATATTCAGTGACACATAATGATATAAAATGCGACGCTTTGGTGGGGTTAAATTGAGCTAGCTCGCGTTGTACATTTGACCGCTGTGTTAGCCGAAGCTAACTGCTAACGTTATCGAGCTAACATTTGCGCGTCAGAGAAGCGCTGGCCTCGCGTGCCGACTCCGAATGTCTTCGTATTTATATCAAAGAAAAATCAAACAACTGTCGACGTGACGTCTCGCTTGGGGCGACTGGGAAGGCTTTCTCTGCTACGAGAAATAATTGTGCTGTAAAATGTAGTCAGTTTTCTTCTTGTTGTTGTTAAGGTTTCCATAGGAACTTGTTGCTAAGTGTTGCTGGAAACGGACAACGCTGTTGCGAGGAGGAATTCTAGGTCTATTCAAGTTCGGTAACTACCAATAGTTAGTCCTTCGCATATGCTTCAGTTTGTGTCTACAGAAACTTAAAATGTTAATCGTGTTGGGAATAGAGTCTGAAGATTGTAAATGGCATACATTTTATATCGGTGTATGCAAAATTGATTTCCACCTAACTTGATTGTGACTGACTCAAGACAACTTCTGTGAACGATAAGAGTCATTTTCTTATGATTTCGTCAGTAACAATTCAGACATCCCACTGAATTTGCGTTTGAAAATCAATTCATTTTGCTGATACGAGTATTTGAATTATTGGCAGTTAATATCGTTCAAACAGTAATAATTGTTTCTTTAAAAGAAATAAACTCTGAACTAATATTTTTCAAACTTTTAATGCCGTATGTCTTTACCGTTATGTGTCCCAAATGAAGTTTGATACTTTGGACCATGCTTTCTGAAGATGCAAAATGTTTTGTTTTTGTTTTTTAATGTATGCCTTTCCCATGAAAACTAACGCAAATGCATCTTAGTGGCTTCAGAGTTCCTTTTTTATTATTATTAATTTATGCATGTGTATTTGCAGAGTTTCAAGGGCAACACATAAATTGTGCAACTCAGACGATTTTTAGGAAGCTGTTTGTCTTTACCGTTCTACAAGAAGTGTATATATATATATATATATATATATATATATTTTTTTTTTTAAAATAAGAAGTGTGGCAGTTTACGCAAGGGAAACATTTACCCATAAAATGAAAATGGCATTTAAAAGAAATGCAAAATTAGATTTTTTTATTTTTTTGTTTTTGTTTTTTTTTTACACACAACAGGTGTCAGTTATTGATATATATATTTTTTTAAAAGGCTTAAGTTACAGTAACTTGTTACTCTTGTGGGCTAGTGAGGATGTCTTCCAACGAAGAAGGTTACGTGGTCAAGATCAGAGGCCTTCCTTGGGCCTGCACCCAGATGGAGGTGGCCAGTTTCTTCTCTGGTGAGAATAAGCATATACAGCTTCACGACCTGGGACTTAATAAAAATGCATCAAATTGGAATCCAATTAAATTTGTATTTATATAGCACCGATTCACAACAGAAATTATATCAAGGCACTTTATTATTTGTACAAATATATATTTTGGATAATGTATTTTTGGGCAGCAAGGCGGAGTAGAGATGAGAGCACATCTGCCTCACAGTTGAGAGGTCCCGGTTTGGAATCTCTGCTCGGGGTCTTTCTGTGTGGAGTCTTTAATGTCCGGGTACTCCGACTTCCTCACATATTCCAAGAGCATGCAAGTTAGGTTTGTTAAAGTTTAATATTGTCCGTCGATGTGAATGTGAGTGAGAGAGAGAGAGATGAGAAGAACAAAGGCAGATTGGATGGAAGATATCTGAAGGCATGAAGCACCCTTGAATATAAAAAATAACCAAATCCTGTGAGGTAATTGAGATGCAATGCAATTGGGGTGGAGGGCTCTGAGACAATACAGTGCATCGTCTATCCTCCTGCTTTAAAACATCACTTAGCTGGGTAGTTATGGATGCTTTCAAATTTGTTTGAAGTAGTCTGTAGAGATCCATTGCTATAAATGGTTAAATGTGTGTTTTTCTTTAGCACAGAACATGTTTGGGCCTGTCCTTTTTATAAGGAAGTGTAAGTGAATGTCTTGTGTGCAGACTGTGACATCGTAGGCAAAGTCAACGGCGTGTGTTTCACCTACTCGAAAGAAGGACGCCCCAGTGGAGAGGCATTTATTGAAGTAAAAACCTCGGAGGATTTCAAGAATGCTCTTTGTAAAGATCGTAAATACATGGGACACCGATACATTGAGGGTAAGAAATAGTTGTGCGTTACTTCTGGTGGTTTGGAATTTAGATGTTTCACTGTGTTGTTGTTGTTTTTTTTTTTTTTTTTTTTTGTCAATTATTTCCAAGCATGTATAGATGTGTTTATTCAAATAAAAAGGAACCGTTTTACTTTCAAGTGACCCGCCAACGGTCTTTTGTGTGTGCGTCAGTGTTCAAGTCAAACCGTAGTGAGATGGACTGGGTGCTGAAGCGTAGTGGCCCTGCTGACTATGACAGCTCCAGTGGCTGCATGCTGAGACTCAGAGGCCTGCCCTTTGGCTGCAGCAAGGAGGAAATTGTTCAATTCTTTTCAGGTACGTCAACGTAATACACTCTCACTAGCTTACAAGTCTTGACACACGTTTATGTATTGCTTTATATTCTCCCCCCACCCCATCTAAAAAGCAAAATCATTCAAATGAACAATGGATCAGATCAATACATCTAATGGTGTTATATACACCAGCGTTTTGTCGTACAGAGGACCCCCGTATACTCGTGGTAAAATTGTTTTCAAATTTGTTTCTCAAAATGTTTCCCATATTTGTTTTAGTATTTTGTAATTAATATTTGTTTTTCTTTTCGGGGTGAACCAACCCCCACAACACTTATTGGTGTGTTATCCCCGCTTAACCACCATTTTTATGGGGTTTATTAATGAAAAAAAGTTTTTTTCAATGCGGTTATAATGGGCATCAGTTAGCCGCATATTTTCGCTCTTCACGGTCTGGCCAGGTCCTTATCCCCTGCGAATAGCGGGGGTCCACTGTAAACCAAATATGTTTTTGACTGTGCTTATTTTCTTTCTGTTTTTCTGTATGTAGTTTACGTCAAAATTGAAGACAATGTTTCAGATCAATATAACCAAGTCGACTTTAACCCTTGTGACAGCCAGGATTACATGTCTGCATACAAGGGCCAGTGTCTGTTTGTTCTTATAGTATGTTGACTTGTTATATAATATATTACTATGTTGTTAACAAATGAATGTGTTGTTTTGTATGATCTATAATACGGAGGTAAAACAATGGAAAGGGCTGAGCTTGTTTGGGTCAGGGGAAAGGAATGAAGCGTGACACTGATCTGGGGTCAGCTCTACGGCCCTTCACAAGTGATGTACTATAATGTTCAAAAGACTAATAACGCATTCATTCGAGCTGACCTTAGTGCTTCAGTGAGTTTACTCAGTCCCACGACACGATAATTGATCTCTCTTTTGGCATTCGTTGACTCCAGGCCAGTTGTTGTGTCATTCCCCTCTCCTCTGGCCCTGTTCCCTAAAGCGCAGTCAGTTTGAATGTAGGCATGTTAAAGCTATACAGTACTACTGGAGCGCTTGTGGCCCTCATGACATGTCCTCCAGCTGAAAACTCCAGTGGGTGTTGTCTACCTACCGACTTATGTATTTGTGTGCTTGGGTTGAAGGGTTGAGAATCGTGCCGAATGGGATTACTCTGCCAGTGGACTACCAGGGGAGAAGCACAGGGGAAGCCTTCGTGCAGTTTGCCTCAAAGGAGATAACAGAAAAGGCTCGGGGGAAACACAAGGAAAGGATAGGGCACAGGTGGGACGGACGGCAAGGGGACGGGTTGGACTGGGTTGGGCTTCTTCTTATCTAGTCTATACTGTACTGCACTGCACTGTACTGTACTGGGGGATGTGTTCTGTTACATTCAATTTGCCAATAAGGGGAAGGGGGGGTCTGCTAGAATAATGACTGTTTTAATTGGGGGTGTCATACAATGAAATGTTTAGCAGTAATGTGTGTTCAGCTTTTAATTACTGTATAAGAACAGTCATTTCCTACATGTAGTCCTAGTATAATGGGGGCATTGGGCTTTTTAGAGGCACTTTGATGAGTCTGAGGTAGAGAAAGTGCATTTAAAGACATTTTGTCCTGGCTGTTCTCAGCTAGACAGCTATTAGGTATATCTGTCTTTTCTGTGCATATCTTTCTGTGTATGTGTGCTGGCCGACATGAGCCATTTCCACCCCCCACCACTCACCGCGGCGGGCCTCCCTCCTTGCAGGTACATAGAGATCTTTAAGAGCAGTCGCGTCGAGATCCGATCTTACCTCGACGAACCCCGGCGGGCCATCGGGGGCCAGAGGCCGGGGCCATACGACAGACCCGTGATGGAGGGCCCCAGGGTAGGCTACTTTGGCTCTGGTCCCAATCGTGGCGGTTCTCTCATGGACTCCATGAGGGGCGGAGGGGGCTACGGGGGAGGTAAGTGACTTTTTAGATGCTCACTGAGCTCAAGACGTCGCTCGTAAATGATGGCTCGAACTCAGTGTTCGTTAAAAACAAGACGAGCTTCAATATAGGAATATAGGAAAAAAAGATATATATATATATATATTGCATATAAAAGTTAAAATAAAAAAAGAAAATAACTAAATATATGTTTAGGAACAAACATTCAAAAATGTAATTAACAAAAGTTAAATACAACTGAACTGTACTTGTGGAATGAGCACCAGAGGGAGCTGACGTACCACTCGTCTCATCTGTTGGAGGATGTTGCATAAAGACGCTCCTGTTTGACATTGCCCTCCAAGCTCGTCTAACGTAGATGAGACAAAATCCGAAGTTATTTTCTTCTTTTCAAATGATTCTTGCCATGTGTCCCCAGGTTACGGACATACTTTTGACAGCTACAATGGTTTAAATACCTACGGCTTTGGGAACTGCATGTTGGATGAGCGTGTAAGAGAAGAGCGAGGAGCAAGAGGTAATGTCTTCTGACTTCTTTTGCGAAACGGGTTTCGGCCGGTCTAAATTGCACTCAGTGGTTTTTAGGCCGGCACAAGACACAACACATCCACCATTAAAACAGCTATTCCTAAATAAAACCATGGAATGATTAGTATCTTGCTTTTTCGAATCTGTTGCCATCGTCGTAAAATGGTCTTGCTTCACATTCCTCCATGTTGCTGCTGTCCCTGTTTTCTTTTCCTGCCTTAAAAGACACCAAGATCTCAATCGATCAATCAAGGTATAAACCGGGATTGACTTGACGTCTTGCTATTTGTGACTTATCGTCATCCGCAGAGGTTGAAAAAAGCAAGCAGCCTATTTTAGCAAAGTAAGGAGAAGAGAGTACAAATATCGGTTTTCAAATGTGGTGAGTAAAAGTAAAAAAAAGAAAAAGACAAAAAACTAGAAAGTTGTTAGAAAAAGAAATACAAAGTATAAATACTTGAAAAATCTACAGTACAGAACATTGTATTTGAACTTTGTTACTTCCCACCACTGCTAAAATGATTTGTTTTTGATTGAGTGAATGGGAGTATATGGCTCTGAACGAACTGTGATGACAGTTAAGGGAGAAAAAAAAAGAAAAAGCAACAATTGATTAGGTGTGTTGTTGGGTCTTGTATAATAAACGTTTTTAAGTTTTGCTTTGTCAGTCAAATTTGGAATAATAAACCTGTTCATTAATATTTTGTGTAGAGTTTGTTATCATATTAGTTTTAGCGTAGGTGTGTGCTTGTTGCTAGGCTACAGTTACAGTCGTCAGGCTGAAGGAGGCTCAAGTTACCACGGCGGCCATTTTGTCCACATGAGGGGTTTGCCTTTCCGCGCCAGCGAGCTGGACGTCGCCAAAGTGAGAACTCGGTTCGCAAATGCTCCATTGGCCTTGTGTTGACATCTGGGTGACATCATTGGTTTCTTTTCAGTTCTTCTCACCTTTGAACCCACTGAGAGTCCACATCGATGTCGCTCTCAACGGCAAGTTGACAGGAGAGGCCGACGTCGAGTTTCGCTCCCACGGGGACGCCGTGGCTGCCATGTCCAAAGACAAGAACCACATGCGTAAGCCCTGCCCTCGCAGTCATTCGATGCACGGGTTGTCAAACTTGTTTACTGCGGAGAAATTGTTCCAAGGTAAAAATTGTTCAGGGTAAAAAAAAAAAAAAAGAATCTTAGGAGAATAAAATTGTATTTTTCCCAAGACAAAATTTTATTATATTAACTTCAAAGTTTAACAAGAGAAAACGGTGATAAGTAAATTTCCAAAAAGCAACTTTATATTGTGCCTTTTATTCTAAAAAGGACACCTTCATTGAAAAAAACAAAACAAAAAAACTTTTTTTTAAAATGCCTTCTTGAAAAAAAAAAATATTTCTGTAATAGTAATTATAATCATTTTGTTTGGGCGGCACGATGACCGACTGGTTAGCACATCTGCCTCACAGTTCTGAGGACCGGGGTTCAAATCCTGGCCCCGCCTGTGTGGAGTTTGCATGTCCTCCCCGTGGGGTTTCTCTGGGTAGTCAGGTTTCCTCCCACATCCCAAAAATATGCAGGTGTGAATATGAGTGCAATCGGTGATTTGTTTATGTGCCCTGCGATTGGCTGGCAACCAGTTCAGGGTGTACCCTGCCTCTCGCCCGTAGATAGCTGGGAAAGGCTCCAGCATGCCCGCGACCCTAGTGAGGAGAAGCGGAACGGAAGATGAATGAACGAATTTTGTTTGCTTAACCTGGCAAGCCAATTGAGAACAGTTTCTTATTTACAATGCTGACCTAGAGGCAATTTAAGGGTCAGTGTCTTGCCCAAAAACACTTAAACGGTGGACAGTCAGGGCAGGGATTCGAACTGTGGACCCCTGCAGTCAGTGAACGACCAACTTAACCTTTTGTTTAAAAAAAAAAAAGCGATGTGATGATACCTCTCACTCATGTCAGAGCGTTTAATTGGCCCAAAGCAGAGGTAGGGAGGAATAATTGATGTGGTTTGATTTATTGCTGCACAAGTGTCCTATGCGCTTTTTACAATGCTATAATTTCTTACAAATGACCTTTTCTCCACAGAGCACCGCTACATCGAGCTCTTTCTCAACTCGACCTCCAGCGGAGCTGAAACGAGTACGTGTCCGTCAAATCCCTTTCTGTTCAGTTGTCTTTGTAGACAAAAAAGTAACACATTACTCCACATTTCTTAGGTCGTGGTGGTTACTATGGTAATTCAGGAGGAGGCTCACGGAGCAGCGGGCTGCGAGGCGTATACTGATGACACTATTAAACCGTTTCCTTGCTCATGGTCCTCAAGGGCAACATTTTGTCTTCAAGCTGATCTGACATTGATTGTTTTGGTTTTTGACCTTTCTCGTTCATTTAAAAATGCATAAAGTACAGTAGTAAAGTGCATTTAGTTATTCTATTCTGTTGGCAAGACTCGAGAGGAAGAAGCTGGATGTGTGTAGGGTCTGATTTTATAGGAACCTTATGTTTGTCATCCTCGGTGGGGGCAAATTGCACACACAAAAAAAGTTTTCATTTGTGCTGCATTGTCAAGACGAGCCACTGTCCCCTCACCTGTAGGAAACATTTGGCAAAACAGGTAGATTTGATTAACATCCTTTAAAAGTTAAATTTGTACAACTTTTAAAACAAGTGTCAGTTTGTTTTTTGCCTCCCTCTTCATGCATTAAGAGGCTGAGTGTCCCGGATGAGTTTTGCTTTGACGTTTAACAAATGTGAGCCTGTGTGTTTGTATCTTTTCCCAGTTTATGACAAAAATCTAAGTTGAGTATCTCAGATTTCAGCTGTAGTCTACTGTTTGCAGCAGTTGTACATTTTGCCTAATAATTTTTTTATTAAATGATCTTTACCTATTAGATGTTGTGCATGCTTGTTGGTTGCATTGTGGCAAAAAGATGTAATGACAAGAATCCATGGCAGGATCAGATTTAATCAAAACTGCTTCGTCAACGCAGCATACTGTTGGCAATCATGAACAATGTGATTATAAAGTTCACTTTGATTAACAATATAAACAATAACAAAAACTGTACACATCCTCGAGTACCGAGGATTGTCTAAGAGCAACACTATACAAAATGAGGCCCAGGTGCTAATTAGAAAAAAGATTTTACTACCTATGAAGTGTTATTCTTTAACACTGGAATAAATTAGAAAAAAATGACAACTTCCAAATTGTCGGCATCATTAAGTACAAAACCAGGGTGTGCAGATGAGCATGTAGAGTCTACAAGGTATTAGAAATAGACTGTTCGGCTCTATTTGTCCTGGGACCAGTCAATGTAGTTGTATTGGCCTCAGACATTCAACAAAACAAAAATAAAACTCATGTAGCAAAAATGTAAATAAATTAAATAAAATTCAAGGCCATACTGTAATTGGCATAGGTCTGTCTCAGCAACCTCAAGCAGTCAGTGAAGTGAACAGAACACATTTCCAAAAGAAAAACAACACCTGGTGGTGCTTGAAGTAGCATCTGCTGCGTTTGTCTCGAACCTTCAGTGACATGCCGTAAATCGAACACTTGTTGAACCGCAAAAAATGATAACGGGCTGTTTTCAATAATGAACCTCAAAAGTGTTAATAAATACTTGGTTCATATCAGCGCCGTAAGAGTATTTACAGAAGCTCAAGTGGGACTAACACTGAACATTGAGCAGCAGCCTTGAGGGGAATGACAGTAAACTTTATGTACTTGTTTTTTTCCTTCAGTGCACATCTTCAATTGAGTTCAAGCATGATTGTATTTTATCAAACACAAAGCGGCACTTCTCTAATCTGATTTTGATACTAACATCATTGTGCAGTCATTTAGTCTTCAGTGCTTTCTCTTAGTGTAAAGTTATGTGCCTTTTACAGCCTCGATGGGGAAGTCCATCATCTTTTAGTGCCTTCGACGTGTTCTGAATGCTTGCTAAAGCGCACTGATTGAGTGTCTAATATTTCAGCACAACAGCAGCGACATCCAGTAGAAAGGTTGAGGAAACGTACACATCCATGAACACAGATGACCACAACCTACCCCATCACATGAATTTGTAATACACAAGTGGATACATAGGTGTGTAGTTGCCCCACCTAACAGGAAAGTTGGTGAATTACAATTTAATATATACAATTTATAAATAGGCTAATTGTCATTTTTAGCTTACTGTCACGATGTTAATGAAAAAATACCAATGTGCTTAATTAAAAAAAAATAAAAATGAATGCATTATATCTCTGTGAGATAATGTCAAATGTGCATGCATATAATCAGTATGGAGCAGCATTAAAGAGATGGACCTTGCAGAGGGATGATGGGAGGTTGTCCTGTGAGTTGGGGGCAGATGTAACATTTCAGGAAGGATTGGATGAGCATCTCTGGAGGAGGAGAGCGTGGCAGGTGTCGCACACCCGCACCGGTTTGGGAGATGCAGGCAGGGGAAGTTCGTTGTCCGAGCAGCTGTTGCAGAAGATCTCGCCGCAGTTCCTACAGTGGTGCTGGACACACGACGACGATAACAACGCAGGCAAGCAAAGCGAGTAAAGTGCCGTCAGTGATTGCTCGAGACTCACTTTGCGTCGAGAGATGGAGAACTCCTTCTCGCACAGCTTGCAGTGGCTCGCGTCCTTGTCTTTCAACCACACCTGCCCGCCCTGCAGCAGCCACACTAACTCTTATAACTCACTCGACTTCAATGCAGTTGGACAATATACACAGCGTCTATATTTTACCTGAAGTGCTTTGTTGGCTTCTTTGATGTCCTCAATCTTCATTTTGGATCTGTATGACAAAATGATGAGGACAAAGCAATTGTCACCACTCGCCGCCAGATGCCGGCGTCACGCATCTGATTATGAGAATGCGCCGCCTGTTTTGTTGGCAGTCCTTGAATGCACCTCGCGCAGTTAAAAGTGAAAACTACGTTTCTGCTCCTCTGCAGCTTCTAAAAGCCTGCTGTTACAATTCACCTCTATTCTCCAACATTTATTGTGCTACTGGACCTATTTGTTTGCCCAAGTGTGATGCAAGCAAGCTAATGCTATTGATGCTATTGTTTGTTTGTGCTAAATAGGCTAACTCGTGAGTGCAGTCATTTATGTAACATGGGTTCAATGATTGTGGACATTCTGGATGCATGGAGTTAATGCTTTATGGTCCTCATTTTAAGTGCTTTATCGCCATCTTTTGGCATCTATACACAATAATATACACAAGATTACTTGCAGATTTTCAATATTTGCAGCAGGGCTAAGTCCCGAACACCTTCGAATAGTGGTGGTTCACTGTAAACGGATATTTGTAATCATATTAAAGACAATACTATTTTACATTTCATGTCAAGTGAACCTGGAGTTAATGAGAAACGCAAAGAAACAACAAGAACAGATGCAGGGTAAATAAATTGTGCAGATTCCCGGAACGAAATTCAGACATAATGCAAGATCTTTAATATTGTGCAGGATACTTGTTTGTTCTGGTATTTCTCCACTCCTCTGTTTAAGGTAATTAGTTACCATACATTTTCCTCCGACGGTGTAAAGAGAGGCGTTTATTTGAGTGAGACATTGAATTTTTTATTGAAAATTCAATTCCAATTGAACTGTCAGCCATGTCATGGATGCCAACCTACACGTAAGTAGAGCCTGTGTTAGATAGCATACATACTCGCTAAGTTTGGAGCCAAGTTCCTCAAGAGCTTGTTCTTGGTCTTCACAGATGCTCTTCAGCTGGAAGTTTTCGTCCTGGAGTCGGTGGAACTCCTGGGGCGGAAAAAAACACATTCATGGTTTATGGTGTATTCAATTACACTTGCTACATTAGGTAAACCAATATGATAGTATCAAGCCATCCATATTCTATGGCGCTTGTCCCCATTAGGATTGCAGGTGAGCTGGAGCCTATCCCAGCTGACTTTAGGCAAAGTAAACCGCGAGCACGGCAATAACTCAACTCCTTTTGAATTATACACTTTAAAAACAACCACAGCTCCAACAAATACAAATTGAACATAGGACAACTGAACATTATTTGAAAACTGAAACATCAACAAAGTTAAAAACAAGGGCAGAGTCTCAGGGGAGTTTCATGCTGTGCACTTAAAAGACAATAAAAATGGCAGCTTTCAAAAATAGAAAGGAAAGGGACTTGTCTAATGTGCACTGGGACGTCATTCCATAGTTTGAGACCGCCAACAGAAAAACCCCGAAGCTTCCGCTCCAGTAGCAGCTGGTCAGCTGACCTGAGGGACTAGGAAAGGAGTGCAGAGACAGAGCAGTTCCGAGAGGTAGGGCGGGACGAGACCATTTTGACATTTAAAAACAAACAGCAGAATGTCTGGAGGAGACAGGCAGCCAGGGGATGGAAGCCACAATAGGAGTTGCAGTATTTGCTCCATGTTACATGTTACATGTTCCAGTTAAGAGGCGAGCGGCAGCATTTTGAGCCAACTGGAGACGTTCGAGGGAGGACTGGCTGACTCCAAAGTAAAGTGAATTACAGTAATCGAGCCGAGATGGGCTGAAGCCATGTTTTACTGTTTCAAAGTGCTGCCGTGTAAGAAAAGTCCTCACCTTTTGCAGCTGCAAAAGTTTGCCGATGTCACTTTAAAATCACTGTCCAAGTTTGAGAACATGCAAACTCCACACAGGAATGCCGCAGTCGAGATAGGAACCTCAGAACTGTGAGGCGGAAGTTTCTACAGACATGATCAAATAGGGCGCGCGTCTCTTGTTCTTTCTGTCTTTCATTACCATCTTGAGGCCGTTGATCTGTAGCGCCTGTGTCCTAAGCTGAGCCACTGTTTCTCTCTCCCGGTGGAGATCGTCCTGCAGCGTTTGCCTCCACTCCCGCTCGATCTTCAGGTCCGTCTCCAGCTGAAGTCTGCGGGCCATACAAGAATCAGCACAAACGACGACGACGACTGCTCAATGCAATGTGAGCGTTCTCATCAACAAGAAGATTGAGTACTATTGAATATTTCCGGGCTGCATTGACAACAAGAGGGTGTCTGCTGGGCTTACAGCTGTTTCTCTCTGTGGTCGATCTGCCGCTGCAGGCTGTCGGCCTTGTTGGCAAAGTCCACCTTGAAGCGTCTGGTGCCCTCCTCGGCCGTGGTGCGGTGGCTCTCGGCCTCCTGTAATCTGCGCCATTACAACCAGCGACAAACTCAGGACCGTGAAGAGAAAAAAAGTGGCGTAGGAGGTGGAAGGAGAGGACGATTGGCGAAGGAGAGGAAAAAAACAGGATGACGTGCAAAAGGCGTTCAATTGAGGATGAAAGGCAAAAACTTCAAAAAGTGCAACCAAGGCAGAAAGGCGGTGATGGCGTAGCGGACCTGTGATCATCAAGTGAGCTTCCTGCGCAGACACTCCAAAGCACTTTGAAAACATCAAACTTTATTGATCAAGGTGGTAAACAACAGTGATATTACGGGCTTTTACAAATTCCTCAACAGGTAAGCTTCTATGAACATGGATTTAGTACATCCCAATCTATCACTACAGTCAATAAATAATACGTCAAGCCCTTACAACTATGTAACATTCAGCTTCCTTAGTTAAACCTTTTAATAGTTAACAGCGGTCTAACTAGTGGCCAATTTTCATTTTCAGAGGGGAAGTGACTCACCTGATCCAGCAGATGGCGCTGCAGCAGAATTGTTTTTTTTATTTATTTACTATAATTTTTTTGATTGGCGCATAATGAGGATGACTGGATTATGTCACTTTTTGTTGTTGTAGGAGTGGGAGGAAAAAAATAGATTTCATTTCAACGCATCGCAATGCAGATGTAAACCATTTCGAATCGATTTATACAATGAAATCATGAAATAAATCAATTACGTAAGGGGAACTTGGAAGCCAATGCGGGGCCCGTCAAAAAGAGTGCTGCAGTGCGAGCAAGTTAGGTGAGGCAAAACTCAAAATATTTTGGGAACACAACAAACATGACGAATCACATGGCCCTTTTCCACCCGAGATTTATGTTCGTGATTCAGGTCGATTAATTTACAGTGCTAAAAGGATTCTGCTAGGGCTACTGGCACATACAGTATTTCATACGCCTCTTCCATTTTGTTTTAATAAAAGATAATGGAAGTAAATGTGGCTGTCATTTAGTTTAATCATGGAAATATGGATCGTTTCCAATTATTTCAAACGTATTAAGTAGTCAAACAGTAAGAAAAAAGATAGTATAGAAAAAAATATGCATCGATTCAAGATACATCGATAATCGGATAGTGAGGTGGCGAGAGATTTCCATCCTTACAATGTTGTGACCTTTGGTGGTGCTGAGCTATCTGCTTTTTGCATAAAGCCCTGTTCTGAGTTGGATTAAATGTAACATTCTCCATTTCGGTTTGTGACAGTATTAATGCAGCACACACGTCCACCATATTAAAGTGGTTTCTTCCTCATGTGACGACAGTAGAGCATTTTTATTGATGGGTTAGATGTACATACTACTAGGAATAACAACAACACGGATTGTACAATAAAAAAAAGTTATTACGTGTTAATTTATGTAGCCTACATAAGTGGTTGGTGCCTCATCATTTCTAAAAAGAAAAGTTCACCTGTGTGTTGTGTAAGTTATTGCTCTGAGATGGGGCTGTTCTGTATACATCAGAGTCTGAACCTTATCATCAATGTCAATCATCTTAAAATCAGCACGCCTGCATGTAAAGTGGCATGCCTGTGTTAGAAAGATAACTGTTAAGTTTACAAATGTTCTTCCCACAGTTTCTCTCTATTATCTTCAACAGCTGTTAAAATGAGATAAGGTGGCGTGACAATGAGAGCAAATGAGATATCACAAGGCTGATCATCACTAATGAAAATCCGCCCACAAGGCCAGTGATAATAATATTTCCCCAAACTGTACAGTCCACAAAAACAAGTGGAAAAAGGAGAAAACAAGGATATTAAAGTAAAGCGGCGTTGAGTATGTGTCGGTGCTCAGAAGGAGATGTCCTTGACTAGCTTGTACTGGTGCTCGGTGTCTGCGCTGGCACACTTGACAAACGACATGGCCAGAGTTCTGGTCTGACTTAACAGATCTTTATCGCTGCGCACAGGAGGAGGAACCAATCACAAAGCAATGTGGGTAAAATGGATCAATGGATGATTTCATGGCAAAAAAAAAAAAAAAAGAGATAAACAGGCGGGAGGAAGGAAAAGGGAAAAAAAACATCAGAAAGAAAAGGAAGGAAGAAAGGATGTCAATACATCATTATTCTAATTGGCCCCCATTACACTCAAGGCAGGAAGTGACTGAAGTCGTCAGCAAGACAAAAAGTGACATTTTTCATGTCAAAGTTGTACATTGTGGTTATTTTTCACCGTATAAGTCGTGAAGAGAAGCAGGAAAATGACTACAATCACAGGACAGCTTGATGGCTCCCCAATATATACTTGCCGATTCATTTGGATGCAAATCAAAACTTGATTTTGAGCTTAGCAAAAAGTACATGACTATGTCAGCGCAGAGGAAAACCTTCACAAAGAGGACGGAGCACATTTAAACTGAGGGGTGGGTGACTAGGGGTGGGGAAGAGGTATGGCAGGCGCTCACTGATGCAGTGAGGCGAATTCGTCATGAAGCAAGTGAGACCGGGTGCAACAATAACTAAACTCGCCATGCGTGGAAGGATTAGCTTAAATACATGAGTGGATTTCTCACACCAAAAAAAATAAACTCAATAATTCTTCCAATGTCAATCTTCAAGTCAATAGTGCATATTGTACATAAATATAGTAACAGGTAGACAACTCCGTCACAGTAAAATTATGTATATGAGTAGATATGCGTTTTGGAAAAGTTTAGAAAAATTTGTTTTAAATCTTGTGATTTATAAGTTAACATCATATTTAGGTACACATTTAAAGCGTTATAATTAGTCTACTTTTGTATTGTGTGTAAATATTGAGGCTATGATGCACCCTATTGTTTAGTTCTGATACTGCGGCTTCACAGTTGTATTGTTCACCTCCCACATCAGCCAGTTTGCGCAACATAGTAGCTGTTAGAGAGGTCATGTGCCAGGATAACACGTTCACTCCTGGTGCAAGACAGATGGCTGGATGGATGATACTAATAATTTAAAAAAAAGGTTAAGACACAACAAAAGCTGCAGAGAGCAGATAAACACGTACAACCCCAATTGCAATGAAGTTGGGACCTTGTGTTAAACATAAATACAAACAGAATACAATGATTTGCAAATCATGTTTGACCTATATTTAATTGAATACACTACAAAGACAAGATATACAATGTTAAAACTGATTTATTATTTTTAGCAAATAATCATTAACTTAGAATTTTATGGCTGCAACACGTTCCAAAACAGATGGGACAGGTGGCAAAAAAGACTGAGAAAGTTGAGGAATGTTAATCAAAGACCTGTTTGGAACATCCCACAGGTGAACAGGCTAATTGGGAACAGGTGGGTGCCATGATTGGGTAGAAAAGGAGCTTCCCTGAATTGCTCAGTCATTCACAAGCAAAGCTGTGAACAAGTGCGTGAGAAAATAGTCGAACAGTTTAAGGACAATGTTCCTCAATGTACAGTTGGCAAGGAATTTAGGGATTTCATCATCTAGGGTCCAAAATATCATCAAAAGGTTCAGAGAATCTGGAGAAATCACTGCATGTAAGCGGCAAGGCCGAAAACCAGCATTGAATGCCCGTGACCTTCGATCCCTCAGGCGGCACTGCATCAAAAACCGACATCCATGTGTTAATGATATCACCACACGGGCTCAGGAACACTTCAGAAAACCAATGTCAGCAAATACATTTCGGCGCTACGTCCGTAAGTGCAACTTGAAACTCTACTATGCAAAACAAAAGCCATTTCTCAACAACACCCAGAAACGCCGCCAGCTTCTCTGGCCCCGAGCTCATCGAAGATGGACTGATGCAAAGTGGAAAAGTGTTCTGTGGTCCGACGAGTCCACATTTCTAATTGTTTTTGGAAAGAATGGGAAAGAATTCCACCTACAAAGCTTCAACAATTAGTGTCCTCAGTTCCCAAACGTTTATTGAATGTTGTTCAAAGAAAAGGTGATGTAACACAGTGGTAAACATGACCCTGTCCCAGCTTTTTTGGAACGTGTTGCAGCCATACAATTCTAAGTTAATGATTATTTGCTAAAAACAATCAAGTTGATCAGTTTGAACATAAAATATTTCATCTTTGTAGTGTATTCAATTAAATATAGGTTGAACATGATTTGCAAATCATTGTATTCTGTTTTTATTTATGTTTAACACAACGTCCCAACTGGCGACACGGTGACTGACTGGTTAGAGCGTCAGCCTCACAGTTCTGAGGACCCGGCTTCAATCCCCGTCCCCGACTGTGTGGAGTTTGCATGTTCTCCCCGTGCCTGCGTGGGTTTTCTCCGGGCAATCCGGTTTCCTCCCACATCCCAAAAACATGTATAAATTGGAGACTCTAAATTGCCCGCAGGTGTGCATGTGAGTGCGAATGGTTGTCTGTTTGTATGTGCCCTGCGATTGGCTGGCAGCCAGTTCAGGGTGTACCCCGCCTACTGCCCGATGACAGCTGGGATAGGCTCCAGCACGCCCGCGACCCTCGTGAGGAGAAGTGGCTCAGAAAATGGATGGATGGATGGACAACGTCCCCACTTCATTGGAATTGGGGTTGTATAATGCACACCACCAAAATGTACTAACCACACACAAGATCGATTAACATTCATATTATTACAACTATTTATGGTATTTGGGGACCAACCGCCATAAAACCGCATTTTAACAACTATTCAACGACGGCAAGGCACACTGGGAAATCTTCTGATAGCGAGCCGCCATGTTTTAATGACGACGCCACTGTTGACGTCGTCATGGCGGTTTGCTGTCAGAGGATGTCCCAGAGTGTTGAGTACCGTTGTGTAGTTGTTGAAATGCTGTTTTAAATCAGTTAGTCCCCTAATCCCATAAATAGCTGTAATAATGTGAATGTTAATCGATCCTGTGTGTGGTTATTAATTTTTGGGGGTGCGCAATGTACTCCAGCGTATCGTACATGTATTTTTTTCAATCATTTTTATCCAAATGCATGGTGCTCAACATAAATGAATAGAGAATCAATAAATATTATACGACAAAATACCCTCACAAAAGTGGGTAGTGATTTCAAATTAGATTTGTTAATGTGCACACACAAAATGTTTTTCAAACAAAATCATTTCATTTTGCAAAAATAGATTATTTTTCTCATTCACAAGAATTCAACCACAGGTGACTCTAATCATCCTCAAAATTGTGAAAATTGATCTTGCGTAAAAAAAATTAAAAAATAAAAATTGAGCATATCATCTCTTTGCCACATAAAGGCAGCAGGGAACGTTAAGAACCAACAGGACCTACGACAGGAATGGAATGACAGAATTCTTCGAAACTCACTGAGTTGTTTCGCACATAAAGTCCATATATTGAATCATTAACTAGAGATAACGCTATCTGGTGAGCAAAGAGATGACAAAACTTGAAATGCAGGATCAAGTTCTGCGACACTTTAATGTCAAGATGTTATTGTGCATCATGTTGCCATGACAATGCGTTCAGTGAGGAAATACTGTATGTTCTATTTGAGACTTATTACCAATTTCCTTGGGAGAAACTCTGACACTTGTAACTGGAATGAAGACCCAAATCATTTGCATCCATATCTCCTCAGCATAATTCTAGTCAGAACTAGGGGTTGCATGAGTGGAGATTCCTTTGAGTCGATACTTAATATGATATAAGTTGTCAACTAGTTGCTGACAGTTTTGTTGATACCTTTTCAGAACAGTAATTTAAAAAAAAAAAAAAAAAAAAAAAACATGGAATGGATGGAATGCTTTGCAATAACCTACCGACAATGGACAACTCATGCACCAAATTAGCGTAGAACATACAGGTTAGAACACAAGTGCATCAACATGGTTGGTATTTGTGGGGTCTCAGCGACCTCTCCGTGTGCGGTGGGATGATTCCCCGCTCTCCTTCCCCTGATTGTTTACTACGTTTCTCTTAGATGCTCAAGCTTTCTTCTCGACTTTTAACGCACTTGTATTGCTTAAACTGTTTTATTTTTACAACTTTTAACATCTGATTTTAATTGTCTACCTTTAAATCATCTTCAAATTCTGTACTGAATGCATTTATTTTTGCCATTGTGAAGGACTTTGATTTATGTATGAATTGTGCTATACAAATAAACTTGCCTTGCCTTGATAGTGTGGACTGAAAAATAGTTGTTCAAGCCTAGCTTTTTGCCCTTTTACTGGTTTCCCCTCACTTCTAGTGACACGTTCGGAAATTGAAAACAATTTAAATAATTCAAGGTGAAAAACGCACTCATCTGTTGCCGTAAGCGGCTGCCTCCTCCTCAAGCATAGCGAAAGCGTGATTAGCGACTAGTTGACGTTACATTCTGAACATCATTGAGGAGTAGTAAAGTCGACAAGTCTGTACAACCCCTAATCAGGACCGCCTGATCGTAAAATATAAAAACAGAAAATACAGCTACCAGGCATTGGATGGATGGAGGACATGAGAGAGGAAAAATGATTTTCCTGTGCTGATTAGCTTGTGTGACATTCTGTGTTCCTCACCTCTGCTCCAACTGCTTCATCGTGGCAGTGATCTGATTGGTCTTCTCCTCAAGACGACTGATCATGTTGTTCTTCTTCTTCATCTCATCATCAGATGACTACGAGACAAGAACTTTTGGCTCAGAAGCTGTTTGCTAGTTTATTCTAACAGAACATTTCTGTCTAGTATGTATCTATCTATCATAGTTGACTAGCAGAGTGTGTGTTCGTATGTACCTGCATTTTCTGGTACATCTCTACATTGATGGCTTTGACTTCATCCAGTTGATGTCTGAGACCGATTAGCGTGTCCTGTTTGCAGACAATAACAGTCGCACAAATGAGTCAACATTTATTTGGTGTACACATCCACTTTTTGTAAGATGCATTCTGCACCTGTTTTTCATGAATATCTTTCTCAAGAAGTTTCATGGCCAGCTCCATTTCTTGCTTCATTGACACCTGGACCACGAGCTCATTCTCCACATCCTGACCATAAAGCACACAATGTACATGAGCGCTGATGTTGTCACACAAGACACAAGTGCATGTGTGAAGTGGAGGTGCAGTCTAACCTGTCTGAGCTGACACTCCTCCTTCAGCTGTCTTTGCGCCTCGTTGTACATCTCATCCAAACCTTGACGAGACTGTTTGTACGTGTCTCTCTCCACAGACACGTCACCTTGAGACACCTGCATAAAACAATGAACAAGAACCCCAAGGTTGTGCTGTGCTTTTCTGGTCAATAATGGCATTGAAGTCCACCGCTATTGCACAACCTTTTGGCTCCAATGCAGCTCAAGCTACTTCTCTGAACTAAGAATCAAACAGTTGAATTTCAATAAATTTGAATACCATATAAAACTTGAAATTCTTCCAGTAAGTCAATTCAGAAAGTGCAACTCATATATGGAGATTATTTCTCATAATTTTGTCGATTATATTTTACAGAAAATGAAACCCCATAATGCAGCATCTCTAGAAATTTGAATATTACAAAATAAACAATCAAAATCATTTTAAATAAAAAAAAAATATTTAAAATATATAAAATATATATTTTGTTATGTTTAATGAATCCAATTATTATAAAATTATATTTTTTGATTTGGCCTATTGAAATAAATGAACTTTTCTACAATACAGTGGAACCTTAGATAAGCAATGGCTCGCTTTACGAACACCTCGGTAAAATACAGTAAACATAACTTGGTTCTCTGCGATTGGCTGGCAACCGGTTCAGGGTAACCCTAACCCCGCCTCCTGCCCGATGATAGCTGGGATAGGCTCCAGCACGCCCGCGACCCTATTGAGGAGAAGCGGCTCAGAAAATAGATGGATGGATGGATAACTTGGTTCTGGAGCTGAAACGGATGAATTGCATTTCCAATCATTTCATTTGAAACATTACTTCGGTTCGCCAACGTTTCTGTTCGTGAACGGCATTGCAGGATGGATTAAATTTGTAAACCGAGGCTCCACTGCATTCTGATTTACTGAAGCATTAGATTTATTTAGACCTGTACATAGACTTACTGTCCATAACATTAGGTACACCTGAACAGCCTAATGAGCTGCAATACAAGAGTTGCATAAAAACAGCCTTTTCACAAATTAAAATGTGTCTTTGTGAATGGGTTAAATCCATGAGAAAAATCTCAACTTCATCAAAAAAATACTATTTTTGAGATCTGAAGTACAGGTTATTATACTATTTTTTGAGATCTGAGTTTCTCCCAAGGAAATTGGTAATAAGTTCAGATCTCAAACAAACATGCTAAATGTAATCGTGATCCAAATAAAAATGTGACTTGTGCAAAAAATGTTAAAATATTAAAAAAGAAAAGAATTTGTAGCGGATGACTGTGAACCCAATAAATATAAACATATCGTTAACTTAAACTAACATCACTCTGACAGTGTCGTCAAAACCGGCTTTTTGAGTGCAGTTTTGTGAAGCCATTGTGTGTAAGTACCTCTAAATGTTGCTGTGCCTTCAGAAGAATCAGGCTGTTTTCACTCCTGAGTTGCTGGTTCTCTTCCTGCAGTTTAATGATGTTGTTTTTGGCTATAGCTAACTGCACGCATGCGCGCACACGCGCACACACACACACGCACACACACACACACACACACATGCGCGCACATACACAAAGTGGACAGACACTGAAGTTGAGTCGTGTCTTTCACCTTCACAATTACCACCACACATGCCAAAGTAAGACTCACCTCCTCTATGAGTTTAGAGTTGGACTTTTCCAAAGAGTCCACTCTGCCCTGAAGTCCATGAACTGTAGAACTGGACACAACAATTTAAAACGGAGGATGATTTCCTTGTATATGGATGAAAATCCACAATTTAAGGTAAGAAGTAAAGTCTTACTTTAGTTGCCGATTAAGTTCCTCCACATAGTTTTTCTGATCCAAGATGGATGCTATCTGGCTGTTCCTATGGTCATGGAAACAAGCATTCACGTTGAAAGGGGACTCCATGAAACATGGGCATAAACAATCGGAAAGCCTACCTCTCTTCGCTCCTGTAATCATCAATGTCGTTCTTTAAGTACATGGAGAAGTCAATCACCCCGACCTAAAAACAGATGAGAATCGATGAGGATCTACGTTTCTAATTAACTGAGGGAGGTAAAACAAACTGAGATGCAATGAGTGAACGAGAGTAGTAAATAGTAGGTTCGTTCACAAATTCACACAAATTAGTGAGGGAATCACCTCGGTTGAGTTTTTTTTTTGTGTCCCTAGTTGCGAGTTAAAAATAAAAGTTACGAGCACTAGATGGTGCCAGCGAACCACAGTTGAGTTTATTGTAACATTAAACATAAAATACAGAGTCAGAGAATTACACAACTTTGTCTTACAAGGTTTGCACACAATACATACACACGCACATTCACTGCCCCCTGCAAAGTACACGGGCCCCTAAATGTATTAAAGCTTGAAATCATGATGCAGAAACTGCTTATTTACATTTTACTTAACATTATTATTACAGTATATTTTTTATAAAGTACAATACAGTAGGGTGCTATTTTTCTTATTAAAAAACAAAAACATTCGTGGGTGTTTTCAGGGGGGCTGGAACAGATTAGTGGCATTTCCATTCATTTCAAGGGGAAAGATGATTTCAGATACAAGCACAGCAAGTGAACAAATATTAGCTAGAAGATGTTGGTTTATGATAAAGTCTCCACCTACAGAGTAGAATGACCAACACTGCTCTCCACCTGCCTGACGAGAAACTGAGAATTCTTGCTTCCTAAAAGTCGGGTGAATGTAGTTTCACGTCGATAGGCAAGGTTGAGTAAGTAGGGCCGCTTTCATTTCCCGTTGGCTCAACATGCTCACTGTATGTGGGCTCTAAAGATGCGCTAAGTGGACAGCAGTGACTGTAGGTCTGAGAGGAGAACCTTCTCAGGGGAGCGATTACCTGAGTGTCCAGGTCTTCACCTTTTACACACAGGTTGGCATCAATGACGTTCAGACCGACCAGCAGGCCCACAATCACGGCGCCTTCCTCCTCCAGCATTAGAGCTGAATTCTCATAGAAATCACTGCAGATGAATGACAACTCTCTCTCAGAAACAGCCCGGGAAGCTCTACTTCGCTACATTCACATCCTGTATGCTGAAGATGAACAATTCTAATAGTCATATTTACAAAACTCTTATTATTAAAGGTATGTTGTTTGCATTTTTGTGCGTGTGAGTGGGTTTGCAATTACCATAGTAAATCTTTTCTGGTAATGAGGAGTCGCAGATAGTCGGCCAGCCGCTTCTGCATAAGGGCCAGTCGCAACCACGCCCTGGCCCGACCTAAAGGAGTTCTAAATGCAGAGAAAAGGTTACTTCATCATTTAGTCATTCATTCCTTTCACTTTGATGTAAATCAAGCATTTGGAAACGACACTGGACTTCATGTCTGACTCAACACAACCAAAGGAAACAGACACGGTTCCACCTTTGTTGGCCCAGACAAGTAGCCAAAATAGTTTAATTCCTGGTCTTCAACCAAAGCTCTTTGGTGGCTTTTTAACTAACTTGAAATATATACTATACTATATAATGTATATTCAGTGCTAAATACAATACAAAATAGAGAGAGACAGTAAAGAGGTCAAAGGGGAAGTGAAAGAAAGTTGTTAAAGTAGTATGTTGTGTCTGCTTCCATGAATGTGGAGTGGAACCGCTGAATTAGGAAAAAAATGATTAGCATTATTAAATGACCTGTGGGCATTAGGTTGCCAGTGATGGGACATTGTGATTTCCTAGGAATGTTGCACAAATGATCATTTGAAAATGTAAACACTTTCAGAGATTTTTTTAAATAAAATGTTGCATATTGATATTTGTGTTTCCTACCTTGTCAAATGATTGTTGAGAATTATGGTGAGAAATAATTGACATGATCAGTCTTCACACAGATGAATATCATTTATTATTAAAGATAACATAATTAAAGGTAATTTGAGCAAATTTGTCATTTCAGAAGTGTGTATGCAACTGGTAGCCCTTCACATTAATCCGAACCCAAGACGTAGCTCTCAGTTTCAAAAAGGTTGGTGAACGTACCGCTTTCATTACTATATTGATTTGCAGTTCGACGGTTGTGATCACAATTTCACTCTTTGCCATAAGTAGAGAGGCAAATATATGAGACAAAACAAAGCAAAGTAGACTTGTGGAGTTAAGCCTTACGCACTGAGCTGAAGTCTCGTGAAAAATACATCTTAAGTGATGAATGATTTATTTGTGAGAAACTTTTTTTGACAGAAACGTCTGTTTGAATTCCAAATGGTACGCTTCATGGGCAATCGACTTTGGACCATGTTTATTCCTTACTTGAGTCCCGGCAGATCTCGTACAGAGGCTGAGATCTCTCCTGCTTCCGGACACAGTTTTTCCACCAGCTCCAGAGGACCCCAAAGAGACTTATTAAATCCCAGAAAGGACTTTTTCACTGGAAAAATATAAGCCAAGAAAACATTTTAGACCACACACCATCTATTGAGAAGGGAGGTACAACATACCTGTATACATGAAGCCGCAGTAGTCTTACCTCGAAGACCATGTTTGAGGCAGTGTTCCATGACAACGAAAAACTGCTGCAAAGGCGGGTAGTCCGAGTCCAGCGTTCTTCCAAAGCTCAGTGCCGACTCGATCAAGCCTTTAATACTCAGCTTGGCCATGTTGAGCAGGTTGGCTCGCTCCATGGCCATGGGATCCCGCAGAGCTGCCACACACAAACACACACATCATTAAGGTTTTGCCCCATCCCAAGATTTTTTTAATAAGTTGTTATGACATCTGAAATAGAATGCACTCCTAATGACTTTGTATGAATTACTCACTCAGCGTAGAACATTTGGCTTTGCAGCATAACTAACTTTAAACCTAAAGCAACTAATGGCTGTAATGTTCAGCATGTCTTAAGCAACTGTGACCTCCTATCAGAGGGATACTTTCAATGTTTTCCACTTGGATCGCTGAGTTAAAGTGTAACCAGAGGAGAATGTTTATTTCTGAAATGAAGAACCACCTCGACTGCATTCTCAGCAGGTCTAGCAGACAATTGAATGTTGGCATGGAGGTGGAGACACTAAGGGAGCAACAGTAATCGTAGCAGGTGCTTTACTTACTGTATGTACAGTATGTGTGCAAGTAAACCAGAGAGAAGAAACTGTAACCTTTGACTGTTTTCTCACTGTGTGACGTCTGTGAGTATCAAACAAAAGACAAAGCTAAATTATCATCTCTGCTGTTTTTATCACTGCCGTATCAGGGCCACAATGATAAGACACAAGACGGTAATATTACAACAATAATGGCGTAGAATAACAATAAAGGCGAAATAGTACAAGAAATAAGACGCAACTTTTGTAAAGTTGCAATACTAGTAGAATAAAGACATGACATAACGACAAACGGCTGAAATTTTCTGAGATTTTTTTTTTACACGAATAAAGATACACCATTACTAAATAAGATATAGAAAAATGTGGAATTGAATTTAACTACAATTTTTTTTTTGTTTTCACGTTACAATGGCGCTAATCTTCCTCATGCTTATTAATCCCATAATTGCCTGTCGAAAAGATATTTTAAAACAAATGTGTAACATAATTATTGTTACAATTAATACCATTATTATTAATCATAATCATGTTGTTGTTGCAAATTTGTAACTTTCAGCTTGTCCCATCAACACCTTTGTGTTGTGTAGAAACATTTTACCCATCACCTGCATTTATCAGGTGCTATGAAGAGTGGTAACACCATAAATAGAGTGTTAAACCGATTATGAATTTTTAAATATTCTAGCAGACAGCACGTTGGCATAGTGCAGTGTTTCCCAAACTTAATTGAGCCACATTGGGACACATCTCACATTAGAAAAATCTTACGGCACACTACCAAACAAAAATGTCACAAAAGGTATACAGTACATATTGAAATACAATGATGAGCTAGTCTCAATTTACTCACAAATTTACTTGACTCAGTGTGTGCGTGCCATGACTTATTGTGTTGGATCAACAGCAATAGGTGGATACAAAGATTAATTCTCACATTTTATTTCCTTCACTGAAGTATCTTATGTGCCTTCTGCCATCCAGTGGAAGAGTATCTAATTGTTCTCCCTGCCACTATACGTCGCTGGCATAGACAGATGAACACAAATACTGTACATTTGTCATAAATAGCAATTCATGGCACTGTGGTTAGCACGTCTGCCTCACAGTTCTTGGTGTTTTAGGTTTGAATCTCGGCTAGGGCCTTCCTTTTTGCTTTTAGGAGATTGCGTGATCTTGCCTGGATTTTCTCCAGATACTCAGACTTCCTCCCACAATCCAAAAACATGCACCTTAGGTTAATCGGGGACTCTAAAATTGTCCATAGATGTGAATGTGGTCGTGAATGCTTGTTTGTCGCCCAGTAGCTCGCCTTTCACCCAAGATGATCTTAAGGCTCACCCTCGACCCTCATGAGGACAAGCGCTACAGAAAATGAAAGGATGGAGATAATCTACCTTGAACGCTCCAGTCTCCAGCCATGGATGCTCTGTTCTCCGACACTTTAGGCAGGACATGAATGCTCCCTGAAATGGTTTCTGAGGCTTTCCTGGCTAACGCGAAGATGGGCGCCTGCCACCGGCCGTCTCCTCCTCCTCCCCTCACGGTGGGGATAGATTTCTCACCGACGGTAGATTTCTCCTCCTGTAACCTCAAAATCCCGAACACCTGAGATTTCTCCTTGCTGCTGTCGGCCTCGGAAAGGGCCAGGTCGTGCTCGGCGGCCGATGCCATGTTTGGCTACGTCCCTGGAGCTAAGCGTGCCGCTGCTCGGCCGGTGGGCTTGACGCTTAGCACACCCGAAGACCGCTGGGACAACCCTGGTTTAGAAATAGCAGCAATTGCATCGGCTGAATTATGATAAAAGAGGCGAGGCTCGTCGTTCGGGAGTCTACATGCTCAACCTTCGTACCGTCGGCGGTGGCAAAACACAGAGGTGCCGCTCCTCGGAGACGCTTTCTTTTTCGTACATGGTGTCGCCGTGGAGATGTTTTTGCTGGGAGCTGAAGTGAGCCGCAGTCGGCTTGTGACAGTGCCGCCCGCCTTGTAGGGGCGGTGTCAACAACACAATCACGAGACACACAATAGGAAACACTACGTCATGGCTGTCGCTCTGCCGCCCCCTCTTGGCTGTAGGCGACAACTGCATGATCCCCCCCCCCCCCCCCAATTCCCCAACCAAAAAAACTAGTTCTCGCGAGAATGTACGATGATGCTAAACAGCGCTATAATTTGTACGGAAATCACGTATTTTTCAGGTTATCAGAATAAAGTTGTGATGGTTTTGGAGACGCAAGATTTCCGCCCGACGCCAGCGATATGGACAAATGAGCATTAACACCAATGGTTAATCTGGAGCCTTCAGTTAGCATAACATGCATGTTTTTGGAATGTGGAAGGAAACAAGAGTACCCAATCAATGTTATGTATTACTGTTGTGTTTTATGTAATCTATGTTGCGGAACAAACATGGTCTTAAAGGAATGAATACACTGTATGAATGTTAGTAGCGCAGTGCAGTGTTGTTTCAGGCAATAGCGAGAGCTCCTTGCAGTGGGTGCTTACCTTGGCTGTAGGCTAGGCGCTCCATACTCTCGCTGTGAGTGATTCCCCAGCGATGGAGGCTCTGAGGGGAATACATTGCCGGCGGGGGCCTCCTTGATCTGGCGCCTCGGTGCCAATGTGATTAGAGAGTCACGCCGATTCCAGAGATATTAAATGGCACGCGGTGGTGTGCTTGCGAAGAGAATGTGCAGATTTGATCAGAAGCATGTAAGACCAATATATTTCCAGGCGCGAACTTTTATCTGTACAAAATCGACAACGCTTCAGGTTGCAACTTTTAGTGCAAAATGACTCCGATGTAACACAACATTGTCTTGCAGACCTTTATTATAACTGGATCATCCCTATTGCAAATAAAGATAAAGTACATCACAGTGGGTCTTTTGCCCTTATAAGCAATCTAAGCAATGAATTCTTTATCAAATCAAAGTTTACCTTGAAGCTGTACTTTTGGAAATAAGCATCCACGAGCAGACCTTGCTTCCATATGTCTGCTCACACACCCTATGGTCTGTCCATTACAACACGTAATATTTGACTGGAGAGGCAACAGTACACAAGAGTGACCCTTTCCCTCTTCATTTGCATTTTCCACTGTGCACTAAACTCGCTCCCCCATTCTCCCTAATAGCTTATGGCTGACCATGGATCATATGACTGGTTTACTTCCAGATATTGTCTCATTGTGTTAAGTCCCTGCAGAGAAAAAAAGTGGCTGATGACTCAATGTTGACACACATGCACATGGGCGGAGAAACCCGTGTGGGGTTAGGTTTATTAAGTAAATTAGGAGCATACAAAACCAATATGTGTTCTTGTGGACACATAATTCCAGAATAGACAAATAAAAAGATTTTCTTGGTTATTTAATTTCACACCTGAGACCCAACTATTTGCAGACAGTGGTTAATTTCTCAGTATACTTGCATGACATTTAATATTTTTAAAATATTACCTAAAACATTGACTGGTAGAGGTGTTATGATGGTGACAATTTGGGTCTGGAATGAGTTCATTCACTTTACATGAGCTCCTGTGGGAAAATGTGATTTGAAATTATAGAACCACTTGTAAATCAACCAGTAAGGATTGTGCTCGACTTTGAAGGTTCCAATATATTTGTTTTGTCAATACATACGTGACAAAAACAATGTCCGTTACTTCACTACCTCTGTCCTCTGCCCCAATAAAGCCCATTCATGCTGAAACCACATGTACACTACAGTAATGTGCTAGCACTATACTGTAAGAGCATGACACAGCCTTCACCAACACATGGCTCAACCAACCAATCAATAATGCTCACATTGCTCAGTCAAAGCTCTTTTCTCCAATAGGGGCAGGGTGCTGTTTCATGGCAGTATAGGCTGCCTCCCTCTCTGCAGCAGTGCAAGAATGCAACTTATTGTCGTGGATAAATATTGCAAGTTACTGAATAATGCATATATTTGTCTCAACGCAACCTAAACAGATTTGTTGATTGTAAACACAACCAAAAATACATTATGTATCATGCCATCATTCCATAAACAAAATTTTTCTTACCTCAGAAGCTCAGCAATGTTCAGTCTGTGTTCCACACTTGCAATGACTGTGGGGAAAAAAAATCTATCTATCTATCTATCTATCTATCTATCTATCTATCTATCTATCTATCTATCTATCTATCTATCTATCTATCTATCTATCTATCTATCTATCTATCTATCTATCTATCTATCTATCTATCTATCTCTATCTATCTATCTATCTATCTATCTATCTATCTATCTATCTATGAAATGCAGTTGTTTTGGAGGTTTAGGCCGGTACACGCTGTGGCAGAGACATCACGGACAGAAACCACAACCATCACCCCACACAGTACCCAATGGTAGTACGGGGGTGGGGACAATCAGGGAGGGATGCGAGAGGATGTGGGATGATGGAGGGCGGGAGGCTGCAAAATCCATCCACTCAGGGAGATAAGGGGCAGAGAGGTGGATAGGTTTACATGTGCTATAAATACACGAAGATGTGAATGAGTGTAAAATGCATGTTCATGAACAGAACTTCAGTAATGTTGAGTTCAATCCCTGACTGATGATTGAGAGGAAGCACCCTGTATGTATGAATGACTTGCAGACTGGCAAAATAAAGGATACGCAATAACGCAGCTTTACATAGGAGAGATGATACAAATTAGCAACCAGTATGTAGAAATAATGCTCAGTATGCAGTACAGTTCAACATCACTGCAAACTACAACCACAATAAACATATTGTTAAATGAATACCTCTCTGACAGTGTCATTCAAAACTGGCCATCATAAATCATGAAATATAATTTAAACTGTTTCGATAAAACCCTTGTTTGCTCATGTTCAAATCTCTCTCTCTCTGTAGTCTACAGTCGTGCTCTTTATTATTGGCACCCCTTTTTGTGCATAACTTGTATAATATCTGCAGAAATAAATGGAAATGTACCAAACTTATATCACCAGGATCTTGTAATTGGAGGTCCAAAGTAATTTAACAAAGAACATTTATTTTATTTTTTTTAAACTTAGATATTGTAATTTAAAGGGGGGAGGGGGGGGGGCAGAAAACAGCATGTGCAGCAATTTTGGCACTCCTTAATATTTGATACACTTTGATACACAATTTGACACACTTTGGCAACGGGGACAGCCTCCAAAGGTTTCTTGTATCCATCTATAAGATATTTTGTCCATTTTTTATAAGTCAATTTTGTTCCCCTTTAACCATTCCTGTGTGCATTTGGATGTGTGCTTTGGGTCTTTGTTTTGCTGGGAACCCATGATTGTCACTTCAAACCAGGTTTTCTTAAACTAGGCAAGACATTTCGCTCTAAAATCTCTTGATAATTTTCTGATTTCATGATGTCTGTGATACAGTCAGGCCTCCATTACCAGATGTAACAAAGCAGCACCACAGCATTATGGATGCTCCACCATGCTTGACTGTTGGCAGGGTGTTCTTTTCCTTAAAGGCTTCATTGCGCCGTCTGTAAACATACTGTTTGTGTGCATTGGTAAAAAGCTCTATTTTTGTTTCATCTGTCCATAAAATATTGTTTATCGTTTGCTCTTTTGTATCAAACAACTTCTCTCTCGAAAAATGCTGTTACACTTGATTCATTTTATTCAGGAGATGTTCCACATTTAGTACTTAAACTTCATGGGTGCCAATAATGGTGAGCACGACTGTTTATATAATATACATTTCTATACTATTTAGCAAATCAAGCTCTTATGTGGATTTCAATACAGATTGTTTGTTTTGTTTTGATATTTTCTGTTAGTGCTGCGCAACAGAACCGGATAAGGTGTTGCAGATGCGTCAGCAGTATTGATTAGCTTTTAGTTTTCGCAGCAGTAAAGCTCTTTATTGGCTGCAAGTTTAGACTGCTACAGTTTTGAGCAGTAGTTCTTTAAACTACAATGTATAATGGACAATGTTAGCATACAGTGAACATGAACAGTATGTTTTTTCACAAAACCGGCAAAAACACTCATCTTATATTCAAAATAAATGTGCTACTTCCTTTAGTCAGGAAATACATACATAAAAAATGCTGATTATAAATTTTAGCTGATAAAGAATGTCTGATCAAATCTTACAACTGAAAATCAACACAATCCCAAAATAATGTGGTGTGATTCTGCAAAACCTACGCCAGATGGCGTACTTACTCTCTGTGCCAACACCACATCGGCAGGACCTCGAACCGCTAACTTAAAAGTGGTCCGCACACACGAGCGGCGCTGGATAATATTCAATTTGCCTTGAATATATTTTTTTTGTGCGAAAAAACTTACAATAAAAGGGAGTAGTACTATGCATTACATGCCATGGAATGAAAAATGGATGCATGTGCAACGTCCGACTGGGTCATAGCTTGCATAATCAAAGGCTAGCATTGAAATTAAGTGTGATTTGAATAGTTTTTAAATGGTAACCACAAAAAGACTCCAAGCAGGTGTGAAGAGTGCTTGAATACCATTAACATGTGAAGGCCGAGGGGGCAAAACATCAAACGTCGTCTGTGGTGCAGGGACTCGCATGGATGCCCCCCACCCGCCCACTTAGGACAAGACACACTTGAAGGAGAGACGAGGACATCTATTATTAGCTATTATCACAAGGATGTCACGTGGCTTGCACCTGCAGATACAGCTACTATTACCTCATGTGTGTGGTCCACGATAATTCTATTTGGCATCCAGAGGCCTATAAGACTCCTTCACACCTCCTCCCACATTCCAAAAACATGCATGGTAGGTTAATTGAAGACTAAATTGCCCGTAGGTGTGAATGGTTGTGTGTCTATGTGTGCCTTACGATAAGTTGGTGACCAGTTCAGGGTGTACACTGCCTCTCGTCTAGAGTCAGCTGGGATCGGCTGCAGCACGGCCGCGACCCATTGTGAGGATAAGCGATGGATACGGAAAATGGATGGATTATACAAAGGTATGTGGTAGGCGAAATAATCACTGAATTCAATGTTCAAACTGTGCATAATGTGGCTACTATGCTACTGTGTTTTAATGCTGGTCGCTATTCTCATCCCCCACCACCTTTTTCTCGTACTCTCAAACATGCACAGATTTATGACTACTGTTTCGCCTTGTTGGCTGGACATTTTCCTGCTCCACAGAGCGACAGCACCAGACGGGCAGGTCGAAAGTCCGCTTTATGGAACACAAGAGGAGACCGGCCGGTTTGTTGAAGAGAAAAATGCGCAGGACCTTTGGTGAGTTGCATTTTTAATCATTGGTTTTATTTGATTCTATGCCTGTGAGTCAAAATATGGCTTTATGTGAAACCTGTCGTGACGCAAAAAAGGTTGGGCGTCGCTGGAAAAATATCAATAATGTCTTCGATTAATCGACTTTCATTATGAGTCGAGTACAAAAAAATTTTGAGTTGAGTTGCCAAGTTATTTCATTCTGACATTTCAGAATCTATATTCAGTACGGGAGTTTAATCAGTACTTCTACTTTTACCAGTCTTTTTTTACACGTTGCAAGTATCTGTCGTTCAACTTAAGTACAGAGTGTGAGTACTTCGAAACTACATTCTGAAAACGTTCATGTAGAGATGATATCAAAATAATGCCTATTCACACAGACCTGTATAAACAATTCAGCCCTTAAAAGTCATTTTGGGGTCTTGATGCAAAACGGTGTTTGCCCTATTGAGGGTGACCTAACATCCCCCCAGAGCCACACATGCACACATCTCTACAGCGTGAGTGACATATTTATCTGTAAAGGGAAATGAGGAGGAAGAACAGGGCAAGACAAGCTTCCTAAAAACAGACACCCATTAGGTAGTCAGTGATAAATGCTCAGTGAATGTATCAATCTCAGAGGAGACCATCCCTAAGTCAGACTATTGGTGGGTACTAAAAATGAAGATGTGCTAAAAGACATCCTTATTTGAGTTGGTCCCAACTTCTTCCGTTCTGTACAAGTTCTTGTTTTGATCTGACACGAAAAGGGGAGACATGTCCCTCGTCCTGTTATTTGTGTGCGTGCGTGTGTGTGTGTGTTGTTCCAGTGCAGCTCTTTCCCAGACCAGTGCAAAGTGTCACCTCAGTGGGGGCTTTGACACCTGGTCTGGTGTAAAAGGGGAGATGGGGAGGTGTAGGGGGACATGAAAAATCCAGGCTTCACACCTCATTGACAGTAGGAGATGATCCTCTAACTAACCTCCTAATACACAGGCAAACACACCGTCTCAAGGGAAACAATGGCCACTTGGATTAACATACTGTAAATTATCTCGATTGAAGTGCTCAATATAAATTAGGTCACCCCACCAGATTTGCTAGAAAACCTTGTTTCCTTTCAGAATCAATATTTTCTAAGGCAGTGCCGTAATTGCAAATGAGGTTTACTGTATGTTGAGCACTGTACTGTATGTTACCTGACTTCCAGGCATCTACTGTAGAATTGGCTGTTTCCAACAATATTGGTACAATATGACATTAATCCTTTATATGGCACTCATCAAAATTTAAATACCAGAAAATGACTTCTTTCAATTTTAGACAAAAAAAAGCTCTCATTATCATATTAACATGTCAACTTCATAGTATCATCATTATGACATTTCTTAAGATTAACTGGGAGTAGTTAATTTATTTACTGCCAGTGAGGCATGGGGACTCTAAGTTACCAAATATGGTTCTAGGTTAAAATCAAACACTGAGAATTTATTCATTTAAATCCCAAACATTTTCAGCACAACACTCAAATGGGAAATTTGGTTCATCCTAGCAATCCCAGTGTATTAAAATACAAAATATATTGCCATTATTATTAAAACGCTTTAGACAAAAGACAGACACATTTGACACAGATTTGTTCAGTTTGATTTTAAATGAACCAGGACAATCAACATCAACATCGTGTCTATGGCAACAAACAGAAATATTTCATGTTTTCCGGTACATTTTCTTTTAGATAGACCTGCTTTTTTATGCATGTATATAATAAATGTTTTATATTTTCTGTAAGCACAGTACAGTATTGGAGTTCAAGACATGATTTTGAGCTCCTTTTTCTCATTCACACAAACAAACTGTACATCCTGTTCCTTTTTTGACAGTTACATGCTAAATAGACACTGGCGCTCATTTGTACTATTTAAGGCTTCTGTGTCAAGTCCCAGTTCCTCCTGTGAGGATCCTAATCGATCGACTTCAGGAGGGATACACAATTACAAATTGCAAAACCAGTTCGAAACTAAATACCTTCTGCCAAATCTAATCTGGCATTTCAATCATGCTACAAACACAAGTTAGGGTTATTTTATGAATGCACCAAAGACAGTGTGGCTTTGTGTGTGTATTTGTCAGTCCTATGCTAAAGGGAAGTGTCTGTGCAAATCAAAGAGCAGGATGAGGTGACATGTACCTGCTGAAGCATTATCACCTATTTTACTAGGCTGTGACCCCCTACCTTGCACTAGTGTGTGTGTGTGTGTGAGTGTGCGCTCGCGTGTGAAGAGGTCAAATAACATACCAGGCTCTGCAGAAGAATTTCCCCGGGCCCTCAAAGAAATCAGTTGGCGGAGGCCTGTCTAAGGTTTTAAACAACTTAAGTACACTTGCACAACCGACTTCCAATCAAAGAAAATGTTAGGATTTTATTATCAATACCGCATTTAATCATTAGTTATGAATCCATCCCTGACAGTGTAAATACAACTTTAAAAGCACTTTGCAAAGGCTGTTTTTTTTTTTAAATTCAGCTCTTACATTGGATCATTAATAGCCCAACTCCAGCCAACCTAAATGTGTGGGTACAGAGTATTATACAGTACTTGAAGATGGCAACAAAAGTGCTGGTCATAATGAAGAATGGTGGGTATAATGTAAAAAGCCTGTGGTCCAACAGATGGAAAATCCAGTTGGAAAAGGGTGACCAACCTGAGGTGCTCCTCATAAATGAAATGTCTCTTTTATTCTTCTGTCCTCTGTGATCAAAGCGCCACCAGTCAGATGTTTACAGCCATGACAGTGATTTACACAAGAAGAAGAAAATGGCACTCTTTTGTGATTGCCTCAAAGAAGCCATTTTTCCAATGATGTACTTTAAAGTGATGTATGGAGAACAGTCTCTTTGCACTGTACTACTGCCTGACAAGACGGTATTTACTGTTGTGTCTTCTCAAAATGGGAGCTCAGTGTTTAGGTTATTCGCTGAGGGCCATCTGAGCTGGGAATGTGGTGTTGGGTGGGGGTGAAGAACAGAACAGACTTATAGGTAGATGTGTGTCCTTAGGTGTTTTTTGGACATACTTGGCAAATAAAGATGATTCTGATGTCAGCTACGGATGTTTCCTATGCTTATTTTAGTTGTATGTTCGTTATGGTCGTAGTTTGCAGTGGCGAAGAAGTGTACTGCATGATATTCTATAGCGTTTCCCCAACCTTTATTGATCCAATGAACCCAATTTACACAACAAAAATCTCACGGCACACCACCAAACAAAAATGTCACAAAAAGTATGAATGCTGAAATAATGATTATCTCGTCTCAATTTACTCACAAATTTACTAACTCAGTGTGTAAACACAAAGTTGATATACACGTACGACACAATTACATATTCTGTTGTATGAATGGTAAAGGTGGCTACACAGGTTAATAGTAGAGGAGTACTTAATTGTTCTACTTGTCACTACACGTTACCGGGATAGATAGGTTAAAAAAATAAAAAAAATTTAATATCTGAATAACAACTACAGTGAAATTAGATAATTTCCCACGGCACCCGATTATCTCTGACGACACTAGTATGCCACAGCACCTTGGCTGGGAATCACTGCTCTACTTTACTCTTCATATCCATAATCATATTCTATCGGTCGATAAATACAATTTAAATACATTCAGTTTCATAAATATGTGTGTATATTATTATTTTGGAGATCAAATAGGTATGAGTTGTAATTCTCCATTATATGTTCTTTATTATTAATTCAATTACCAGCAATGTAATTACACCAAAATGTCAACTATAGCTCTTCCCTTCAGATATTAGATTTGTTTTAAATTCTAATTTGTAAATTGCAGATACTAATAGCTACCATGTAAATCTCTTTTACACGAGATGGAGTAGAAACATATGTCCTCATATTGTGGCTGGTGGAGTTAGTTTTTTTCCCCCGAGAAAAAATAATTATACTTATATACAGTATTTATAGGGGCTAGAGAACATGTAAAGAGATTGAACCTAAGCAGGCTGGACCAAGGCAGACTGGGTGGGAGTAATCTGAAGTAACCTTACGCTACAGAACATAAAAGGGCACACAACACAGCGGAGTGAGTAAAAAGACGACTTGAGTGGCAGAAAATCTACACAGAAGCGTATTGTAGGTGACAACTGTACTCTACACTTCGTAATGTGACTCGGTACGCACTGCTGTTTTAATTTAATTTAATTTAAATAGAATCAGTATTGATGTAACAGAAATTAATTCATTGTTTCTCTGAAGAGGAAAAGTGAAGTGAGTGCAAGAGTGTAAGTACGTTTAAGTGTAAGCCATAATTTGAGAAACTAGTGTAGATGGGGACAATCAAGTGTGGGAGGGATTGTAGTCAGGAGACAACATAAAGATGTTCACGTGGACAAGATCCAAAGATTCTTAGTCACCTCACAAGGAAGAAAAGTGGTTACATGCATCCAGCTCTGGGATTTCCTTATTATCCCGACCTTTGACCATGACCCTCTGTAGCCACCTCCCCAATCTGTCTTTTTGTTAACCTGGATCTTCATGCATGTGACCCAAGGAGCACTTCAGGGGCCGAAGCAGCAGACAGACATCTGTGGAGCTTTAGAGCGTTACCGGGCTAGAGAGACAAGTGAGAAAGAGAGAGGGACATGAACCAGAGCCCAAGTGGAAAGGAAGAAAGAGACACACGGTTTCAAAGTGTCATGATTCATGCATGAACATAGGAATGCCATTGAGAGGTGGCACACCCACAGCACTATCGGCTGGGTGTGTGAAACTGATTGATCTGGTTAAAAGGAAGAATCCAAAGAAAAACAGGATCCATGTGTGCTTTTGTACCGATGATCTTCTGGGTTTCAGAAATATTTAAAGTAGCTACAGTATATTCATTCTCTGCACGTGATGCATTTTACTGAGAGAAAAAAAAATACATTGATTACATATGAATTATTAAATATATAAAAATAGTCTAAAAAAAAATGTTGAGAAAAAAATGGAGACCATCGAGATAAGAAATATTATTGTACATGAATCGATTTTAACAAGAATTTAGTAGGGTTTCATACAAGAGGGGAAAAAAACAATGCATTGTAATATTTGATGCATGTTTTGTGGTTTACTTCAGGCTAGGCCTGTCACGATAATAACTATATCGACTTATCGTTCGATAAATAAAATGGACGCAATAGTTTTTTCGGACTTGGATGGATAAATTGTCATTGTTGCGGTGAGCCTGCACGCAGATCACACAGTGAGCGAGTTGTGTCATTAATCGAACGCCGGCCGACCGGTAGACTCTTGCCGGTGTTGACGCCGTCCAATACGCCACAGCCTTACTCCATGTGCAATACCTAGATTCAGACAACAGAGACCAAAGTGAAAGTTGTTGATGTGTTCGCAAGCTAAGGAGCTAGCTCACGAGCTAACGTTTGGCCTGCGAGCTTACGAGTTAAGGAGCTAAACAGCTCGCTCCACTGGGCCAATGTCGTTTTAAACATCAGAGCTTCACTCTGAGTCGTTGTACGTGTTAGTACCCAATTAACACACACAGGGACGTTAACTGTTTATTAAGCATAACCTCAGTAGCACATGTTATTCAGCCAATAGTTGACTACAAGTGAAGGGCTTGTCTTCAGTGTCTTCACCAACCACACAGTAGCCGGGTTTACAGAAACTTTTGTTTCTCATTCCAATTGAAGATCTCACGTCACTTGTTTACAAGTGTGGGGATCTATTCCGATCGGGTGTATACATGTGCACTATTCGAAGCAGCCGTGTGACATGCACACTTTGTCGTGAATGTCACGTCATTTATCAAGATAGAGGTCCGTCGTCTATTCAGTACAGTAGTTGGGAGTGTTTTTATACGTTTATATATATTAAAAATGCTTGATAAAAAAAAAAAAAAAACTTTAGTAGTTAAAACAAGATTTTCGTCACATACGAGCTCCGTCGGGACCCGCCATATTTATGCCATGCGTAAGCGATGACGTCACTGCGCATTCACGTCGAGATGAAGCATGAAGAGTGCTTCCCGGCTTTATTGGAAATGATGGCATACATGGCAAAAATTTACTTCTGATCGGTTTGGCAAAAAGAATATGCCACCCCTGTGAAACCGAATGAAATTCCATTTGGATTTGGCCTGCATATTTCGATTGAGGTGTTTATTTAGAGCATTTTCATTCGGTTTGGGCTTCTTAAGCGATTACAATTGTAATAGAAGGCTCCATGTAAACCAGGCTGGTCTTGCAACTTTTTATTCTTTATTTCATACCCAACGGTATTCATAACACAGAGTAAAGAAAACAATTTAATAGAGAAACAAGAAAGGACATAATAATAATTTAAAAGCAAAACAACTTTTAATAAAATAAACAATACAAAATAATAAGGGCGGGCCTTATTTTTCATGATTTCAGACACATTAAAAAAAACTGCGTGCGTGGGTTTTCTCCGGGCACTCCGTTTTCCTCCCACATCTCAAAAACATGCATGAATTGGAGACTCTAAATTGCCCGTAGGTGTGAATGTGAGTGGGAATGGTTGTTTGTTTGTATGTGCCCTGCGATTGGCTGGCAACCAGTTCAGGGTGTACCCCGCCTCCTGCCCGATGATAGCTGGGATAGGCTCCAGCATGCCCGCGACCCTAGTGAGGAGAAGCGGCTCAGAAAATGGATGGATTATCATTTCTTGTGATAAGGTTTTGGGGCAATATACTGTCTTTAAAAATTGTTACCTACCCAAGTAGGCTGAAAGACGGGTTATTTCCTCAAATTAATGAATTCTCAAAATAATGTACTCTTTTCAGAAAAATATATTGTTTTTGTATCAAAACAGTTTTCAGCACAGAATATGTGCAAAGAATATATTATGGCAAGATTGATCTTTTTAAGGGAATGACACACTAGTTTATATTTAAATATTTTAATAGTCTATTGTATTGGTTACTTGCAAACATACTGTAAAAAAATTATTTTTTTATTTATATCATTATTTGTTAAAGTCATGTTTACAATACGTATTGTTTGCTTTTATTAAGAGAGGCTGTTAAACACAATTTGTAGGTTATAGTGTCAACATATTTCCTCACAATGGTATCCTCTTACGAGAGGAGAATGAAGATCACTTGCACACATTTATGCAATACAACAGTGGGAGCTTAAGCCCAAAGACATCTGTGAGGATGCCATGTTTGTTTTCTTTAAAGGAAGAGCACAAAATTGCTGCAAATGGTAAATGTTTGTGTGCATGCACGCTGTGGCTCTCTGTTTACAGAACATCCCCAAAAACAAAGACAGAGTGACTGCTTAAGTGATATCAAAGGTGTGGAAAGAATGAGGATTAGGAAAAAGTCATGCCATGCGGGTCAGGGTGTCGTGGAGTTGTTGTCTACCAAATGCATTCAACTAAATCAACTACAAGGTTGGTCCATGAAAATGGCCAAAAAGGCTTTATGATGAGGCAAGCAGAAGTTTTTATACAGGCTGTAGGCATAAAAAGGCAAGTTTGCAAAATAGTTACTCAATTTTCAATGACAAATCAGACATCAATAAAATAAAAACAAAAGTGCAAGTTGGAGCCAGATCTGTGTGTGATCTGCCCGTCTGTGTTGGAGACAGCGGTGAGAAAGGCTGACAAAATCGGAAAGAATTTAGCTTGGTTGACCCTAAAACCAAGATCATAACACGACTTGAAAACAAAACACCACAATATGGAATGGGCCTCAGTCTGCCAAGCATTGGGGATGATCCCATCAGTCACATACTAAACTCTCTATTCCGCACAATGACACATGAAAGTGTCTCTTGAAGTGACAAATCATTATTTAAAGGAATATATTATCATTTGTACAGCGGCTGAAATAAGTATTTAAGACGTCACCATTTTTCTCACTAAATATATTTCCAAAGGTGCTAGCAGTCCAGCCCCTTGTCAGTGCAAATTAATATCAGCTGGTTTAGTCCTAATTGATGGCCTACAAAAAGGTCTCATTGCCAAGGTGTGAGTCAAGACACATCTCATGACGCATAAGAGCAAAGAGCTGTCCCAAGACCAACACAAAATAACTGTTGCAAAACATTGGTTAAAGGCGCACATCTAAACTTCTGAATGTTCCAGTGACTGTGGTTGGCGCAATAATACGTAAGTGGAAAGCCAATCCTACTAACATAAATTTGCCTCGAACAGGTGCTCCTCTCAAGATTTCTGACAGAGGAGTGCAAAGAATAATCAGAAGAGTTGTCCAAGAGCCAAGGACCTCCTGTGGAGAGCTTAAAAAAGACCTGGAATTAGCAGGTACTGTTGTCACAAGGAAAACAGTGAGTAATACACTCCGCCGCCATGGCCTGTATGCACGCTCACCACGCAAGACCCATCCATACATCCATTGTCTTCCGCTTATCAGAGATCAGGTCGCGTGGGCAGCAGCCTCAGCAGGGAAGCCCAGACTTCCCTCTCCCCAGCCACTTCCTCTAGCGCGTAGTCTCTTCAGCCTGTCCTGGGTCATCCCCGGGGTCTTCTTCCAGAACACCTCACCAGGGAGGCATCCGGGAGGCATCCTAAACAGATGCCTGAGCCACCTCATTTGGCTCCTCTCAATGCGGAGGAGCAGCGGCTCTACTCTGAGACCCTCCCGGATGACCAAGCTTCTCACCCTATCTCTAAGGGAGAGCCCGGACACCCTGCGGAGGAAACTAATTTTGGCCGCTAATATCCGGGATCTTGTTCTTTCGGTCACGACCCACAGCTCGTGACCATAGGTGAGGGTAGGAACGTAGATCGACCGGTAATTCGAGAGCTTCGCATTTCGGCTTAGCTCCTTCTTTACCACAACGGTTCGATACAAAGTCCGCATCACTGCAGACGCTGCACCGATCCGCCTGTCGATCTCCCGTTCCATTCTTCCCACACTCATGAACAAGACCCCAAGATACTTGAACTCCTCCACTTGGCGCAGGATCTCATCCCCGACCCGGAGAGGGCACTCCACCCTTATCAGACTGAGGACCATGGTCTCAGATTTGGAGGTGCTGATTTTCATCCCTGCTGGTTCACACTCGGCTGCGAACCGCTCCAGTGAGAGTTGGAGATCACGGCTTGATGAAGCCAACAGAACCCCACAACATCCAGAGCCTTTAGGAACTCCGGGCGAATCTCATCCACCCCTGGGGCCTTTCCACCGAGGAGCTTTTTAACCACCTCGGTGACCTCAACTCCAGAGATAGGAGAGCCCACCTCAGAGAACCCAGACTCTGCTTCCTCATGGGAAGGCGTGTCGGTGGAATTGAGGAGGTCTTTGAAGTATTCTTCCCACCGACTCACAATGTCCCGAGTCGAGGTCAGCAGCGCCCCATCCCCACTATACACAGTGTTGATGGTGCAATGCTTCCCCCTCCTGAGACGCCGGATGGTGGACCAGAATTTCCTCGAAGCCGCCCGTAAGTCTTTCTCCATGGCCTCACCAAACTCCTCCCATGCCCGGGTTTTTGCCTCAGCGTCCACCGAAGCCGCATTCCGCTTGGCCAGCAGGTACCCATCAGCTGCCTCAGGAGTCCCACAGCCCAAAAAGGCCAGATAGGACTCCTTCTTCAGCTTGAAGCTGGTGTCCACACAGCTGGTGTCCACTAACGGGTTCAGGGATTGCCGCCACGACAGGCACTGACTACCTTACGGCCTAAGCTCCGGTCGGCCGCCTCGGCAATAGAGGCGCGGAACATGGTCCACTCGGACTCAATGTTCCCCGCCTCCCCCAGGACGTGGGTGAAGTTCTGTCTGAGGTGGGAGTTGAAAGTCCTTCTGACAGGGGATTCTGCCAGATGTTCCCAGTAGACCCTCACAATGCGTTTGGGCCTGCCACGTCGGACTGGCATCTTCCCCCACCATCGGAGCCAACTCACCACCAGGTGGTGATCAGTTGACAGCTCCGCCCCTGTCCAAGACATGCGGCTGCAAGTCCGATGACACGAGGCCCCCCCCCAGAAGGCGGAAGAAGGCTACCCTCTCGTCCACCGGGGTGAACCCCAACGTGTAGGCGCCGACCCGGGTGGCAATAAGTATACCTACACCTGCTTGGCGCCTCTCACCGTGGGAAACTCCAGAGTAGAAAAGAGTCCAACCCCTCTCGAGAGGACTGGTACCAGTGCCCAAGCCGTGTGTGGAGGCGAGCCCGACTATATCTAGTCGGAACTTCTCAACCTCACACACCAGCTCAGGCTCCTTCCCTGCCAGAGAGGTGACATTCCACATCCCTAGAGCCAGCTTCTGTAGCCGGGGATCGGATCGCCAAGGTCCCCGCCTTCGGCCACCGCCCAGCTCACACTGCACCCGACCCCTATGGCCCCTCCCACAGGTGGTGAGCCCATGGGAAGGGGGACCCACATTACCCCAGTGCTGAAAAAAAAAGCATGTCAAAGCTCGTTTAAAGTTTGCTGAACAACTTTAGACAAGCCAGTTAAATACTGTGAGAATATAGTCTGGTCTGATGAGAGCAAAATTTAACACTTTGGATGCCATAATGCACATCATGTTTGGAGGAGAGATGGCACTGCACATCACCCTAAAAACACAATACCAACAGTGATGTTCGGAGGTGGGAACATGATGGTGTGGGGCTGATTTTCAGCAAATGGTACTGGTAAACTTCACATTATTGAAGGAAGGATGAATGGGCAAATGTACCGAGACATTTTTGACAAAAATCTGGTGCACATCTGATGAAAATGAAATGAGGGTGGACATTTCATCAGGATAATGATCCAAAACATACTGCCAAGGAAACTCTCAATTGGTTTCAAAGGAAAAAAAATAAAGCCCAGCCAATCACCTGACTTGAATCAAATTGAAAATCTATGGAAAGAAGTGAAACTCAAGGTCCATAAAAGAAGGCCACGTAACCTTCAAGATTTTAAGACTGCTTGTGTGGAGGAATGGGCCAAAATCACACCAGAGCAATACATGCAAAATATATTTAATGAGAAAAATGGTGACGTGTTAAAAACCTATTTCAGCCGCTGTATGTGGATTAGTGGTTCCCATGGCCGCCTCCTGGGTTCAAATATCAGCTAAGGCCTTTTTGTGTGGCTCTCTGGTTCTCTTCGTGCTTACAAGGATTAAGGGAGAAAATCAAGAAATCACTTAAATTGGACCTGCCTGACAAAGTGAAGTAGCCCAAAAAGATCCTCAAAAGCTAGACTGAGATCTAAAGAAATTCAGGAACAAATGAGAAAGATAAGTAATTGAGATCTATCAGTGTGGAAAAGGTTATAAAGCAATTTCTAAAGCTTTGGGACTCCAGCAAACCACGATGAGAGCCATTATCCACAAAGGGCGAAAACACAGAACAGCGGTGAACCTTCCCAGGAGTGGCCAGCCGACCAAAATTACCCCAAGAGCGCAGCGACGACTCATTCAAGAGTTTGCAAAAGACCCTACAACAACATCCAAAGAACTGCAGAATGTGAATCTACTGAAACTGGTGTACCCGGTGAAACCTCAGGCCTGGGGAGAACATGCAAACTCCACACACGTAGGGCCGGGATTTGAAACCTGGTCCTCAGAACTGTCCTCTGTCCTCAGGTGGATGTGCTAACCAGTAGTCCACTCTGCTGCCTGATTGCAGTTGTTGCTGCTCAAGGTTGTTACCTGTTGTAAGGTTTAGGGGCAATTGGGGCCATGTAGGTTTGGATTTGTTTTCGCCCTTAATAATAAAAAACATTTAAAAACTGAATTTTGTGTTTATGTGTGTTGTCTTTGACTAATATTTAAATTTGCTTGATGATGGGAAACATTTAAGTGTGACAAACATGCAAAAAATAAGAACTCAGGAAGGGGGAAAACCCTTTTTCACACTACTGTAGATTCATTGTTTGTGTTTTAGCTAAAATATGACAGCTTTTCATGGAAAGCTACTGGGTGACTATCATATTAGTAGCTAATGTAGGTCTTTAGGTTATGTATGTTCTGCAGCCATGGCCCAAAGGTTAAGATCATCGCCTGCCACCGTTGGGGACTTACGTTCAAGACCCCGACCGGACCATCCACCAACCTCCCCCGGACTCATGGCTGTGGTGTCCTTGAGCAAGACACTTATTACCCGGGCGCTTCAACTGCCCCCAGCTCCAGTGTGTTCCACTAACAAGTGTGTGTGTTCATTGTGATGGGTAAAATGCAGAGAACACATTTCAATAAAAGGTGATTCTTCTTAATAAACATAGCTAATGTATTTTGTCTTAATTTTTTAAGTGTCACTCTGTCAATCTGCCTGATGTCAAGACTAATTTTAAGATGCAAATGATTTGTATTGTGCTTCTTCTTTGGCTTGTTGTGTTTTTTAGTGATACCGCATAAGGGTAAGACTGCTGGCAGAGATGAACTGTGATGTTGACCATTAATGCAATGTAAGAAAACAGTACACACATTTATGACCTGGCTGCTCAGTACAATATGGCAATAAGTCAGCAATAACAAAGAGGAAAATGCAGCTCATCCTGTGACTAATGTAATATTTGAGGATACACAGCAATAAATATGCAACATTATCTTACCACATTGCTTCACCTCAGCTACAAATGCTGCAGAATTATACTCCATAGATTCCATTTTACTGTAGTACTCTGTTTTCTTGCTGCCCTCAGTCTCCTTCTGAATAAAAGGTGTCTACTTAAACGTGAATACAGCAGAGCCTAGTTAACCTCCATCGATGTTGCTGTTTATTAGTGTGCCTCATTCTTATTGATGCGTTCACACAGGTGTGGTTGTCGCAGTTTCCCGCAGTACTAATTTGAGGTAGAAAAATGACCGCCCTGAACTACACAAATTGGGTCGAATATAGCAGAGCCAAGACGAATGCAGCCCTATGGGTGGCACAAGTCAGTGCAAACTGTAGGCCGGTCCCAAGCCCGGATAAATGCAGAGGGTTGCGTCAGGAAGGGCATCCGGCTTAAAACCTTGCCAAACAAATATGAGCGTTCATCCAAAGAATTCCATACCGGATCGGTCGTGGCCCGGGTTAACAACGTCCGCCACCGGCGCCGTCAACCTGCGGGGCGCCGTTGGAAATTCAGCTACTGTGGGTCGAAGTCAAAGAAGAAGAGGAGGTGGAAAGCGGGTTCTTCGGCAGAAAGAGAAGAGGAAAACACAGAGCCTAGAACTGAATGTGGGGACTTTGAATGTTGGGACTATGACAGGAAAATCTCGGGAGTTGGTTGACATGATGATGAGGAGAAAGGTTGATATATTGTGTGTCCAGGAGACCAGGTGGAAAGGCAGTAAGGCTAGAAGTTTAGGGGCAGGGTTTAAATTATTTTACCATGGTGTCGATGGGAAGAGAAATGGAGTCGGGGTTATTTTAAAAGAAGAGTTGGCTAAGAATGTCTTGGAGGTGAAAAGAGTATCAGATCGAGTGATGAGGCTGAAATTTGTAATTGAGGGTGTTATGTGTAATGTGATTAGTGGCTATGCCCCACAGGTAGGATGTGACCTAGAGGTGAAAGAGAAATTCTGGAAGGAGCTAGATGATGTAGTTCTTAGCATCCCAGTCAGAGAGAGAGTCGTAATTGGTGCAGATTGTAATGGACATGTTGGTGAAGGTAATAGGGGTGATGAAGAAGTGATGGGTAAATACGGCATCCAGGAAAGGAACTTGGAGGGACAGATGGTGGTAGACTTTGCAACAAGGATGCAAATGGCTGTAGTGAACACTTTTTTCCAGAAGAGGCACGAACATAGGGTGACCTATAAGAGCGGAGGTAGAAGCACACAGGTGGATTACATCTTGTGCAGACGATGTAATCTGAAAGAGGTTACCAACTGTAAGGTAGTGGTAGGGGAGAGTGTGGCTAGACAGCATAGGATGGTGGTGTGTAAGATGACTCTGGTGGTGGGGAGGAAAATTAGGAAGACAAAGGCAGAGAAGAGAACCATGTGGTGGAAGCTGAGACAGGACGAGTGTTGTGCAGCTTTTCGGGAAGAGGTGATACAGGCTCTCGGTGGACGGCAGGAGCTTCCAGAAGACTGGACCACTGCAGCCAAGGTGATCAGAGAAGCAGGCAGGAGAGTACTTGGTGTATCTTCTGGCAGGAAAGGAGAGAAGGAGACTTGGTGGTGGAACCTCACAGTACAGGAAATCATACAAGGAAAGAGGTTAGCTAAGAAGAAGTGGGACACTGAGAGGACCGAGGAGAGGCGAAAGGAATACATTGAGATGCGACACAGGGCAAAGGTAGAGGTGGCAAAGGCAAAACAAGAGGCATATGATGACATGTATGGCAGGTTGGACACTAAAGAAGGAGAAAAGGATCTATACAGGCTGGCCAGACAGAGGGACAGAGATGGGAAGGATGTGCAGCAGGTTAGGGTGATTAAGGATAGAGATGGAAATATGTTGACTGGTGCCAGCAGTGTGCTTGCTAGATGGAAAGAATACTTCGAGGAGTTGATGAATGAGGAAAATGATAGAGAAGGGAGAGTAGAAGAGGTAAGTGTGGTGGACCAGGAAGTGGCAATGATTAGTAAGGGGGAAGTTAGAAAGGCATTAAAGAGGATGAAAAATGGAAAGGCAGTTGGTCCTGATGACATTCCTGTGGAGGTATGGAAGCATCTAGGAGAGGTGGCTGTGAAGTTTTTGACCAGCTTGTTCAATAGAATTCTAGTGCGTGAGAAGATGCCTGAGGAATGGAGGAAAAGTGTACTGGTGCCCATTTTTAAGAACAAAGGTGATGTGCAGAGCTGTGGCAACTATAGAGGAATAAAGTTGATGAGCCACACAATGAAGTTATGGGAAAGAGTAGTGGAGGATAGACTCAGGACAGAAGTGAGTATTTGCGAGCAACAGTATGGTTTCATGCCTAGAAAGAGTACCACAGATGCATTATTTGCCTTGAGGATGTTGATGGAAAAGTACAGAGAAGGTCAGAAGGAGCTACATTGTGTCTTTGTAGATCTAGAGAAAGCCTATGACAGAGTACCCAGAGAAGAACTGTGGTACTGCATGCGGAAGTCTGGAGTGGCAGAGAAGTATGTTAGAATAATACAGGACATGTACGAGGGCAGCAGAACAGCGGTGAGGTGTGCTGTAGGTGTGACAGAAGAATTTAAGGTGGACGTGGGACTGCATCAGGGATCAGCCCTGAGCCCCTTCCTTTTTGCAGTGGTGATGGATAGGCTGACAGATGAGGTTAGACTGGAATCCCCGTGGACCATGATGTTTGCAGATGACATTGTGATCTGCAGTGAAAGCAGGGAGCAGCTGGAGGAACAGTTAGAGAGATGGAGGCATGCACTGGAAAGAAGAGGAATGAAGATTAGCCGAAGTAAAACAGAATATATGTGCATGAATGAGAGGGCTGGTGGGGGAAGAATGAGGCTACAGGGAGAAGCGATAGCAAGGGTGGAGGACTTTAAATACTTGGGGTCAACCGTCCAGAGCAATGGTGAGTGTGGTCAGGAAGTGAAGAAACGGGTCAAAGCAGGTTGGAACGGGTGGAGGAAGGTGTCAGGTGTGTTATGTGACAGAAGAGTCTCTGCTAGGATGAAGGGCAAAGTTTATAAAACAGTAGTGAGGCCAGCCATGATGTACGGATTAGAGACAGTGGCACTGAAGAGACAACAGGAAGCAGAGCTGGAGGTGGCGGAAATGAAGATGTTGAGGTTCGCTCTTGGAGTGACCAGGTTGGATAAAATTAGAAATGAGCTCATCAGAGGGACAGCCAAGGTTCGATGTTTTGGAGACAAAGTTAGAGAGCGCAGACTTCAATGGTTTGGACACGTCCAGAGGAGAAATAGTGAGTATATTGGAAGAAGGATGATGAGGATGGAGCTGCCAGGCAAGAGAGCTCGAGGAAGACCAAAGAGAAAGTTGATGGATGTCGTGAGGGAAGACATGATGGCAGTTGGTGTTCGAGAGGAGGATGCAGGAGATAGGCTTACATGGAAAAGGATGACGCGCTGTGGCGACCCCTAACGGGACAAGCCGAAAGGAAAAGAAGAAGATAGCAGAGCCAAGACGAACAGATACTGTTCGGACGGAAAAATGCTTTTATGTGAAGAAACTTGCATCACAACTTAAGTCGCCACATTCTGCATGCAGGCTCAAAGGATTGTGGCTACAGTGTTATATTTGCAAGACAGATAATAATGTTAAAACGTTACTGAAAAAAAACCTTTGTTACCTCTACAGGTAACAAAGGTTTTTTTTAAGTTGACAGTTTGACCATTTTTGTTCATTCTATTTCCAATATTCTTTATGGGGAAAAACTGGCCCCATGTGAACACATTAGAGGTTGACCAGCAGCCTAGAACAAATTATGTTCGACATTTGAGGTTTTACTGTATTTTACGGATAGCCTGCAAGACATACTGTAGACCCTGAAGGTTCAAATGTGAACACTGGTGAGTAGTGTTTGGCGATTGGACAAGTATTGACTCTATGCAGATGTGGTGCGGTCAGTTGCACTCAAACACTTGGTAGACGACAGCGGTTTAGAAATGGATCGTAAGCAAAGATGGCAAACACATTAGTGCATGCTTGCGCGCACACATGCATGCACACAAAAGAGGGCTCAGGGTCTCAGGAGAGGTGTCTCACAAGAGATGGGCTGACATATGGCCAGCAGACCCCGGACCACTGGGTGGAGCAGGGTGTGTATATATGCATGTCTGTAGTGCGTAAGTGGGGTTTGCCGCTGTGTGTGTGCGTGTAAGTAAGGGCGGGGCTGCTGAATGGTCTGAGGGTGCAGATGAATAGACCAGTGATTTGAGACATTTGAAACTCAATATTCATTTCACTGTTGCCCTGATCCTGTTTGTGCGTGTATGTTCCTATAATCCTAAATAATTAGTATCATAATCAAGGTTTAACTGAAATACTTTTTGTTACATCATATGACAATTTAGAAAATCAAATTAACCAAATGTACTAACGCAATTTTTACTACTAAAAGTTCAAACCGACAAGAGATGGAATTACAGTGGTTATAACCAAGTAGAACGTGAATACATCCCTGTTAAAATACAAGTGGGTAGGCTTAACGCTAACCCATGTAAAAATCTGTCTAATAATAAAATACAAATAACCCGTACAATTCAATTTAAAAAGAACCAAATTTGTTCGGCGGGAAACAATAAAAAATTGCAAATTCACAATAAAAGCATTGTGCAAGTGCACAACTTGACTGAGTTCAAAATTTGTCAGATTGTGAGGGCATTTCTTGTCCATATCCCCTTTCCGGTCACCACACATATTTTTGAGTGCCTCCGTACCGCTCCCATAAAAAAATAAAACGTACTGTAAAAGAGTATTTTTACTTTCTATTATGTTACAATCAACAATGGTTGGATCAGTTAAATGAATAAAATAACGCTGCATAGCAAATAAAAAATACATTGTTGCCTCTTTTTGCTGGGTTAATGGTAAACAATCTAGTAGAGTTCCTATACACTGTCAGCCTGCTTTCATCAACACATGGGAATTCCTCCACTCTGCCAGTCAATTCCATTCCTGAACATCAACATAAATACGCACAAACACACACACACAAACACAAAACAGCCAGGGGTGGTTTGATGGTGCTATTTGACTGAATGGCCTATCGCCATGGTTACAGCAGTACTCCATCAGTCCATTCAAGGAACAGATGGCCGATGTGCAACAGGAGGCACATGTTTCAATGAACATACACGCACATATACGCGCACGCACGCACCCACACACAGAAGCACACTCACAACAATCATTCACACAAACACGTGCTCTCTTTCTGTGTGTCCCTCTCTCTCTCTCTCTCTCTAACACATGCACGCACGCGCACACACATACACACACGCACACACACGTGTGCACGGATGTGCTCCTGCACAGAGGGAGGGTACTGACAACCAGCAGCATATGTTCCACTAGTCAAAGTGCATTCATTCAAAGACAGAGGGAAGAGAGAAAGAGGGAGGAGAGAGGGAGGGAGGGTAGCACGGACACAGGTAAGGAAAGAGGATTTCATTATTCATCACACTTTAACAATCCATCACAAGCTAACTTATTTATTTTGAAATAGACATGTATTATAGAATTATATATAAGGCATATTATATAAGGCCGTACTTATTACATCACATCAATTTAACTAAACTTTTTTTTTTTTAACCACACACACAAACACACCATGGGGGTTGCACCCTCAGTTTTGGGCTGTGCTAAAGAAAGCACTTTGTACTTTTAGATGTATGCTGCAAATACAGACGGTTTATACTTGTTCGCTTAATCTCTCACATTTTCGGATGCCTGTGTCACCGTTGTGCGTGCGTCTGTAGAATAATCCAAAATAACAGAGAGTGTGTCTATTACCGGGACAATTTACCAGTGTGAGCACATGGACATCAGGATAACAACTAGATAGTAATGCCCCGTTTTAACTGACACGGTCAGAGAGGAATTCATTTAACAATGGCATTTGTAAATACTGTATGTGTAATCTATATGCTTTTATGGTCACTGTAGTATTTGATTACATTGTCGTTCCATTTTCCATTCAAGAGGTGGTTGCCTTGGCTCCAAAAGCTTTAGAATGTTTAGACAACACAGAGAATATGTTAATAAAATACAGCAAACAACGTATGGAATGACCACCAAAGGAGGGGAAACAGTCGAATTAAGCAATCCCAGACTGGAAGACTCAAATGGGCTTGACTGAATGTTTGTGTCCCTGCTGCTGGAGGAACCACACCCACACACAGTCACACACACATATATAGAGAGGAAGCCAACAGGCTTTCCTGTGGTTGAAACAACACAACAGACCATCCGCTCAAAACCTGTCTGTTTTCGCCTCTCTCTCAACTTCACCTCTTTTTTTCCATCTCTTCCTGTTTTTGTTGGTCTGGCTATTCTTAGTAGCTCCTCCATTCCACCTTCTCCCCCTTCTGTTCTCATACCTAATAATTGCCCTCTCTCCAACAGTACTCAATTTCCCTTTCTGTGTTGTCCCCCCCCCCCCCCTTTCTTTTTGATTAAGCCTTCTCTCATTTGCTTCACCACAGAATACATCCTGTCTCTTCATATTAGTTAGTAGCTAAACAGAGCCACTTCACTCTAGTTATGTAGGCGTCTAGCCTACCCCACCTATCACCCTCTGTCTCTCAAAGAGTAGAGGTAGGTAGTAATGTGCTACATTTACTCCATTAGTTACTTCAGTAACCTTTTGGAAAAAATGTCAGAACAGTTTTTAATGCAACATACTGTGTACTTATACATGAGTATTTATGTTAAGAAGAAACACTACGTTTACGCCATCACACTTAGCTACATTACGCTAATATACTCGCTATGTGTATTTGTATCCATCTTTTATTGACCGGCGAGACTATTATATTTCAAAGCGACTTCCACCTCAGGCGCTGTCACATTACTCTCTTTCACCAAGCCAATGGAACCAGTAGTGACGTTTCACTACATTTCATCAATCAATTTGATTCTCCAAGGCCCCACCCTCATCCAGAAGCAATGTTTTCAAAATGACTATGTCAGTTACTTGTTGGTTATATTAAAATGTTTCATTTGACCATTGTGTTAACGTGCTTACTAGCGGAGTTTAATTCGGGAATTCCATATATTGTATTGTGGCATCCCTAGCCTACATACCCACATACTGTTTTGATTTTTCTTCTGTAGTACAGGTCGGTCATTCAGGACGGGGGGATGGAGTTCCGTTCCTATGACCGCAGACACGAATTACGGTGATCAGTCATTGCCAGCACACAAAGCACCTCAGCATGGCGAAATAGATTTTTGGAAAGTAAACTTTTATTATTTTAAACATTAGGGACTACGCTTGCCTCAAATTACACCAGTTTTGAAAATTCTAGTGCATTGCTTTTTGCATCAAACCAATCTGACAAAAAACAATTAAATTTTCGCATTTTGTTTTGTCACTGTACCATACAAGTGATTTTGTTCATCAGTGCCCAAATGAAATATTTTCCAAAAATCATCTTTAGTATGAATTTAAAAGTGTTTGTCAAATTATTGGAATAGTTTAAGTTGATCAATTAGGTGGACTTAATGGACTCTATGTGGTAATGCGTCCCGCTCAACGTTAAAAACAGTTTTGAGGATTAAGCATGAATCCTCTTTTCAGTGCATGCTTTTAAATTTTAATTTTAAAATTCAGAAGAAAATATGCTTCAAGTGGCTTCATTTGTTTCCGTTCTATTTTGTTTTCTGTCACAGCAAGTTTGAACAGTGACAAAAGATGCAACTTTTTCATTTTCTTAAAAAAAAAGTCCAACGTGACAAATTTCAAAAGTTGTTAATTCATTTCCAAGTTCTTAATCAAATCTGTCTGCTTAATCCCCCTATTTTCACCTTCAGCATCCTTTAGACAAACATTCTTGACAGCTAATCAGTTTGTTCAGAGAAACTTGATTCCGTGATTCCTTTCATCAGCACTTTCCTACCCTCTTAACTCTTCAAGTCCTGTGCTCTAATCCTCTGCTCCTCTCCTCACTGTCAGGGTGGAGTTACATTCCGGGAGCAGGAGGCTGACACCATCAGAGAAGAGGAATTTTAAATGCGTAACTATGAAATAACGGGATGACTCTTCCGTTAAACAACTCTGGTGATGTTACCTGGGAGCCAGCTGGTATCGCCCTCTGCTGGGACGCCATCCACTCCGGGTATGCTCTGACAGAGAGCTCAAGTTCTGACCACTGCCATCCAAGGAGGGAGGATGAAAGCGAGGGTGGGAATATTGGCCTCCTCCTCCTCTTCCTCTGTGTGCAGGTCTCTCCTGTAGTTTGACTCTGTTGTTTCCACCACCGCGCTGTCTGCTCCCCCTCCTCCATCCTCCTGACGCCTCGCCCCTATCCGGGCAGTTGTCAACACCAGCTGAAGGTTCAAGTGCAATTATAGAAACATGTATTGTCTCTCATCTTTTTAATTCTTCAATGGGCAAGTGGATATAATCCTTACCAATGCAACAACAACTCAGATTAGTAGTGAGGTTATTCAGTTGAGGTGTGAAGAAAATAAAAAATTACATTTTTGATACAGGCGGCACGGTGACCGACTGGTTAGAGCGCCTGCCTCACAGTTCTGAGGAACGGGGTTCAATCCTGTGTGGAGTTTGCAGGTTCTCCCCGTGCCTGCATGGGTTTTCTCCGGGCACTCCGGTTTCCTCCCACATCCCAAAAACATCCACGGTAGGTTAATTGTCAACTCTAAATTGCCCGTAGGTGTGAATGTGAGTGCGAATGGTTGTTTGTTTGTATGTGCCCTGCGATTGGCTGGCAACCAGTTCAGGGTATACCCCGCCTCCTGCCCGATGACAGCTGGGATAGGCTCCAGCACGCCCGCGACCCTAGTGAGGATAACCGGCTCAGAAAATGGATGGATGGATGTAATAACACACAGTTTAATCAATTCATTTAATCGGGATGGATTCAACCCCTTTGTTCAGGAGTTTGGTGTGGGAGAACACATATGAGATGAACTACAAGAGAGACTGACAATATCAGAGACCTCTGACTTAGCAAATGTTTGTCTGGATGAATGTACAACCCCAATTCCAATGAAGTTGGGACATTGTGTTAAACATAAATAAAAAGGGAATACGATGATTTGCAAATCATGTTCAACCTCTATTTAATTGAATACATTACAAAGACAAGATATTTAATGTTAAAACTGATAAACTTTATTGTTTTTAGGAAATAATAATTAACTTAGAATTTTATGGCTGCAACACGTTCCAAAAAAAGCTGGGACAGGTGGCGAAAAAGAGTGAGAAAGTTGAGGAATGCTCATCAAAGACCTGCTTGGAACATCCCACTGGTGAACAGGCTCATTGGGAACAGGTGGGTGCCATGATTGGGTATTATTGGAGCTTCCCTGAATTGCTCAGTCATTCACAAGCAAAGATGGGGCGAGGTTCACCTCTTTGTAAACGAGTGCGTGAGAAATTAGTCGAACAGTTTAAGGAAAATGTTCCTCAACGTACAATTGCAAGGAATTTAGGGATTTCATCATCTACGGTCCATAATATCATCAAAAGGTTCAGAGAATCTGGAGGCATTACTGCATGTAAGCGGCAAGGCCGAAAACCAACACTGAATACCCGTTGACCTTCGATCCCTCAGGCGGCAGTGCATCAAAAACCGACATCAATGTGTAAAGGATATCACCACATGGGCACTTCAGAAACACAATGTCAGTAAATACTGTTCGGCGCTACATCCATAAGTGCGACTTGAAACTCTACTTTGCAAAGCAAAAGCCATTTATCAACAACACCCACAAACGCCGCCGGTTCTTTGGGCCCGAGCTCATCTAAGATGGACTGATGCAAAGTGGAAAAGTGTTCTGTGGTCCAACGAGTCCACATTTCAAATTGTTTGGGAAATTGTGGACGTCGTATCCTCCGGGCCAAAGAGGAAAAGAACCATCCGGACTGTTATGGACGCAGAGTTCCAAAGCCAGCATCTGTGATGGTATGGGGCTGTGTGCCCCATGCCTTCACAGATGTGTTACTTACACATCTGTGAAGGCACCATTAATGCTGAAAGGTACATACAGGTTTTGGAGAAACACATGCTGCCATCCAAGCAACGTCTTTTTTCATGGATGCCCCTGCTTATTTTAGCAAGACAATGGCAAACCACATTCTGCACGTGTTACGACGACGTGGCTTCGTAGTAATAGAGTGCGGGTACTAGACTGGCCTACCTGCAGTCCAGACCTGTCTCCCTTTGAAAATGTGTGGTGTATTATAAAGCGTAAATACGACAACGGAGACCCCGGACTGTTGAACAGCTGAAGCTGAAGAATTCCACCTACAAAGCTTCAACAATTAGTGTCCTCAGTTCCCAAAACGTTTATTGAATGTTGTTAAAAGAAAAAGGTGATGTAACACAGTGGTAAACATGACCTTGTCCCAGCTTTTTTGGAACGTGTTGCAGTCATAGAATTCAAAGTAAATATTAATTTGCTATAAACAATAAAGTTTATCAGTTTGAACATTAAATATCTTGTCTTTGTAGTTTATTCAATTAAATATAGGTTGAACATGATTTACAAATCATTGTATTCTGTTTTTATTTGTTTAACACAACATCCCAACTTCATTGGAATTTGGGTTGTACATAAAAAATGGACATCATCATTTGAAATGTTGGAAGCCAATTTCAAATTTTCTTCAATTTTCACATACTGTAGGTGTAAAAGCCAGGTACTAATATTTAAGGCCAAGTTGGGTACAATGTAGATTAAAGAGTTAAAGGTGCTATAAAATTAAGGCTGTCGAATGAGAGTCAAGGTATGCGAATGTACTCCGCAATATATCTTTGACAATTATTGATATGGATGCCACTTTGTTCTTTCTGGACAAAAGGTTTCCTCTACCATTAAACAGTAGATTCATAGTCAAAGAGTAATTTGGGATGCAGAGAGATATTTGCTGAGGAGACTAAACATGAAAGCTGATTACAAACACGAGGCAAACAAGGCCTGCAATGACACCACAAAGCACAGCTCACACACACACACACACAGACACACACACACATCTGAAGTAATGATTGAAATAGCGAGGGTACAGCCCTCCATCTTGTGCAAGCAGAAACTTCCTCCGAAGACCCACAGGGCTTGTCTTGAGTAAAGAGCAGACAGTTTGGGGTAAACCAACTTGGCACATGCTGCAGCTCAAAAAAAAAATTACAAAAAGTCACAGGGTTTCATGAAAACGACGGGTTCATATTTCACGAGGCTGCTGCTGACTCGTGCTCGATGACTGACCACCAAGTGGTGGAGAGTTCAAGTCTGTTTATAATAAGTTTTTTTTTTTTTTAAATCTTTGACAACAAACTTTAGGATTTGAAATGCACCAAGGAGCCAACTATAGTAAAGACAAGCATAAAAATAAAATATTCATCTGTTCTGTTGTCCTACAATCTTCATCTGCAAATATTGTTGAATACTCAACACACTTCAGAGTTTTATTTGGATTGCAGAAGTTATGACTTATTTTTCCACTTAGTTTCATTTGAGCTTCACTTGAGCTGTTGGTGGCAGTTATGTGAATTTTGGGGCGGGGCTAGGGACAGGATTAAAACAATAAAATTGAAAGTTTTTCTGACCATACTGTTGGAAACTGAGGAACTTTTATGGTATAATGTTCTGTATACAGTGGCTCGCCATGAACGGGACAGGCCCGGACCGCGAATCGCAAAAATCCATGGATAATTGACACCCACTATAATTGCATTGATTTTTATTTTTTTTTAACACAAAAATAAAAGCGGGAATAATCAATCAGTAAGTGTTTTCCAACCAAAAAAGAAAAACAAAAAGAAAAAAACAAAAACAATTGGAAAAAATTTGGAAAAACAAGGTATGCGGGGTCAACATAAATGAGTCCCGTAATTTCTCGTGTATAATGCGCATTCCCTCCCCCAAAAATTGCCAAAAGTCAACAGTGCGCATTATACATGGGTATATGGGCAAATGGAAAAAACCCTGCACATTTTATAAATGTATGCCGCCACCTAGTGGGTATAAAAAAGGTGTAGCCTACACTTTCATTCCAATATGACAGGGATACGCATATATGTACAGTTGTGCTCATAAGTTTACATACCCTGGCAGAATTTGTGAAATATTGTTTTTTTTTTTTTTAATATGGTTGTTGTCTGAACAACAACCATCATTAATTTCTTTTTGGTTATGTTTTGTTAAATGATAATGCGTTTCTGAAATGCTTGACCGTTTAATTTGAATATCATTAAAATAAAATTAAATGTGTTTCGCCTGGTCCTTCATGTTTTCTTTAAAGAATTGTACCCATCTTACAAATTCTGCCTGGGTAATCAAACATATGACCACAACTGTGTGTTTTCTAATTTACTAAATAAAAGTAGGGCTGTGAATTTCAAAATAAGAGCAAGTAAATAAAAAAAAAGGATTAAGTGTTCAAACCAAGTGCCTAACTTCAGAATAATTATTTGGAAAAATACTAACAAAATACAGATAATAATTCATGTGTTGATCATATGGGTAGAGGCAAAATCATGCATTGTAAAAATGCATTATACATTGGTATAAAATTTTTAGGTCAACTTTGGGGGTGCGTATTATACATGGCTGCACATTATACACGAGAAATTACGGTATGTATTCCCCCACACAAAACTTGAACCAAAGATGAGTCTCATCATCATGAGAATTCTGAACAGTCTTCTTGTCTTCACTGATTGATAAAAATTGATTCATTTGTGTTGAGAAAGGTACATAAACAGTATCATGAACAATTGGAAGGAATAATTGAGCTGCCAAAATAACAGTTTGTATCATTATGGGGGTTAAAACTGTCTGCTGTTTTTTTTTTTTTAATTATACTGACAGAAGGTAAAAGATGGGGAGGTGTCAAAATGCTGCTAGAAACGAGGAGGTAAAGAGAGGACAGAGAAGATAAAAGGGTTAATGTATGAGAACAAGTGAGGTAAAGGGGAGCTGAGAGCCGAGTGGGGCTTAATGGGGGGTTTGAGACAGAGAGAGAAGCCTGTAATCATTGTTGTTGTGTGACTTAAAATAGAGCGCTCCCAGCCTATAAACAGAAACATGCTATTACTAGTGCACTGACAAAGCAAGTGTTAGATCCAGACGTGCACGTCCTTGCAGTCGTGTGTGTGCGTGTGTAAAAGACCACTGCACACATGGAGCTGGTTACAGCACGGCCCTCTGGGTAATGTGGTTCATTGAGGGGCACCAGAGAACTACAACCACCGATCAATGGTCAGATTAAAATGCTGTTTCTCCATTTGGCTCCATGGGTATTTTCAACCCCAATGTGCATCATCATCATACTATTCTCAAACACGGGGCCTTTTCAAAATAAAAATATGGAATTAAACTCAGTTATTATGAGACTCTTTTGACATGCTTACCTTGTATTTGAGCTACACTATTCCAACAGTCCAAAGTCAAAATGCATAATAATAAAACAGAAACCAACACAGAAACAAATTTGTTTCAGAAAGAGAAAATTGTTTGAAGATAAATATGTGAAATAGGTGAGTCACCTGTGTGTCCGTCTCTGTATCGGGGACTATGACTTCGTTCAAGCAAACTAGCTCTGGGGCGCGACTGCAAGACTCTGTTTCTCTTCATGCAAACTTCTACATGTTTTTCTCTCAGCTGGAGAAACACGGCCAGACTGGATGGCTGGAAGGGGAGCAGAAAATAACAAAAAGACATTGCTGTTAACTGGGCCCGACTTGTGACAACATTCTCCTTCAAAGTAAAACTGATACATGTATACACCAGCCACATCATTGAACACACCTTAACGATCTAATGAGATCCATTCTAACACGTCAACATTATTGTTGAATGCTGTTGTTTTTTAAAAAAATTATTATTATTATTGGGGTTGTAGTTTGAAAGAGCTGTTTGCATTGTGATGTAATTATCCATCCATCCATCCATCCATTTTCTGAGCCGCTTCTCCTGATTAGGGTCGCGGGCGTGCTGGAGCCTATCCAATTATATTTGTATTCAAGTCTTCATTAATTTTGTTTTGTTTTTAGCAACAATATTACAGTATTGGTTTGTCATTTTTATTTCAATAAAATATGTTTTAAAAAATGTAAAAAAATTTGAAAAAAAAAATCATACAAGGCTAAACTTGTAAGTACAGTATTTAGTGAGACCTCCACTTACATTATACTTGCATTTGTATAGAAGTTGCCATTTGTTTGACATTTGCATTGAACAGTACAGTCATATACTGTATTAGATATTACAGCGGCTGAAAGAAATATTTAACACATCACCATTTTTCATCCATCCATCTTTGTATGTATGGATTATTTGGCTTGTTCCTTAAATCTGGTGAAAATTGCATGTCAATGGCACCTTTGGTAATATTTTTAGTGAGAAAAACAGTTACGTGTTAAATACTTATTGCAGCTGCTGTATATCCATCTATCCAGTTTCCATACCGCTTATCCTCACTAGGGTCGCGGACGTGCTGGAGCTATCCAAGCTCAATCTGGGCGAGAGGCGGAGTACACCTTGAAGTGGTCGCCAGTCAATCACAGGGCACACTTAGACAAACAACTATTCGCACTCACATTCACAACAACTATGGGCAATTTAGAGTCTTCAATCAAACTACCATACATGTTTTGGGGATGTGGGAGAAAATCAGAGTACCCGGAGAAAACCCACGCAGGCAAGGGAAGAACATGCAAACTCCACACACTAGAAGCCGGAACTGTGAGAACTCTGGGAGAACTGTCAGAACTGTGAGGCAGATGTGCTAATTAGTCGGCCACCGTGCTGCCTTAGCTATTATACTGATTTCAAACTTTGCTCAGCCATATTGCACAATTTCTCCACATCACTGTACTGGATGCAGCAATAATGGCACATCCATTGATCTATTTTCTACAATGTTTGCCCTCACTAGGGTGACAGGTGAGCTGGAGACTATCACAGCTGACTTTGGGTGAGAGACCGGGTGCACTAGACTAGCCAATCAATCATAACGCATACTGCATTAAAAAAAAAAAAAAAAAAAAAAAACACATTCACACCCAAGGACAATTTAGTATTCAACATGAAAACTGCACACAGGATGGCCCGAGCTGAGATCCGAACCTGGGGCCTCTGAACTGTGAAGCAGACGTGCTAACCATGATTTGACCGTGCAGCCCAGTTGCCCATCCATCCATTATTTTTTTTATACCGCTTGTCCTGTCCGCGGTTGCAGGGGTAATGGAGTTTATAACATTTAACAGAGTCACTCAAAACTGGGCATACACTTCATAAAGGCAGAAGTTTGAGTCCTGGATGTGTTTAGGACTCAAAGGTGTGCCTAATAAAGTGGCAAAGGAGTGTATTTCAACTATTAGTATCCCCTTTTCCACTCACAAGGTTGTCCAGAAGCACCATTTGCTCAGTGCCACTATGTGCCAGCAGGTACTTAGAGTGGAAGAGCTGTCCATCGAAGCTTTGCCAAGGCATGAGGGCAGTGTTGGGCAGTGGGCAGCCACTGGCACAGTTGGCCCCAAGCAGGTAGCTCAGTCCCCGGACGTAGAGAGAGCCCAGTTGGACTGCTCGACTGCTGAGGAATGGCAGCTGAGAGAAAAGAAGGTTGGAATTATACTTGCTTGGTCACACACATCATATCTTTACTGAGATGGCTGATGCTTTGTTTGATCAACTGTCACGGCACTTGGACAAGAAGCAACGTGAACTTGCGCCATCTCACTTTACATTCTTGCAACACACAGCTCAGTCGGAGACAATAGACTTCTTCAGAGTATGTTTTTTGCTGAGGAACTTTACTCTCCTTCCCTGTCTGAGCGAGATGACCCAAAGTTACTTGGAGGAAAGATTGTTTGAATTCTAAAAATGCTGAAGAGAGATGCCTCGGCGCAACCTTCAAATCACTTTTAGAATAGTTTACTCCTGACAAACCTTTACGAAAGGAGGTATGTTATCCATAATCCATTACGGCACCAATATGTTAAGTGAGTGTCAGCTAGGAAAAGTGGAGTAGAATTTATTTCAAACAGTTGTCTTTTCCTATGTTCAAAAAGGAAGCACCTTTTCATCTCACCTTGACCTGAGGTGGTATAAAGGTTAGGAGATTTGACCATTCAAAGAGGCCCAAAGTCCACTGAGGATAGATCATAGGCCCGGTAGATACAGAAGGACTTTTCAACTCTTACAAGATTATTTTATCTACGACAGATCCCACTCATACAGAAATTTTTTTGGCATTGAATAGTTTTGTCGTATTATGTGAGATGTGCTCCGATAATAACAGAACACCACACACATTGTTCCACTGGTGATCTCGAAATCTCGCGTGATCACACGTGATCTCACAAAACCGAAAAAGACGAAAGACTTTGCACTGATGTTTCCCGAATGGTCCTGAAGGTTACTGGAGCTGAGAGCCTTGTAAAATGGCGTTTTATTTAAAAAAAAAAAACAACAACTTGCTTTGGAAAATACTTCTTGCCATCTGGGGAGCCCACTTTTATACAAAGAAACGACATCGGTTAAGACATGTTTGTTTTTATTTATGACTGTTTTTGTTGAGTCAGGGTGCTTCATGATTGGCTATATTCTGTTCCATCACGGTTGACAACGTCATGACTCTGGACAAGTCAGCTCTCCCCCACACACGATGATTTTTGGTCATAATTTTTGAACGTCTTCATTATTTAAGATTGTCGGCCCGACCTGTTTCGGACCCTAAAATCGGGACGAATCTACTCTTGACAGACATCAGACTGAGGACAAGAGATTAAGATTGACCGGCGTTTGACATGTTTGGTTGGGAAGGGGCAAAATCGGCACAGAAAGAGGCCGATTGTCTTTATGTGTGTACCAGGCCTTTGGCTTCATATATTTCAAAGTTTTACAAACATCTTAACAGTGGGTATGTTACATATGTATACAAATGTCAAATCAATCATTGTTTTTCTATATCATTTTACAACAAACACAATTATCATAGCATAAAGAGTAAAAATGAAGATAAAACAGAAATGTCATGCAAAAATTCAATTGTTTTTATACTGCTTAACCTGCTTAAAACGTATGTATTTATTATGACAATAATAGCTAACAAAAGCATTCAATTACTGCAGTTGTCCCATATATTATTAATTTATATTTATGTATTTTATTGGTCCTATTTTATTTATTTCAAATTGTGATACTATATATAAAGATTTATTTAAAAAATTATGTTTTGTTTTTTTTTAAATGAAAATTGCTACTTTTTTATCCTCACATGGGCGAAAATGGCCATCCATTGATATAACTTACATTCATCTTAGTGAATTAATAGAATCTGAAGATACAGATCATGAATATGAGCCTTAGTATAACCACAAAGAAAATTTGCCTATTCTTTTGAGGTAAAAAAAACAAATGTGACTTGCTGCGGTTTCCTATGTGTTCCTCCAGAATGTTGCATTATGTTGTAAATAACCACTGAGGCAAAGAGCAGAGTCAATGACAGAAGGCAGATGTTCACTGTGTGCGCATATGTTATGCTCTCACCTGTCCCATGGCAGATAGCGCTGATAACTGTGATTTTGTACACACACACACACACACACACACACACACACACACATACACACACACACACACACACACACACACACACACACACCAGCACTCACACAGCTCTGCCTATCACCTGCTTCCAGTCAAACACAGCTTCACACACTGAAAACAATGACGCACTGGACAGACGCACAAAAACCCTGAAGCGCACAAACAAACTGACACAAAGAAGGAAAAGGAGACTGAAAGAGTAAAAAGACTAAGAATATGAGAACACACAAAGTGTGACAAAGGACAGAAAACAGTGTGCGTTTGTGTGCGTGTGTCCATTCTCAATGGGGAGACGCGTGTTTGATGTAAATAACCCCATGTGGTGAGCGTCAGCCGGGACAGACGGGCGATCGTCCCCAGAACACTCTCTCTATCCCTCTCTCTCTCTCTCTCACACACACACGCACACACACACACACACACACACACACACACACACCTGCCACAATGGAGAGCTGATAAGTCTATTCTTCTTTTTATTTGTATGTGCTTGTGCAGGTAAATCTATACTGATCATTTGCAGACCCACACCCTCCAAGAGCCTCAAACCTCTCCCACATCACCTATTAAATACGACACACTACCCTAATTACTGTGCAGCAAATAGATGAAGAGGCAAAAGACAAAATAAGTATGGTAATTAAGCGGTGAAAATAAAAGGGTCAACAAAAAGGCAGTGACTGGTTTCGGGAACAGCTGTTGAGACACTTTAAGCTCCCTCTCTGAGGAAAACAGTAACTTTTTAACCAACTCCATAAATAAATTTAATTTTCACAACTTATAAGGAGAAAATCACATAATTTAAATATTGATTGACAGATTTAAAATGTCACATTAACTTTTAAAAAGAGTCAACAGGAAGGATCGCTATTGACCCAATGACAACAACACCAAGTTTTACCAGGTCAAATATGCTTTTTACCTACAGTCATCGGTCACACATTAGGTACAGTGGAAAAATCTGTCATTCAGTACAAGAGCCTTATCAAAGATTCTGTCTTTGCTAAGATAACCCTCTGTTTTGATTGACAATGGCATTAAAATATCACTGAAGAACGAACCCCACAATTCCAATGACACTGTGTAAAATGTAAATAAAAACATAATACAGAAACCTTTTCAACCTATATTCAGCTGAATACACTACAAAGACAATATATTTCATATTCAAACTGATGAATATTATATAAGCTTTTTTTTTGTTTGTTTGTGTTCTTTCATTTGCCAATATTCTCTCATTTTGAATTGCCTGCAACACATTCCAAACAAGATGGGACAAGAGCAACGAAATACTGGGAAAGTTGAGGAATGTTTTTTTTTTTAAAAAGCACCTGTTTGGAACAGGTTGATTGAAAACAGGTGAGTGTCAGGATTGGGTATAAAAGGAGCATCCCTTAAAACCTCCCAGTAAACATAGATATTGAATTTCTAAAGCCGTCAATGGCAGTGAATTTGTTTTAAAAAGCTCAGTTGTTCACAAGCAAGGATCGAGCGAGGTTTGCCACTTTGTGAACAACTTCATGAGCAATAGTCCAACAGTTTAAGAACAACATTTCTTAATATACAATTGTGTGGAATTTAGGTATTTCATCATCTACTGTCCATAATATCGTCATAAAATTAATATATTTTGGAGAAAAACATTGAATGCCCATGACCTTTGATCCCTCAGGTGGTGCTGTATTAAAATCCTGCATCATTGTGTAAAGGACATTCCCATGTGGACTCAGGAACACTTCAGAAAAGCATTGTCAGTTAACGCAGTTCGTGGAATGCGAGTTAAAACTCTACCATGCAAAGCCATATTTCAGCAACACTCAGATTATCTGAGATAGACTGACGCAACATTGAAAAGTGTGCTGTGGTCTGACGAGTTCACAATTCAAATTGTATTTGGAAATCATGGTCGTCGTGCCTCCGGGTCAAAGCCATGCAGATTTATATGAGCACAAAGTTCAGTGATGGTATGGGTGTGCGTTTGTCCCCATTGCATGAGTAATCACATCTGTGAAGGAACCATTAATGCTGAAAGGTACAGTGGGTAAGGAAAGTTTTCAGACTTAAATTTCAGTTTTTCCTTTTTCATAAATCTGGAAAAATTTCAACAATTCTGTTTTTTTCTGTCAAAATAGGGTGCTGTGTGTACATTAATGTGGAAAAAATTAACTTAAATTATTTTAGTAAATGGCTGCAATACAAAAAAATAGTAAAACATTTAAGGGGTTCTGAATACTTTCGGTACCCACTGTACATACCGTACAGGTTTTGGAGCAACACATGCAATCCAAGCAACGTCTTTTTCTGGGACATCCCTGCTTATTCTTACAACAGCGTGGCTTCGTAGTAAAAGAGTGCGAGTCCGAGACTGTCTCCCACTGAAAATGTGTGCCGCATTATGAAGTGCAAAATATGACACTGGAGACCCCAGACTGTTGAGCAACTGAAGCTGTAAATCATGCAAGAATTGGAAAGAATTTCATCTAAAACGGTTCAACAATTAGTGTTATCAGTTCCCAAATGCTTAGAGTGTTGTTAAAAGGAAAATTCATGTAAAACAGTTTTTTTTTCATTGTAATTGGGGTTTATAGTGAACTAGAACTGCTCTTCATCAACGTGACAGCTGTTTGTAATAGTCTAGACAGACAGTCAGATAGATACAATAGGTGATAGACAGATAGAAAATAGAAAAATACAAACAACACCATTTACATAACAAGCCCACTTCTAATTGTGCTATTTGTTTTTTCTAAGAGATTCCCATTCAAGAGCCTACTTAGGTTTTCGCTATGTTTTTTGCTTTATATTTTCCCTGACTGGAAGCGTGTTTACTGTAAAGTATACAGGGCCATTGTTCTCATACATTGGGAAACGCATCACAAATTGAAGTAGTTGCAATAAGTGCGTACTCTGCTGACCTTTATCTGTTGAAGCTCTTGCAGAGTTGTTAGCCTCAGACACACAGCCTGACTCAGGTAAGCATCCACGTCCTCTGAACATAAAGATGGTACCTAGTGAGAGAGCGATACGAAAATGAAGAAATCTATGGTTATAATACATGGCTTTCAAATTTAATCCCATCTTCGTGTGTCTTCTGAGTGGGATCTGTTTGTTTGGTCTGCCCTCAACAAGGAAAGCAGCAAAGCTGAATGCAGCAAAGGCAGCCAGTGTGTGCGTGTCTATGTGTGTGTGTGTCTAATGTGTGTGTGGCATGTTCAAAACAAACAAACCCTAAAGCTATTTCAACAGACGAGTGACGAGCGAATGTGAATGCAGCGGGCATCAGACAACAACAGCCACTGTTGTCTGTCGGCCCGTCTGCTCCTCTTTGCTTGTCTACTCATCTAAAGGACCCTCTAACAAGTTGCCCTTCTGTTGTGATGCTTTTTTGTTTTTGAGACCATTTCAATCGCGGTCGCAAAGGAAGCATCAGACAGCTGTGCCAGAAATCTATCTGGAAACAAGCAAAGTTTTCCTGCCTGAGAGACCTTTAGTAAAAGTATAACTACGACAGGAAAAAAATAGAATAGACTACTCTGTTCATTTTAGTGTGTGATTTCTGGGTTTCTGCTTAATTTTAGATGGATATGTTTAGCACAATGCTACAGACCTAACTAATAAGAATATGGAGCGTGGGTGTCCTTAAGGAAGGCACAGAAGCCCTACTTTCACATGGCATGACAGTTTACAGAGCCTGCTCACCATATCATATTTTTAATGCAGATTTAGATCCATAAGTATGTAAACAGTGAGCCAACTCAATACCTGATAGCAACTCCAGACCTCTATTTGCTTTTTTGGTTTGAAATAACCCACAGACGGACTACATCTCACCAATTAACAATAGCCCAAATATGTACATTTGAGCCTATTACAAGTGGTAACAAATGGTTGTAATTTCTAAATAATAAATGCTATTTGTGGGGGGCGAAGCCTCCTAATTTACACATGAAAGTCATCTAGTCTTCAAATCCACTGTGGTGGCATATAAATGAAAAAGCTCATAGTCCTTGTCCAAATATTTCTGGACCTAAATATATGCAAATTCTTGAGGAAAAAACATAAACTGAATTGTCCCCATGATGGACACTAGAGGCTTGTTATCCTGTTAACACTTCATTTGTTTTAGGAAAAAATTTTAATAAAATAGTATGTGATTAAAGACAAAACATATTTTGATGGCCTACCGATGATGTCGCACAAACATATACTGTATTTTAAAAAGCCCAACACTTTACCCATAATAAAGACACAATGTAGTGTGGTAAATTAAGAAATAAAGTGTTGGGGTGGTTATCAGAACAGCTGTTGACGTGTCTATGGCTAAACTGGTCAATCTGGATGATAATGGTGGCCATCAAGCCAGACAAAACACTGCAGTACACAATGTTACCGAGAAATGTTTAACATCACATCACATCATATGGTGACAAAAGGGGGTACAACTGGTACCCCCTTTTGTGGTACGTTGGTCATATTCCAAACTAAAAGCCCACACACATGTACAACTGTGGCTCTAATACTCCTTGTAAAATTATGGTGATGCTTTTGCTGTCGAAGTCAATTATTTTTAATAAACAAATGAAAGTAACATTAATTTGGCTTTTAGACATTACTGCTAAAAAATTATTAAAATCTACTACTAAGCACTACCTGGAGGGCAACGTAGGTGACCAGACAAAGAGCAGCCAGGAGAAAGTCTTCAACAACTCCATACATCTCTGCAAGCTCCTGGCAGTCAAATATTGAAAGAAAGCTCATAAGCCGAAGGGCGGAAACTTCAGGCCCGGAGCTGAACCACAGCAAGTCAAGACTGGGCTGTTCACCTACAAAACCAGACAGATAAAATAGTGAGGTGTTTGGTTCGGGATTCAGAAACATTTGAGTGCATGTGGCATGTTGGACATGAACAACTGAGCCTGTAGTGATTACAGTGGACTCGGACTGTCATTACAGCTGAACGGATAGGTAGTGGAACAAGTTCGACTTCAATCCTAAATTTTAAGGAAAAGCCTGAATGAAAACAGGGTGTGAGATGTGATAAGACAAGATAAAGCTGGTCTCCCTCACCTTCCAGTCTATATTTCTCAAAGTATTTTTTGTCTTTTGGGGGGCTTTTTGGCCGTGTATAACACAAGAGTTGCAGGGATGATGGGGAAAACTAACAGAACCATGGCAATGACAAAGACCTTAAGAAAGGTGCAGAAAGGCATCCGCATCAACTAAAGTACTCTTACTTATTATTAAAAGTTACTTATGGTTTACGCTACACAAGAGTGACTTCTGTAGCCTTTTTTCCCCATCACTAAAACATAATCTCTATGGAATTTGAATGTCTTAAAATGGAAAAGGTTAGACCACTGAACCAGACTGCATGTAATTTCACAGGAGCACTGTAAAATGAAACTGTATTAACTGGGGACATAACAACTGTTTACACAATGAATGTAGATACAGTACGTGCGATACAAATTGGGATGGGGAGGACCATGTCGGGCTCCTTCAAAGGGTTGCCTGGATAGACAAACCACTCTCTGATGGCAGGAGGTTCCACAGTGCTGTCTGAAAACACAAAGTTTAGAAAATGCCTTTCTAACATGAAGGAGTCCAAGGGTGCGAGTCTACTCTGCATGTCTTTTGTGTGTGCTATTTTACCATCATGCCTGTTGAGCAGTAGCAAACCATAAATCCGTTGTCTGCAGGACTTGTAGACAACAGCCTGCGGCACCAGTTCACGATCCTCCTCATCCTCCAGACTATTGCTACAGTCAATCACTCCTTCACACACGACATTGTAAACCATGAAACCCTCTGCCGACACATGCTTTTCTACACAAGCCTACAGAAGAACCAAACAGTGAAACATGGTTGAGACTCAACAAAGTGAATAAAGACATACATTTGTAGGTGTGGTACAGGATATACCTTTAATATTTCTGGACTGACACGTTTCTCAAAGGTAGAGGTTATAGGAGGTAGGGCATCCCGCTGAGAAGCTTCCGGTCCAGCTAGTAAATAGGAGCAAATCCCTTTTTCCAGGAGCTGTCTGTCTGCAACTGTTAGTTTCAGAGTCTGAGGAATAAGCCCTCTCTCTTCCTCCTCTCTGCCCCACAAAGAGCTGACAAACTGGGATACAGCTAACACCATCTGCCTCTGGGGAGCTCCAGAGTGGGCTGTGTCATACGGTTTCCTGACAAAACGATCTTAGAATTTTTGTTTTCTTTTATTATATTTACATTTTAATTGTGACACTTACATATAATGATAGACAATTAGCCACACACCTGTATGCTGTCATAGCACTGTTCCTGATAGCTTGCATGCGCTCCTCTGGCACCACATCGTTACCGAGTAGACAGGCCAGTAGGGGTAACTGAGAAACATCCAATCCAATGGCTCGGCAAAGCCTCTCTCGGTCGTATAGGACGGTGGTGAGGCGGTCTAACTGCAGTTTTGCCACTGACAAGTAAGGAACACTTGAAAAAGAACAACAATTACATATTTAAATCTGTCAGTCTGCATTTTCTTCAGTCAATTTGACTTGTTAGTGACACAAGGGATGAATCTGTGACCATAGGTAGTTAAGTTGCAAAAGTCAAACTAAAGGCCCATTTGTGCAAGACTCAACTCTTGTAAGTCGCACTCCATGTTTTTCTAATTACTGCTACTATTGGAATTTTGGTATGTTTGTAATGATGCCGTTTGACGTCTGGCTTTTTAAAAAATTCATTCATATCATCACTGTTGATTAAATGCATGTTTCTCAAAATTTTGGGACATTTTCCTTTTTATCTGAGCAATAAAGAAAATCTTTCTCCTTCTTTCAAGGATGTAAAGGGGGGAAAAAAACCTTTATGTGATGTAAAAAAATGTACATTTATTTGAAATCAAAGCAGCATTTTTATCTTTGTATTTTTCTGTGAAGTAGAAGACATTTTTGTTACACTATGGTGTGGAAGGAAATATTTGAGACAACAGAATAACCATGGCATGCATATTCATATTGAAATACGGCATACGTTATTATGACTATATCATGTTTAAATTTAAATGAAAATAACGGCCTCAACTTAACCAACCTGTCATATATGACGAAGTCTGAGTCCTGTCCCAAAATGCCCATGCAGCCATGGCGACGGGCGTAACAGGCAATCTCATAGTCAGCCTCCTGCACTGAGCAAAATACATCCTGACCTAATGTCCTGCCAAAAAATACATCAATATTATCATTATTATTATACTATTATTCAAAGATTCAAGGACTTTTACACATACGGCATAAAATCCTATACCCAAGATCCCAGATTAGCCAAATAAGTCTCAAGAATCGTGATATAAAAATAGACTAAGAAAAAAAGATAAAAACAATCAAGATAAAAAAAAAAAGATAAAAATACTTGTTTTAGTCGCACATTGATATGTGAAAACCTGCAAACCTGAGGGCAAAGCGTGTGAATGTTGCCAAGCCAGAGGGAAGAGTGAAGAGATATTTGCCTGGTTGTTCTCCATGTAACTTAATGTAACGGAATAGTTTAGACACCTCCCCGTTTACTCTTCGTCTTCGCTTCACCTGTAAGCAATAATCACACAATAGTTTTAAGCCTAATTATGAACAGGTGGAAGTGAAATAGCAAGGTGTTAAAATCCTAAGAAAGTAACGTTTCATTGACGCTTTCAAAACTTCAATCATCAATGAATTTACAACAATTCATGTATGTTCACACCTCACAAGCTTGTGTTACTCACCCACTCATGTCTCTTCTTCTCCTCAACCAAGCCATCAAAGAAGAAGACAAGACGAATTCCTACAGACGTGAATGTCTCCACCCAGCGCCTCAGGATGCTCATGTACTCGTTCCACTGACCCCCACACACCCAGTCTTTACACAAGTACCAGTGGCGCAGGCAGGCCATCCCATCCACAACAAGTGTGGGACCTGAATGAAATGGTATACAATTTTCAGGGTATGAACACATGCAGTCGTACAGCAAAACCTTCAATTGAAACCTTAGTGAAATGAGACATCAGGCATACTCTCTTGAGACTCCAACCCAATGAACGACAAAAAGAGTGTTTGGCTTTTTCTTTGACTTTTGTGTTTTTATGTGACGCAGAAGGGTACCAGTGATGGCAACATATATAATGATGACCATAGAACCAGAAATGTAACTTAACGTGACATAGGAAAGTGGTAAACGGATCACTGTCCTTCCTGGCCGTTCAGGAAGCAATTTCGTGGTCATGCGAAGATACTCACCTCATACACACGCAGTAATCTTCTCTCTGCATATACAGCTGATATAAAAGGTCTACACACCCCAAATCGCACATTTTTGTGGTATAATTTTTTTTTTACCAATGAGTGACGTACCATGAGACGTATTTAAAAATGGTTCATTATCAATGTGGCCTATTACCTGTACAACTCAATTGAAAAATAATTGACATCTTTTCAAGTTTTTGTTCTACCTCCCAATGATAACAGTATTTTTTTGGGGGAAAAAAAACATTTCATGCATTTTTGCAAATTATTACATAAAACCTTCAGGCCTTTGCTAGAAATAAGAAAAAAAAATGCCTACTCCAACAGCTGAACTTTATTTGGGATTAATCAGATGAACTACACTCTGTTCCAAATTATTAGGCAAATTATATTTTTCTTAGATTTTCTTAATTGGCTGATACAAATGACAGTCTGCATAATTTTCAAATCATCAACCGTCAGAACATAATTATTTTTGTGAACAAGCCTAACCCTAATAACAGTATTTTTTTGAACGATAGCTTAAAATGCACTATTCCAAATTTTCAACACCGCTTATCCTGGTTAGGGTAGCGGGGCGCTGGAGCCTATCCCAGCTGACTTCGAGGGAAAGGTGCACTACACCCTGAACTCGTCGCAGGGCACATATAGACACGGACAACCATTCGCACTCACATTCACACCGTCACTGAGTGGGAACTGAACCCACGCTGCCTGCACCAAAATCAGGCGAGTGTACCACTACACCAGCTTCACAATTCTTACATCCATTAAACTTGTGAGTTTTTGGAGAGTGTCTTGAATTTCTTTTTGAGATGGTGCACTGCCATGCTTGAAGATGCTTTTGTTACTTCAGATTCTGCTTTTCTTTTGGTACCATGGAAGAAAGTGGTCAGTCAGAAACTGCACATACTTTTCACACATTTTGAGACCCTAAAGCGGCCGACGAGCTCTCTCCCCGGCATACTCAGGCACCACCATATTCCGGTCAATATAGCGGATGTACAATGATTCACCTGATTTGGCTCCCTCAGATTACTACTATCTATTCCCCAAGATGAAAAAGATCTTAGCTGTCAACATTTCGCTACAGATGATGATGTCATTGATGACGTAGAGGAGTATTTCCGGGGGGCCAAGACTCAAGCTGCTATTAACAGGGCATCTGTAAACTCCACAACCGCTGGAATAAGTGTGTAAACGTACAAAGAGAATTTATTGAAATATTGTATAAATGTTTCAATTTGTCAGTATGTTTTTAACATAGGCCACAAACGTTTTCAATCATCCCTCGTACCTACAGCCTGCATAATCAACGGATGAGTAATATTGCTATTATTTAGACGTATTAGGTGGCACTTGACTACTAGTAAAACAGAGGTTGTATTACTTGGGGGCCACTTCAACCGAATTGTGTTACAAAGAGACAACTTGTCTATAGATACAGTGAATATGCAGGATGTCCCTTAAGGCAGAAGCTCATCTGCAAGGACTATGGTTTTGGATCCAGTTAACGGTTGCAGAAGATTTTTTTAAATGGTTGCAGAAAAAAAGCCAATCGCAGGGCAGATATAGACCCAACAACCATTAACAGTCAGATTAACACCAATTGAGAATATTAAGTCTTTATTTAACCTAAGATTCATGTTTTTGGAACATGGGAAGAAGTGTAGTGTACCTGAAGAAAACACCATAATAAGTATAATGAATTCTAGCCACATGGTCAATTGACGGCAAAGTGGAGTACCTGCATCAAGTTCATTTGAATCTTGCCAAGCACCTCAACCTTTGTAATGTTAAAAATCATATCGATGACGTTATATGTTAATACTCCACTTTAAGGAAATGTTGAAAATGTCACTTCTGTAAGAAATGCAATTGGCGACGTGTCCAGACTTTAAGAACACTATGTACATATAGAAATACACGAGGGTTACAAATGCACTCAACTGGAAGTGTTGTCAGATGTTTTGGGAACATGTTGTTTGACCATTTCTCTCAGGTCGACAGTTACGCAGGATTCTGGACAGCAGCGCTCCATGAAATACTGGAGACCTTTTACTCCCATTTCTACAGAGGGAGAGCAGGAATAAAACAACAACATTCATTTGGAGGTACCAAGAAGGCGTTTGTTTGATATGCGTTGATGTTGTCACGTAAGAACGAGATGGGATGCTACTTGTTTAGGATTCGTCTCTTCTTTATGCTAGCGATTAGCTTAGCGCCCATTTGCAAGTTTTACTCGATACGGTATAGCCGCACTCCTTGCAATTTGAAACTGACTCAATACGTTATATACGTTGTCGCCGCTACTATTTAACTTCGCATTTAGCGAACAACTTACTTCTAAATATGACGTAGAATAAGGCAGAGTCTCCTGGTTGTTTTGGTATGAAACTATCACTTCCTGTGTCGCACAGTGACGTCACGACGCTGCAAAACAAAGCGCACGTTCTTGGCGCATGCAGCCACACCAGTCAGTCGAAACGGGTGATCCGAATCATTGCTACCAATCCACAGATAAAACACCATGCAAACCTAACTAACATACACACGTAATATAAAAGAGAATAGCTGGTGATGGAATATATTACATTTAAAAAAATATAAACCTCTTAAGGGGGCATGAATATAACTGGCCCATTGTGGTCTTGTGGCATCAGTCCACCCATCAACTCTCCAGGCTGGGATCAGAGACAGACTAATTGCTCTCCAGGAGAATGGAGCTTTTTTTCTGAAGTCACTAGCCATTAGGTCTACCTTCCACACAATGCACCCCCCGTCCCCTCGACTCTATTGTCTGATCTTAGCAGAAATAAAGAAAGCGGCATATGCTGGCTGTCAGTCCAGCTGTCAGCATCTGTCGTTCCCCAGCCAGATGCTCAGTGGACTAGAAGGGCAATCCACCACAGTCCACTGATCTTCGAGTAGGGATGAGCTCAGTTGTAAATCTGCCCCCCGTGTGTGCACTTCAAAATTCTGGCCATGATGACATATCAAGAAAACATTTTAATATCAATCATTGCTCGTAGGTGTGTTTTGTGCAGACACATCAATACTGTACACTACAGAAGAGAATGAACATGACTGAGGAAACAGAGTTAGTCACACTTCAAGACTTTAACAATACAAGACAAAAGAAGGACATTAGGGGGTCAGAACAGATGCTGATGATCAGGACTGATGAGGTTTCAACTCATCCTTCGACTCGAACTTTTCAATCTTACAGTCATTGTACTAGTAAAACGGTTATATCAAGTACTGTAAACAAATGAGAATGTGTAATTCAGTGCCAAATGAACTTTGGGGGACAAGTCGTTTATCTCACTCCCACCCATTAGTAATGTTCGATACCACAGATTTTCTTTCTGATCCGATACCGAGTAACATTCAATCTGGTATCCATTTCGTCGAGTATGCAGTATATTTTCCATGTTCACAATGCCTGTTTTATCACAATTGCTCTGTATAATTTAACAGCACCTTAGTCTATGTGACCCACTTTAAATGATCAGTTCTTTACAAACCATACCTGAATAAATCGAGGCTTTTTGCTGATGTGAGACAACTTCAGTGATACACAAACAGTATTTTCCCAAACTAAACTCATGCAGCCATTTGTTTGTAATGTATTTAATTTTAACAACTCCAGCACTAACAGTGCTTAGCGGCGCTTAAAGCTCCATATTTTCTCTCTCTGTACCTGGATACTGCCTGCCTCCAGCACCGAAGGACTCCATCAGATACGTCTGCCTTGCTCTAGCAGCAAACTTACAATGTGTTCCCCTCATTTGTCTCCCTCATCATAAATGCCTCATATTCTGTGTTGTGGTTTAACATGAGGTGTTTCACAAGGTTTGTTATGTTGTCACAACTCCTTACCATTTTTCCACAAACATCACACAACTGCGTCTTGGCTGTTCTCTGCCATTGTGTCTACAGACTGAGACTGACACACTTACCCAGGCGGAAGAAAAAGTAGTTTCAACCAACCGCATTCCATTTAGTCAAGGTCTCAACAGATAGTTTTCACTGTGTTTCTATAATTGATATACATTATCTCAAATCACTGACGTATCAAAGATATTGACATTTTGATTTGAGAATTGATTTTAAAGCATAAAGGTATTGAAGGTATCAATATTTCAGTATCGATCAGCACATCACTACTACCCACGAATAGTCATTCATAATTTGTACTCGGGTCCAAATGTTAACAGGTTAAGCTTGTCATCATCAGACAGGATCTTATTGGTATCTTGTTGGAGCTTATGTTGCAATAAAAAAAATTCATCACCATTTGTTTGTTAGGTTGCAGAATTACGCTGAAATTACGAATACAATTTCCACAAAGTTTGGCTCTTTTCAGCTGAAAAAGAATGAAAACTGTCCCTTTGACCATTTATATGACAACAGTGTTTTGGAACCGGAAAATGAAAATATTTGCCAATGGTTCACAAAGTGGACATCAATGAAAACAAAGTTTATGTTTCTATCTTAAGGCTGAAAATGGTTATCTTAAAAATGGAGGTAATGCATCTTAGGTTTTCAGTGTATAGGCAGGCATGTGTGAGTACTCCACGATCAGCAACAATGGTGGACTACACCGCTGTTGTTGTTTTTTTAATGCCTCTAATAGACTATTCATGTGTCATCTTAAACCCATACATATACAAATATTCAGCTGTACATGTGACAGTTCTCTATAATGTGGGTGATTGGTGCACATGGACGTACAGTGTCTGTACGAAGTGACTTCTAGCCTGGCATGCATATCATGTTTTCCATCTTCAGGTGAATGGGAAATGTCAATACATGAAATTTCACAAATCCCACTTTTACTTGATGGTTACAAACATGAAACATATTCTAATTTGCCAAAGAATAATCTATGAGTCTTTATGACAAAATGAAGGTGGGTGACTACTAAGGTGTATACTTTGTTGAGGCGGCATGGTGGACGACTGGTTAGCACATCTGCCTCACAGTTCTGAGGAACTGGGTTCAAATCCGGCGTCGCCTGAGTGGAGTTTGCATGTTTTTTCCCCGTGCCTGCGTGGGTTTTCTCCGGGTACTCCGGTTTCCTCCCACATCCTAAAAACATGAACAGTACGTTCATTGAAAACTCTAAATTGCCCATAGGTGTGAATGTGAGTGCGAATGGTTGTTTGTTTATGTGTAATAGTGGGAGGGGGTATGTATAGCCAGCACATGGCCAGCTCTCATTGGACGTTGTCGTCTTCTTCCTTCTCCTAAAACTTCTACAGACTTGCTTTTCTCATCTTCTATCTCCTTCCCTCTGTTCAACCCCCTCTGTGTGCCCCCACCCCTCCTCTCCTGACCAAAGCTTGACTCAGGAGAAACAGAGGCAGATGTTCCAGGAGCACACGACAGCAAACCCCCCCCCACCCCCACAACTCCCATTTGTACTGGATCAGCAGTTAACCCCCGGAAAGAATTGACCATACAAGCACGCACACACATACAAAGAACCTCCGCTGCCCAAATCTGCGCTGGCTCAACAGTTGTCCAACTCAATGAACAACACACATACATACACACCGAGAGCTGTCCAAATCCCACTCAGGGTCCCTGATAGTAGCTACCCTGGGGTCAGGCCTTGTGTCAGCGTCCAGAGCCTGGGGTTTCTCTGGGCAGCTGGCCTGGCTAATCCTGCTGCTGGAGGCCACTGGTTCTCAAACTAAAGGCCAAGGACCCCCAGGGGGCCGCAGCGCAGGGATCTCAGTGAGCAAGGCAGTGTGCGATTTGTTCCCAATGCAGGGGGCTTTGTTTGTTTTGGGCTATTTTTGGATTCAAATCAAACATCATATCCTAGGCTATACTGTGAAATAATGTCTCGTGGGAGTTGTAAACTCAATCATGGACTTTTAAATCATCGTTAAAAGCAGATTGATATTCACTTGTGGTGCTAATACACACTCCAAAACACACACACTACAAACTTGTACAATAGTATTTTGAAATGAAAACATTAACATTATTTGCCATAAAACTAAAACCAAACACAAAAAAACAAATCCTGGCATTCGATTCAATATTAGGCCTACAGCTATTTTAATGAGCCCCACTCATTATATTATAAATGATATAATAATGTAATCTGTACAGTAAAAGCTAAAATGTAAAAATACCCACCTGATTTGATGCTCCTTGCACAGTCCTGCTGTACATTCGGGTTAATGGGTGGTGTTGGTACATTCCTAGGTGATCTGGGGATCTTCGCACCTTAAAAATAAAGGGAGACAAGTCTGTTTTTTGAGATGACAATGTTTTACACAATTACTTATTACAATTATATATGAATTATTGTGCAGTTCGGGATCCAACACAAGAGCTGTATCAAAGGCTGACACATGCTCATTAAACTGAACCAGTTAAATAAGGACACTCTCTGGTCACTTGATTAGGTACACATGCACCAATCTAATGACATCCAACACAGCAATGACTCTATATCAAAAATACAAAGACAACAATGCTCAGTTTTGACTGACACTGTCACGCAGAGATATTCCAGGAACTAAACATGTTTTTGGTTGGAGTTTGCAGTGATCTAGAACTGCGTAATGAGGGGGATCCTAATATTTCCGGGAAACAGCAGCAGTCAGTCTGGTCTAGTATAATTCTACATTACTGCAAAGTAAAAAATAAACACAAAACCTAGCATTAATGCCTTTGTAAGGCTTTGAGTGGATCTCATTAGATTGTGCCGGTGTTGCGAATGTTATGTCCTGTGAGTATACGTATCAAGCCCACCCATTCAAAAAGTAACAAAACAATTCAAGTGAGTCACAGTCCATCATCACAGTGGTCAAGTGATAATGGCCTTACTTTGATTTCCGCAGGCTGCCATTTGACGTGTGAGTGTGATGGCAATGATGCAGGGTTTCCCACGGCAGCCATCCATCCATTTCTTGGCACACACACACAGACCATATGGCCATCCCATAACCACTGCATGCCTCCACTCTGATCTGCCCAACATGCAACTGGTTGCTTCCAATGCAGAAAGTATTCAATCACAGTGAAGGAAAATGAAATAGTAGAGAGAGTAAACACAGATTCAGAGAGGTAAATTGGAAGAGAGGAATTATTTGAGTAGAGATGAAGGGGGGGGGGGGGGGGGTGTTACCATTTGGTAGTTGGTGTTATGGTGTTTGGGGGAGCAGATGGCCAGGCTCGAGGAGGGGCGTGTCTTGTCCTTGCGACCCTTCACAAATCACACAGTTCTCCCCGGAGGGGCTCGCGACTCGTCCTTCAGTAAGAATCAATGGGAATTACTTGGCCAGAGAAAGGGATGAATGGGCGGCGGGGCGCGAGACCTCTTCCTTTGTTGTGCTGGTGCGTGTCACAGAGCCCCCTGCTCCACACACGCGCGCGTGCACAGGCACAGACACACACACACACACACACGCACACGCAGCTCCACGCGCACACCAAAGGACAATGTGCTAAGCACTCCAGTTAAACAATCGATATCCAGTTAAACAATTTCTCAAACTCGTGCACATGCAAGCGCGTAATAGAGCGCGAAGTGGGCGGACCTACAAGTACACCACTCCAGAATCTCGCGGCGAAAATTGAGGGTGGAGAAACGTGGTCAGACAAGCGGGGAGGGGTGTGTGTGCGTGTGTGTGTGGGGGGGGGGGGGGGGTGTGCTGTACTTTCCAACTCACCATACACCCAAGTCACGCTTTGCAGGCTTAATTGCAAAATGTGTGCCACGTCATGGTGATGAATGACTGATGGTATATGGAGGCAGAGGGAGAGGTGCACAGGGCGCCTCCGATAGTTGCGATGAGGTGAAATAATAAAAGGTCTCCAGAGGGGGATTTGAAGACACTCCACATAGGAGCTTTGTAACCCATTGAGGCGCTCTACAATGCTGCAGGCTGAAATCAACTGGTTAAATGAAATCAGCGTCCTATATAGCTAAATACACACTGGTATCTGCATGGAAGCGCCATGTCAGGCAAGGACAATGGTGTTAAGGCTCAAGGTTAAAGGCCCCTGAAGTCGCATGAAAGGGCACATTACAAACACGCAGTTGTTGATTATCTGCCTTGAGCAATGGTAGGAAGGAACCGTATTTGCCTACTTGAATCGGTCCGCAGCGGACCCGGAATGGCCCGCTTTCTTAGTCAATGACATTATTATTATTATTATTCAGCAGTGGTGAACCGTGAGGGCCAGCACATTCTTCTCTACGGGCCTTAACCCGATCAGAAACATTGATTTGAAAAACTAAATTCTTATATTTTTTTCCCAATTAAATTATATGAATTTATTTTGAACAGTCTATTCTCCATTTTTTAGCATTTCTCTTGGCTGCATTGCTTCCACAACTGTATGTTGATGTTGGATATTTTGTCGTGTCCAATCAGATTTTAGCCTCTATGTGTTGTCATCTCAATGTAATCTTCCCAAAGCCTTCAGAATCAGTAGTGCTGGGGATTTGCACTATACAAACAATAGGACAGTTTATTTAACCAATCGGATTTCAAATTCGCCTCCGAGGACCAGCTAGCTGGCCGACAATAACGCCACCATTTCTCCCTCTTATTGGTTGGTCAAAGCAAGCCAAGTTGCAAACAAAACTGTCATGATCTGCACACATTACATTTAATAATCAGCATCTCTGGTGAGTATAATGTATTTTATTTTACAAGCCCCAATTCAAATGAAGTTGGGACATTGTGTAAAATGTTAACAAGAACACAATACAACGATATGCAAATCCTTTTTCTTTTTTTTTTACCTTTATTCAATTGAATACACTACAAAGTATTTATTTAATCTGAAAACTGATAAACTTTTTTATTTTTGCAAATATTCACTCATTTGGGATTGTATGCCGTCAACATGTTCCAAAATATATATAGCTGGGACAGGGCATGTTTACCGCTGTGTCACATCACATTTCCTTTTAACAGCACTCAATCAGCGTTTGGGAACTGAGAACACTAGTTGTTGAAACTTGGCAGATGGCATTCTTTCCCATTCTTGCTTGATTTACAATTTTAGTTGTTCAACAGTCCGGGGCCTCCGTTGTCGTATTTTGCGCTTCATAATGCGCCACACATTTACAATGGGAGACAGGTCTGGACTGCTGGCAGACCAGTCTAGTACTCACACTCTTTTACTACAAAGCCATGCAACATCAACACATCCAAGTTTTCTCAATGTACAGTTGCAAGGAATTTGGGGATTTGATCAACGGTGACAGTAAAATATTCTGAAAATCTGGAGAAATCTCTGCATTTAAGCGGCAATCCCACAAACCAACATTAAATGGCTGTGACCTTCGATCTCTCAGGCAGCACTGCATTAAAACCGGCATTATTGTGCAAAGGATATTGCCACGTGGGCTCAGGATCACTTCAGAAAACCATTGTCAGTTAACACAGTTTGATGCCATATCAAGTTATAACTCTACCATGAAAAATGAAAGTAGGGGGGGTCGGGTGAACTGAAACTAGTAAAAAATTAGCAAATGATCATTTTTTTTTACGGTTTTGTTTTGCCAGTGGGCAAATAAATGTGTTAGCTACATAACGTTAACGCTCAAACGTGATATTATTTAATGCCAGCGAGCCAGACATCAACAATTTTGTTTTCTAAAAAAAACAAAATTGTGTTCATTGCAGGCAACTTTTGAAAAAAGAGCCAGAAATATTCTTACCTATGAAAAGTTATTCCCAGTTCAGCATTCCCTTGTTGTGATTGTATGACATGTGCAACCGTATGCAGCACAATGTGCAGGTATCCTTGTTATTTTGGTTTCAGACTGTGGCGTCCCTAAATATGGAATGCGCGAACATTTTGCCCTCACTAGCTTAGCATTGCCACAGGGATGCGGCTCAAAGGGAGTGTCGTATCGACGATGTCTATGATCAATGCACTCGGCTCGCTTACATCTGGTTTTTCGGCGTTTTGCTTTTTATGTTGTGTCGTCGCTACCTTTTTCTAGAAGGCTTAAAAAGTAACAAGCTCATTTTAAAAATGTATGTAGTAGAAAGTACAGATATTTGTGTTTAAAAATTAAGGAGTAAAAGTAAAATGGCACCAAAAAAAGAAATACTAAAGTAAAGTACAGATACCTGAATAATTTGCTTTAGTACAGTAACGAAGTACAAGTACTTAATTACTTCCCACCTCAGGGAAAAAGTAAGTAAATCCTTGGATTTAACAACTGGTTGAACCTCTTTTGGCAGCAATAACCTCAACCAAACATTTGCTGTAGTTGCTCAGACACGTAGAACATCCATCCATCCATTTTCTGAGCCGCTTCTCCTCACTAGGGTCGCGGGCGTGCTGGAGCCTATCCCAGCTATCATCGGGCAGGAGGCGGGGTACACCCCGAACTGGTTGCCAGCCAATCGCAGGGCACATACAAACAAACAACCATTCGCACTCACATTCACACCTACGGGCAATTTAGAGTCTCCAATTAATACATGTTTTGGGGATGTGGGAGGAAACCGGAGTGCCCGGAGAAAACCCACGCAGGCACGGGGAGAACATGCAAACTCCACACAGGCGGACCGGGGATTGAACCCGGGTCCTCAGAACAGTGAGGCTGACGCTCTAACCGTGCCGCACATGTAGAACAATCAGGAGCAATTGTGGACCACTCCTCTTTACAAAACTGTTGTAGTTCAGAAAGATTCCTGGGATGTCTGATGAGAAGAGCTCCCTTGAGATTATGCCACAGCATCTCAATCAGGTTGAGGTCAGGACTTTGACTTGGGCCACTCCAGAACACGTATTTTCTTTCTTTCTTCTAAAGCCATTCTGTTGATTTGCTTCTATGTTTTGGATCACCCATCCTCCTTTGAGCTGTCAAGCTGTCCTGTCAATGTTTACATGTTATTTTCAATAACATATGAAAACTTATCATTATTTGTGTAGTGTTACTTCAAGCAGACTGTTTGATTATTCTTGATTTAGATGAAGATCAGACCCCATTTTATGACCAATTCATGCAGACGTAAGCATTTTCAAAGAGTTCACATACTTTTTCCTCCCACTGTAAACTGGACACTTTATTATGTACCACTGCGCAATCTTGCGATTCAACATAAAAGATGTCTCAAAAATTCTACAAAGACAATAAAGTTCAATTATGCTACATGGGAGGGTCACAGATCTCAGTATGACTATGACACATTGCAGTTCTACACTATTATAAGCTAAAACAATAATTAACACATTGTCCAAGTAATACTTTTCTGAGAGTGTAAATAAAAATGACATCATTATCTGTGTTTTGGCATAATTTATGATACAGCTTGTGTAATGTAATCGCAAGTAACTGTATTCAATAAGTACAAGCATGAATCCATGGGGGGGGGGGGGGGGGGGGGGGGACATGCTGACATTTAATAGGCTGCCATGGTTTTTATACTATATAAATCAAAGGTCAGGTAAAGCTCATTAGATGATCCACAAAGCAGTAACTCATGTTAAATGATGTCTTTGGTGAAAAATGGCTGCCATAAGCTCTTATTAACATCATGGAAACGCGTGCAAAGTCTCTGAGGAAACACACACACACACACACACACACGCACCAAATGCAGTGTAGAGATTTGCATTGGGTCCTGTGATGTGATTGCATGCAGAAACGGTGATATTATCAAACCTGATCAGACCCTCTCTCTGGTGTTGTTATTGTGGGAGAGCAGGTGCTGCTGGCCCAATTACCATACAGCTGAAAGCACAAAGAGAAAAACTTTACTCCCTGTATGTGCCCCCCCCCCCCACACACACACACATACACACACGCTCGCGTTCCCCTTTTCTCCCCCTCAAAGTCCCTTAATGACAGCCACGCGAGTGACACACTACCAAATCTCTTTTTACTGCCTGCACCAAAAGAGACGCAGTCGACACCGAGGCGCACTTGCGCACTTATTGGGACAATGTATTTGCGCAGTTTTTGTTGGCGTATTTAGGCAAGCGTTCATTCGTTAGCGGAATTTAAAACATATATATATATAATAATAAAAATGGTGACTTCAGTCAGTGGGGTGAATGCATTTGACGAGGTGGAAAGTTGTGTGTGCATCTAGTTGCCACGAACGAAAGATAAGCCAATTAAAAGAGGCCATGCGCCAGGTTTTACACTATAGGAATGCGGCCAGGCAGATGGTCGGGGGTTAACGCTTGCACCATGAGCTTGGCCCCCGGGGCTGTACCGGGACCGGCTTAATGCATGTACAGTATAACCCCAATTCGGGGTCCATGATCCGCCCATCCCGGTTCAGCTTGGTGCTGGCGTGCGCGATGGTTTCGTGGGCACCAAAAATTTGTCGGAATGTAAATGGAGAAGGGGGTGGGTTATAAGGAGGGGGGGGCAATCGGGTTGTTGTACATTTAACAGCTCTCTACAGCCATTTGGTGTCCCTTTGAAAGAAAGAGAGAAAAGCGAGGAGGGGGTGGGCCTAGAAAAAACAAAAAGTTGTGCGCACCCCCTAACCCCGCTTTTTGTGATGGCCCCGGGGCGGACTTGCGGTGGTGGAGGGAGGGGAATAAGAGGAGCAGAGGGGCTTATTTGCATCTTATTACCCTGCGCGTACTGGTCCGATATAAAACCCTGTGCAGGAGCGTAGAACCATCAGACATACGCACTGTTAACCCGAGACAGACCAAGAGAGACTTGTTTTCCTCGCTTGGGACCCGCATTTCATCAATCAAGTTGGGGGAAAAAAAAAAAAAAAACATATAAGGACGACCACTTTTTTTGCGCAAGATTATTTGGAAATATTTGATACGAGGATTTCCTCCAAGGATCATTCTGTTGCGGATTATTTATTGACAAAAAAAAAGAATATCTCCCAAAATAAACAACAGAGGCTCGTATGGGAAATTAGAAGGTAATCATATAGTGAATTCTGAGTAGGAAGAGTCCATCAAACTTTCCCCATGTTTTTTTGAGTTGAGCTGCACCAACCTGTGGAGCTTTGAGCGCTTGTTTTCAACGGGGCTGTCAACACAATGGGACGCCTGTATCTGCCCTTGGTTGTCACTCTCTCCATTTTCACCTGCCAGGTATTGTAGCAATCATTTGAATGAATGGCGCGCGTTTGGCTGCGTTTTTACGAATCCATAAGCTGTAGATTTGAAATATCAACGCGCCTAAATTGAGAGAATCCTACACGATTGTTTTGGCCTGCTTGTTTGTAAAATCAACTATGTGTGCTACGGTTATAGGTTTTGTGCTCCGGGGTGTTTGAGCTGAAGCTGCAGGAGTTTCTAAACAAGAAAGGGGTGGCCGGGAACGCCAACTGTTGCCCCGGCGGCGGCGCCTCGTCTCACCAGGCCGGCCACCAGCAGTGCGAGTGCAAGACTTTCTTCCGGATCTGTCTGAAGCATTACCAGGCCAACGTGTCCCCCGAGCCGCCCTGCACATACGGCGGAGCGGTCACCCCAGTTCTGGGCTCCAACTCCTTCCAGGTGCCGGAGACCAACGCGGACACCTTCACCAACCCGATCCGCTTCAATTTCGGCTTTACGTGGCCGGTGAGTGACTCAGGCAGTGGGGATATTAGGTTTAATCATTTCTGATTTGTTTGTTGTTGTTGTCATTGTTGGGGGATGACCACGCAATTTCGAGTTGAACGCATGTCATTTCAATATTTTTCCTACTGTCTATTTCGGAACACGTTTGCTCTAAAGGGTGTAAAACGCAGCAGATGCTCCCAAAATTGTGAGGGTCTTTGTCAGCAGTGTGTGAGAAGGTCTATTGTAGTAGTGTGTGTGTGTGTTTGTGGGGTAGGGGGTTGGGGGTACTGGGGAGGGGGCTGTCGCGGGTGGAGGGAGTTTTTTTTGTTTTTTTTTTTTTCCGTCGGGAGGTGTTTTCACCAAACGCCTCTCTCCCTACCAGGCGTGGTGGGAAATTTAACATCCTACGAGTTGGCACATCATTGGCAGCGCAGCGTGAAATTCCGCCTCGTTTGCTTCACGAAGGAGTCCTAGTGCGATAGTAGCAGGGCCGTGAAAGGGGAGCAGGGAGTCGCGAGGCTTATTAGGTCTCCAATCAAGACCGTTCAATGGGGCTATGAAGTTTACTAGGAGGCGTCTATATTGCCCCCCCCCCCCCCCCCCCGTTCTACATGCGGTTCTGCAGGCTGAGCAGCTGTTGACTCTCCTTGTCTCTCTCTTTTTTTCCTGCCCCAGGGGACATTTTCACTGATCATTGAGGCTCTGCACACAGACTCCCTGGACGACCTGGCAACAGGTGGGTGACAGCTAGAGAAGCACAAGTGTAACCTGAAGACACCTCATCAGGCTAATAGTGGCATTTTAAATGGCTTTTTTTTTTTCTCCACTTAACTTAGTCATTGAAGCTGGAAAGAATAACACGTGACGTGTTATTCCTGCTATTCAAGATAATTACACTGGTAGTGCTGTACTAGTAATAACTTAATTCTTCGTTAACAGGATAGTGCGACTTACTTAGTGTTGGAAATATAATAATGACTGTATCTTAAAGGCACACTCACTGGGTAACATTAGTAAGGCAAACATGAAGGTGGTTGTAACAAGATGTGAGATAAAGGACACACTTTGGGCAGGTGTCACCTGCAAGTCTTATCTTATCACATAGCACTAATGATGACCAACTGACCACAGCTCAGAAGTATGGAGATAAAGGAAAATCTGCTGTGAACACACAGATGTGCATGTATCTAAAAACAACTGCTGTGTTGTGAATGGTGATGATAGTGTTGTACTCTGCATAACATGGTGTATTAAAAACAAGTGACCAATAAGTTCCCGTTTGGTTGACTTTTACAGACAACCCAGAGCGTTTCATCAGCCGCATCACCACTCAGCGCCACCTAACAGTGGGAGAGGAATGGTCTAAAGACATGCAGACAGCAGGCAGGACGGAGTTACGTTACTCTTACCGCTTCCTGTGTGACGAGCACTACTACGGCGAGGGCTGCTCTGTGTTCTGTCGGCCCCGAGATGATGCCTTCGGACACTTCACCTGTGGAGAGCGTGGCGAGATCATTTGCAACTCTGGCTGGAAGGGACAGTACTGCACTGAACGTAAGGCTCTATTGGTTTGTTTACATACAGCATGTATGGGATATAAATGGTGTACTGATCCTTGTGTCACCGTTATTAATTTACTGAATATTTAAAATCACTCATAGTTGTCTGTGTAGAAAAAAAGGCAAAATACACCATATTCATTCATGCCTCAAAATTTGACCGATGATAATGGCTTCAAATGGCATCCCGTCATTAGTCATTTATAAAGTTAGTTACCCCAACAGTCATTCGGCTGTTGCTACTGTTCAGGGACCCCCAGCCCCCCACCCTATGTCCTAATGCAGGGCCCGTGTGCAACAGGCGTCAGTTAGTTATCCCCAAGCACCAGAGGCCTCCATTCTAATGAGCCATAGTGGCTCCTCAGTAATTCACACGCCGCGTGCCTTCCATTAGACCACTGGGGCCTCCTCACCCCCAAACCTCCTCCCCGATTGGCCAAGTGGGGGTCCTGCATTGTTGTGGCCTGAGCCGGTGATTGGCCAAGCGGGGCTGTGTATTGTTGTGCAGGGGGCAGCTGCTCGGTGCGAGGAGACAATGGAGCAGCTGTCTGGTGGTTAGCTCCACACCGACCAGCTGGCCCTGGGAGAGAGGTGGTTGGAGGAGGGTGGGGGTGATGGGAGCTGGGTGATGGGCGGAGGAAAGGAGGGATGCTGAAGTAGAGAGAAAAAGAAGCAGAAATAGGACAGAATGATGGGAGAGGGAGGAGAAACAGATTGGAAAGTGCACGATAGGTGTGCAGTCGTATAGGTGGTGGTTGGTAGGTGGGGGGTGGCGGGCAAGAGTGAGAAAAAGAGACTTCAGACCCACAGTCAAGAGGGAGAAAGGCGGCTTTGTGTGGGATGCTTTTGTGTTGGAGAGCAACGATGTTAATAGCGAGGGCCTGTTGGCTGCTATGGCGACTTTGGGTGGGAGGTGAAGGGGGGGCTTTGATGTCCAAAGCCACCATAGTTGCTAAGTCCTGAAGGTAAACAGTCCAGCAAATTATGCAGCCCAGTCTAAACTAATACTCTGCAGTAAGTGGTCTTTAATCAAGAATGGCCTCATGACCCTAATTCCTCCCGCTGCTTGACTTTTTTTGCACTGTGGCAGCTGCGTTTTTATTGGTCTCCTATCAGTGGGTCAAAGTATAGAATGAAAGAGTGAGAGACAGGTGAGCAGGTAAAGAAAATGGCAGGAAGGCCACTAAACAGCCCACTGAACAATCAAAAAGATAAGGCAGCTGAGGTGACAAGTACATTTTGCTTAACTCACCGTTTTGTGTCGTTTTCCTCTGCAGCAATTTGTCTTCCTGGCTGTGACGAAGATCATGGCTTCTGTGAGAAACCTGGAGAATGCAAGTAAGTTGAAGTCGTCGTCCCCCATTTTTTTAACAGACACACTCGGGTGTGTTTGACCTGGCTTTGTTACTAACATCATTTGATTCATGGTGCGTTCCAGATGCCGTGTGGGATTCAGTGGTCGTTACTGTGATGACTGTATCCGTTACCCGGGCTGCCTCCATGGTACGTGCCAACAACCCTGGCAGTGTAACTGCCAGGAGGGATGGGGCGGCCTCTTCTGCAACCAGGGTGAGTCTCTAGCAATTATGGTGCATGCTAAAAGATTGAACTTAAAAAAAAGTGCTATGAAATACTTATTTAATATCATTTGTTACTGCTGTTTCCAGATCTAAACTACTGTACACACCACAAGCCTTGTCTCAATGGTGCCACTTGTACCAACACTGGCCAGGGCAGCTACACATGCTCCTGTCCGCCTGGCTTTACAGGCGCCAGCTGTGAGATAGAGGTTAATGAATGTTCTGGAAACCCCTGTCGTAATGGTGGCAGCTGCTCTGTGAGTATCAATCAAAGAGTTGTCAATAAAAATGTGAAGTGAAACAAGGACATAAGTCATCTTTTTTCTAATAAAGGACCATGACGGTGGATACAAGTGCACCTGCCCACCTGGTTTCTATGGAAACAACTGCGAGTTGAGTGCAAGTAGCTGTGCGGATGGGCCTTGCTTCAATGACGGACGCTGTGTCGACAACCCAGAGGGAGGCTACTTCTGTCAGTGCCCCATGGGATATGCTGGGTTCAACTGCGAAAAAAAAATTGACCACTGCTTGTCCAACCCCTGTTTAAATGGTAGGTATTCCTCTGCTTGCTTGTTATTGTGGTATCATCAACAACACAGACGCTGACAAGCGAAATATCAATGATTTTTCCCTCTGCAGATGCAGAATGCGTGGATTTGGTGAACTCGTACCTCTGTCAGTGTATTGAAGGGTTTTCGGGGACCAACTGTGAGGCCAATAGCAGCAGCTTCCCTGGACACTGTCTGTCGTTTCCTTGTCAAAATGGTGGGACATGCCAGGAGGGAGCAAATGGCTACACATGCACCTGCCCTCCAGGTATGACTTCCTTTTCAGGATGACTTCCTTGTGTTGTTTTAGAGTACCTATATAATATCCACAATCAGACTCCTCAAACTGTATTCTTGTGCAGGGTATACTGGCAAAAACTGCAGTTCCCCCATCTCCCGTTGTGCTCACAATCCCTGCCACAATGGAGCCACTTGCCATGAGCGTGGTGGCCGCTACGTGTGCGCCTGTGTGCCAGGCTACGGGGGGCATAACTGCCAATTCCTCTTACCAGAAGTTCCAAAGGGTCAGCCAGTGGTAGATGGACCAGACAAAAGATATTCCTCACTCGAAAATGAAAGCTTTGACGATGCCGACAGTGACGACAGTGGCTTCCCTTGGACAGCTGTGTGCGCTGGAGTCTTCCTCGTTCTTGTGATTCTCATTGGTTGCTCTGTGTTGGTGGTCTATGTTCGAGTCAAACTGCAGGAGCGGCACAGTCATCGCAGTGACAGCGTCCGTAGCGACAGCCACGAGACGATGAACAATCTGACAACCACCAATAATTGCCTCCGCAGTGACAAGGAGCTGGGCACAGCATCCATTAAAAACATCAACAAAAAGGCAGATTACCATTCTGAACTGGCTGGTTCACTTGGTGGTCTGAGTGGGATCAGCGGGCTTAATGGACTTGGTGGATCGGAGAAGCATGGCTTTAAGACTCGCTACTCCAGTGTGGAGTACAATCTCGTCCATGAGCTGCGGCCTGAAGAGGTCTCGCTGTGCAAACAGGAGGAGCATGATGGGCCAGAGGGGAAATGTGAGATACCGAAAGAGTCTGATACCGAGGAAATATGCAGGAAAAGACAAAACAGGTACATTGCGGTGTAATATACTATACGATCAAGCTCAGAAAGGAATAAAAATACCCATGTACCCTTCTTTGCATTTACTTCAATTTCTAATTTGCCTTCATCTCTGTCCTGTAGTGATGCATCAGAAGAGAAACAACTAGAAGAGTTGCCCAGCTGCAGCGAAGCTATGTATCAATCATCCTACGATCTGAACCAACATGCCGCCGGTGATGTTAAATACCAATCATCCAGTGATGTCAAATACCAGTCAAGCTGTGACGTTGAATATCACTGTGGTGCCAGTGGTGACAGCAAGTACCAGTGCACCACAGACACCAAATACCAGTCTGTGTACGTCATATCGGACCAGAAGGATGAGTGTTTAATTGCTACAGAGGTGAGACACAATTCTTGAAAACTGAGTACACGTAACTTATACTGTCAGTGTGGAATTAAAAGATGGGTTGGAAATGTTTTACATTTGTAAAAAACTAATTTGTCTTGCAGGTATGATACTCATCTGGACCAGTTCCCTCTGGATGATGGTGGTCCTCGCTAACCCTGAGCAGTACAGCTCAGCTTGTCTCCAGGAGGTTTTACTCCTGCGGTTTGCTGCTGTTCCCTGGAATTTACAGAAGGATCTTGGTGCCAAAGCGCCACTGAGTCAGTGAATATTAGACGATGGTGATCTCAAATGAGGACGTGGGTCTCATACTTGATGCTCAGTGCTACAAAGAGTCTTCCAAGCACCTGAACGAATGCAGGCCTTGTTCAAATTAGAAACAATGATGGACTAAGCACTCATGCTATCTTGTGACTTTTGTTGAAGAACAGTGGAGGAGCTACAGACTGAAATATTGACATCAAGGTGGATTCCATTCCTTTTCTCTTGAGTAACAAGGGAGCATTGACCTGGATGATGAAATTGTAGTACCGTGGAGTACTGATTGAATGAACAGAGTAGTACCTTTGGAGTACTGAGAACTTATGTGTTGTAGTACTGTGCTATGTACTATTGTTATTAAACTACAGTGTCAAAGCTGTCATAGATGACAGTGCATGTTCTGTGCAGTGCTGCAGAGGACAGAGTCGCAAGGGTGGAAGTCTTTCCATGGCTCAGTAGTCTCAGCTGTAGCCAATGTCCCAAATGGCAACAGAAAAGTTTTAAGAACTCAAGTGGGCCGACTACACCTTTAAGTCTGCAGCACTGACAGACTATTCCGGCTGAGCTGGTTCTCAGCAGAACTTAAAGACCTGAAGATTCTAGTAGCGACTGCAAATCGATCCAACATGGATCCTGTTGGGCCATACTGGCCCCTGACCCCGAAGGTTTGGATTCGCGGGGCAATGTTTTTGGAAAAATATTCATTAATATTAGAAGCAGAATTTACAAGCAAAAACTCACTGAAAGTAATTAAACACAGTTCATGGGCTGTTTTATTACTACTTTAAAGTTGTTTGTCCCAACCTCTGATGCTGTTGTGCATGTCAAGCTATGAAGGAGTCGTCCAAACTGCCAAGACCTCATTGCACTATGGGGGTGTATGTGTGTAACGTGTTTATGAGAGTGTGTGAGCACAGACGAGGTCACTTGAGTCTTCAACTGTTAGCCAGTCATCATTTAGCCAACAGCACGCTTGCCTGCTCATCATTGGTTAGCATCATGCGATTCATGTTTTTAATCTTATTCTTTATTATTGAAACAAAGATGTTCTTTTAATTTAATTATTGTTATTTGTGTTTCAATTTGGTGTGATATTTCTGTTATAATTTAAGTTTGATTGTTTTTTTTATTTGACAGATTATGTATGTATGTATGTATGTATGTATGTATGTATGTATGTATGAATGAATGTTTTCGGCACTTGAGACCACTGTGACTGTGTTGTATTTAAAAGAGAAGTTGTATGTACAGAGCCTGTCATTTTTATTACTGGAAAACAGCGCAATATTTTTCCAAAATAAAAGAGGAAATATTAGTACATCTGTGTTGGAATTCTTGTATTATTATTTGGTTAAAGTGGAATCGCAGGACATCGTATGAAGTTACTCCTGTCGATATACGTGGAGAAAAATGTATGAGAAATAGAAACAATTTATTTCCCACGAGATATTTTAGGCTTGAGTCAAGACAATCCAACAAATAGTAGAGGGATTTCTTGTTGCCAAGTGATAGTGTCGTGGTACATGTGCGTGTGTTTGTGTGTGTAACAGGGCAGAAGACTGTCTCCTTGTGGAACCACTAAATGAGACAAAGATACACCCCATAATCATGGACCAATTTGCAAGCCCAGAGTCATCTCTTTGTGCGTGTGTGTGTGTGTGTGTGTGTGTGTGTGTGTGAGAGAGAGAGTGTGTTTGTGTGTGTGTGTGTGTGCGTGTGTGAGAATGTGTATGCATATGACTCAGAGATCGCTTATGATTCTATTAATTATGTGTCTTGACAGGTTTGTCAAAGAAGGTTTTGTCCGAAGAATGTCTTAAGTATCACAGTGTGTGTCTGCATGGGTGTGTGCGCGTGAGTGTATGTGTGTGAGATCTTGTTTAAAGCAGAAGGATATTTACAGCTCGAGAGGGAAACCACAGTCTGGATTTAGTCCCGGTGGCCCCTGTCTGACTATGATGTGCAAGTGTGTGTGTGTGTGTGTGTCTTAATGCATCAGTGTGTATATACGTGCCATTTGGTGACCACTGAGTGTATAGAATTAGTCATCAAAGAAACTAATTTGACTTGAAGTCTTAAAACACTCATAAAGATGTGGTGAAGAAATTGGATGAGCAAAATGCACACTTATTCAGTTAGGTCCAGAAGTATTTGGACAGTAGTTTTTCAGCATTGATGATTTTGAAATTACAGAAATTTTATTTAGAGTACCAACATTTTCAGTTAAAGTATTTGGATGATTAGCGTAACTGTAAATAAAGTGTAATCACATTTTTCACTTGGGTGAAAATCATTTGTAATTAATGGCGACTTATTTGAGGATACGTATTGCTTCTTTCCCTTCTTACTTCGGTGAGTGAAAAACATGCTTAGTGCAGTGGTTCTTAACCTTGATGGAGGTACTGACCCCAACAAGTTTCATACGCACACTAGCCGAACCCTCTGTAATTGGAAAAACAAAATATGATTTTTTTTTATTTTTAATTCAGAACAAAAACAGGTATACATTACCTGTTTATTAGGGCACAAAATGAAACATGCATCAGTTGCACACAAATTCACTGTTTTCAAAGAACAAAACCCAAAAAGAATAATAGAAAATTAATGTTTTGATGGTTTTAAAAAAACATAACTCAATGCAAATCTTTTTTACCCTCAACACACAAACATTACTAATTAAAGAACACATACATTACATACTGTACAATGTTCATCTTGTGGTGAGAGTTTTCCCAAAATGCATAGAAAACAACTTCTGTTTGTGTGAAATTGTCTTAAGAAGATATTTTGGACTCTGACAGCATTTACACAATGAAGCGATCCATGCGACACATTTCAAATGACCACGCCCAGCAGCAGGCGGAAGCGGTCACTGGCCTAGCGTTTATGGGCACTAGTGGGATGTTTTCCCTCTCAAAGACTGCGACTGTGACCGCTCAAAAAGTATTTGCTTGTATTACACAACCGGCAGGCGGTTGTTAGCACATACCATGGTAAGCTTTTTAACTTAACTTTTTTTTCATTGCCACAATAGCTTTTTCGCTGAGTTGGAAAATCACAGGAGACAGGCTTAGGGCCTGTCCTTTGTTGCCACTAGGCTGTCCTGCGGCCCTGAACAGCCACACACACTCGTATCCTCCCCCTGGTGTCAATAGTCTCGCAAAGCCCTGGTCACTGGATGCCATATGCTTCGTAGAGAGCAGCCCTCTTTGAACTTCTGAGGGAGATAGCCTCAGTCCTTCATGCTAAAATTCACACAGAAGGGTATACAGTAGTGAATTTCAATTTTAAAAAATGGCATGCCAACTAGCTATGATGGATATAAAAAGTATGGACACCCTTGTTCAAAGGCCATTTTTTTTGTGATATATTGACCCCAAGATAAATTATTTCAAAACTTTTTCCGCCATTAATGTGAACATATGTATAACCTGTACAACTTGTTTGAAATTTTGGGGGGGATCTTTTTGAGAGGGTATGTAAAAAAACAGACAGTTAAAATAATGTGGTTGCACAAGAACACACCCTCTTATAACTGGGATGTGATTGGTTATTTCTGAACACAGCCACATTCTAGTTATAACAGGATGAGCACACTTGTGCAACCACATTACTTCACTTGTTTATTGTTACCTTCCCTCTCAAAGTTTTTTGTTTTGTTTTTGTTTTTTTTAAATTCAATTGAGCTCTACAGGTTATAGGTCACATTAATAGTATATTTAAAAAAAAACAAAAAACACTGAAATAATTTTTCTTGGTCAGATTTTTTTTTAGAACACAAAATCCTGTCGTTAATACAGGGGTGTTTAGACTTTTTAGGCGTTTAGAGTTGGCACTGCAGGTAGGCAACATACCAGGAAAACTAGTGTAAATGTACTAAAATTTCAACAGATTTTTCAACAAATCACTCGTGAATCATTGTAAAACGTCACTGAAATACAGCAGTATGCATCTACTGGAGTGAGTTTTTTTTTTCCTTTTTTTGAGAAATAGTTTTTTTCTTTGGTCACATCATACAATTGTAATGACAGAATTTGTGGAGCACAATCGTTTGTGCAGCATATGCTTGCTATGCCTACTAGACTGTTTGAATGGCGTATTCCAAAACAGCACAGCATTACCACTAAGGCCACCGCCATTTTTATGTGTTACTTTATTCTTTTTAACTTTTTTTCTAGATTTATTTATCATTACTTTCATTGTACTTGTACAAACTACAATGTCAATAAAGTATAATACTATTTTGTAACGGCTTCTATTCTATTAATATCACCATCGGTGTATCGCGACATTAATTTGTTTTTTTTCTTGAGTGTCTTTATATGGTAAAAAACTTTTTGACATCTTTTTTATTTATTTTTTTTTTAACAAATAAATTGGATTTAGACCTGTACTTTATTTTACACTTAATTATTCACAAGACAACAAGAAGCACATTTTGGATGTTGTTGCCATGAACGGAACAGAGGATACTCCAAAACAAATGGACAGTTTCCAAAAAGAGAAGTTTAATAGACGGGCATAGGTCGGTACACAGGCAGGCAATCCAAGAAAGGCAACAGTATCCAAAAACATGAGGCAAAGAGGGAAGGTCGATAATCGGAACAGGGTCAAATCTTACTGTGAGTCTGTGACGTGGAAACAAGGAATGCTGGAACGCGACGACAAGGTACAACGAACTGGCAACGAGAGGGAATGAGACACGAGGTTAAATACAATAGGTAATTAGGGTGAATGAGGCACAGGCGGTGAAGATGCTCACAGGAGCAGGTGTGTGTGAAACAGGGGGGAAGACAAAACCCGGAACACACACACATAACAGTACCCCCCCCTTAACGGCCGGCCCCAGACGGCCCTGGGGCCCCCGGATACGCAAAGTGGAAGTCCCGAATGAGCGAATCATCCATGATAAACGCAGACGGCACCCATGAACGTTCCTCAGGCCCATAGCCCTCCCAGTCCACCAGATATTGAAACCCCCTCCCCCTCCGATGAGACGATAACAGCCGCTTCACAGAGAAGACAGGGCCCCCATCCACAAACCGGGGGGGAGGAGGGGGCCTGGAAGGCGGGACCAGAGGGGACTCCCGGGCTGGCTTGAGTAGGCTGACATGAAAAGCAGGGTGGACCCGCATCAACCTTGGAAGCCTCAGCTTCACGGTGACATGGTTGATGATCTTTGTGATGGAGAAGGGCCCAATGAACCTGGGAGCGAGCTTCTTGGATTCCACCCGGAGTGGAATATGTTTGGTCGAGAGCCAAACTCGCTGACCCACTTTGTAGTTCGGGGCCGGTGCCCTCTGACTGTCAGCAGCGGCTTTGTAGGACCATCTCTGGCGCAGCAGCATCTGGCGGGCTCGCTCCAAGGTCCTCCTGCAGCATTTCACCAAGGTCAATGCCGCTGGAACTGTGGACTCTGGGGCTATGGCAGGAAACAGAGATGGTTGGTAACCATGCACAACGTGAAAAGGCGATAGACCAGTGGATGCAGAGGGGAGGGAATTGTGAGAGAATTCGACCCAAACCAGTTTCTGAGACCAGGATCGCGGCTCCTGTGAAGCGAGACATTGGAGCCCAGTCTCCAGGTCCTGGTTCAGCCTCTCTGTTTGGCCGTTGGTTTCAGGATGAAACCCAAATGACAGACTGATGGTAGCACCTATGAGATTGCAAAACTCCTTCCAAAATTGCGAAATGAATTGGGGTCCCCTATCAGACACCACATTCTTGGGGAAACCATGGCACTTGAAAACCTGATTAATCATCAACTCGGCAGTGTCTTTAGCTGAGGAGAGTTTTGGAAGTGCAATGAAGTGTGCCATCTTAGAGAAGCTGTCAACAACTGTAAGAATGGTGGTATTGCCTTTAGAGGCCGGTAATCCTGTCACAAAGTCTACGGAAATGTCTTACCAAGGACGTTGTGGTATTGGCAGGGGTCGCAACTCCCCAGAAGGACGTTGATAAGAGGGCTTGTTAGCAGCACATACCTGGCAAGCATTGACGTAATCGATAACATCCCTCCTAACATTAGGCCACCAAAGGTGCTGTTCGACCACTGATTGCGTCTTGGCAATGCCTGGGTGACATACAGTTCGGTTCGTGTGAGCCCAGTGGATGACTCTTCCCCTTAAGGTCGGAACCACATAAAGCCTGTTTTCAGGGCAATCTTCAGGGCTAGGAGTGTTTTTATGAACCCCTTTAACCGCAGTTTCAATGTCCCAAACAAAAGCGGAAATGAAACATGACTTGGGCAAAATAGTCTTAGGGTCGGACAAAGAATTATCTTCGGAGAAAATACGTGACAAAGCATCTGGCTTACCATTTTTAGAACCAGGTCAGTAGGATAACGTGAAATTAAATCTCGTGAAGAACAGAGCCCATCTAGTCTGCCTCGCATTTAATCTTTTAGCAGTTTTAATATACTCAAGGTTCTTGTGATCTGTCCATACTAAAAACGGAGTCTCTGCCCCTTCTAGCCAGTGCCTCCACTCCATCAAAGCCACCTTGACTGCCAGCAGTTCACGGTCACCAATGTCATAAATCTTTTCAGCTGGGGTCAGTTTTTTGGAGAGAAAAGCACAAGGATATAATTTATCATCCTTGAAATTTCTGGTAGAGCACAGCTCCTATTCCAGCATCAGACGCATCGACTTCTACCACAAACTGCTGTTTGAGATCTGGCAAAGTAAGGATGGGAGCGGAGGTAAAGCTCGATTTAAGTTTTTGAAAAGCTGCCTGACAAAGCGGGTTCCATACAAAAGGTTTGTGTGGCGAGGTAAGATCATGCAAAGGAGAGGCTATAGAACTAAAATTTCTCATGAATTTTATGTAGAAGTTTGCGAACCCTAAGAACCTTTGTACATCTTTGTGTGACGTGGGAGTAGGCCAATTAATAACTGCATCGACTTTGCAAGGGTCCATTTTGACTTCACCTTGAGCCAGGACAAAACCCAGAAAAGAAACGGACGCCTTGTGGAACTCTCATTTCTCAGCCATGTCGTCCAAATAGACAAAAACATAAACATTCAACATGTCACGCAGGACATCATTGACAAGGTTTTGGAAAACAGCTGGAGCGTTAGTAAGCCCAAAAGGCATTACCAAATACTCATAATGTCCGGTTGGTGTGTTGAATGCTGTTTTCCATTCATCCCCCTCCCTTATCCTGACTAGATGATATGCATTTCTTTAGTCCAGTTTGGTGAAAATCTTGGCTCCCTCCAGGAACTCAAAGGCGGTGGAGATGAGAGGAAGAGGGTACCTGTTTTTTACAGTGATCTCGTTGAGACCTCGGTAATCGATACAGGGTGGCAGGGTCTTGTCTTTCTTGTCCACAAAGAAAAATCCTGCTCCCGCAGGGGATGAATATGGGCGAATGATCCCGGGTGCCAGTGATTCTTCCACATACTCCTTCATGGCCTTCTGTTCTGGCCCTGAAAGAGAGAACAACCTCCCTCGTGGGGGTGTGGTTCCAGGCAGCAAGTCAACAGCACATTCATAAGGTCTGTGGGGTGGAAGGGATTTGGCCTTGGACTTGGAAAAAACATCTTTAATATCCTGGTAACAGGTGGGCACTTGAGATAAATCAAGATCCCCAGATGGGGTCTGTGGATTGTCCTTAGAAACATAGCCCTGAACATCACATGGCGGCTTGAAACAGTTCCGGGCGCAATTGCTGCCCCATGACATAACCTGCCCAGAGGACCAGTCAATGTGGGGGTTATGTAATTTCAACCATGGGTTCCCTAAGATAAGGTCATGATTCATGGCGTCAAAAACATGAAAACGAATGCGTTCCGAGTGAGAATCAGGAAATGTCAATGTGAGTGTTTGGGTGCGGTGAGTGATCTTGCCCATAAAACAGCCGTCTGCAGCATAGGTGTTGCGGTGGCGTTTTATTTGAAAGATTCTAAGGTGCATACGTCTAACGAGGAGGGAGTTAAGTAAGTTAGCGTCAGAACCGGAGTCAATTAATACAGGTGTATGAATCTCTTGATCAGGAGAGCATAGTGTCACTATAGGAAGAACCCATGTAGGGTCTTCCTTCATCAAATTCAGACTCACCTCTCCCATGCCCTTGCTACCGGCACCGGCAACTTTGACGTGACAGTTGCTCACGGAATGACCCAACTGACCGCAGTAGAAGCACCGCCCTTCCCTCAGCCGGGGTTGACGTTCCTCAGGGGAGAGACGGAACATGCCCAGTTGCATGGGTTCATCCGTGGGGACGCTAGTCAGTGGGTTGAGACCGGAACCAGGGGATCTGCCTTGGTTTGGCTGGTCACCGAAGCTCGTCCTCCAAGTGCGCGGTGACGCAGCCCTCCGCCGATCTCCATCCAGCTCGCGATCCAAAAGCCTCTTGTCGGTTTTACGGCGAGAGCGATGAGAGTGTCCAAGTCGGTCGGCAGGTCTAGCGGGACTAAATGATCCTTTCTCGGCGCCCTTTGCACAATGGTCATTGCACCAGACTATTGCAATATTAGTCATCCGAACTGCTCTAAGTGCTAGAGGACTCTGCATCTTTTTTCACAATTGTTTTTTGTCAATGTCTTTATGTCTCCAAAGTGTTCTGTGTTGTACTAGAGCGGCTCCAACTCCCGGAGACAAATTCCTTGTGTGTTTTGGACATACTTGGCAAATAAAGATGATTCTGATTCTGATTCTGATTGACGGCGGGGGATAGTCCTTGAAAAAGGGCATCGAGTAGCACCCGATTATTCCAATGACTCTCAGCTGCAAGAATGTGAAACTCAATCGCGTAATCTGACACCCTGCGCTTGCCTTGTTGTAAGGTGACAAGGGAGCGAGCTGCCCCACGATCTGGAGTGGAAAATTTAAAAATTTGCTCCATAGTCTTTACGAAAAAAGCCCATGAATGACACGCGGCGGAATTGCGGCTCCATTCAGCAGTAGCCCACGCCTCCGCACGACCAGTCAGGTGGGAAATGACGAAAGCGATTTTTGCTCGCTCGGTGGGGAATGCAGCTGCCTGCAGCTCAAAGTGGAGTTCGCACTGCGTGATGAACGGCTTAATGTTCCCAGAATCTCCAGAGAACCTCTCCGGTAGAGAGAGCTGTGGGCAGACAGCAGCGGAGGTGGCAGGAGGCTGCATGGTGACTGTTTCACATGGAAATACCGTGGCGGTATTGGGTGTGGTGCCAAATGGTTCCTTCTCTTGAATAATTTTCATAAGAAGTTCAAACTGCGAGGCCACCTGTCTCATCATATTGTCCTGATGCCTTGACAGTCCCTCTAGATGAAGGTGGAGGGCAGCAAGCTGCTCATCCTTCTTCGAGAGGCGTTGACCCTGCGCTTGAAGGGCTTTGCGCACCGGGTCTGAGTCTGCTGGGCCCATGTTATGGACCCAGCAGTTATGTTATGTTCGTTCTGTCATGAACGGAACAGAGGATAGGACCCAAAAATGCACGACTCCAAAACAAATGGACAGTTTCCAAAAAGAGAGGTTTAATAGACGGGCATAAGTGGGTACACAGACAGGCAATCCAAGAAAGGCAACAGTATCCAAAAACATGAGGCAAAGAGGCGACGTCGATAATCGGAACAGGGTCAAATCTTACTGTGAGTCTGTGACGTGGAAACAAGGAATGCTGGAACGCGACGACAAGGTACAACGAACTGGCAACAAGAGGGAATGAGAAACGAGGTTAAATACAATAGGTAATTAGGGTGAATGAGGCACAGGCGGTGAAGATGCTCACAGGAGCAGGAAACAGGGGGGGGTGTGAAACAGGGGGGAAGACAAAACCCAGAACACACACACATGACAGTTTTCTTCTTACTGAACCTACCCCAATTCCAATGAAGTTGGGACGTTGTGTTAAACATAAATAAAAACAGAATACAATGATTTGCAAATCATGTTCAACCTATATTTAATTGAATACACGACAAAGACAAGATATTTAATGTTCAAACTGATCAACTTTATTGTTTTTAGCAAATAATCATTAACTTAGAATTTTATGGCTGCAACACGTTCCAAAAAAGTTGGGACAGCTGGCAAAAAGGACTGAGAAAGTTGAGGAATGCTCATCAAACACCTGTTTGGAACATCCCGCAGGTGAACAGGCTCATTGGGAACAGGTGGGTGCCATGATTGGGCATAAAAGGAGCTTCCCTGAATTGCTCAGTCATTCACAAGCACAGATGGGGCGAGCTTCACCTCTTTGTGAACAAGTGCGTGAGAAAATAGTCGAACAGTTTAAGGACAATGTTCCTCAATGTACAGTTGCAAGGAATTTAGGGATTTCATCATCTACGGTCCATAATATCAGCAAAAGGTTCAGAGAATCTGGAGAAATCACTGCATGTAAGCGGCAAGGTCGAAAATCAACATTGAATGCCCGTGACCTTCGATCCCTCAGGCGGCACTGCATCAAAAACCGACATCAATGTGTAAAGGATACCACCACATGGGCTCAGGAACACTTCAGAAAACCAATGTCAGCAAATACAGTTCGGCACTACATCCGTAAGTGCAACTTGAAACTCTACTACGCAAAGCAAAAGCCATTTATCAACAACAGCCAGAAACGCTGCCGGCTTCTCCGGCCCCGAGCTCATCTAAGATGGACTGATGCAAAGTCGAAAAGTGTTCTGTGGTCCGACGAGTCCACATTTCAAACTGTTTTGGGAAATTGTGGATGTCGTATCCTCCGGGCCAAAGAGGAAAAGAACCATCCGTACTGTTATGGACGCAAAGTTCAAAAGCCAACATCTGTGATGGTATGGGGCTGTGTTAGTGCCAATGGCATGGGTAACTTACACTGTGAAGGCATCATTAATGCTGAAAGGTACATACAGGTTTTGGAGAAACATATGCTGCCATCCAAGCAACGTCTTTTTCATGGACGCCCCTGCTTATTTCAACAAGACAATGCCAAACCACATTCTGCATGTGTTACAACAGCGTGGCTTCGTCGTAAAAGAGTGCGGGTTCTAGACTGGCGTGCCTGTAGTCCAGATCTGTCCCCCATTGAAAATGTGTGGCGCATTATGAAGCGTAAAATACGACAACGGAGACCCTGGACTGTTGAACAGCTGAAGCTGTACATCAAGCACAATTGGAAAGAATTCCAATTACAAAGCTTCAACAATTAGTGTCCTCAGTTCCCAAACGTTTATTTGAATGTTGTTCAAAGAAAAGGTGATGTAACGTAGTGGTAAACATGACCCTGTCCCAGCTTTTTTGGAACGTGTTGCAGCCATAAAATTCTAAGTCAATGATTATTTGCTAAAAACAATAAAGTTTATCAGTTTGAACATTAAATATCTTGTCTTTGTAGTGTATTCAATTAAATATAGGTTGAACATGATTTGCAAATCATTGTATTGTGTTTTTATTTATGTTTAACACAACGTCCCAACTTCATTGGAATTGGGGATGTAGACCATGCACATATTCATGTTCATTAACACTAATTTTGAGCATCAGTAGTTAACAACAAGTATGATTAAAAAAAATGCCTGTGTGACTCCCTCTTGCACACTCACTCACTCACACATGCCTTTTATTGTGGAGGGTAGTAAGCAGGACCGTATCCAATCCAGAGAACAGGCCGTTGAGGTGTGTCTCTGATATAATCTGATTAAACTCTCCATTCATGTGCCACTCCTTGAAGAAAATCTTAAATGACATTTTTTTTACATTTGCCTGACATTGTGATTCTTACTTTCATTGAAAATGGAACCACAAAATGTTTGTAAAAGATCTTAGAACTCCTCCCCTGAACAGTGCAACACCTTCTGGCTCAGATGTACCTCTTTTTTCTATTCTCCCTTGAAATTGGAAAATAAAAGAAGAAGAAAAACACACACACAAAGTAGACGTTATTTATAAGACAAATCAAGTAAAACAAAAAGCATATGGCTGTAAAGAAGGACTATGTCCCAGGAAAAGGAGGGTCAATTAGAAAAGACAAATGTTTGCATTCAGTAGCTCGTATTTGACATTGTCAATTTAGAAGAACAGAAAAACATTTCTACTGGATTTGTAAAGGGAATTTGAATGCAAAAGGGTGGGGGAAATGATTATATTTGTGTTTGAATGAATGCATATGTACAGTGTCCTCTACCCTACGGTATCTATATCTATTTTCTTTTTTAAAACTTACGTCTTAGTGAAAATTCAACCAAAGTGCTCATTAAAGGTTCCAAATAAAAATTACTCACACCTCAAGAGTAATAATTAAACAGAATTTAAAGGAATTAAACTGCCACACTTTTTGCCTCAATTCGGTGGACTGTGCTGCTCCTTGTGGTGTACATACCGTGGCCAAATGCGGGCAGGGTTGGGCATCGTTTGAATTTGAGCGATTCCGGTTCCTTATTTCAATTCCAAACGATTCTCGATTCTGATTCTTTTAGGGGGCTGGGTCAAAAAAGTTTGCATGGTTTAAATAAAGGGTGTCCAAATTATGAGCATCCATTTTCTTAGCAGCCTGCAGTATAAACTAAAATGAACATTTGACTCGGGGTTCTTTATAACCAGTATCAATATGAAACCTATGAACTAAAAGGCAATGTGTGTGTAACTAACCCAATTGACTTAATATTCATTAATTATTGTTTCAACTAAAAGTCGGATATAAACTAAAACTAGTGAAACTAGTTATTTGTGACTGTTATATCACATCAAATGGTTTATGTGCAAGTTTTAACTTGACTTCCTGTTTTAAGCTTCCATCCATCCATTTTCTGAGCCGCTTCTCCTCACTAGGGTCGCGGGCGTGCTGGAGCCTATCCCAGCTGTCATCGGGCAGGAGGCGGGGTACACCCCGAACTGGTTGCCAGCCAATCGCAGGGCACATACAAACAAACAACCATTCACACTCACATTCACACCTATGGGCAATTTAGAGTCGTCAATTAACCTACCACGCATGTCTTTGGGATGTGGGAGGAAACCGGAGTGCCTGGAGAAAACCCACGCAGGCACGGGGAGAACATGCAAACTCCACACAGGCGGGGCCGGGGATTGAACCCCGGACCTCAGAACTGTGAGGCAGACGCTCTAACCAGTCGTCCACCGTGCCGCCTTGTTTTAAGCATGTAGCCTTTTATTTTGAAGGGTACGCACCGGAACTCAAAATTTTGGCACGAAAAATAACTTCACACGACACCGGTATAAATGAAAGTAAAACAAAACACAAGAAAAAGAGTAATGGATAGAATCAAATGCTCTGTAATACGTTGATTCCTTTACCTACCCACCAATGAGACACAAGGTTAATGTATGTGATACTGTGAGACGTGTTTGTGAATTTTGTCCCAATTCATTGTGATATAAAGTTGCTTGTTTGACCTTTGGTGAAGTTTTAGCTCAATGTGTAATCCAACTGTTTCTACTTTCTTCCCAGTATGGGTAAAGTATTTTATATTTTATTTTTGTGTCTGTCATCAGCTCTTACGTTGGTTTGAAGACTAAAATAAACGCAAAAAAAACATCAGTGCAAGAGTGCAACCCACTGTTTAACTTGCTAGCTTCCTCAATGTTGTCATAGATGTATTTAATTGTTTCACTCACCCAATTAACTTCACTGAAGTTTCGCACGGTGTTGGCCGAGGCTCGGAGCGGGAGGGAGCAAGTCAGACTTCTACACATGATAAAAGCCTCCCTTGCACAATATCATCTAAATCCAAGTGTTTCACTGAGGTGACTGGTCATTTATTTTAATATAGTTAACATTTTTGTTCGCCGCTGCCCTTGGGCACAAGCATATCTTTGTGCGCGTTCTTCTTCGTTGGTTGTTGCCACTTTCTTCTTCGGAGTACAATTTTTTTTAATTTGAACGATTCCAGGAGAACCTGAATGTTAGTCCCTTTTCCAATTGGTTCTCGATTCTCGATGGCCAACCTTGCATGGGGGCAGTATAATACAGACATAGGGATATAATACACATGGGGCCTTTCTCAGCTCCTCAGCTAGCCGCAGTTATATTAATAATTATTTGCAGAGTATAAAGAAAATATGCCAGTAAGTAACTTTAAGGCAAAGTTGCTCTAGGAGGTTGTTTTAAATACACAATGTGTCATTATTTTTGTTTTATGTTTAGCTTGAAAGTAAACTTCAACTGGGAGTGGCATTAAAAAGCATAAAGCCTCATTTTTGAAGAATTTTCTCTATCTGCCAAGCTGCTATTTGTTACGAAGCAAGGTGAGTTCACTGCTATCATGCAATGCCCATATCTAAAATTTTTGCTCACAAGTCAAAGCAAAAAAATCAGCTGAACAGCAGCTCACATCTGGAAAATTTTTTATCTCAAGGCACCACTGTACTTCGAATGTTAGTCTACTTCCAGTGGTGTGGCTATTGGGGCGGTGGCCCCAAGCATCCAAATTCTGGGGGGCATCCAAATTAGGTGGTAGGCAGTCAATCAGAGTGTGAATGACAATAGCGATTTCTAAATTTCGATGAGTGCAACTGTTCCCCCCACCCCCACCAAATGGTTTCCAATAGGGAAACTCCATCATCCCCCCAAACCCCATCCCCAAATAACCCCTTTGACGCATGGTTTCCCATCGGGAAACTGTTTACCCCTGGCAGCACCACACCTTTTGCCACTGTTCTTTTTCTCTTGATGACTGTCAGCCTTGTTGTTTTGGAATAAAGGCCTCTTTATACTCCCGAGCTCGCGCGGCCGACAACACGTTTATCACGTGACCGGCGAATTGGCCCGCGCGTCGCTTGACGCGCACACGGCAAAAATTGTTGCTGCGCTTAGAATGCCGTAGACATCATCTCTCGTGATTGGTCCGTTTTAGTCACATGCTGTGATGATGAAATCAGCGTTCCTCCCGGTTCCACATAGAACCTACACCGCCGCCTTCTCGATCGATTTTGCAGCATAATTATACATGTCATCAAGGTCCATTTGTTCTGGCAGACTGAGTTCCACGGTCGCCATAGTTGTTGCTTTGTTCCTTGTTACGGAAAGTAAAAACGGCTACCGGAAATGGCCACAAAATGCAGAGGAAACTCCACCCCGTGGCGTCTTAGCCAATTCCAGCCGTAGCAACACCCCTGACTTGGAAAAGAACTGCAGCACACAAACAGCGTGCGTGGGTTGCGCTCAAGTATAAAGGCAAACTGCGTGCGGGATAGCCGCAGTGACGTCAGCCTGGTCGCCGTCCGCGCGAGTTTTTTATAGAAAAAATCCACAAGAAAAAGTGACATCACTCAAGAAATATTACCTTGTGAGAACTCTGCACATTTCACGAGGGTACAAACAACGGTGAATGACGAATAAGAGGGAAATGTGTGATGATGCCCCCAAAGCAGGTAATGGATACTTGACATAAAATGTCCGTAAACTGACTGATCTCTATCGAGACTCCTCAGTTCAAGACACCCAACTCCATTAATTGACAATAATTATAATAAAAGAAAAATAATGGAATGTATATTGCGAAGTCAGTATCCTATATGCAAGGTCACGTGATGCCACTCCCTACGCGCACTCATCATGCACATTAGAAAAGTACAAAACCTATCAAAAATGTCCCAAAAAGTACATATATTGAAATAATATATATTTACTCACAGATTTACTGAGTGTGGAATCTGTGACTGTTTAATTGAACACAAAGCTATTATTCTGTTGTATAAATGGGAACAGGAGGACACACATGTTCATTATCCTTTGTGCCACCTAGTGGAAGAGCATTTAATCATTCTGCCTGTCACTACAAGTCGCTGGCATAGATAGATTAACACCATTCATTGTAATAAATACGTGATTTTCAGACCAATTAAGTGAAATTGGATAATTTCACATGGTTGGGAATCACTGCTCTAAAGCAATGTCTGGGACAGTGTTATTGGAAATTGTGTATAAGTGACATTTAATTGGACGGTTCTCTGCCAGGGTTAGATTCAATGCAATTGTAAATAACACTGGGTTACAAAAAATATTTTTTTTAACTTGTCTATGTTTTTTCAACTGATTTAGGACAATTTTGCATCGCTGAATCCGAAAATGAAATACTGTACTCGTTCAGGTCAAGTTTGGATGCCAAGTTGTTTATAACTCAAATGTTACAAACATTGCTTTCTGTAAATTGAATCGTAGACATTTTTAACAGTGAGTACCTGTAAATTTAATGTTACGTCATCATTGTTAAAAACTCAAGGCATGAAGCTCTGTTTATTTGAACCTCTAAAGCAAAAACACCTGTACATGTAAACAAAAACATTTCGCCATAGTTCAAAAAGTTGACCTGATTGAGGAAAACCAGTGTGATATTTGGATTCAGCACATCAAAATCGTCCTAAATCCGCGAAGAAATCAACAATAAATATTGTTGTTGACCACTGTAATTTGATCCATTTTATGTATTGGAATGGTTGTTGGTTTGTATGTGCCCTGCGATTGGCTGGCAACCAGTTCAGGGTGTACCCCGCCTCCTGCCCGATGACAGCTGGGATAGGCTCCAGCACGCCCGCGACCCTAGTGAGGAGAAGCGGCTCAGAAAATGGATGGATGGATGGATTTCATACAGTGTTTCTCACTATCTTTAAGTTGATTATTAGGAATTACTTAAAGTAATCTATTTGTGTAATCCTCTATTTTCTTTATTTAAGCTTTTTTTTTTTCATTTCCTGTTTGCCATTTGGGTCATCAGAAAGGACGACCCAAATGCAGAATCACACCGACCGGGCACCTCGCTCCACTATACACTATTTTATTAGCATTACAATTTGTCACCAGGTCAAATCCCCATGCAGAGCATCAATGACTCCAGATTTTTAGAGCTAAATCTTGTGGGAAAATAGGGATTTTTCTCTCAGCCATGCTCCATTGTTACCCGTGAACAAACGAAGTGACCACGGCAGCCAGAGTAGCACAATGACAGACAGCTTATTCAGCGACTTCATCTGTCGCCATTCCCCAGGGATTCGACTCTGATCTTTTCCCAGAGCTCCATCTCTCTTGTTGACTTACTGATTCTGCCCCTCCTCCTTTGCTTTTTGTTGTACTCAAACTCGGCTAATAATTGCAGAATATGACTCTAATGATTTCTTTTTCTCCCATCCTACACGATCAGCATCTCAACCTTCTAGTGAGTCGGTCCGTGTCAGAGGTGATAAAATTTCTTCGTTTTTTTCAACATTTTTCAAGTGTTGTTTATTGTCATCTCTCCCTGGGGGATTAAAGTGGTTGTAAAGACAGACTCATTCCTTCAGAGACACCAGCTTCCATCAGTGCCTTCTGGCCATTAGTGGTGCATCGTGGGAACAGCTTGGCAAGGGACAATGATTGGCTAGAACAATGAGGCTGCACAAGGCAACACAAAGGGCACGCCCACTGCATGATGGGAAAGAGTAGTGGAGGAAGCAGATGTTGCCACAGAGGACACACAGGAGGGGAGAGAGAGAGCGAGAGAGCCAACAGATGTCTATTATAGTTTATAGATATATTATAGATATCTTTTATAGTTTATATTTTTATTTCTTAGTGAGCAGCAGGTGAGAAGGGACGTGTATACCTGCCTGGTATCTGGATTGTGGTCCACTTTCTCATTGGTGTGGAATATTTCCTGGCTATTTTAAGCCATCTAGTCTGCACATACAGGTATACACAAATTGGCAACTTACACTCACAATTATCCTTTGAGATGTTTTTTTTTTTGTTCCTTAAAAACTGGTGGATCACATGACAAGGTGATATTCAATACAGGTAGACAACAAATTGATATGATTAATGTATCCAGACACATTTCTTAATCAGTTAATCATTCAATCAGGAGTTGGACCAGATGAGTTTGATGTGGTAGAATCTTGGAATATGGGTTGTCTGTGAAAAACTGCAGGGGTATATTTTGTATGTTATGATGTCATCGGCCTTCAAATGCAGCCTCCATTGGATGTAGCCCATGAACTGGGACAGCAGTGAATAAATTGACAGACAGTGCTATTTTGTTTCTGGGGTGGAATGTTTCATTCATGCCTTTGTGACTCAAAACTGCAAGTTACATTTGGATCTTGCACTAATATGTGGAACGTACTAACCAACTAATTAACTCCTGTGTAAAATCTTGCAAAGAAATTTTTTTTGTTTGTTTGTTTGTTTGTTTGTTTAAATCTTTCTCAAGTATTTGACATATGTAATGTTCCTATTCACTCATCAGGTCTATGCATTGACCATAAAAGGCAAAAGATGAATGTGCATAACTTTTGTATACTTGGACATATATTTATCCATCCATCCATCCATTTTCTGAGCCGCTTCTCCTCACTAGGGTCGCGGGCGTGCTGGAGCCTATCCCAGCTGTCATCGGGCAGGAGGCGGGGTACACCCTGAACTGGTTGCCAGCCAATCGCAGGGCACATACAAACAAACAACCATTCGCACTCACAGTCATGCCTACGGACAATTTAGAGTCTCCAATTAATGCATGTTTTTGGAATGTGGGAGGAAACCGGAGTGCCCGGAGAAAACCCACGCAGGCACGGGGAGAACATGCAAACTCCACACAGGCGGGGCCGGGGATTGAACGGGTCCTCAGAACTGTGAGGCTGACGCTCTAACCAGTCGGCCAACGTGCCGCCCATATATTTATTTGTTTTATATTTTTTTATGATGAAGATGGTGCTGTTAAAATGATGGGTTACTGGAATAATAAGAACATGAGACCCTAAAAGCACTTTACATCCATAATATATGTAGGCAACATTTTGAATTCATGCAATAGTACTTTATGTGGGTCAAGGTTTGAAAAGAAGCCCTAAATGTCCAGAACATTATTATGTCACAGTCAAATTGACCTTTGAACTTTAGGATACACAATGCGATCACCTCATCATTTTTCCTTAGTAGATATTAATGCAAAATATATTCATAATCAGTGTATGAATTTGTCAGTTATGGCCAAAAACATGTTTTTTTGCGAGACCACAGTGACTTTAACCTTTGCACTTTGACCACCGACGACAGGCCCACATCTAAATGGAGGTTAGTGTCACATCGAAAAGAGAGCCCATCTAGGCTCTAATTAAGCCGGGCGGAGTGGGTGGAGTCATGAATGAGTGGAGTGGTAGAGCCGTGACAAAAGTGCCGGTGCGATTTATGACCAGGGGGCTCAAGATGGAATATATTTGCTGTGTGAGAACGGCGCTAGCCAGCACTCTTTAGTCATATAAGCATCTACAATCAAAACTGACAAAAATATTGGGACGTAACTCTCAATTAATTAATCATTCAAGGATCGAGTTAGACCACTCAGTTACTCCTAAATGTAAAGCTTCATCTGACTAAGAGGCTTACCAAGTGTTCATTCATGGTCAAATAAACATCATCATTATTATTGTCACAGTTATACAGTAATCTGTTACTATAATGAAGGCTTGGACTTCTAGGGCAATGATTCTCAACCAGTGTGTCATGCCAAACTTGTTTGCTGTGAGAGATCATCAGGGGTGCCAAGTTAAATTATCCAATTGCTCTTAATTTGCTTGAAATTATTATTTAATAAATACAAATATATCTTTGTTCATCTACTGTATCTATGCCAGTGACTTATATTGAAATATATATCAATTAAATGCTCTTCATTAGATGGCAGAAGGTGCACAATTAACCTATGTTTACAACTGTTGCCATTCATAAAACTGAATAAGTAATGACCTCTTGCGGGTATATCAGCTTAGTGTTCAATTAAAGAGGCAGATTTTAGACGAGTAAGTAAATTTGTGAGTAATTATGACGAGATGATCTTTTTTTGTTGTTGTTGAAGTTTTTGGTTGGTGGTGTGCAGGGATTTTTCTAATATAAAATGGGTGCCTTGGCTCAATAAAGGTTGGGAAACATTATTCTAAAATAGCTACATGGGCTTAAGTACTAAGTACAAACAATATATCAAGTCTCCAAATCCTCCTTAAATCTTGCTTCTTCATCTTACCAAGACATAATTCATCAATAGGTCATTATAGATCACTACCAATATTATACTATTTACCATATATTACAAAACAATAAGCAGTTCAGAAAATGGATGGATGGATGGGTGGATTTGTTTAAATACTGCTGTAGCATAATTGGACTATCTGCATGAATTACCAGCTAACAACCTGAAACGCCATAATCTTCTGTACCCTTTTCTGCCTACTCTGATCAGATTTAATTGTCCTTTAATTCCTCCCAAGGTTGCTACAGTATCTATCTCCAGTATCGATCGAGCTATCCATATACAGTATCGATCTACCTACTTACCTATCTATCTGTCTATCCGTCCTGTTACCATTGCACAAAGCTAGGTTCATAAAGGTTTTACGGTATGCGTGGCCGAGGTTCGTGTGAGATCAAACACCTTTGGAATGAACTACAACAGAGATATTGATCCAGGCCCACTATCAGATCCAGCATCTGTGAGTTGTGACCTCACAAAAGTTCTTCTGGATGGATGGATACACAGACACACTTCCCACATCTTGTATAAAGTCTTCCCAGAAGCCAGGAAGCTGTTAGAGCTACAAACGAGGACAAACACCAGATTTTCTTCCATTTTCACTTCCTGTAATGGCCAAGTAACCCTGCTATTTGTGTTCATGGAATGTCTCCTGTTTATTCTTTCGTTTGTAACAGCGATAACTTCCTGCATCTAAATTCAGGCTTTACATGTTCACCATCTGCATTTTTATTTTCCTTTCAAATGTACTCTGCTCTTCAATGTGCCCATTCACGATGTCGCAACCAACTAGACACCACAGTCACAGAATTAAAAAAACACCAAAACAGCTGATGGGAACAAATCCCCTTGTATTTGCGACAGTGCCGCAAGGGAACAGTTGTCCCTTAGACTAAGAAAGTAAATTGGGTTGGCCAGGTCGGCTCTATTGAAAGAAGAGGTGTGGTCGTGATGGAGTAAAGTGTGCAATGGGATGTTTCCTTGATTAGATGCTTGCATCCCTGTGTACGCTCTTTGTCTTCGGTATGGTGTGTATGTGTGGGAATGGACTTAGGGTCTGACTCCTTGATTAATGGCCAGTGTGTGTATGTGTGAAAATGCTTCGGGTCCTGTTTCCATGCTAATGGGTAGCAGCAGATGGGAGAGAGGAGGCTGCACCAACAATGAACAAACACACCAGCAGTCTTACTACAGACGCTCCTGTTGGATGATTACAGGGTTCTACTCGACCATTCTCAACTATATTTGATGTACATGCTGGGATATGCTGATAGCAAACAGTGAAGAGAACAGTTTTATTTTATAGGTACTATGGAAATTTGCCATTCAATACTTCGAATGGTTGTTTTTGCATGCTGTTTATGCACAGTATTTTATTTTATTGTTTTTCCATATGAAGACTTATCTGCTACTTTCTTTATTTTATGACTGATATTAACTGCAGGAGCATGGTTTCACAACATGTAAGGTGTTAATGGATAATTGGTAATCAATTTAGGTAAGCACCTTGCTTTACCTGCTCAGGTGTTCCCGCTGGAAGGATAAAACCGTTTTTGACAGCTGTAACAGCTTGTTGCTGCTGTGTGGATGTTATGTTGCTGTAGAGTTATTGAAAACTGGAGTTTAATGATCACATTTAACTGTAATGAACCATGCATCAGTTACACACAAAATCATTGTGTTAAAAGAACAAAACTTGAATTTCACACTTAAAAAAAAAACATTCAATTCACTGAAAATTTACTATAAGTGAATGTGAATTTTTATGTTGCCATTCCCCTTGGTAAGTGCCACTCTTATGTCAGAGGAATGGAATTTGTTGTGAAAATTCACAACAAAATCTCTTCCTTTTCTTTGTTATTTCTACAATCCTTGAAAACTGTTCATAGGTAAGAGTACATTTTTTGGGCTCTTTTTCATTATTGGATGCGCTGTCTGACCCCACAGCAATGCTACTCAGCTCGTGTATCGTTGAAATATTGTTAAATAAAGAACAAAGCGTTTCAACTCGAGGCGCAGCCCCGCAATGGTAAATGCCCACCTTGATATGCCCACCTGAGTTGCGTTTTGAATGGCATAAAAGGCTTTTACGGATACATGCAAGCACGCACAAACGGTGTGTGTCAAGTCCTCCATTGAACCCCAGCGACAGCCTCACCGAACCCTTGGGATTCGATCAAACCCAGGTTAAGAACCACTACTCTACATAAACCAAACATCCACAACATAAGCTACACCTGCAAAATCTGAGATCCAATACAAGAACTGAATGAAACGAGATACAGTAAATGATAAAAATAATGATAATGTATTGATTGTCATAGTCAGAAAGATGCTGTGGAATATACATTTTAGCACAATATTTAAAAGTTTCAAGTTTATTCTGTATACAGTATTATGTCTTGGGTCTCGTGTGTGTGTGTGTGTGTGTGTGTGTGTGCGCGTGTGTGTGTGTGCGTGTGTGTGTCAGTGTTTTAGGGTCCAACCCTCTGAATAAGCACAAATACCTCCCTGATAACATGCCCCTGATTAGAAGCGAGACTACTGTGTATATGTATGTCATGTAGCCTGGTCGCGTTAACGCTAAAGGAAACAGTGCCTGTTTCCTGCCAAGTTTGCTTTTTATTTATCACTCTTTTTCTACCTCATTCTCTTCACTAAGTTCAGATGTCAGTTTTGGTTTTCCAGTTTCACATCGGCTCATTTATTCTAACCATTTTACTAAAGTTACACATAATTTCACTCCATTGGTAGATTATGTCTACCTAAAGATACGTACAAATGAGTAACAATACATTTTACTGAATGCACTGTCTAACCTTTCTTCCACAATTTTGTCTGGACAAACATTGTAGATTAGTTATACAGTCACCAATGCTGAGAATGGAGTAACGGTCAATGCACAGTAATGTCTGTCACTTAAAGGAAAACATACACTCACCGACGTCCCGAGGAATGTCCTAAGAGCTGTTGTAGTAACAGCGAGCAGGAAATGGATTCCCAGAGACAGGAAGTAACTTCGTGGAGAGAGGAAGTGTTTGCCTGCATCCGCCCTCTGTCTACTGGATGTGGAAGGAAGGGGAGAGGAGAGGGAGGGGGAAGGGACAGTTAAAAGGGGGGCAAAATGATCTGGTTAGGAAAAAGAGAAACTGAAAAAAATGCCCTGCATATTATGTACAGTACAAGCTGGATTCAAACATTCCTGCATGTGACTGTCAAAAAGAGGTCACCTCTTGCTTTTCTCCCAAAATGTTAACACTGTCAAGCATTTCCTCATCATAGTTCAACCTCAATGTTATACTATAAGTGAAAGCTAACACGATAAAATACGATGAAGGCCAGCTGCACGCCGAGCGACGTGGCCGAACCCCACTGAACTGTCACGAATTGTGCTGGGTTCTACAGCTAATTTTAGTGAGTGGCCAATTGTCGGCGATTAGGTTTGCTGCAAATCGAAAGTGAACGCAGCTGAACGGCATCACAACATTGCAATGGCCAATCACAAATGCCTTGTTGTTTCACAACAAAAAACTGATTGAGTAGCCGACCCCTCCCCGTCCATGCCCACATTTAAATATGCAAATCATATTTAAATGAACCATGGACCTGAGATTGAATCTCTACATGATCAGAAAAAAAAAGAAAATGAGCAGGTAATGAAGAAAAAAAAAATTCTGTGTGAAGTTGAGACGCTGCTCAATCAAGTGGAGGTGCGCAAGAAAATCCTCTTTGGCACGCTGTCCTCCGGCATTAACAACAAGCGAAAGAGGAGTGAATGGGACAGCGTGTGTGGGGCTGTCAATGCTGTGGGGTCAGAACAGCGCAAACATGCTGAACTAAAAAAGAATTGGTCAGACATTGTGGATGTGAAGTGGAGGACAGCTGCCCATAGCCAAAGTGCGCCCAAAACAGGCGGAGGAACGGGCGCGGAGGGCCTCACAGTTTGACGAGAGAGTCGCTGCAATCATGGGTGACACTGCTCTCTCAGGGGTGGTGGGAGCACATGTGGCTGACTCTAATTACCCCGCAATGTAAATACCATGTATTTTTATAACTCACAACAAATGTCTTCATACAGTAACCTACACTCAGCCCTATGAGATAAAGGTTCATGCGTAATTGTTGTATGTGTGGTATTTGTAATCAATCTTTTGAATCCAAATAGAAGCATGTCAGCATATTAAAGAAGATATCAAAAACTTTGACTCCTCTTTGATTACTCAATTTATTATTTTAATACACAGGAGAGGCGCAGTCGCAGCCACGTACTACATGTTCGGAGGATTTGTCCACCGTTCCTGGCGTCTTCTCCAGCAGCGTAATTGTGTCTTCGACGCAATTACGCTCCAACAACCGGCTGGCTGTGTCCTCACCCGTGCTGTGCTGGAGTCACAAGAAGAGATTGTGAGGTCAATAGGCGACATAAACGATCACCTTGACCAATTAATAGGTGTTTTCATAAATATCACTGGTTAACAAGTGAATTCTGAGTCCTTGCCTCTTTTACACTGTTGAAATCAAATGTTGCCAGGCATTAATTGTTCACGAATGCTAATTGCTCATGTGTCTCTGATGTGCATATATATTTATTTATTTTATTATGTGCAGTTTCCCAGCATCCCCTCTAAGTGTCGCCGAAGGACCAACAGCTGTAGAAACGTGCGTACGCCAGCCATGATGTTGGCGTGAGGCACCGCACATTTCCACGGTTATTTCACTCTTGATACATCTGAACTTTGCCGTGAAAAAGAACGTACGCCACGTTTTTGTGCGTACGCACCTTTTGTACATGAGGCCCCTGGTGTGCAGTTGTGAGCTGATGATTTTTTCATTATTTTCGAATTCTGTCGCTTTGGCTGACTGCAGCGGGCCAAATGTGCTTTAAAACCATAATCTACACATTAACAAGACAGTGTAATTGATTGTCTTGTCAGTTAATACATACCGTTCAATCAACCTGCTAATATCGGTCCATCAAAATAGCAAACAAAAACAAGTTTGAATTGTGATCAAACTGAGCGTATGCTCTGACAAGAACGAGAAAACAGATGCAACTACTGGCCTTTACAAAAAACACAAACAATAGGCATCTGTGTTCCGTTTACAGCTTGTTCCAGTAACTCGTGGTGCAACATAGCGTATTTCAACACAAGCCTCACTCGCAAATCATATTGTGTGGTTGATGCAGAATAACTTTGGATGATGGGACGCTATTGTTTTTTATTCTGGGTGGGAAGAAGACATCCCCCATGGCTCGAAAAGCAAAACGAGGGAAAAATAAATCCTAAAACTGAATGTTTAAAAATATATAATTTTTGTTTGTTTTTCTGGCTGCATGTTTGTTAGTTTGCAGGTTCATTTCTGGTTCATGTCGGATTCATATTAATCAGACGGGACCACTATTTGCAATCTGGTGTGGGAGGAACCGTTCCAAAGTCACTTGAACAATAAAAATAGAAAACAATATTTTCCATCTGGAATAGCACCAAAATTAACTGAAGCTAACGGTAAATTTTATTTCTTGAACACATAATTCTAAACTCTAAAGTTTGTTTTTTCTTGTGCAATAGCTCAAATAAGGCTTTCTTTATTGTCATCTGAACAGCATTTAACCCCATTAAAACCTCTGAAAGGGCTTCTAGCTGCCCCCACCCCTTCACTACACCGTCCACGCTGCTGCGTGGATGTTTGACATCCAGGCAGCGCTCGCTCTCATACAAGCTCCCCAGGGAGCGGGCTTGAGGTGAAATGTCAGGGGTCAACACAGTGTGTGTGTAGGTATTGGTTAGTAGTTGAGGAAGTTTTAAGAGTTCACAGCAAGAGTTACATGCCACACACACACACACACACACACACGTGCACACACTCGCATATAGCACACCCAGGTGCAGATTTGTTCCAGACTGGAACTCAAACTTGTATTTTATTGCCACAGGGAAACTGAAGTTATTATGAATGTGTGCTTGTGCATGTGTTTATGTGCAAATGTGTCTGTGTATATGGAGATGGCACTCGGTGGACAGATGGTCCTTTGTGACTCCTGACACCTACCAGCTGCTGCTCTGTCTTCTTCACCTACTTTCTTCTTTTAACCTATCTTCTCCTTATCTCCTCCTTGACACAATCGATGTTCAATTCACTTTGTTTTTGTACTCCTCTTTTAACCACTGTTAAGTGCTAAAGGTATTTGGCGGATCCGTTTCAACCTGGAGGAGGGAGAATCTGTGACGCTGAAAGAGTGAGACAATTAGGTGCCCGGGTGCTATCGGACAAATCTATGATTCTAAACATTCTAAATACACTAGGAATGGGTATTTTTTAAATCTCCTTGATAGACTATGGGGAAATTTAATTATTTTATTTGAAATAAAATTGGCGGCACGGTGAAAGACTGGTTAGAGCCTCTGCCTCACAGTTCTGAGGACTGGGGTTTAATCCCCGGCCCCGCCTGTGTGGAGTTTGCATGTTCTCCACGTGCCTGCGTGGGTTTTCTCCGGGCACTCCAGTTTCCTCCCACATCCCAAAAACATGCATGGTAGGTTAATTGACACCTCTAAATTGCCCGTAGGTGTGAATGTGAGTGCAAATGGTTGTTTGTTTGTATGTGCCCTGCGATTGGCTGGCAACCAGTTCGGGGTGTAACCCGCCTCCTGCCCGATGATAGCTGGGATAGGCTCCAGCACGCCCGCGACCCTAGTGAGGAGAAGCGGCTCAGAAAATGGATGGATGGTTGAAATAAAATTTAAATTGTATTTTGATGGAGAATCTCTCTGTGAATGTTATGAACTCCTGTTTTTATGTCAGTGCTGTATTGAACAGAATAAAGCTACAGTATCATGTAGGCCTTAACTGATGTCCTGTTGTTGTTCTTACCTCAAACTAGTGAAGACAATCAAGAGGGTACACTTAAAATCAATTCCACACCATCTACAGAGTGATTCTCAACCACTTGAGAGATCATCAGGTGTGCCATGGGAAATTATCCAATGTTACTTCATTGCTCTAAAAATTATTAATTTACAACAAATGATGCATCTTTGTTTATTATTTATGACAGCTATGTATAGTGACAGGCAGAACAATTAAATGCTCTTCCAGTAGATGACAGAAGGGATACAATTAACCTGTGAAACTGTTGCCATTCATACAACAGAATAATGGCTTTCTGTTGAACTAAACAGATCCAAATTTCATTTGAGTAAGTTCATTTGTGAGTAAATTATGACGAAGTCATCATTAGTTCAGCGTAGAGTATATACGTTTTGCTTAATAAAGGCTGGGAAACGTTCACGATCAAATAAGTCAATCAATTATTATTTCCATCAATTCTAGTCATGTTTGTAACGTTGCCATTCTTTAATGCATGCTTTATAAAGGGTATTTTTGGAGATTCAGCCAACAGATGACATTTCGTTAGCCTAATAGTATACATAATAACTAACACATTTTTAACTGACTGTCACAATATCAATAAAAATTCCAATGTGCTTGCTATAAATTGTGTTTTCTTTCTGTCTGTGTAGATCCTCAGTCATCCAGGTCACGGTAATCTGCAAAGATTGAATCGAGGCAGCTGGACTCTTTGTTGTTTATTTTCTTTTTTTATGAAAATGTTAATACTTAGCCAATTATACTATTAATATCCAGTATATGTTTGTATCATAATAGAAATTAAGAAACATATCAACAGAAGAATTTTGAGGGATTGAAGTGGCATTGAGGTGTGAGCCCCTCACAGCTGCTTTGAGTGACACGCTCTAAACCCTCCTGAGGGAGCAGCAGTTGGAAAAGACGATCGAAACAGGAAGAGAAGTACGCTGTGTGCGTGTCACTTTCCCTGCTGGGCAACACGTGGATTTAAAAGAATCTGAGGGAATTCCAGACTTATTCACGCAGCCTGAAAAAACAATCGCATCGGCTCTGCTGGGTGTCACTCTCGCTCCTCACTGTCTCAATGCCGGACAGTGGCTGAGAGGGGACAGCTGGCTGGCTGTGTGAGTGTACATGTGTAAGTATCTAGCTTTATATGTGCGTCTTTCTTTCTTTGTGTATGTGTGATCCGATGAGGTCACGGGTCAAGCAGCAGTTCACAGACATCCACGTTGTTCCCCTCCTAACAGGAAGGGAGGGCACTGTCCATATGCTGTCTTCACTCACTCACACGCACACACACACACGAGTGCACTTACATATTCCAACAGGTACACATCAGAGCCTTCACCAGCACACACAGCACGCTGTCCAGGCAGCCAGATGTTGAATGGGATGTGAAGTGCTGCCAATTGAAAAAGCAGATGAATGGGTATGATTACACATAACGCTTGTTTTAAACCTTTACATTTTTGAAACGCTTCACATACAGCTCGATCAACACAGATGGCTGAAATGTGCATGCCAGACCAGATACCCTAATGCAGTAGTAAAGTCATTACAGTAACTATTTGGATGTAAAACACCTCTAGGCAATAAATATATAACAATAAAAAATTAATGCACTGCGGTAACTGAGTGTGCCTTTTTGTGCCCCATGACAACATATCCTTAAGCTGCTGCACAAATTAGTTCATTGTGCACCATTTGTATTTTCGTAACCTTGAAACCGCGTATGTTGGGATTGTGGCCCTCCATTATTGTGACTCTTGTTAGAAACGTGTGATAATTCTCCACTATGCTGGAGAAGTGTTAAAGTCATTAAACATGATTGAAACAAACTGGTGATGTGTTCTGACTCGGGCTGGGAAAGAAAATTACAAACAAACAAAAAAATCGAATAACTTGGCTAAGTCGACTTCAAAAATAGGCACAAAATCGACACAAAATTTCTCCCTCGCAGCTGCACCACAACCAAAAAACAAAAACGAAAAAAGGTTCCGCCCGGAACGGTGCTACACCGGAACCTATGTTTCACACCGACATTTATAGCAGATAGACACAGTATTGGGCCTATGATAAATTTTGGAAAAAAGACCAAAGGGGTGTCTGCAAGTGATTTTTAAGACACTGTTAGATGTGTAATGTACATATAACATAATAAGTATGAGTGAGCAATATGGTGGTTAGCGTTTGCTGACCTAAATTGGTAATCGCTAGCGCGCGAATGCTTAACCGTTTAGCATTTAGCGTTTTGCTTTCTCAAATTCTGTACACCAATTTTATACCATACACTCAGTAGCAACATAACCCGTTTAAGGATTGAAGTCCATCCCTCATAAACGAGAATATATATATATATTAGTAATAGTGTGTGGGGGGATTATTATTCAATCAATAATCAATAGGAGAATCGATTCTAAAAAGATTCAATAGTGACAGCCCTAGTTCTGCCATGAACGTTTTGGTTGTGATGTACAATACTTCTGAATTCCTTGACTGCACACACATCTCTTCTTGTTTTAACAGACTCAAACTTACTTGATATCCATTTTAGGACTCAGAAACACTATTGCCACGTAAACAAGTGTAAAATCATAGGAAACGTGCGCTGTAATATTCATTCATAATTGCTGTGAAAACAAAATAAATTTTAAAAAATTGTCATGCATCCAGATGGGTGTATTCTCTGGGCATCGAATCAGTCACAACTGGACTGTTCTGATTGTTTCAGAAGTTTCACGTCTTTTCCGAGCAGGGACAATCATTCATCAGGCACTGATATACTTTATATATTGGGGATCAATATATCAATCAATCAATGAGCAGGCGCATGTCACAACACAGACGGGCTAACTTTTCAGGTCAACATTCAGCTTTCTACCCACACCTCAAAGAAAAACTGCACTCTTTTGAGCACAAACCCTTACATATTCTGGACAGAAAAGAAGGGAGAGAGGCCATCTAAATTAAGGTTGAACCATCTCTAAACAGCATATGACAGTATCTATCCCCCACATACAATGCTTTCCTTCATCCCTTCTGAAAAGATTCAATAATTTAGCCTCTAACAACGAACCAACTTTTGACCTTTAGGTGCCTCCACAACCATTGTCCCAACTGAAAGCAATTTTATATTATTATATATTAACAAGGGTGATTCCACCCAAACGACTGTCATTGGCAGAAAGAGGCCTCTCCAATTTAGTTTAACAACTGCCATTTTGCAGCCCAAAAAAGTGATAACATTCATGTTCGGGGTGTTCGTCTAAGTGAAAAATAGTTGAGTTTCCACATAACACTCAGGCTAGAGCTGTCCTATCTAGTCTATGTGTATGAACTGATGAAGCCTGCTCTGTTGATAGGCGAAACCTCTTCAAAGACAACCAGAACAGTCCAGTTGCAATTGATTCAATGTCCTGAGTTTGATAATTCTACTCCAGGGACAGTGGCGACACATTAGTCTTATAACTAAAATTCTTAACCCAAATATATACCAAGTAATGGATTAAGTTTGTGGAAATGACAGGGAGGGAAAGCAGTTGCTGTACATACAGCTGTGTAAATTGGGAACATTTTGATCAGTCCTGTGTTCTTCCATCACAGTCTGCTTTGGTGCTGCTACAAAAAAGGACAAACTCCGACTGCAACGGACAATCAAAACTGCTGAAAGGATTGTCGGTACCCCCCTACCCACCCTCGAGGACTTGCACGCTGCCAGAACTAAGACAAGAGCGTACAAAATCCTCTCGGACCCTCCGGATCCCGGTCACCAGCTCTTCCAGCTCCTTCCCTCAGGTAGGCGCAACCGATCAATGCAAACTAGAACTAGCAGACATTCCAACAGCTTCTTCCCTCTTGCAATCAACTTCTTAAACACCTAACCTACAATTCCATTGCAACATGCTGGCAATTTTTTGTCTTTTGTCTTGAGTTTGTTGTCACATTTCTGTCGGGCCAATTATATATTACTCGTGCACTCACTGTAGTAGTCTCACCACGCTGCACTATTTGCATATCTGTTGTTGACCAATACTGGCCATTCACGCCGGAGTAGCATCTGCTCCATTTGCACACTGACTGAGGAGTATTTGCAACATTTGCACAATCAACATTGTCCCAGACTATCGTACTACTCGCTTGAAGTCTCGGCGCCCTTTGCACAATGGTCATTGCACCGGACTATTGCAATATTAGTCATTCGAACTGCTCTAGACTAGAACTGCTCGAGGACTCTGCATCTTTTTGCACAATTGTCAAAAAAAAAAAAAAAAAAACATGTACCGGCATTACCAGATAACTAGAAACCCTTTATTGCTCAGTGACTGTTTTTCTCAATGTCTTTATGTCTCAAAAAGTGTTCTGTTGTCGTACTAGAGCGGCTCCAATTACCGGAGACAAATTCCTTGTGTGTTTTTTGGACATACTTGAGAAATAAAGATTCTGATTCCGATTTTGATTTTTCAAAAATGCAAAGAAACATCTACCATTTTCACTAGATTGTTCTGCAAACCCCTGTGTGGAGTTTGCATGTTCTCTGCATGCCTGCGTGGGTTTTCTTCAGGTACTCCGGTTTCCTCCCACATCCCAGAAACATGCAGGGTAGACTCTAAATTGCCTGTAGGTGTGAATGTGAGTGCAAATGGTTGTTTGTTTATATGTGCCCTGCGATTGGCTGGCGACCAGTTCAGGGTGTACCCCCCCTCTCGCCCAAAGATAGCTGGGATAGGCTCCAGCACGCCCGTGACCCTAGTGAGGATAACCGGAAGGGAAGATGAATGAATGAATGAATGAATGTTCTGCAAACAAACTCTCCTCTGAAAACAATGTCATGTAAACAAGTCCATAAAATGGAGTACACACATACCAAAAAATGGGCCAAATTTGAATATTTTCACCTCCTTGCGATCAAAGTCAACAAAGGCCGGATTCTCAAATGTCTCTGAAATATTATCCTAATCGATTATCCTGTGGTCCCCTCCCTCAGATAACACCTTATCGTGGTGGAGAGGCTTGTGTATCTCAATGACCCTAGAACTAAGTTTTATACCTCTGGTAGACTCACCCATGGCAAACAGGTCCTAGGTGAGGGACCAGACGTAAATGACTTTGCCGGTCGATCTAGATTCCTACCCTCACCTATGGTCACAAGCTGTGGGCTGTGACCCAAAGAACAAGATCGTGCATACAAGTGGCTAAAATGAGTTTCTTCCGCAGGGTATCTGGGCTCTCCCTTACAGATAGGGTAAGAAGCTTGGTCATCCAGTAGGGGCTCAGAGTAGAGCTGCTTCTCCTCCGAGTACGAGAGGAGCTGGATGAGGTGGCTCGGGCATCTTGTTAGGACGCCTCCTGATTGCCTCCCTGGTGAGGTGTTCCAGACACATCCCACAGCCCCTGCGGATGACCCAAGGCACGCTGGAGAGACTATGTCTCCTGGTTGGCCTGGCAACGCTTCAGGAGCCCCCGGGAAAGAACTGGACGAAATGGCTGGGGAGAGGGAAGTTTTGGCTTCCCTACTTAAGCTGCTGCCCCCGTGACCTGACCCCGATAAGCGGAAGATGGATGGATGGATGGATGGATGGATGGATGGATGGATGGATGGATGGATGGATGGATGGATGGATGGATGGCTGGATGATCCTGTGGTGTGGGGCGTGTTAGGAATCATTTGTTCTTCCCAACCTGCTTGGAAAATGGCTTGGGCCAATATTTGTAATAGTTAAACCTGCTCAGAATTTATTATCTCAAAATTTTGAGCATGTGGACAACACCAAGTTGGGGCAAGCCGCAGAAATGGAATGATAGCTCATCCAGAAACAACCTGAAGCCCAAACTGTTGCCAGAGACATACAGAGAAGCAACTGGTTGTGTTGAGTCTTTGTATAATGTGTCTCCCAAGTCACTAACCACAATAAAAATGACAGTTTGCAACCGCAATGTGGCTGCCAGAGAAGCAAACAGTTAGCCAAACCTATTTGTTCTACTCCTGTTTCTTTTTTTTATTATTTTCTGGCAGTCTCAATCTTCTGTGGCACCATGTTGGACCTCACAGGTCAGTCTCGTTCAGAATATTCACACATTTTTCATTGAACTGAACCTGACATGGCTGACCCCTCTTTTTTATTTTTGCCTAATCACCTGGGTGTCTTGTAACATGTCAACAACTCTTCCCCCCAAGAGGACCAGCTTTGAGAGTGTGGACTTAACGTAAGTGCCGAAGCTGTTTAGAACAGTGGTGTGAACATTTGAAGTGTCAAAACTTTGCTTCTTGTACCTTCTGTTTCCAAACCTCCCCTCAATTTCCAACCCTTTTACTTTTGAACCTATTGCCAGATCGCTTCATTTTCTCAGTACGTGAGCCGACACTGGCTGGAAGACAGCTGCATACAGCTGTGATATCTTCATATACCCACACAAAACAGGAGCAACAGAAGACAGCTGTGTTCACTCATTTTTTATGGTACAAAGATGAATACGTTTGAACACATGTTGGGACTCTTTTAAGCAGTTCCAGAAAAAAAAAAACATTGTACTAGAATGTTTTAAAAGTATCTTATAAAGACCTAAAATATCCAATGCAAAAATTATTCCTTGATTAAAATAATAATGCGCAGTTCTGCCTGGGAAAATTTTCTTTAAAAAAGGTTTATGGTTGGTCAAAATCATTATACTGAAAAATATTTCTAAATATGTAAAGGTAAGGGGGCGAGTGTATGTGTTCATCTACTTTAATAAATGAAGCAATGCTATTATGATGAACACTTTCAAGCAAATGATAGGACAGCAATCACTTTGGTGATTCTTGCATTTAATCGATTTCAACCAGAATGCATGTAAACACCTCAATCTGACTGTGTTCCACTTTTTAAAAACTGGATTAACACACTCAGGCTATTTGATTGGAACCCAAATTCCTCCCGCAAGCATTCCCATCCGGCATTCTGCACGAGCTCCTGTCTCTGTGGCTAGGGTTGCCATAAGGGGGAGAAAGGTGATGACAATTCTCAAGGCACTATGACTTACAGTGGATATAATTAGTCTTCACACCCCTGTTCAAATGCCAGGTTTTTGTGATATAAAAAAAAAAATTGACGAAAATATATCATTTATTCTACTTTTTTCACCATTGTGACCTTTAACCTTTACAATTCAATTAGTTAAAAACAAATGCTTTAGAGAGGGAAGTTAAAAAGAAATGAATTATATAATTTGGTTGTACAAGTGTGTACATCCTCTTATGACTGAGATGTGGCTGTGTTCTTAATTAACCAGTCATATGTTCTAGTAGGCTTTTCCTGACAATTATTTATTTATTTATTTTTGCTCTCCAGCAGAAGCCTGAATGTTTTGCGCTAACACTGACTGCTATTTCGAATTGTTCATAATTAGACTTTACGCCGATCGGATCGGTTTGATTGGTATCGGCCGTTAATTAGCATTTTATGCTGATCGGCCGATCGACTTTCATGTCATAATTCGCTGATCCGATCAATGACATCATCAATCGGCTCCGCAAAAGACATTTACTAATCGTCGCCGTCGCGTATAAATCCAAAAGCTAGTTTATTTTTACCCTTGTCACGTGTCTTGTGGCGTAGTACTGTATCTATCTGACGGCCAATAAATTTTTTTTCAATATTTTCAGTGAAAAAACACGTCGTCAGTGTGAGACTATTTTGCGGTGTCTCAGACAAACAACACGTAAGTTATTTGCAGTCTGTGCACAACTGAAGTATGTCGTGGGGAACGTCAACTAAATGCTTCAACACAATAAATTTGATCGGGCACCTGAAGAATGTACTCAAGGGGGAGCATGCCGCATTCAAGTAACGCAGCGTGGAGGAAAAACGAAAAGCCAAACGGACGCAAACTCTGGACAACACCCGTCCATACAGCCGGGACAGTGAGAAAGTTAGATTAAGCTTTTTATTAACAGTATTTTTTAAAGTAATTGAATTGCAATAAAGTAATTTAATTACAGTAAATTAGCACCCCCACCTCAAGTTTAAGATTGGCCAATGACATAAGTTTAGGTCCTAAACTTATGTCAGTGGCCAATTCTTGAATGCCCCCTAGAGGTCATTGATGTTTTAACTTTTGTCTAAAACGCTAGAGAATAATTTTGAAGATACTCAGTATAAAGTACACATGTATATACAATAAATGAACAAGTCATGTAAATAGACACATTACTCCATCTTGTGATTGGATCGGTGATCTTTTTTTTTAAAAACTTGCTGATTGGTGATCGGCCCAAAAAAACCTGATCATGTAAAGCCTATTTATATTTCCCCTAATTCCACCTTGTGTATTGGCCCCAGTTCCAGCTGAAGAGCTAAACAGCCCCAAAGCATGATGCTGCCACCACCATATTTCATAGTAGGTATGGTCATAATTTGGTGAGGAACAATGTTGTGTTTGCACCAAACATACAGTACATTTTGGAATTATGGCCAAAATGTTACTTCCGTTTCATGGGACCATAGACGTGTTTTGAAGAGTCAGCTGAAACCAGAACTGAATGTTTTGGCCATGACGCCAAACGGTGTGTTTGGTGCAAACACACTGTTCACCCCCCCCCCGGAAAAACAAAACAAAAACACCATTCTTACACTGGAGCATAGTGTTGGCAGCTTCATGACGGTGTGAACGTGAGTGCGGGTGATTGTCTGTGTCTATATGTGCCCTGCGACTGACTGGCGACCAGTTTAGGGTGTGGTCTGCCTTTCGCCCGAAGTCAGCTGGGATAGGCTCCAGCGACCCGAACCAGGATAAACAGTGTTGAAAATGGATGGATGGATGGATGGATGGATGACGCCTAGCACACCAATCACAAATAGATACTGCCCCCCAGTGTCCAAAAGGGGAAATTTCTTTCAATGGCGATAAAAAGCAAAAAAAGGCAGTTATATTAGGTAGTTTTTAAACAATCTAAAAATAATCCATAAAAAGTGTAAAATATAAAAAAATATATCGTGGTCAATGATGGAATAAATATTTACTGTTAGATAACACTTGGCATTGAACAAACTGATACAATTAAACTACACTGAGAAAAACTGGGAAGGCCAATTTATTATTATTAGCAATATTATTTAGGTAAGCATGGACCGAGGGCCAAAATTTGTGTTTAACACATTTTATTTATTCTTATTAAACAATTAACTAAGTATAATTTTAAAATTATAATTATTTTTAAATTCAAATATTTTACACACATTTTAGCGATAATGTACTGTGTTACAGTACATACATACTACACACATCTTTTCCTTTCGGCTTATCCCTCTAGGGGTCGCCACAGCGCATCACCCTTTTCCATGTAAGCCTATCTCCTGCATCCTTTTCTCAAACACCAACTGCCCTCATGTCTTCCCCATCGACTTCGACCTACAGTAGCTTAATTTCCACCGGCACCCTGCAGGTTGAAGGCGCCGGTGGCGGACGTTGTTAACCCGGGCCACAACCGATCCGGTATGGAACTCTTTGGTTGAACGCTCCTATTTGTTTGGCAAAGTTTTAAACCTGATGCCCGTCCCGACGCAACCCTTTGCATTTATCTTGAAGAGGAAGAATCACCTTTTATTGTCATGAACATGCATGCATGCACACAAACATTTTTCTCTGCATTTAACCCATCACAGTGAACACATACACGTTAGTGGAACACACTGGAGCAGGGGGCAGCTGAAGTGCCGGGGAACATTTCAGGGTATTAGTGTCTTGCTCAAGGACACCACTTGGGACCGGCCTACAGTTTGCAATGGCTTGTGCCCCCCATAGGGCTGCATTTACATACTACACACATCATCTATGTATAACCTGGTCCAAAAATCAAATGTGGACCGTGAGCAAAAAACATGCCCCTCCCTATCTGCTGATTGTGCTACCTCTTGCCATGTTCGGGCCAGAAAATTTCATCATGTGTAATAGTGATTATCAGTCTTAAAGTCTGTAGGAGGATTAGGTTTAATGAGGGTGATGTGAAATTGGAAGTTAGACTGAGAGAACCCAAATGGAAACAGTTATTTAAAAGAATTGTGTCAATAACAGGGACCCCATTCTAAGTAGTGTCAAAGTATGCATTAGAAAGTAGCTAATAAAATGGGCGTAGCACAGTGGTTAGCACTGGCCACAAAGGAAAGAAGGAAAGACTCTATATGTACAGTATAGAAAATGGGTAGTTGGTTTACACTAAGTATAAGACAAATAACAAAAAAATGTGAAATGTGACTGAAGTGACACTGCCTATATAATTTTTAAAATGCCAAATAAGGTATTTTTATATAATGCAGGTTTACAACCACATTGATTATCCATATTCTTCACCGCTAAACCTCACATTGATTCTATTTTAGAAAAAACACTAAGTAAACTTGTGGCCAGTGATGAAAGTGATGTTCCTCTAGAGTTTTCAGTTGACCTTCTAGCAGTTTTATTTTATATAGATGTATTATTATTTAGCTTAGTCAACCTTGGTTTCCAAGAAATGTAACTTTCTTCATTTGTGGTCGTAATGATGAATCTTTTTTCTTTCAATTGAACTGAATGTGTTGCTGGCAAAGCATCTTGGAAGTGGCTATTTCACCAAAGATTTTTTGACTGAACTCAATCCCAATTTGATTAATTGTAGTCTTAAACTGATAGCCATGTTTGCCTAACAGTCAGAGGTTCTGGATTTGAGTTTGCATGTTCTCCTTATCCTTGTGTGGGTTTTCTCCTGGGGAGATTAAAAAAAAAAATAATAATAAAAATCAATAAAATTTTAAAAAAGATTCATGTTGTTTGGTACAGGTGCGCACAGAGACTGAACAAAAAACGCTTTCATTTTTTATCAGTCTGAAATAAGTTTTATTTTTAAAATCAGGTGCATTCGACTGTGTGTCTGTACACGTTAAACCGCTCATCTCGGTCACAAGAAACAGTAGTCAAAACAAGCTAACGAAAATGAGTAAAACACAAATGTCTTTGGAGAGCTTCTTTTAAATGGGGAACCGTCTAAATGATGAGACAGAAGAAGTGCCTAAAACTTCCAAGAAGAGGAAAGCTGCATTTAAAATACAAAATGAGCAGTCATAGTTTAAATACAGGTTTATCACTCCAAGTGATTCTCAAGCACCAAGCCGGCTTTGTGGTGACAGGATCGCAAATGAGACAATGAAGCCTTCAAAAATGCCAAGAGCTCTGAATACCTTGTTTCCATTCCCAACATTGAATTTTTGCGAAGCAGGATTTTCTGCAGTGATGAAGACAGAACCAAAATTACAGAGTAGACTGGACATCAGTAACGCAAAGTTCAGGTATCCCAAAATAGGACAGGTTCTTGAAGAGACACGACTCAACTACATTCAGCGAAAGAGTGAGTTATATTTGAAATCATTTGTTTTTATCTGTTTCTATGCCAGTCCGTCAAAATATTGCTTTACGTGAAAACTGTCTGTGGTGGAAAAAAAGTTTGGGGGCTCTAACACAGTGATTTCCAACCTTTATTGAGCCAAGGCACATATTTTACAATTGAAAAATCTCACGGCACACCAACAAACGTCACAAAAAGTGGATACATTAATTACTCTATGTACTTCCTCCCATCAAATTGAAGAGCATTTATTTGTTCTGTCTGTCACTGCCTCACTGGCATAAATAGATGAAAAAAGATATATTGTTTCTTGTAAATAAATAATTTCTTGAGCAATTACGGAAAATTTTATAATTTCCCACGGCACACCTGAAGAGCGCTCACGGCACACTAATGTGCCCTGGCACACTGGTTGGGAATCACTGCTCTAACATGTCCATATGATCTTCAATTGTTATTGCTAAGAAGTAGAGCTGCACAATTAATCAAACTTCAATCGTGATCGCAATTTTTTGTTGCCACGATCAAATGAGTCTGATGTCAGCAATTTATTACATTTAAAATGCCGGCACTGCTGCATATGAAGCGCTTCATTACACCAGTGCCCGCAACCTCGTCAGCCAGCCACCAGTGGCGAACGCATTGCGCTCCGAGGCCAACTTAAAAATAAAAGCCTGAAATGGCATTGATGTCCAATGTAGTACAATATGACGCTTTTATTTTGAAGTTCGACCTCACAGCACGTTGGCAGAGAGGTGGCATGTCACGGTAAGACAATTTTCAATCGTTGTAGCGGCTGGCCTGACCGCAATGAAAAAAAAAAAACTGGAGTAAATAGGGAGGGAACTCACAACTGTTCTTTGCATTTTGTGACCATGCAGGACTGACCAATGGTCAAGCACAACAACGGAGACGTACTGTCCTTGACAAGTCACTATTCTGATGACGGGGATTTTCAAATGAAATGTCAGTGCTTGCAATCGAATGCTATTGCCTTCTATGCATAAATTGTATTTGCTTCCATTACGTTGCAATTCATGATTGGACTTTCTAAAAGCCCATTTATTCAGCTAGCCCTTGCTAAGAAGACTTTTTGGGTATATTTATTTTTCAATCATCATCATTATCATTTATTCTTAAAGATTAGTTTTGAACTGAACGCTGTTACATATCGTGTTAAAAAAGTAGTGCAATAAAAATAAATATTTTTTTTCCTAACAGTGCGAATGGTTGCTTGTTTCTATGTCCCCTGCGATTGGCTGGCGACCAGTTCATGGTGTACCCCGCCTCTCGCCCGAAGATTGCTGGGATAGGCTGCAGCACGCCCGCGACCCTAGTAAGGACAAGCGGAACGGTAGATGAATGAATGAGGAATCATCGTGATTAATAATCATGATTACAATATTGATCAAAATAATAATGATTATTATTTTGGCCATAATCGTGCAGCCCTACTAAGAAGACAGTAATACTTTACAGAAAATTTACAGAATCTTTCTCTCCCACCTTGCTTTCTATGTGACATGTAAGAGTAGAAAGCTGTTCAAAAGTCTTTGAGTAGTAATTAACTTTAATCATACAGTAAGTTCAGTGAGAACTCTGCGCTTTGTTGCACACCTCCACAACGGCTTCCTGCAATTTCTTTACAGAGGCTGCCACCAGTTGGAACCTTTCCTGGAAGCTGCCGTTTCCCTCTGTGACCCAAGTGTCCTGTAGCTTTCTGTTCCAGACCAGGAATTCATCTAGCTGCTTCTGTACCGCCGCTTGCTCCTCAAGCTCAGCCTGCAGAGCATGTCTAGCACACACCTCGGCCTCATGAGCACTGCGGAGCTCCGTCAAGGACGACTCCAGTCTGAGCATCTCCTGGATGTGGGGAAAGTATAATAGTTTACAATGCAGGGTCATCAAAGTATCAGTGGAGAAATGAATTAAAACCCACAATGAGCTACTCCCGTTTCATGCTTCAAATAACTAGTTTATTTCCTTATATAAGTATTTATACAACACAGGGCTAGTTTTCTTCATTAAAAACACAAAAACTTGGTTTTAGGGGGCTGGGATTGATTAATGTTATTTAAATTCAATCCAATGGGGAATATTGACTTGATATAACAGCAATAATAGTTACGAGCTTGGCCACAGACAGAAAAGTTTTCGATCACATGATCAGTTTTTGTTTGTCGGCCACCTTGGCGGTTAGGAATGGGACGATAGAACAAAACAACGACTTGACCTCAATCTTTGTTCAATTTAATTTTTATCTAGATTTGAAGTGTGCCTTCTGTGACTCCCATACTCTAACTGAGACTGCTATCTATCTGTTCCGGAAATGTACACATACCCGCAAATTGTGGCAAAGTATCTGTAGCTTTATCTTTGATAAGATCTTCTGTAACTTTGAGCTTGTTTTGCAAAATTTACTTTGTGAATTGTGACACCTCACTTGAAGAAGTATCATCTAATAAATCTAATTTTTCCTGCGAAGCTATATAGTCACAAATGTAAATTTGCTAAGGATAAAAACCGATTGTCTGTGCATTCATGAAAGAACTGGAACAGTATTTTATGTCAATATCTGCTGTTAAAAACAAGACATTTTAACTAACAAAACCTTAACAATGAGCTCCCACTTTAGTGTCTTTATCTTATTTTTTTACTGGTGAGCCCTGGCATGTTTATGATTTTTAAAAATATGTTTTATGTTTATATAATGTTTACCTATTTTTGGTGAATGATTGTTTAACTAACAATTAAATATTACAATATACAAATTGTTAAATAATGACTGTTTTTTTTGTGTGTGGGGGGGGGGGCGTGAGGACAAGTGAAACTACTGTACATAAATAAAATACAGAGAACACAACAGCCATCTAGTCTTGAATCTCTTAAGTCTAGCGTTGACTTCCCATGGCTCACCTGTGTGTCCGGAGGACGTTTTCTGTGACATTGGTCCTCCTTCAACAGGACGTTGGGAGGTACGGAGAAACAACGGGTGACCAGCAGCTCTTCTATCCGCTCCGACAGCTGCTTAAAGCGCTCCCCCACAAACGCTTGAAACTTGCGGCTACTCTCTCTAACTCTGACGATGAGCTGCTCCTCCGTCGTCGCTTCAGACTCCGACTTACACAGCTGTCGCACGCATACCTTCTCTACGACGCTCAAAATGTCGCTCAGACAATCCAAAAACGCGCTGGAGAGCCGAAACATGAACGTTTGCGGCGTAAAGCCGAAAAACTGAGACTCGTATAATTCTAAAGTTGACGTGGGGAGCATGTCTGTCTCCTCACAGGTTTCTCCTCCGACATCCATCTTTTTTTATCTTTCCCGCTTCTGCTTCTTCTTCTTCTTCTTTTAGTTTACTGGCGGATTACATCTCTTTGGAACATACTGCCACCTACTGTACAGGAGTTTGCAAAGGGACTTGGTAGGCTGTGACGATATCTATATATGTAAAGAAAAAAATATATATATATAAAAAATAAAACTATATCATTTTAATTGAACCTATATCATTAAGCAAATTGTACTGATATTGTCTTATTGGTTAAATTATTCTTCTTTGATTACAATTTTATATAACTCCTCTCTCATATTTCATACTTCATAATTACCTAGCATTTAATTCCAATTCAGTAGTTTTCATTTCTCATTTAAATATTTACCCATAATAATGCATTTTTATATTTAATATTTAGTTTATTGTTTTTTTATCCAATTTTTTTTATTCTATTCACTATTTCCTCACACATTTGGTTCCCAATTAGTTCTTAGTAAATAGCACTTCACCACAATAACTATTATTTCCTGTGTGGAGTTTGCATGTTCCCTGCGTGGGTTTTCTCCGGTTTCCTCCCACATCCCGGAAAACATGCATGGTAGGTTAATTGAAGACTCTAAATTGCCCGTAGGTGTGAATGTGTGTGCGAATGGTTGTTTGTTTATGTGTGCCCTGCGATTGGCTGGCGACTGGAGATAGGTGGGATAGGCTCCAGTGAGGATAAGCGGCTAAGAAAAAGGATGGATGGATTAATAATTGCTTTTTCTCTCTTTTTTTTTTTGCTTTCTTTTGTTTAATTTATAAATATGATAATCACGTTTACAGTCAAGCTGCTAGTGTCCATATGATTTCGGGTCTGAGTTTTCTTTTTCTTTTATTTCCCTTTTTATCATCAGTTCCTTTTGTGTTTGTTCTCAGGTTTGTCCTTTGATGTCGAGATATATTTTTTTAGCACCACAATACTCCAAAAAAACAATAGGGCGGTTGGTTGAGCTGGAATTTGAGGGATGTGACTGGAAAATGCACTGTAAGTGATGGCAGGACACTATCAAAAATGCAAACAAAAATGCCCACATGCTGCCTCAGCTCTTCGAAAGCTAAGCCATATGTTTAATTTACCCATTACACACAGTGGCATACCTGCTTTATAATGCTTAATGTTGTATACCTATTTTATACGGTTTGAACAGTAAAATGTGCCCTTAATCTATATTTATTATCCTGTTTGTTCAATAAAGTATTTAAAAAAAGATTAAAAGCGTCACGCATGACGTAGACGTGAAACACGCCCCCTCTCGGCCGGAAAAGGAACATGCGCGGTTGGTGTCACTTCCTACACTGTCCGTGCTCCTTTTCTCGGCTAGTCTCTTCTTACCAGCGGCTTTTGGCTTCCACACGTGTAGTCTTTTCTCCTTTCCTATGTGAATCTCGCTCTCCTGAATCCGCGTGTAAGCTCACCCCGTTGCCACAATACTTTGTGCCATTGTATGTCATCTTCAGCTCTGCCGTGCTAAGTGCGTAGCTGCTCGCACGAGGAGAGGGCAAAGAAGATAGCGCTGTGGAAGTTTAGCCGGCTGTTGTTAACATCGTGATGCTAGCTAGCAGACGAGCGTCCACTTTTGTTTTGCTGTTGTTGTGTTGCTAACGCTAGCTAGATAGCAACCGCGAAAAGGGCAAGACTTAATGCGGCGAACTGTACCCTTGAACCTAAATGAAATGCTTATCGCGTGCCGTCTTCTCTTCAGGTGTGAAGACGGAGAAACCGGCAAGGATGGGGGCTTATCTGTCGCAACCGAACACGACCAAGACCTCCTCAGATGGCGGCAACAGCACCATGAGCTACGGCTTCTCCGCTATGCAGGGCTGGCGGGTTTCCATGGAGGTGAGTGGCCTAACCTTGTCAATAGGGTCATACAGTAAATCCCTCTTTTTCTAATATAAACTGCTGTGATTTTTACCAAAAGTATAGATACACTCAGGGTACTTGAATAGATTTACCATCAGATTGCAACATACAGTCTTTCAGTCGATATCCAATAATGTACACAGCATTCAAGACTGACTTAATTAATATTTGTTTGTGTGTGTAACAGGATGCTCACAATTGTATCCCAGAGTTTGACGAGGACACCGCCATGTTTTCTGTGTATGATGGACATGGAGGTAAGTGTTGCCAAACATTGTTTTCATTTACACTCACCACAATGAAATTGGTTGCTGAAATGTTAGAAACACTGCTTAATAGGATTCAGTGCAGTTATACACCCAACTGATAATCATATTGTTAAATTAGTACCAAATTGTTACGTTTACTTTGTAGAGTTAAACTGTAACTTCCTCCCGCTTTGGACCATTACAATTTGTTTGTTTCCGCCGGAAGCTGTGTTTATTGGGGTGGGATTTAAGTGCTAGCCATTTTGCATTTCATTCAGAGACATAACTCATGAATGAACACATAGGTATGTACTGTAATTGATGGACTTTTAACACATTGGAGTTTAATTTGCACCCTTGATCAGCAGTTAGGTATGTGTTTGTTGTTTAGCTAGACTTGTAAAAATCATGTATTTATTAATTCGTATAGTGGAAAATAGTGAGTAATGTAAATTTAAATAAGAAGGCTTTTTTAACGTAATTGATTGCTTTTCACTATGGATCATCTTGGAATGAAATATATTTTCTGGATGTTTAGTTTCACAGTACAGAGTATATAAAGAAGAGGTTTTTGCACTCGTTGAGGTAGTCTGTTTTCTTCATTCGGGCCAGGGGCAGCTACATAGACCAATATGATGATGATGTTTATTTTTTCCTGGGCTGTTATTAGTCAAGGAGGCAGATAAACGATATTTGTAGCCGATCCGATATTCATTTCCAGTAAAAGGCAAAATATTGGCGTCAACATTTTTAATAATACAAACTCCAACACTTTGTTTTAAGCATGTGATTATTAAAATTATTTTCATATTTGCAACATGTTAAAGGTTGTGTTTATTTTAGGCAAATGACATGTTTGTTTTAAAATTCTAACAGAGAGTGCAGGGAGCTCCCAGGCTCAGCATCGTGTCTTATCAAGTTAAATGAAAACAAATACAAATCAATAGCTCCCTTAAGTTTTCTTCAGTAAATAGTTTTCAAAAATTTCATAACTGAATTGGTAATCTTTCTCTTATCTTCTTAAGTTGAAAAAGAAAGAGAGGGAGTTCCCAGGGTCAGCAGCATGTCTTATGAAGTTAACTGAAAATTTAAATAAATAGTTCCCTGAAGTTTACTCAGATATAAATTGATCGACCGTCTGATTTAAAACAAACAAACAAACAAACAAAAAAACTGCAGATGCCGCCGATATGCGTCAAAATGCCAAATATTGACACCGATAATTGGCGAGGCCGATAACCGGTCTATGCCTAGTAGAACTTTTACTTTTGTCTTGCTTTTATCACCATTCTTGAGATTTTATGACCTGTTCTTCCCTTTTAGGAGAAGAGGTAGCTCTTTACTGTTCAAAATACCTTCCTGATATCATCAAGGAGCAGAAGAACTACAAAGATGGCAAACTACAGAAGGTTGCGGGTTTCCAAAAATGACATTTTGAAACGGGGGCTCTTCACTTGATTTCACTGACAGTTTGTTTGTGTGTGTTCTTGCCAGGCGCTGGAGGATGCCTTCTTGGCCATCGACTGCAGAATCACCACAGAGGACGTCATTAAAGAGCTGGTGCAGATCGCCGGGCGTCCCATAGAGGAGCTATCCGCTAAAAAAGTGGCAGACGAGGATGATGGTTAGTGCACCTTCAGCTCCCTGTTTATTGTCGACAGTGCTGCTAATGTTAATATCTCTCTCTCTATACTGTCTTTTCTGCTCTCTGTCCAGTGGACACAGAGGAGGCAGCTTTACTCCACGAGGAGGCCACCATGACCATCGAGGAGCTGCTTGTCCGCTACGGACAGAATAAGAATGCTAGCAAGCAAGCTGCTGCTAGCAGGTAAGCTCAACTTCTCTGTCTTCGGAATATTAAATTTATGACTATTGAAGCAGTCTTCAATACTCATAAAGCCCGTCCCGTGCAGCCGGTCACAGCACGGTGAGGGTGCTGGAGCACTCTCTCGCTGCCAGACACGTGCCGCTGATGACCCGCTAAAGAGGACCGAGGTGGTGGAGGCATGTCTGTGTGGTGCAAGTGCCAATTCAGTGTGTATAAATCATTGTGAAACACAATTCACCAAACGTTGGATTGTCGGCCCACTAATACGGAATGTGAATTTAGGCTGGAAGTGGGTGACAATAAAAAGAAGGGCTATTTTGAGCTACTCATCCGCTCCCGTTCTTGTGAATTGAACTTGAGGGATGAGCCATCGCTGGCGACAATGAATGCAAGCTTCACGATTTCGTCCGCCACAGTTATGTTAAAAGTTATAAAATATAGTTATGAATTTTTGTAAAACACTACATATGTATACTTATAGACTTTTTTTTAAGCGTGTTCTGTGTGTATAAATAGTTCCCACCATCAAACTCATGCGAGAGATTCTAGTCTTAACTAGGGATCGAAGGACTTGACATCGAGCAGACCCCATGATATGGACTAATCAGACCCAAGCGGTTTTCCATATTTAAATTAGGATGCGATCCAACGAGAGGAAAGCTCATTCACGTCACATAATAAGAAATCCGACCGTCTCAAATGCCAGACGGAAAAGACCATCTAGAATAACTTGAAAAAGGACATGGCATTTCTAACCATAATTATCATGCAAAGCCAATAAAAGTACATCAAATTTCGTCAAAATGAAATGAAAAAGGTGATGGAAGAGGACCTTTTAATTTTATTGCAAGTAAGAAATTAGATCTGTAGGTGAAAGGTGCAAAATAACGTTGATATAGCCTAAATAAATTGAAAATACATTTGAGTAATTTCTCCTTGGAGTTTATCGATGATCTGGTCTTTAATAATTTAGCCCCAGAGTCAATTTAATACCGGGACTCGGTACACATACCTACATAACATCCATCCATCCATTTTCTTTTCCGCTTATCCTCACTTGGGTGACGGGCTGGTGGAGCCTATCCCAGCTATCTTCGGGCGGGAGGCGGGGTACACCCTGAACCGGTCGCCAGCCAATCGCAGGACAACCTACATTACAGTCCCCTCCAAAAGTACTGGAATGGCAAGGTCAATTCCTTTGTTTTTGTTATATACTGAAGACATTTTGGTTTCAGATCAAAAGATGAATATGAGACAAAAGTTAAGAATTCCAGCTTTTATTTCATGGTATTTACATCGAGATGTGTTAAACAACTCGGGACAGAACACCTTTTGTTTGAACCCACCCACTTTTCAAGTGAGCAAATTTATTGGAACACACATGATTAAAGTAACTTAAAGTGAATAGCATTCAATATTTGATGGCATAACCCTTACTTGCAATCACTGCATCATGCCCATTGACTTCACCAGACTGTTGCATTCTTCATTTGAAATTCTTTTCCAGGCCTTTACCGCAGCCTCTTTTGGTTCTTGTTTGTTTCTGGGGGTTTCTCCCCTCAGTCTCCTCTTTTACTTAACGCCTCTACTGAAGCATGTGACATCTCAGCATACATATAATTGGTGTCCATTTAGATGCCCATATTGATGTGATCTGATTCCCTCTTACGTTTTTGTTTCAAGCACGTCCGCAAAGAAGGCATCAGGCCAGTCTCCGAAGGCCTCTGGACACAAGGGGGAAGGTGAAGAAGGACCAAAGAAGGAGGAGGCTGTGAACGGTGAGGTGGAGGAGGAGAGCAACGGGATGGAGAAGGACGGCGACGAAGCGACATGCACCAAGCTGCGGGCGTGTCGCAGAATGGTCAGCGATGAAGGCTGCGGTGCAGGTGGGACAGCCTGATCTCGACCATCTTTTTGGGTCATTTCAATGTTTATAACGTTTGTCCCTATTTCACCTCCACAGCAGCCGACAGCTCAGGAAGCTCCAATGGAGAAGAAAAGGCCGCTAAAACTGAGGTAGACGCTGGCCCCTCATGTTCTTCGTCCTCCAAAACTGAAGGCGATTCCAAGTCCAGATTCTTCGATGACAGTGAGGAGTCTGAGAGGGAAGGGGAAGACGAAGAGGAGGAGGACGAGGAAGAGGGCAGTGATGAAGAGGTGAGGGATCAAGGTGCAGTTGTTGGGTTAGTCGAGACAGTAGAAGCACACGCTGATGTTTTTGTTTAGGATGGCAGTGAAGAGGGGGAGGAGGCTGACAGCAGTGAGCTAGAAGAGGAAGATACTGAAGAGGGCGAGGAGGATTCTGATGATGAAGATGTGGAGGAAATGAGTCTCCCTGGGATAGACGGCAAGGAGGAGGTGTGTACCTGGAGGACATGTTATTTTTTTTAAAGCACAAACCCTAACAAACAACCCAATGATTTGCAAATTATTTTTAACCTATACTCAATTGAATACAGTACATAGACAAGATATTTAATGTTCAAACTGATAAACGTTAAAAAAAAATTTGTGCAAATATTGATCATTTTGAATTTGATGCCTGCAACACGTTCCAAAAAAGCTGGTTACATCACCTTTCATTTTAAGAAATGTATACAACTGAACTGAGGACGGTAATTATTGAGCTTCATATGTGGAATTATTTCCCGTTCTTGCTTGATGTACAATTTAAGTTGGTCAACAGTCCAGCTTCTCCGTTGTCATATTTTGCTCTTCATAATGCACCACACATTTTCAATGGGAGACGAATCTGGAGTGCTGGCCAGCCAGTCTAGTAGTCACATTCTTTTACTACGGAGCCACACTGTTGTAGCACATGCAGAATGTGGTTTGGCATTGTCTTGCTGATAAAAGCAGGGACGTCCCTGAAAAAGACATTGCTTGGATGGCACCTTTTGTTGTTCTGAAATCAATATGTACCTTTGAGCATTAATTGTGCTTTCACAGATGTACAAGTTTCCCATGCCATGGGCCCTAACACACACCCATACCATCACAGATGCTGGCTTTTGAACGAATGAATGGTTCTTTTCCGCTTTGGCCTGGAGGACATGACGTCCATGATTTCCAAAAACAAATTGAAATGTGGACTTCAATTGAAATCAGACCACAGCACAATTTTCCACTTTGCGACAGTCTATCTCAGAAGAGCTCTGACCCAGAGAAGCCGGCGGCGGCGTTTCTGAGTGTAGTTGAGAAATGGCTTTCGCTTTGCATATTAAGAGTTTTAACTTGCCAGTTTTTAATGCAGTTCTGCCTGAGGGATGGAAGGTCACAGGCATTCAATGTTAGTTTTTGGCCTTGGCACTTACATGCAGAGATGTCTCCAGATTCTCTGAATGTTTTTATGACATTATGGACCATAGATGATAAAATCCCTAAATTACTTGGGAAGTTCAGAAACGATCTTAAACTGTTGGACTATTTCCTCCTGCAATTGATCACAAAAAGGTGAACCTCGCCCCATCATTGCTTGTGAAAAACTGAGCCTTACAGGGATGTTCCTTTTATACCCATACTTGACACTCGCGTGTTTCCAATTAACCTGTTCACCCGTGGAACGTTCCAAACAGGTGGTTTTTTAGCATCCCTGAACTTTCCCAATCTTTTGTTCCCCCTGTCCCAACGTTTTGGGAAAGTGTTGCAGGCATAAAATTCAAAATGAGAGAATATTTGCAAAAAAAACAATGTTCATCAGTTTGAGCATTAAATAGCTTGTCTTTGGAGTGTATTCAATTGAATATAGGCCAAAAAGGATTTTCAAATCATTGTGTTCTGTTTGTATTTATGTGCGTTTTACACTACATCCCAACTTCATTGGAATTGGAGTTTGTAACTGGAGTTTGTAACTGACACTTATTGTCTTTTCTGTCTGTGTAGTTGAGATTTATCAAGGTCGTTTTCTTGTTTTTTCAAAATAGACCCCATCAAGCCTGAACAATTTGCTTAGCAAAGTCAGGAGCACAATGAAAAAGAAATACAACTGCATTATTATCATTATTCTAACATTCAGTCTAATTGTTTGGGGCTGGTTGTCTAGTTGTTCATATTATGGTTTTCTCATAGGAAACAAGTAAATTTTTTTTGCTTAGCATAGCACTTCTCATGAAAAGAACTCAGTGCTTTTTGATGTAGTCACAAACATACGGTTAATACAAAAAGCAAATCAAAACAATCAAGACGATAGAAATGCCTGCCTAAACAAATATAAACTACTTTTAAAAATGTCTACAGAGGAGGCAGCACTTAGCTCAAATGGAAGACCACTCCACAATTTGTAATGACAAGCAAACTGTTGCTATCGTAAAACCTATATTGGATCTACTGGATAGTACCATAATTCTTGTGTATGTAGGGGGGGGGGGGTAACAAGAGAAAACTAATAATAAATAACAAAACACTAAAAAAGTAAAAGTGCATGTGAATATGAGTCACATTTAACATAACTTCTCATGTATATTCTCCTTTCCCGTTCTTCGGCCCGCCCCACACAGAGTAATGTGGCCGAATGCGACTAAACTGTAGCCCAGTGTGTGTGGGGTTCTGCCAGTAGTTTTATTTATGATTGGCCAACCGTCGGTTATTTTTCTTCAGTCTCTCAGATCTCTGTAGATATATTTTGGCCCACTCTTCCTTGCAGAATATAATTGTTTGAATTCAGCAAAAAATTCAGGTCATGCCACTGCATATCAATCGGATTCAAGTCTGGGCTTTGACTAGTCCACTCCAAAACCTTCATGTTTGTTTTTTTAAGCCAGTCAGAAGTGGACTTGCTGATGTGTTTTGGATTGTTACCCTGCTGCATAAACCGAGTGCACTTCAGCTTGAGGTCACAAACTAATGGCTGAACATTCAACCTCAGGGTTTTCTGTTAAAGAGCATAACTTACGGTTTCATCAATCACAGCAAGTTGTCCAGGTCCTGCAGGAGCAAAGCAGGCCAAGACCATTGCCATTTTTGCCCAGTCTCTTCCTTCTTGTGTGTCATGAGCACAGACCTTAACTGAGGCAAGGGAGGCCTGGAGTTCTTTAGAAGTTGTACTGAGTACCTTTGTGGCCTCCTGGATGAGTCATTGCTGTTCTCTAGGGGTAATCTTTGTAGGCCGACCACTCCTGGGAAGGTTCACCATTGTTCCGTGTTTTTGCCATGTAAGGATGATGGCTCTCCCTATGGTTCGCTGGAATCCTAAAGTTTTAGAAATGGCTTTTGTAACTAGGCTTTACGCGATCAGGATTTTTGGGACCGATCAGCGAGTTTAAAAAATTATAACTGATCACCGATGTCTATTTAAATGACCTGTTCATTTACTGTATATACATGTGTACTTAATTGCTCAAACAATTATATTTTCAATAAATAATGTATCTTTGTTCCTCTATTTATGCCAGTGAGGCATAGCAACAGATAGAATAAATGAATGGTCTTCTATTGGATGGCAGGAAGTAAATACAGTAATTAATGTATCCACTTTTTGTGACATTTCTGTTTGTTGGTGTGCCGTGAGATTTTTCAATTGTAAAATATGTTCCTTGACTCCATAAAGGTTGGAAATCACTACTCTAGTCAGATCGTGTATTCCAGGGGTGCCCAAACCTTTTGCAAAGAGGGCCAGATGTGGTCAGATGAAAATGTATGGGGGCCGACCATTCGGCCTGACATTCCTCGGACCATTACCATTGTAAATTAACATGTAACTATATCACTTTGCTGTCTGCAGCGAGGTCGATATTGCAAATGAGAATCTGTTTTCAATTGCATTACCAGGTTAGTTAAAGGTTAAAATAATAATAAATACAAATGAACTATTTTATGAAAGTTAACTGAAATTTTTAAAAACTTATTTATTCATTTTGTTTTAACTAATCACATCACAGTGCATTTTGACAAAGAATAGTATAGTGACAATACTATTCTGTCATCTGATTTGACTATAGTTTAGTCAAATCAGATGACAGAAATTTGACAAAACTGTGGTTTGATCATCGCAAAAAATAAATTCACTGAGACTCGTAGCTCGCCTTTGTAGAATTTTCATTTGAGTCAGGCTCTTGTGAAAAAGCGCTGCTGTGCTATCAAAACAGCTTCCAGTGGCTTCAGTTTTTCGCCGCGTTTGTTCGCCGTTAGCTTGTCGTAGTTAGCATGTTTCGTCTGGTGGTGCCTCTTAAAATTAAATTCTTTGAAAACAGCCACAGTCTGTTGGCAAATTAGGCAGACACAGTTGTTTCATATGTCAGGAAAAATATCCACGTGTCCTGGACACGGCGGCCCTCGTCAACTTTCCTCTTTTTAGTTTCAGTTGCCATTTTAGAAATGGGGTAAAAACATACCACAGGGGTAAAAGTTCACACAGGGGTCACACGACGAGAGTGCGGCCACAGGTCTACTGCCACCCTCTGGTGAAATATAAAATGGCTTTTTTTGTATGTGTGTATTGTTTATTGTGGTAAACTGTGCTGGCGGGCCACACATGATTGATTTTATGACATGATGCTTCGGGTCGGAGGAAATGTGGACACGGGCCGGACTTTGGGCATGCCTGGTGTATTCTAATCAGTCAGGTCAAACCAACATTACATGACAGAAATAATGGGTGGTAACTTACTGTAATTAAATTACTTCACCCACACCGAAACTTTAGAGGATGATTCGACAGAACGGCGGCATGTTTACGTCCAACCGTACGTGCCTCCACTCGCTTGCTTGGCTACATAACGTTTTTGAACATACCTCAAGCAAGCCTTAAACGAACGTCCTCTCCTGTCTTGAGCACTGGTGACCACCAACACACATTTTCCCCCATTTTGTCCTCATAATATAGTCGGCGCGATCCACTCTTGTTGTCGTCGCCACGGTAACGAGTGTATCCGGTCGCATTTGAGTTGACAAGATAAAGCCCAATGATCGTAAAAAACGGGATGCGGTGGTATCGGAATACAAGATTTTAATGCAGTGGTCTGACATAGAGCAAATTTGTCTTGCAGTCTGATCCGGCCGGGCATTACCCATTACCTGTTGTCTCTCTGACGTGTTGTCTGTTCCACACCGCCGACTTTATTGGCTGTCAGATATTTACAGGACTATGCCAAAAGACATGCGACAAGGCTAAAAAGAAACTAGATTTTGGATTCAAATATACTGTGCACGATGGCGACGCGGAGTAAATGTCTTTTGCGGAGCGATCGGATCGGCGAATTATGCCATTAAAGCCGATCACCATAAACACAGACACCCGGTGAGGACATGCAATAACTAACCAACAGAACAAGATGAGAGGACAGAAAAGGGCAGAACAGGATGTGGGAAAATAAGCGTGGCAGTGTTATTGACGAGCGGTGCGGTGGGATTCTTTTTTAGTGTCTAAACACCTGTAAGAACCTGTGAGTTGATATGTTAGTATAACCTGTGTTGTTAGTGATCCCAACACAAGTAATTCAAGCCTATAGTGTGTATATCGAACTTAATAGTGAATGAACACCATATCACATGCATGTTAGTCAACTGGTGTGAGGAGTTGCTGAGCGGGCATATTGAGGAATGATGAGGCCCCCCCCCCACACACACACACAGAACGGGACGGTGGGGGGCACCCAGGGGGACACCACTGACCCCCCCCCCCCCTCCCCTCAGGACCTAGGGAGGTCCTGACCCCGACCAGTCTCAAAGGGATGGGCACGGGCACCGGACCACCACCCAGCGAGCCCCCCCCTGCCGCCACCTCCCGCAGAGAGCATGCCACCCAAAAACAGTCATAGCCCGCTAAAGCGAGCCCATGTTAAGCGCCTATCGTGAGCATGGACGGGCGAGGGCGCCAAGAGAGGGAAGAGGGAGGGGGGGGTCCAAACACTTTTTCATGGCACTCTATGTACCTGTTGCTAAAAAGCAAAGCGTGCCTAGTCTGTCACTGAAATGCATGTATGCACTCAGTGAATGAGGCGATTATTGCCAAGAGCCTATTATATACTCTATTATTTCTCGCCCGTTTCCTCTCTTTGTATTATTTTAATACAGCTACAGCGGCCAGGGCAATCGACTTCTTCCATGACAGTCACGGCATGTTTGTGGTTCGACAAAAAATAATACAGTACAGTATAGGTGGAGCCTCAAAACATAGTTTTTTCCAGTTCAGTCACGTTTGGCAGTGTCGCCTGGTGTGCGGCAAACCTAAACAACCCTTACTGGGGCACATGTACCAAAATGAATGTCAAGAATTGAGGTGCTGATTGTCCTTGTAGTTTATTAAGAAGTTTTTAAATTGATAATTAAGCTGTTCCTTTGTTTTTGTTGTTTTTTTTTTGTTTGTTTTTTCTACCCGGGCGGGGGGGTTCCAGCCGGGCTCAGACAGTGGCACCACTGCTGTTGTGGCTCTGATCCGAGGGAAGCTGCTGATTGTTGCAAACGCCGGAGACTCTCGCTGCGTGGTCTCTGAGCGAGGTTAGTGTCACGTAAAAGTTAATTAAACTAACCTTTATGGCACAAAGTTTTGCTTTTGTGTTATTGGTTAAACACTTGAATTTGTGGATCTTATGATGTTTCAACTGATATGTTAAGAACCAGACTGTTTGAAATTGTATCTGCTATGACTGTAGCATATCAAATGTAACACAATATCTGGCTTTGCCACAGGTAAAGCTGTGGACATGTCTTATGACCACAAGCCTGAGGATGAGCTGGAACTGTCTCGCATTAAGAAGGCTGGAGGCAAAGTAACAATGGACGGACGGGTCAACGGTGGACTGAACCTCTCCAGAGCCATTGGTATGTATGTGCACATGAGCCAATGTATCTATACACACATGCCACGAAATTAGGTACAGATGCACGTCTATGACACCCAATACTAATATTTGCAATAGACAGTGATTGGTGGAAAGTAATGAAGAATAAATACTTTGTTACAGTATTTAAGCAGATTTTTCAGATAGCAGCACTTGAGTATTTATTTTTCTGCCAACTTTTAAATTGTTCACCCTACATTAAAAAAAATAAATAAAAATAACGGATGTCTGTACTTTCTACTCCTCACTTTGTCAAAATAGGTTTTACTTTTTTTCAACCTCTGCAAATGATACAATATAAAAAAGGTATAACTGGAGAACTGTTAAGTCAGTGAGCAGTATGCAAGTTAATAAAAGAGAGAAACTTGTGTGCAGTGATTATTATGTTTTTAATTATTTTATTAAATTAGCAAAACAGGTATTGTATATTAGAACCCGACCAAGGATTTTGAGGCTGATGCCGATATCAAGGGCTAAAAAACAAAAAGCAGATATCCGATATATCGACCCATATCTAATGTAATGGCCAATAACTCAAATTTCAGCCGATATATGAAAAAAGAACATTGGTAGACACAGGATGTATACTATTACTTGAACACAAATTCTTAAAATACCCAAAATATGATTCACAACGAAGAAGCAGAACACTACTAATTCCCAAAAACATCTTAGCAATATCAATTTGTCATATTTACTAGGTTTTGAAAATTTCCATTTGCAGCCACTGGGTATTTACAAGCGTAATTCAAGTTGAGCCATCGCAGCTGAGGCACATTGAGATGAAGAACTATTGTAAGCCCGTATATGAATGTTTTGGCTTTAAAAATAATGCTGACGTCTAAAGGCGGCATCTGCAATCATCACTGCGTTGTAGCTGCAGCAGTTAAGTGCTTTATCTGTGTTATTTTACAAAGACGCAACGTACACAACTTTAAAACACTGTGTAATGCTTTTATATTACAACCCAAATTCCAATGAAGTTGGGATGTTGTGTTAAACATAAATAAAAACAGAATACCAAGATTTGCAAATCATGTTCAACCTATATTTAATTGAATACACTACAAAGACAAAACATTTAATGTTCAAACTGATAAACTTTATTGTTTTTAGCAAATAATCATTAACTTAGAATTTTATAGCTGCAACACGTTCCAAAAAAGCTGGGACAGGTGGCAAAAAAGACTGAGAAAGTTGAGGAATGCTCATCAAACACCTGCTTGGAACATCCCACAGGTGAACATGCTAATTGGGAACAGGTGGGTGCCATGATTGGGTATAAAAGGAGCTTCCCTGAATTGCTCAGTCATTCACAGGGTAAGATGGGGTGAGATTCACCTCTTTGTGAACAAGTGCGTGAGAAAATAGTCGAACAGTTTAAGGACAATGTTCCTCGATGTACAATTGCAAGGAATTTAGGGATTTCATCATCTACGGTCCATATCAGCAAAAGGTTCAGACAATCTGGAGAAATCTTTCGCAGCATGGCCGAAAACCAACATTGAATGCCAGTGACGTTCGATCCCTCGGGCGGCACGGCATCAAAAACTGCCATTAATGTGTCAACAATATCACCACATGGGCTCAGAAACACTTCAGAAAACTAATGTCAGTAAATACAGTTCGGCGCTACATCCGTAAGTGCAACTTGAAACTCTACAAAGCCATTTGATCAACAACGTCCAGAAATGCCGCCAGCTTCTCTGGGCTCAAGCTCATCGAAGATGGACTGATGCAAAGTGGAAAAGTGTTCTGTGGTCCGACGAGTCCACATTTCAAATTGTTTTTGGAAATTGTGGACGTCGTGTTCTCCGGGCCAAAGGGGAAAAGAACCATCCGGGCTGTTATGGACGGAAAGTTCAAAAGCCAGCATCTGTGATTGTATCGGGCTGTGTTAGTGCCAATGGCATGGGTAACTTACGCATCTGTGAAGGCACCATCAATACTAAAAGGTACATAGAGGTTTTGGAGAAACATATGCTGCCATCCAAGCAACGTCTTTTTCATGGACGCCCCTGCTTATTTCACCAAGACAATGCCAAACCACAATCTGCACGTGTTACAACAGCGTGGCTTCGTAGTAAAAGAGTGCAGGTACTAGACTGGCCTGCCTGCAGTCCAGACCTGTCTCCCATTGAAAATGTGTGGCACATCATGAAGCGTAAAATACTGGACTGTTGAACAGCTGAAGCTGTAAATCAAGCAGAATGGGAAAGAATTCTACCTACAAAGCTTCAACAATTAGTGTCCTCAGTTCCCAAATGTTTATTGAATGTTGTTAAAAGAAAAGGTGATGTAACACTGGTAAACATGACCCTGTCCCAGCTTTTTTGGAACGTGTTGCAGCCATACAATTCTAAGTTAATGATTATTTGCTAAAAACAATAAAGTTTGTCAGTTTGAATATTAAATATCTTGTCGTTGTAGTGTGTGTATTCAGCTAAATATAGGTTGAACATGATTTGCAAATCATCGTATTCGGTTTTTATTTATGTTTAACACAACGTCCCAACTTTATTGGAATTGGGGTTGTATATAACAGCAGACATGGGATTTAACAGTAACAGTTGCATAAATCCATTAATTTTCCAAAGATGCAACTTAGACGTTAAAACTGTAATACACACAAAAATGAAAATTTTTACTTTTGTACTAAAGTACATTTCATTTTTTTTTTTTTTTTTTTTTTTTTAATTTCTGCTCAAAGGAGGCGAATCCGTACTTCTACCTTTACAAGAGTATTTTTTTTTAACACATGTATTTCTACGTAAGTACAGAGCGTGTGTACTATTACCATGTCTGATAATAGATTACAAGGTTCTGTTTTTTTCACGCTGTATTGATATAATAATAATGTATATTATTGTCATTCGCACCGTACAGTATGTAGTTGGTTACCATAACAGCTAACAAGGACAATTGTGAAGGTAACGGTATGATGCAGTGCAGCTGTACACTAGTGCAAGCGCACTCAAGAAAGCACAGACCTAAACATTTGTCACCTGCATTATCATATTTGGACAAAAGGTGGGGTGGTGCCTCGACTTGTTGCCAGCCCAAAGCACACCTGGACAATTTAGTCTTTAATTACCTAACAGGAATGTGGTAAGAATCCAGACTACCTGTAATAAACCCACACAAACACGAGGAGAACATGCAAACTCCCCACAGGAAGTCGCAACCCCCGATTCTAACCCTGAACCTTAGAAAAACAAAAAGGAAAAAACGTTTTTGAGCGGAAATGGAGTTTGTATGTGAGCATATCATATATATATTCTGTTTCACTGGATTGATTCGGAGCAATTATGTTATTCTACTGGCTCTCTGTGAGTCATTGTGGGTCCATTTTGAACGCCCCACTCTCATAATCAAAAACAGCTACCTGCCATAGAACCGCAATAAATCATATAAAATCCACTTTGAAATAGTTTTAAATTAATCAATGGACAATATTGCTCTTCTGCTGTCTTCTGTGACCTCAGGTGATCATTTCTACAAGAGGAACAAGGTTTTACCCCCAGAGGAGCAGATGATTTCGGCCATGCCCGACGTGAAGGTTCTGACCCTCAACGATGAACATGACTTCATGGTCATCGCCTGCGACGGCATCTGGTGAGAAGCTTTAGCTTTGAAATGATCTCTGCTGAAAAAAGGCCTCAGATCGCTGCAACTATTTCTTTTCACCTGTCGTTGAGCCTCGTTTTCTCATACGTGCGTGCAGGAATGTGTTGAGCAGTCAGGAGGTGGTCGATTTCATCAGCAAGAGGATCAAACCAGACCAGAACGGCATTGCCAGACCTCTTTCGTCCATTGTGGAGGAGGTGATTCGATGCATTAATAACACATCACACAAGCATGACCTAATCCAGTCCAATAAATGTTGATTGAGGCTGTCCGAGAGGTATTAATTGAATAATATGGTTGTTATTATTAAGGGTGTTTGCAGTGTTGCAAAACTGTACTACATCATACTGAGAATTGTTTTGACACAAACACAATCAACAAGTTATGCGGCTTAATTGCTCAAAAGATAAAGTTCATGTTTAGGCCGCAGTCCCAGCATTATAAGCAAATTTTGTGTTCCCCACATGTTGTGGGTATCGACAGGAGAATTTAATTTGTCTCCCTGAAATACTTCAGCCAGGTGAACCCGGGCAGCCACTCATTCCATAAACAGAATTTTTTTTATCCATTTTTATCCACAACTGTTTCCTCGCAAAACAAGTCTGACTCATAATCAGGATTTGTTTTCTCTGGCACACTGAGTTTTGGGGGGAGAAAGTAAGCACTGATAGTCCTCTTTGCCATTGCTCATTGTTTACAAGAGTTATGTGAAATCTGTAGTTAGCGATAACCCTAAAACCCGCCTCTTTTCACACATTAGCCAATCACAGTTGTAATCTGCCCCACCTGGTATGATGCAGTGTAGCTTTCCACCACTGCAATATACAAACGCAATAATAACATTCATATTATTGTATGCTGTTGCAGCATGGTGGAACATGGGGTTAGCTCTTCTGCCTCACAGTCGAGGGCTTTTGGGTCGAGTATCGGCTCAGACACTCATGTATGGAGTTTGCATGTTCTCTCCAACCTTGTGTGGGTTTTCCCCGGGGATTCCGGCTTCGTCCCACATTCCAAAAACACATTAGGTTCATCAAATGCTCTAAATTGCGCATAGGCGTGAATGTGAGTTTGAAACAAAATGTAATCAAATGTATTAGAATGTAGCTTGTAGCTTGGTGTTCAGCCTGTTCAAGATGTTTTTTTTTAATCCAGTACAGTACAGTTTTTACTTTTCATGTACATTACATTTACTCTCAAGTACAGTACATTTCTACAAGTACAGGTTAGTTTCATTTAACTTTAAAGTAGAATACATTTGCAGTTAATATTGAACTGCTTGTTTTTAAGAATTTATTGAAGTACAATTTTTTTTTTTTTTTTTTACACACACAATCCTTTGTGCAATAAATTTTTAATGTAATCATTGTTTTATTTTCCTATATTTAGTCGCTGTGTTAATGTTCAAAACTAATAAATATACTTTTTAGGAATAAAACCTCTTTCTTGTTTTTGATGAACACTTTGGCCTGCTACGTTACTGTACTTGAATCTTGGTAAATATGGTGGCACTTGGAGAGCTGAGTATTTTAGGTGGTACTTGGTATAAAACGTTTGCGAACCACTGCTATAGAAAATGGATGGTTTGATGGATTGTGTGCTGTGATGTGGCCCCTCCCCCCAGATAATAAAGCTGAAAATTGAGAATCTTAAATCAAACTGTTGTTATGATTTATGTTTCCCTTCTCAGCTGTTGGACCATTGTTTGGCCCCAGACACATCTGGAGATGGGACAGGATGCGACAACATGACCTGCATGATCGTCACCTTCCGACCACACTCCTGCCTCGCTCAGACCCTGTCAGACGACACGAAGAAGAGGAAGCATCCTGAGGAGGAGGGCGAGGAAAAGGAAAAGGCGGCCGACGGGGGCGCCGAGCCCGAGAAAAACGGGAGCGACAGCAAAAAGCCCAAAAGTGACCAAAGCTAAGGAGGAACTGTTGGGGCGCAGAGCAGCTGGTCACCAGAAATGAAGTCCTGAGCTCACGCGACGCTCTCTTCACACTGAAACAGAATGTGTTCTGTTTTTGGTGGATCCTTACTTTCAACTCACCCAATTCAGTTGTTTCTGTCCTTCACTCCCATTGGAAAGACCGCCGCCGTTCACTGGCATTTAGAGCATCTCGTCTTTTCCCAAGCTACATTTGTAGCACGCTTTTGGTTGATTCCTGCCCCCTTTTATCTACCTGGGTTTTGTACACTTTAGTTTTCTTGGAAGCGTGATCTTACTTCTTGTTTCTGTTCACAACTTTTAATTTTCTCCAACACCTGCACGATGCTCCTCGGCTGTTACACAGCGGTCAACGCCTCTGCCAAGTGCCATAAAAGTTGCGATATGTATCTATTTGTACATCTTTAGACTGTCTGGAGGCAGAGGGCAGAGGCCATGTTTGCTCTCACAGGCAGTGATGAGACCAAGTGCGTGTTTTGAGTTCAGTGCCGCATTGGATACGTTTTCTTCCGTGTACATCAACGTTACTCTGCCCCTGCCCCCCTCTTTTTTTCGTCTTCATTGTTTAAATGTCTAATGCAGCTTAATTGCCAGAATTTCTGGAAGTAAAAAAATATTTTATATCGCCCCAAACCTTCGACTTTCATCCAGAGACATACATTACACAATACTGTTTTCCAAAATATTTTTTTTAGATTAGGATTTATTTGAAGTAAAGACAATTTTTACCTTCATAGCGGTATTTCTTTCTAAGATCTTTGTGATCTGTGGAGACAGCACCAAGTTGGTTTTTGAGTGGTACGATTTGATTTCAAGAGTTTAGAATTTGTTAGTTATTTCTCCACTCATTGTGACTGTAAGCTTGGTTACTCCTGTACATAGTTTCCCCCACTTCCAGTCCTTGTACATGAAGATAAAAGGTCGTTTTTCTTTGTAATTGTAAGTCAATGTAACATTTTCGGTGCATTCTCTTGACACCAGTATGTAAGTACGTTCAAATAAAACATTTTTTAAATAAGCAAGAGTCTCTTTTTTTAACTCATGGAAAACTGACCAAAATCTTGAATTCATCAGTTACATTTTCACCCAAAAACTTTCAGTTAAAGATGGGAAGCAAAACATGTAATATGTATGTAATCGGGTGTTTTATTTATCAAATAACAAATGTATAATATACACACATGGACAAAATTGTTGATACCTTTCTGTTAATGAAATAAAAACCACAGAAATTACTTGAATCTGACACAAATATATATTTTTTTAAATCAACCAATGAAAACCAGACATTACTTTTGAACTGTGGTTCAAACAGAATTATTTGAGAAAACAAATCCATGTAACACACCTGGAGAAAAATGATGGCACCCCTAGAAAAGATTGAAAATAGTTTGACCATAGGAACATGTTAAAACAAGGCCCTTAACAAGCATCATTGGTGTCTTCGAACTTGTAATCAGTCAATCGGCCTATTTAACATGTGACAAGTAATCACTGCTGTTTTGGTGACAAGGTGTGTACCACACTAAACATGGACCAGAGGAAGCGAAGGAGAGAGTTGTCTCAGGAGATTAGAAAAAAACATAGATGAGTACCTTAAAGGTAAAGGCTATAAGGAAAAAAAGTTTTCAATTTCCTCTGATGATTTCCTCTGACGACTGGTTAGAGCGTCAGCCTCACAGTTCTGAGGACCAGGGGTTCAATCCCCGGCCCCGCCTGTGTGGAGTTTGCATGTTGTCCCCGTGCCTGCGTGGGTTTTCTACGGGTACTCCGGTTTCCTCCCACATCCCAAAAACATGCATGGTAGGTTAATTGACAACTCTAAATTGCCCGTAGGTGTGAATGTGAGCGCGAATGGTTGTTTGTTTATATGTGCCCTGCGATTGGCTGGCAACCAGTTCAGGGTGTACCCCGCCTCCTGCCCGATGATAGCTGGGATAGGCTCCAGCACTCCCTCGACCCTAGTGAGGAGAAGCGGCTCAGAAAATGGATGGATGGATAACAATGTTGGGCAGCTCGCAAGTATAGTGGTTGGCACATCTGGCCCACAGATCAGAGGTCGTGGGTTCAAATCATGGCTCCGGCCTTCCTGTGTGGAGTTTGCATGTTCTCCCTGTGGGTTTTCTCTGCGTAGGCTGGCTTTCTCCTACATACCAAAAACATGTTAGGTTAATTAAAAACTCCAAACTGTTCACAGGTGTGACTTTAAGTGTTAATGATTAGTTGTCCCTGCAATTGGCCGGGGACCCTACTGGGCTGTACCTAAACTCTCACCCAAAGTCAGCTTGCATATAGCCTCCAATGGACGAGCGCTATAGAAAATGAATGGAGAAATAGTTTCCTTGCCCCTGGCCTGGTTTGAAATACTGTACAGCACACAGTGGGATAGAAGATAGAAGTCCTGCAGAGGGCAGAAATATTTTTAGGTGACCAAGGTGAATGACCTCCCAAAGCAAAGAATGCTCATGAGGGCCCAACGTCAACATACAACTGCTCATCCCATAGACTGCATGCACCTTTTTTGAAAAAGTAAACAAGACAAACACAAGACAAAGGGGGAAAAGACAAAGTTTTGGAGCTGCAGTACACTTTTCATCGGACAGCAACAATTTCTACTGTATACGGAAAAACAACTTTGTGTTTCGATAATACAAATAATTTTAATTCGGAAAGGACACAGTGACTGAAAAGGAAATGATAGTTTACAACAGTAAAAAGTCTTGGAGTATTAAAAAGTTCCTTACTTTACATCAGGGATGGGCAAATTATGGTTTGGAGGGGAGCAAATACCATACTTTAGTTGTGTACACAGCAACTACATGATCAAAGCGTCACCATGTTTGTTGCATTAATTTGTCTATTTTTCCCTTTAAAAATGTAATTAAAATGTATTTGTTCAGTTCTTTATCTAATTAATTGATATATTTATTGTAAAACAAATAATACATATACTGTCGATTTAATTTCTACATTTTGTCATATAAATATAAAATAATTCAATTACAATATAGTTAATTAAAATGTATTTATTTTAATTAGAATTATTTGAAAATAGAATAAACACACTGTATGTGGTGGTAAACATTCATTTAATGTATTTAAGTAAAATTCAATTTTTTACATATTTGATATACATGTCATTTTTTCAATAATTCTTTTAACTCTCATCTACAAATGACTGGCCCGTCTGTCTGTTTTGAAACTCATACGTGGCCCAGGAGCACACAAGTTTGCCTTCCTCTGCTTCACACCTTACTTTCAGTTCAAGTGTTCAAGTGTTCAGCATGCTTGTTGCAGTCTTCCAATTGCCCTCTGCTCCTCCCCTTTGCAAGGATCATTCTTACTGCAGGAAAAATAGAAAGCGTGAGAGGAAACCTACTGTCCTTGGAATCTAAAAATGTCAGCATGGACACACGCACACACACACACTCAGACTTCTACATTCACACTTGTCCTTGACTTAAGCAGGAAGGATGTTTTTTTGTGCTCACAGTGCAGATTGGCAGCTTTAATGGTGGTTCCATTGAGCCGACCTTGTTCATTGATACAAAGGACTTCCAAACTGGAGCAACGACCTTCAGGGGTGGCGGTGTGAGTGTAACGTTGGTCAGTCCTTTTTGTATACCACTTATCCATACTTGGGTCACAGGTGAGCAGGAGCTTATTCCACCTGACTTTGGGCGAGAGGCTGACCCTAGGTTTGTCACCAGCCAATCACAGGGCACATATCGACAAACACCTATGGATCATTCACTGCCAGCCTTCCCAGTAAACATGGATATTTGACTTCTAAAGCCGTCAATGGCAGTGAATGTGTTTAGTGCACACTGTCCTGCCATAATACACACAGTCCACAGTATCTTTAAAACCACAAAAATGTTGAAGATGTACTAGGCAGTGAAATATTGAGTATATGCTATGAAGCAGTTGGTCTGGTTTTTAGTGTAAAAGACTATAAAAATTGTCTACTAATGGCTACTTTGGAGCTCAATAGCCACCTTGTCCAGGTGCGTGTGTGTGTATGTTTGTGTGTGTTTGTTTGTAAAAGATCCTAAACTTGACTGATGGCTGCTGAGGGAAAGAGTCCAACCAGACCTACAATTGTACATATCTGTGTGTGTGTGTGTGTGTGTGTGTGTGTGGCGCGGTCCAATATTGCATGCTATAGACCACAATAGCAGGTTGTAGTTAAGACAGTGAGAGTATTCATCAAGATTCTTTTTTGGTCACCGGCTCTCGTTCGTCAAACTCTGCCGGCCTCGTTGTCCTTGCGTTGCACACACCTCACCACACACTCGTACAGACACACCCCTAGACACACACACAAATTCCAGCAGTCGAGGACGTGCAGTCTAAATACCAGCTGCGAACGAGAATAGATGACTCAACATATTGTGTATTTTTTAAACCAAACTGATCTGCACCCCTGCTATGTTATACTGTATGAACACGTGATACACATTTTTATAGCAGATTCTTAAACCTAAATCAATATGGACTGAAAAGCTTCTGTCACGGGATAAGCATTTTGACTCAAGTTTTGTGACTATGGGGAAGATTAACGATCGATGAATCATCCTCGTTAGGGTGGCCGGCGGGCTGTAGTCTATCCCAGCTGACTTTGGCCGAGAGACGGGGTACACCCTGGACCAGTTGCCAGACAGTCATATAGACAAACAATCGTTCACACTCACATTCATGTACAGTTGAGCGTCTTCAATGAACCTAAGGCCCACCGGCTGAACTGGTCACACCTGCACACAAGGTAATTGACCTAACCCAACTTACTGCAACGGCAAAACCGCAACACCTGGTATTCTTATTGGGAAACAATGTTTTGAGGCACCACATATACTACCCTATTCAATTATTTTTTAATTCAACCACAAATAACATTGTCAAAGAAGAAGCGGATTGGTCTGCCTCCTGTAGCAATATTAGAATAATACAAAGAGAGGAAATGGGCTCTTGGAGACTCTTGGCAATGATCACCCCTTCATTGACTGTATATTTCAGCGACAGAGACTCTCCACGCTTTACGTTTTAGGTACAGGTACAAATGAAATTATAACCATAGTTAAGTATCATTGGAAAACACAATATACTGTATATATACTGTATATACTGTATTGGCTGGCTGGATCTCGCTTCATACCCAGAAGCAGATTTTTTTGTTCTGAAGGCTCGTGTAATAGGACAAGCCATTTTTCATTGGCCATTACATCAGCGACATTGGGGAGAAAAGCCACCCAAGCACAGCGAGAACATGCAAACTCCAGACATAAAGGCTGAAACAAAGATTCAAACCCAGAAGCCCAAAACCGTGAAGATGTGCCAACCAATGGTTCACCATGCTGCTGAATTAATCCCTAATTATTGTTTAATGTTATTTCTAAAGGAAAGGGAAACTGTCTCAATGTTCTGAACTTCTCTTGAAATCTTGAAAAACAAAATGCTGCACAGATGTACTGTAGCTCAACCGCCCCTATATGACATCATGTTGTACTTCAGACAGCAAACTACTTGAGACTGAATCAACGGTGCCTCTGCTGTTGGCAGCCAAGTAGTGTGCTCCATTTGAACTCAAATGCTTCAAGACACAATTGATTAACAACCAATTTTTATGAACAATTGACAGAATTAAAGAGCACATTTCAAAACAACAGGGTTGGCCAAAGTGCTGTACGATTCATTGAAAACACACAGGCTATTTATTAAACTAGATCAAATGAAAGACGCTCAAAACAAATCAATAAAACACTGAATCCCATAATAATAAATGCACAAAACACAAAGCCAGCAACACTTGACTAAGATAATCACAAGAAGGCAGCCAATGCGCACTCTCTACGAAAAGTATGGTGTAATAAAACCCGTTTTTATTGGTTGTTTTGTATTTGCATTTTATTCAGTGTTGCTTGTTACCTGCTCTGCGAACCACATCACGTTGCTCTTTTAGTATGAAAGGTGCTCAACCAAACATTAATTGAGTGACCACTGAGTTGTGTTGTGTGCAAAAAAAACGCTGCTGCTATTGATGTCACTTTTACCTTCTTTAAAATAGCCATATAGAACATGCCTAAATGTGTACCCACAACTCACACACACACACACACACACACACACACACACACGTGCCAACGTCAGCTGTTGCTAACTGGATGTAGCAACTATCGGCTCCAGACATCCCTTATGCATGTGTGTGTGTGTGTTTCTCCGATCTAAAACAGGAAAAGTACCACTTCCTTGTTTCCTGTCTTCTTCCTCCCATTTTTTGAAGACGTACTCGTGGCCTATGATGTTTTCCATCCTTAGTGATGCCTTTGTCTGTTCTCACTGTGGCACTTCCTCTCATTCTTGTGTACGGAAGAGCAACATGTTAAAGCAGCTTACATATTTTGTCCCCCTTGCGAAGGGTAAATAACCCAATGTCGGGAACAGACTATGATCATAATTGTTTGCTCAATGTCTGGGGAACACCACTGATGTGTGAAACAAATTCTTATTATACCGACTCCAAAATAAAGAGAGATGAGAGACAATTAGGGTCATGTGGAAAAGAAGAAAAATAGTACGAAAAAAGCCCAAATATAAGGAGAATAAAGATATTATTTTGCGACATCTTTTAGCTTTTCATGATTCTACAAAAAAAGTCAAAATTATATGAGAATGAAGTCAGAATACAAAAAATAACTTTACAAAAATAAAATTGAGAAATAATGTGAATATATGTTTTTTTTTTTTACTAGAATAAAATTGGAATTTATGATTATACATTTTTAATTTTGTAAGAAAACGTCATAATACAAGAAAACAAAATTTAGACCAATATAGTCATATAGGTGGAACTCATAAATTACTCAGCACTTGAGTACTTTCTTACTCTTTTTACTATTACTTGAGTCATATTCTAAAGTAACAATACCCTTACTTGACTACAATGTTGTCTACCCGAACCACCTTGTGCCTATATAGTCTCGTTTTATCTAGTCTAGTGTAGTCTAGTATAGGGTAGTAATAGTATAGGATAGTTATAGTACTGTATATAGAGTGGACCCCCTTATATTCAAGGTTGGCATTCGCAGATTCACCTCATCCATCCATCCATTTTCCTCCGCTTATCCGAGGTCGGGTCGCGGGGGCAGCAGCCTCAGCAAGGAAGCCTAGACTTCCCTCTCCCCAGCCACTTCGTCCAGCTCTTCTGAGGGGATCCCGAGGCGTTGCCAGGCCAGCTGGGAGACATAGTCTCTCCAGCGGGTCTTGGGTCGTCCCCGGGATCTCCTCCCAGTGGGACGTGCCCGGAACACCTCACAGGGGAGGCGTCCTGGAGGCATCCTAATCAGATGCCCGATCCAAATCATCTGTCTCCTCTCAATGCGGAGGAGCAGCGGCTCTACTCTGAGTTCTTTCGGTCAAGACCCACAGCTCGTGACCATAGGTGAGCGTAGGAATGTAGATCGACAGATAAATCGAGAGGTTTGCCTTTTGGCTTAGCTCCTTCTTCACCACAACAGACCGATACAAAGTCCGCATCACTTTGGACGCTGCACCGATCCGACTGTCGATCTCCCTCACTCGTGAACAAGACCCCAAGATATTAGAGCTCCTCCACTAGAACTCGGGCTCCTTCCCTGCCAGAGAGGTAACGTTCCACGTCCCTTAGAGCCGGCTTCTGTAGCCAGGGATCGGATCGCCAAGGTCCCTGCCTTCGGTCACCGCCCAGCTCGCCCAGCTCGCACTGCACCCGACTCCTATGGCCCCTCCCACAGGTGGTGAGCCCATGGGAAGGGGGACCCACGTTACCATTTCGGGCTGTGCCCAGCCGGGCCCGATGGGTGCAGGCCTGGCCACCAGGCGCTCGTCTTTGACCTTTTTTTTTTCAACCCATCTCCCACTTCTTCACATTTTTTTCCCCACACGATTCCCCACGTTTCCGCCCCAAAAATTAAATTAAAAAACATCACGGCAATTACAATTAGCCGCAATTATAGCCAGAGTTTTGCTATTCGTGGTCAGCCCAGTCCCTATCCCAGTCCCATATTTCGGGGATCCACTATGGTGTATTTCCTTAACATTTTTTTCCCCTCTCACTGTCGCCCTAACCCTTCTTCGTACCAAGCAACTGTTGTTAATGTCAGCATTAATTTAAATGTAACAGACGTGGATGACTTTACGTTTGACAAACTCACAAAAAGTGCTGTAGTAGTAGGATATTTTTGTCAGTACTTAAGGGCAATAATGTGCTGTCGTCAAAATTTGTCTAGATTTAGGGGAGGGGGCCGGTAGGACAAAGTCGTGCATGCAGGTACAAATACAAACACACACTTGCCTTAGACTCACTCAGACATAACAAGCAGTTGTTTGACGTACTGCTGTAAGATTACATCACTTTATTTTTTTCCAGCGTCTCGTTCAATCATGGTTTCTTTCTCACTGTCGAGTAAGTGACTCCTCTCCAAACTATTCTGAAGTTTAATCTAATACAATAAGAGCCACAAGCAAAATGGTTCATCTTTTTTTGTGGGAGATTAGTAGAGGCCCAGTAGAAAAAAGTATTAAATCTTCAAAGAAAAACAATGCCCTACTCTTATTCGAAACTCTGCTACAAAAAAAAAAAAAACATGGCTTGTGCCACATGAGGGGATGTGTTTCATTGCAAGAGAAAAACATTTGATTAAAAACATTTTCTCTCTCTTTACACTTGTAATCATTTGCACATGATTCTGTCATGGCTTTGTCCCCTCATCTTATTTATATTGTTTGTCACGGAGCAGATTTGGAGCCTTAAAAAAAAAAAAAAAAAAGCATTATTTTCCTCACAATATGGCTTCACTCAGAGTTCTCTTACTCACTCCAGCACAGGCTGATAAGAGAAGATGTTTTTCAAGTAAAATATTATGCACTGATATTGCTGCACCAGTGGCAAGTGTGCATTCACGGCAGTGAAATTTTTTTTTAGTTTTTAGGGTTAGGATTAGTTTTTGTCATCCCTCCTGTCATTCTGCACTCATCCTCAGGGTATATCCTCCTCCTCATCATCATTTTATTGCTGTCATTCATCACTACTTTGAGATTAAGATAAAATCTTGGAATGCTCATGTGCCAAAAGACCAAGACAAACTTCACAGGAATCTGTTGCGGCCTTCAGTCGTGGCTTCATGTTTTTTTTTTTTGCTGAACTGATGACACGTTGTCCTTCTCACGGGCTCACCCATGGCAGAGGCCAAAGGGGTCGAGTGCAATCTGAGCTGAGTAGCGGCAAAAGGTGGGGACCTTGGCGAAGTTGATTGCAGGGATTAGGAACGTCCAAAGTCGAGAGGTTCTGGCTAGATATAGTCGGGCTCGCCTCGACACGCGGCGTAGGCTCCGCAAGCTGTTCTGTTGAGAGGAACTGGAATCAAATACACTCTCGGTTACACCCACACTCGCACCTATGGACAAATTAGAGTCTCCATTGAACCTAACGTGTGTTTTTTGCAATGTGGGAGGAGGCCGAAATCCACACAAGCAAGGAGAGAAAATGCCATGCACATTATGGTGTTTAATCACTGGTCATTGGAGTGGGTGTGCTGGTTTATAGTTTCAATGTACATTACCTTTTTTCTGTAGCTTTATCATCACAAATGTAACACGTCAGCCATTCATTCCTTAGCTAATCATTTTGTAAAATGACACATTGTCACTTTCGGTATCTAAATCCAAACAAAACATCCACTGTCACTGCGGGAGCTTCCATACCGGGGAACATTAATAAGACTATTTGGTTCCGAAGCAAAAGGTGACCGACATGTGTGCATTCTACTAGTGAAAGAGCAGCTGTTCCACGGTCACATGTAACCATGGCACACATAGCCCAGTGTTGTCTTGAACTAGAGTGTTTCTTGACTCCGAAAGAAGCTTTAACTTTGCAACACTATCTGGAGCCACAAATAGAAACATGGTTTGGAAATTGATTGTTTGGAAAAATAATCTTGCGATAGTGGGAAATTGTGGCATGACCGGATTGAAAACGGCGGCCGCGGTGATTCCACAAGCAGCTCTGACGTAGATAGGAAGCGAACATCTCTTGGATCATATGGCCTACAGTCTGATAACATGTGACTGATGGTCTCAGTTCATAAGTAAAATGCATGAATACTGTACTATAATTTTAGAAAGTATTCATCCGTGTCTCACCACATCAGTCACGGTCATGTACTGTAAAAACGATGGAATCCTAATTTATGAGTAGACAAACTACCTCATAAAATATGCAGAATACTATGGTCCCTAGCACAATATTTCAATATTATGGCATGGTATAATATTAGGGGAGCACGGTAGAACATATGGTCCGCACATCTGGCATACAAAGTTTCAAGGTTTGAATCTCTGTTCTGGCTTTCTTGTGTGGAGTTTGCATGTTCTTCACGCGCGTGGGTTTTCTCCAGATCCTGCGGCTTTCTCCCACATTCCAAAAACATCCCATAACATCTTTTCCCACGTGTCAGATTTTGTTATGGTGCGATGAAGTCACAATTTTTGGTCCAAAATTTAAAACAGTATGTTTGGTGCAAACAAAACAGTGCTCATCACCAAAAGAACACCATTTGATGGTGGTGGCAGCATCATGTTTTTCTTAAGTTGGAAGTGGGCCCTTAGATGTACTGTTGATGATGGATGGAATTATATGAACAGTTCAAAATAGCAGTCAGTGTTAGTACAAAAACATCAGTCTTCTGCTAGAAAGTTAAAAGGGAAAAAAGCCAACTCGACCATTTGACATTTATTTGAGATTAATCCAAGGCACTTTAAATGGTGGCAGGTGTGTGCTGACTCCCACTTAACTTGAGTTTGAATGTTGTTTAATTCTGAACACAGCCACATCCCAGTTATAAGAGGGTGTTCACACTTATGCAACCACATTATTTCAGTTCTTCTCTCGAAATGATTTTAAAAAAAAAGAGTTGTATAGTTTATAGGTCATATTAATAGGTTAAAAAAAACTTTTTTTGTTTTTTTGTTTTTTTGGGGGGGGGATTTATCTTGGGCGGCACGGTGGATGACTGGTTAGAATGTCTACCTCAACTTTAATTGACAACTCTAAATTAAATCAACTTTAATTGACAACTCTAAATTGCCTGTAGGTGTGAATGTGAGTGCAAATGGTTGTTTGTTTATATGTAAGAATAAGAATATATCTTCTATTGTCATGGACATGCATAAATGCACACAAAATTTGTTTTCTGCATTTAACCCATCACAGTGAACACATACACATGTTAGCGAAACACACTGGAGTAGGGGGCAGCTGAAGCGCCCGGGGAGCATTTCGGGTTATCAGTGTCTTGCTCAAGGACACCACACCCGTGAGTCCAGGGGATGTTGGCAGATGGTCCAGTCAGGGTCTTGAACCTAGGTCTCCCACGGTGGCAGGTGAAGATCATAACCATCGGGCCACGTGATTGGCTGGCAAACAGGTCAGGGTGTACCCCGCCTCCTGCCCAATGATAGCTGGGCTAGGCTCCAGCACACCCGCGACCCTAGTGAGGAGAAGCGGCTCAGAAAATGGATGGATGGATGGATGGATTTTTTTTATGTCCCAAAAATCTGGCATCTGAACAGGGGTGTGTAGACTTTTTAAATCCATTGTTATCAATCAGCGGCACGGTGGCCGACTGGTAAGAGCGTCAGCCTCACAGTTCTGAGGACCCGGGTTCAATCCCCGGCCCCGACTGTGTGGAGTTTGCATGTTCTCCCCGTGCCTGCGTGGGTTTTCTGCGGGCACTCCGGTTTCCTCCCATATCCCAACAAAACCATGCATAAATTGGAGACTCTAAATTGCCCGTAGGTGTGCATGTGAGTGCGAATGGTTGTCTGTTTGTATGTGCCCTGTGATTGGCTGGCAACCAGTTCAGGGTGTACCCCGCCTCCTGCCCGATGACAGCTGGGATGGGCTCCCGCACGGCTGCGATCCTAGTGAGGAGAAGCGGCTCAGAAAATGGATGGATGGATGGATGTTATCAATCAGGTAATATAATTGAATGTTTGTTAAAAATAAACTCATCTGGTTGATGAGCAAACATTTATGTTGAGAAACGACCTATAAATGGTAAATTATGACTTATTTTTTCTGTGACCTATACTTCTCAAAATATGGATGCCTTTTTTCTTTTTAGCATGCTTCCAATGCTTCTTACGATAACATTAGTTTTAGATCGGAAAAGTGTGAGCAAAACACTGCACACATTCACAGAAATGTGTTTAATTTGAGGAAACTATCAGCTGAGTGATGTCATTTATGATCTGTTACTTTTTTCAGTCAGAGCTGGGTCCACTCGCTCAGGGCGTTTTTACTGAGAATGTTTATCTTCTCACACAAGCACACACGAAGACTCATTCAATCAGATACACTTAAGACCCAAGACAAACACCCTATGACTAGTTTCTCCCTGCTGGAAATGCTCACTTGTTCTGAATGTGTTTTTCATGTTACACTGATGGTCAAAGGATCACATATCCTGTTAAAGATAGCTTGCATCTTTTTTGGGCTGCTCACATGTGGGTCATGTGGATCCAGATTTTAATAAGTTGCAATCATCTGGGCCCAAGTAAAGTCTATGCAGACTGAGATAACATTGTAAAGCTCACGTACTGTTAGGTCTGTCGCAATAATTACTCTATCGACTTATCGTTCGATGAATAAAATGGACAACGATAGTTCTTCAGAACTTTAATTTTGACTATCACAGCTATGCAGATGACACACAGTTATATCTAGCAGTGTCTCCAGATGTCTACAGTTCAATTGAGGTGTTGTGGCACTGTCTAAAATAGATAAATAACTGGATGAGCCAACGTTTTCTTCAATTAAACCACAACAAAACTGAGATAATTGTTTTTGGCAATAAAGAAAAGAGGATTGCTGTTAGTAAATACCTGGAGTCACTCTCTTTAAAAAACAAAGACCAAGTCCGAAACCATGGTGTTCTGATAGATTCCGACCTGACTTTCAACAATCATCAAATCAATGACTAAAACTACCTTTTGTCAAGCAGACCAGGAGAAGCTCATCCATGCTTTTATCTCAAGTCGACTTGACCATTGTAATGGTCTTCTGACTGGACTCCCCAAAAAGAGCATTAAACACCTTCAGCTCGGCAGCTCGGGTTCTGATCAGAAAAAAGAGGTCAGAGCATATTACTCCAATTCTAAAGTATTTACGGTGTCTTACAGTCAGCTTCAGAATAGATTTTAAAGTTCTGCTACTGGTCTAAAAATCACGAAATGGTTTAGGTCCTGAATATATGAAAGAAATGCTAATAGAATATAAACCCAGTAGGGCTCTGAGATCAACAGACTCAGGTCAAATAGTGGAGTCCAAAGCAATCATGGTGAAGCAGCATTTAGCTATTATGCTGCACGCGAATAAATTGCCAACAGAAGTGACGTCAGCATCAAGTGTGAATTTTTTTAAGTCCAGGTTAAAATCTCTTCTTTTTTCTCATGCCTTTTAGAGTATTTCCACTTTTAAATGATATTTCTTGCACTGTACGCTGTTTTAATTGTACTTTTATTTAGTTTTTTTCCCCCTTTGTTTTAAATGTTTATAAACTGGGTTTTTTTTCTTTGTTTTTAAATGCTTTTAATCATGTAAAGCACATTGAATTACCTTGTGTATGAAATGCACTATATATATAAATTTGCTTTGCTTTGCTTTAGTTTTTCGGGACTTGATAAATGGTCATTGTTGTGGTGAGCCTGCGTGCAGATCACACAGTGAGCCGACAGAGTTGGACAGCTGTGTCATTAGCTGCTAGTGGGGTCATGGAACGCCAGCGGACCGGTACACTCTTGCCGGTGTAGACTCCGTCCAATACTCCACGGCTTTGCTCCATGTGCAACACATAGATTCACACAACAGAGACACTTAAGGGACAGTTAAAGTTGTTTTTTGTGGTCATTAGCCCAGCCGCGAGCTATTGCTAACTGTCGTTTAAAGTGCCTCTCCGAGTTGTTGTGTTTGCTCCCAATTAACAATCCCTAATTATCACAAACACAGGAACGTTAACTGTTCATTAAGCATAACCTCAGTGGCACATGTTATTCTGCCAGTAGTTGATTACAGCGAATGTCAACGTATATTTGATTGACAGGTGAAGGGCTCATCTTCAGCGTATCAACCACACAGTACCCGGGTTTACATGGAGACTTTTTTTGTCATTCCGATTGAAGATCGCTGGTCAACTGTTTACATGTCACGTGATCTATTCCAATCGAGTGTATACATGATATGCACTACATTTAATCGGAGACATGGGTCGTCATCAACGTCACGTCATTTATTAAGATGGAGGTCCGTCGTCTATTCAAAACAGTAGTTGGGATTGTTTTTATATGTTTGTTTAGAAAACCATCCATGCTTTTATCTCAAGTCGACTTGACCATTGTAATGGTCTTCTGACTGGACTCCCCAAAAAGAGCATTAAACACCTTCATCCATCCATTTTCACCCTCTTATCTAAGGTCGGATCGTGGTGGCAGCAGCTTAAGCAGGGAAGCCCAGACTTCTCTCTCCCAAGCCGGGGGGGGGGGATCCCGAGGCGTTCCCAGGCCAACCGAGAGACATAGTGTCTCCAGCGTGTCCTGGGCTGTCCCCAGAGCCTCCTCCCAGGAATGGGAGGAGGCTCCCAATCCGACTTACTCCCAATCCGACTTACTGCCGGCAATGCGGAGGAAATTCTGACACCGGTCGTACGGGGACCGAACAGCCCGTATCAGGGGGTTCGGCACCCCATACTCCCGAAGCACCCCCCACAGAACTCCCCAAGGGACACAGTCGAACGCCTTCTCCAAGTCCACAAAACGCATGTAGACTGGTTGGGCGAACTCTCATGCACCCTCGAGGACCCTGCCGAGGGTGTAGAGCTGGTCCATGGTTCCACGGTCAGGATGAATACCACACTGCTCCTCCTGAATCTGAGGTTTGACTTCCCGATGGACCCTCCTCTCCAGCACCCCTGGATAGACCTTACCAGGAAGGCTGAGGAGTGTGATCCCCCTGTAGTTGGAACACACCCTCCGGTTCCCCTTCATAATAAGGGGGACCACTAGCCCGGTCTGCCAATCCAGAGGCACTGTCCCAGATACTTCTTCGAAGTATTCAGCCCACCGACTCACAATGTTAGCAGCGCGCCATTCCCGATATATACAATGTACACAGTATACACAGTGTTGATGATGCACTGCTTCCAAATCCTGAGACGCCGGATGGTGGACCAAAATTCCCTCGAAGCCATCCGGAAGTTGTTCTCCATGGACTCACTGAACTCCTCCCTTTTGCCTCAGCGACCACCAAAGCTGCGCTCCGCTTTGGCCAGCCGGAACCCATCAGCTGCCGCCGAAGTCCCACAGGCCAAAAAGGCCCTGTAGGACTCCTTCTTCAGCTTGACGGCATCCCTTACCGCTGGTGTCCAATAACGGGTTCCGGGATTGCCGCCATGACAGGCACCGACAACTTTACGGCCACAGTTCCGGGTGAAGTTGAAGTTTCTTCTGACAGGGGACTCTGCCAGATGTTCCCAACAGACCTTCACAATACGTTTAAGTCTGCCAGGTTGGGCCTGCATCTTCACCCACCATCAGAGTCAACTCTACACCAGGTGGTGTGATCTGTTGACAGCTCCACCCCTCTCTTCACCTGAGTGTCCAAGACATGCGGCTGCAAGTCCAATGACACGACCGCAAAGTCGTCCCTTTATGTCTGAACATGGTGTTTGTTATGGACAATCCATGACGAGCACAGAAGTCCAATAACCACTCGGGGTCTGTTCGGGTGGGGTTGGGGGCAATTCCTTCCAATCACACCCCTCCAGGTCTCACTGTCATTCCCCACGTGAGCTTTTAAGTCCCCCAGCAGAACGAGGGAGTCTCAAGCGGGAGCGCTCTCCAGCAGCCCCTCTAGGCACTCCAAAAAGGGTGGGCACTCTGAACTGCTGTTTGGTGCATAGGCACAAACAGCAGCTTCGGTAGTCGGGGATCGGACCGCCAAGGTCCCCACCTTTGGCTGCCACCCAGCTCACTATGTACCGAAAATAATAATAATAAACTGATTAAACCAAGCACACTTTGACTCTTGTCTGGAGAACTATCCAAGCTGGAGAGTGCGAACAGGCAGTAAGCAATACTTAAAAACTCGTGTTTGTTTTGTTTGTTTGTTTAAATGTGTTTAAAGCATCTGGGAGGGATAAACTATACACATATTTTAAAAGTATATGATCTCTATATTGTAGATGTTCATTTATTGCGTGGGTCTAGAATGTATCCCCCATGATAAATGGGAATTCACTAATAACACTTGGGAGAAATGTTTACTAAATTCTGTTTGTGCATGTGTATAGCGTTGCAGTCAGCAGAATGAAGTAGATTTTGACCCTGGCGGTCATGTCTACAGTGCTATGTGCCGCACTAATGTGCTTATGTAAACACAGTGGTCAGCTGTCGTTAGGCGTCCGTAGGGAGGAGATGTGTCGGGAGACGAGACAGAGGAGGTAGGGGAGGAATGGTTCAAGTGTACGCCTCACACTGTTTCACAACTGTGTAAATGTCACATGACACGCTGTGTGAACTTTGAACACGCATGCAAACATGTATGACATCATAAATAAAACAAGCCAGATGCACTCACACAGAACTCATCAATGGATGAGGGGTGAGGTGATGGTCTGCGGAGAAGAGGGAGTTTCATGGGAGCATACTGGAAATGGAACAGTGATAAGGAAAAGTAGGTTAAGAAGGAAAATGTGTGACATTGAGGGAGAGATTTTCTTATGATAAGTACTTGTCACGATGGGCAAATTTTTACGCTCAAGGGTCACATTTGACTTTTAAAACGGTCAGATGGGCCATTCATTCATACATGAGTTATATAAAAAAAAAAGTTAAAGTAGGTTAATTGAAGAATCTAAATTGCCCATAGGAATGAATGTGAGTGTGAATGGTTGCTTGTTTTCTATGTGCCCTGTGATTGGCTGGCGACCATTTCAGGGTGTACCCCGCCTCTCGCCCGAAGATAGCTGGGATAGGCTCCAGCACCCCCGCGACCCTATTGAAGATAAGCAGAACGGAAGATGAATGAATGAATGAATGAATGAATGTGTAAACAGGCTCTCCTGGGGGCTGGGCGTGTGTGTGTGTGTGTGTGGGGGGGGGGGGGTTAGGGGGGGTAGGATGGGAGGCGGCATTGGGGTCGTCGTGTCCTCCGGGCCAAAGAGGAAAAGAACCATCCGGACTGTTTTGGATGCAAAGTTCAAAAGCCAGCATCTGTGATGGTATGGGGCTGTGATAGTGCCAATGGCATGGGTAACTTACACATCTGTGAAGGCACCATTAATGCTGAAAGGTACATACAGGTTTTGGAGAAACATATGCTGCCATCCAAGCAACGTCTTTTTCATGGAAGCCCGTGCTTATTTCAGCAAGACAATGCCAAACCACATTCTGCACGTGTTACAACAGCGTGGCTTCGTAGTAAAAGAGTGCGGGTACTAGACTGGCCTGCCTGCAGTCCAGACCTGTCTCCCATTGAAAATGTGTGGCGCATTATGAAGCGTAAAATACGACAAAGGAGACTGTTGAACAGCTGAAGCTGTACATCAAGCAAGAATGGGAAAGAATTCCACCTACAAAGCGTCAACAATTAGTGTCCTCAGTTCCCAAAGGTTTATTGAATATTGTTAAAAGAAAAGGTGATGTAACACAGTGGTAAACATGACCCTGTCACAGCTTTTTTGAAATGTGTTGCAGCCATAAAATTCTAAGTTAATGATTATTTGCTAAAAACAATAAAGTTTATCAGTTTGAACATTACATATCTTGTCTTTGTAGTGTATTCAATTAAATGATGATTTGCAAATCATTGTGTTCTGATTTTATTTATGTTTAACACAACATCCCAACTTCATTCATTGGAACACTTCCGTTGTACAGCTGGGTTCACGACCCTCCTGCATGCTTCTTCTCCTGTCCTTGTCCTGTTCTAGCTTGTCCTGTCCTTCCCTCACAGGGTGTAGCACTACCGCCCCATGCAACACTCATATTTAATGTTTCATTGTTGTAGATAATGTAATGACTTTTCTCATCCTGATTAAAATTAGTGCTTTGTCTTTTGTCTTCGTTTCTCTCTCCCCTCTAGAAACTTTGTTCTGTTCGACTCTGATTCTCAATAAATTTAAATTATAATACTAAGAAACCACAGCGGAAGCTTAAAAACTCCACTGTGGCACAGTAAAACTGTTCCGGCATAAAAGGGATACAGATCTTCAATTCTGCTTGACCTAACAGCCGAACAGGACAAGACAAAAAAAAGTCTAATATAGGGGCCATTCCACAGATTGGGTGCCATTAACTTGTATCAAAATAAATTTAACATTTATCTAAATGTGATAGAACTTATATTGAACTACTGAAAATGTGTATTGGCCCAGCTCAGGCAACTTAATTTTTTTTATGTTATTGTTTTATTGTACTGAAACTCTTCATTTCAGTAACAGGACTGAAAGTAACAAGAGTGCGTTTTAACAACACAACTAACAAATACATGAAATAGAGCCACATGACATTTATGCTAATAGCATTTTGACACTAAACCCCCAAATTTTATTGTTTATTTATTGTTTTTTTATTTTATTTTATTAAAAACAAAGAAAAAAAACATTTAGGTGAAAGGACTGAGCCCAGATTTGAACCCCTTAGTCACGGTTCAAATATAATCAAATATACAGCAAAATAAATGAGTGAACTTACTTTTGGTTTTGGAATGGCCTGCAGAGGATGATTCAACTTTCTGAGGACCATGTGACTTGTGGAATACTCCATTTTCAGAAAGAATATTGTGTTTGGGTAACTGGACTGAGTGAAAACCCAGGGACACGACTAAAGTGGGAAATTTAAACTAAATTGTTTTTTGAAGAAAATAAACAAAGTATATTTGGGATAATTAACATGTCTTTTTTTATTTTTATTTTTTTATTTTTATGAATTGGGGATAGGCAACAAATGTTTTTTTCTCAGTAGTTTAACACAATCTTTGTATTTATTAAATATGCAATCAAATCAATGTGATTGAGAGTTTGCCTAATAAAAATACAATTACAGTTATTACAGTTATTGTTGTTATTTTATTTCGTGGGGACCCAAATGGCACCGATTCATTGGAATCGCCAATATACATCGATATTGTGACGTGTGACCACTTGTCAATCAATTTAGCTGTTAAAATGATAATGCTCATAAACAGACACGCACACACGCACGCACACACACACACACACACACACATACACTGGTAAAGTTTATAGTTTGTTCAAAAGTTGGCTTAATTACTTCTCTGTCCTGAACTGTTGTCACTTTTGCTCCAGTAAAAATATCCAAGACACACACAGGCTACGAACACAAACGCTTTCCTTTAAGTGTTTATGTGCACAAGTGACATCTTGCAGCAATAAACACCAAAACAAAAATGTAAATTTCTGACATGCATCTGTTTCTTGTTTCTCTGTGGAAATTGAATAGTTTTTTTGTTGTTTGGATAGCACACATTTTCCATCGTTTGATGTCCAAACAAACAACATGCAATTGGTAACTAAGTCCTTAAGTAATCTGGCTGAAGATGATGACACATTATCCAGAGGCCTCATATATGGGCACATTTTATGGTGATATAACTGATCAAAAGTCCTTTTGTCACCACTAGATTTGCTGTTTATAATGAACAGGGGTGTCACTTGTTTAGATCATTGTATTTCTGGTTGTCGTCAGGGGGCCGGTAATGGTTGTTAGACGGAAACCACATATAGAATCGCTATAGGTGCAACGATACTCCAAAAATCACAGTACGTACATACTTACATTGGTTTTAACGATCCTGTAAAGGTAATTCAGTGATTTGTTTCTAAATAAATTATTATTTGAGCCTAATAGCAAAAAAACATGCAAAGAAAGAGAACCAGTTTTCGAGGTGTACTTGTACGCCTTCGTTGGCATCAGTGGTTATCCGACGCATTTGCGGCGTGCAGTTAGCTAACTAGCTACGCCTATACCTCGAAAATGCATCTTCCCTTCGGATTAGCGCCTCGTTGTCGGCCGTGAGTGACACGTCAAGGAGAGAAGGCGGTAGAGGAAGGGGTAAAAAAAGTCAGACGTGTCAGCTAGTGTGTGGACGGGTTTCTTGCTGGCATGGGCGCTTTCGTCCCCGCGTTGACACGGTGGTTTCAGCGCATTCAGCAGACACGCCCACAGCGTTTGAGAGAAGAGAGAACAACTTGATGTTCCATGATTTTGGAGCCTCATTTTGTACACTTGGCTAATTTTCTTAATCATTCAAATTTGGCAGGGTTGTTAACAACGCTCTTCTCTCTGGTGTGTCAAATTCAGAACTCATATTAATGTTCACTTTACAAGGACTTTAAAGTCACAATTTGCTTCACATATGGTACAGTAAGTGAACAAGATAGTTATATTTTACATATAGACAAACAGATTCAATGAAATATTATTTTTTAGGATCGTGCTACAGAAATAATTAGTCTTCTTTTTAGGACATGAAGGATACAAACAAGTGCAACATTAACAGAAATAATGGATTTGGCTTCATCTTTTTACATGCCGTGTGTAGTTGCGTTTGTACCCCACTGGTATTTCATTGTATTATTACATTTTTGGGCATTCTTTGACATCTATTAGCTAGAAGCTGAGCTGCACTAGTGTGCTTGTTTGTGGTCTAATATATTCCGTGTGGGGATCCTAATAATGGCCCCATCATATTACTGTACATAATTGCTGCTGCTTTAGTTTATCATCATTTCTATGGCTAGATTTGGCCGTGGCGTCGGTTCCAGTTGCGGTCGATTCTCAATGCCCAGCCCTACTCATGACGGGCGCTTAGCTATGACCGTTTATTTTATTTATTTATTTTTATTTTTTGGGTGGTGGCTGGCTCCTATACTGGGCCCTGTTGATGTCTGGAGTCCCCATGCTGTCCGGATTGGGTCCCCTGGTGGACGGGCTCGCTGCCCTGACCCCCCACCCGCCCCACGTGGCTCACCCTCCCTCGATGCGCCGGCACAGCAACTCCGTAAACCAATTGACTAACATGCAAAACGCTAGTCGCCAGTAACACTGCCTTGTTCATTTTCACACATGCTGTCCTCTCTTAGCTGGTTCTCACCAGGTGTGTGTCCCCCCCCTTCCCTAATCTACAAATAACTGTTGTAATGTTACTTATGTTCCTATATCAAGACTGTCTGACTATTGTTCTGCTGTGGTTTTCACCTCTAGTCCTCCTGTCCACTCTGTCCCTCTGTCTGTCCCCCCCCTAAAACCCTTTTCTGTCCGGCTGCATTTTCAATAAACATCAGAATAATTAAAAATGTAAAAATAAACAGAGGGAGTATTTCAAACTCTCCTGTTGCACAGAAAAACTGTTCCAGCCCAAAGGCATACAGATCCACCATTCTGCAAGGCCATGCAGCTGAACAGGACAGGTTATTAAAAACAAAAAAAGAAAGAAAAAAGGTTTGACGTCAGTGATATAGACCCTGAGAGCAAATAGACCTGCCCACGTTCCCCCCTCTACAGACTTGTGTGGAATTGGCTTCGTTTTTTTTTTTTTTTTTTGTAATCCTGTAAACTGTTTGCGTCCTTCTATATATTATTCTATTGTGTCAAAATGACTGTTGTGAGGCCATTAAAAACAACATCTATAGTGGTGGCTTTTTTCCACAAATGCCACAACTGCGAGAGAATTGCATCATATTTAATCTTAGCTAACGGTGATTTTCACAGCCAGAATCTTGTGACTTAAGATGTGTAATAGTGTAATTGTCCAGCTTCAAAACTGAACATCTTATCTAACCTGAACAACGTCACTCCAGAGCCAAGGGGTAGGGTTGATTTTCCCAGACAGAATTCATTTATAGCAAGTTGCCACACTGTACCTAAGAACAGAGCCACTAAGCAGGTGTCACATGACATCTTTCAAAATAATGCGCTTGCATAACTTGCTGAGGGCTCTGGCAGCAGCAGTGTTTACAATGATCTGGCTGGGAGATGGAGAACTTGTGTGTATGCCCCTCAGAAAACATGGCTTACATCGCCACTCTCCTGTCGTGCATCAGCTGGGTACATCATGGCTGTTGTTGTGCTTGGTTATCACGAAGCCCAAACCAAAACATTACCTCATTCACATGTACATGAAGAGACATGTTCAGCTTTGAGTCCATTTTGAAAAAAAAAAGTGAAAGAAAAAAACAAAACAAAAAAGCAGTGTATGCAGCACGCTCCTGTTTTAATTGAAATAATTATTTCTACTACTACTGGGAAATTTGCAACACACACATACAGTAGCCATGCATCTATAGAGCCTCTAAACCAAGAATGCATGAGAGCAAATGTCGTTTATTTCTCAAAATATAAAACTTTTGTACAAATGTCCTCTTTGATTGGAGTCCAGACAAAATGGTATCAAACAATTGCAGCAACAATTTATATTTGTTACCGACTGCTAATATGATAAACAAAGAAAACACACATTCTGTACATGGAGTTAAATGAGCTCAGGAGGGCTTTGGGGGACCTCAGCCTGAATAAAGCACCGATCGAGGTGGCCTGCTTCTGTATTAATGAGCTTTATGGATCTCATTGCAAAAATAATAATAATAATAATAATAACAGGGAAAACATTGTGTTCAAGTCGATGAGACATAATTCATATTGTTAAAAAAAGAAATTACGAAGCAAACCACATTTTTAAATGCTTTAAGTGGAGCAAACAGCTGAAAAGTACACATCCCTTCAAAGGACACTTGTCTGTTACTGTAATGGTATGTCTAGTGACAAATTGACAATAATCACTGAAATGTCATAACTGTATCCACAAAGGTCAATCAAAGCCTTTTAAGAGGGTTGTGAGGACCATGTGAACTGTTTGCTTAGTTGTTTAAATGCCAAAAAATCATCACTTTAAAAGACCATAAAATTACAGGTCTTTCTCTCTTGTCATTAAATCATCAACACAAACAGAATAAAACTGCAAAAGGCTGACAGGGAAAGCCGTCAACCAACATGAGGGTCTCTGTGACCTTTGGCCTACTTCCATGCGCCGTCACCCTGCGAATGTGCACACAAACTGCAAGACAGGCCTCTTTGTGCGCCCTTTCCCCGCCAACAAACAATATAGTGCTATCAAGATGGACACAGAGGATCCATTCATTCGCAGCTGGAACATCTGAATGACCAAACAATCCCAATGATATAATCACAGTTTGATACTCAAATTGAAACTTGGTTTTGTCAATATTGATTTACATCTTGTGACTAAACTGGGGGCTTGTGTTAAGAAAAGATCTTAATGGGCACTTTTTTTCTGTTGGTGCCACTGATAAAAATGTATGTCAGGATATATACACACATATATATATATATATAAAAACCTTTGTATGATTGATTGGTTTGTATGAACACTGGATTAAATGCAAACCGTTTTATTCTATCTTAATATATTATCTTAATTTGTGCAGAAAGGACACATTAACAATATTCAGAGGTCACTATGCTTGCCTTCTAACATGTGTTGTCAATAATAAGCCCTTCAAAATCTTTCCGTACTACAAACTTGCTCACACCCTTATCCCTTCTGATGCTGACACACTAAACACAAAGACTTGTTCTTACAAATGGACCTTGGAGAAAAGATACAATTATTGGCTTTTGATCTGACTTTGGTAACAACAATGCACAGAAGAAGGTGTGGATGATGCACACTTTACGTTTCAGTGTGTCTTTGATTACAACTCCACATAACACGGAGCTGGATGCGTTGCATAAGAAGCTACAAAGTAGTTGTCACTTCTGTTGTGGACATGGATGATGGCACGCTCTACAAACACGTTCTCAATTGCACAACCAAACACAACTGGGATGAACTAGAGCAGAGATTGTGAGCCATCAGGCCCTCTCTCTGCTCCAACATTGATGATATCACAGCTGGATGCACGGACAAAAAAAAAAAAAATCCCAGAGACACAGTCCAACATCTTGTAAAAGTCTTCCAGAAGAGTGCAAGCTGTATAGTTGCTAAGAGACTAACTCCTGTGTTCACTTCCTGTCTGTGGAATGTCCGCATACATTTGTTCATACAGTGCGCCACAATCCAACAGATAAAGAAAGCCTCAACAGTCTGCACCTGGCAGCTGAAAATAACTGATCTCATGAGAAGCAAAACATCTAAATAGGGAAATGGTTGAGCGTCATGGTCAAGCGCAATGCCAACAAGCAGAGGATTTACGGCTATCTTCACGAGACGCACATTAGAGATCCTCGGTACAGATGCAGCTACACAATTAACTTCCCGTTACAGGATAAAACTGATTACGATCTCTTGGATGAGCATTTTCTTGATCTTCTTCAACGCTCCATTCAACTACCATATGTGGCGCTACGACCACTTTTAGCATTTAATATTGGGCTTTTTCCAACTGACCTGGTCTACCGGCTTCTTGTAGTCCACTTCAGAGACAAAGAACAGGTGTAAGAACTGTGTGTCTTAGTTTGGTCCAATCCCATTTGCTGTTTGCATGCGACAACTGAAAAAAATTCTATTTGGTACGATCACTGTCAGAAATGTTCAGTTTCAGCCGGACCAACCAAATAACTGGATTGAGCTCTGACACCATGTAAACATACTGTGCGGCTCAAGTGTTGAAAGGGGGTCCGAAAGAAACTCTTCACATTCAAATGCAGGAAGAGAATTTTCAATATTTCTCTTCTAGTTCAAATCAACCTCATCCACCATCTGTCTGCTGCGTCAGGAAGTCAAGACCAGTACATCCCAACAAAGGTTCTTGCTGCACGAGGGTTGAGTCAATTCTATCAAACAAATGTCCTCTTGTTTTTTCAGTGCACGTCCCATTTCATGTGATAAGACAAATGTAAATTTGGTTTCCATCCATTTCCATCCTGAAAAGGTTTGACTCAGACTCCGTTAAAGGTTACCAGAGAGTCCTGGTTGGAGTCAAAGTGTTCCGGGATAGCAATCTGGAGTGCTTCATGCCACACAGCAGTACCTTTTCCACCATGACTTGGACAAACTCTTCATCTTGTCAGGCGTCTGCATTTGCTTTGTCCGACGTTTCTGCTTCCCTCTCGAGTGCTTCTGGGAGCTGTGGTTCTGCAGGCTGGCCAATATGGCCGTGTCAAAAACTTCTTTCAGGTTCTTCTGGGTCAGCGACGAGCACTCCACGTAGGCCACGGCACCAATCTCAGCAGCACAATCCGTAGCATCCGTTGGGTCCACTGGTCTCTCTCGGTACTTTGCCAGGTCTATCAAAATCTGTAGAAAAAAAACAGTATCATAACTTTCTGTGCAGATTCTGAGCATTGCTGACAACCATCCATTTTTTAATTTCATATCTATCCACCAAAGGACACTACTTTTTCCACAATGAAAGCACGGAGCAGAATTTCACACTTAGTATTTTTGGCAAGTGTGCTACTGAAAAGTGTGTGTTTCCGCTGATGTTGGGTAAATGCTTTGTATGTAAGAAGAAAGTGGGTGTGTACGTGTTTGAGACTTTCATGTTAAATATATTGTAATATAGACACTACTCAAAACGGCTATTTGGCTATCAGGGGAAATTTCAGGATGAACCTAAAGTGCACTATAGTATATCTTTTACAGGTTAACCCAATTTGACTTTCTCTATACTTTTTAATGCACAGTGTTCACGTTGCAGTACTTTTTGCACAATTAGCTGTTCTCCAACAAAGAGCTGAATGCCAAAATTAACATCAGGTGTCTGATGAACGGACCAATACATTTCATGGTTCTATTAGAATTGGTGTTTAAACAGTCCGTTTCATCACATTTTGAAATCATGAGACCAGGACAACACAACACCAAACAATTCATCAACAGTTCCTTACCATTGTGAGGCTTCCAACAGGATGTTCTCAGGGGGAAAAGTAAAAAGGTACAGAAACATCAAAGAGTTGGATATGTGCATTCAAAAGTTTAGAGCAGGTCAAGATTACTTGTAAAGGTCATGGTGAATTTTACGTTCATCCTGAAATTCGATGCGAACGCCGAATATTTTGACATTTTTGTGTGTATTGTTCACATATGTTATACACTAGTTCCTCAGCCTAACATCACAAATAAACAGTAAAAGGTATGTAGTTTTTTTCTGTATGCTTCCCAATTTCATCAACTGAAGTTCAATGAACACGGTGGCCCAACCTTGACATCTTCTCGGAGGTCACACTGAGTCCCAACAAGAACGAGCGGCGCGAAGGGGGCGTGCCTCCGTATTTCGCCGATCCACTTTTCAGGGACGTTCTGGAAGGAGACGGGGCTGACGACGCTGAAGCACAGCAGGAAGACGTCTGCGCTGGTGTAACAGAGCGGACGCAGCCTGTCAAACTCATCCTGCAGAGGAGGGGACACCAGCACAGCGTCACTGAGAGGCGAGAAGTTACAAGTTGGGGGAAGGTCATGCACGAGTGCCACAGTAATTTTGGGGGTGTTTTGAAAAGGGGAGGAAGACGCAGGAACAGATGGAGGAAGCGGAATAAGGTGAGGATGATGATGAGCTTCCTCCTTTGGTATTTGAGAAAGAGGTGTGGCCTATTGCTATTTACAGATAGATCAAACATATTGACATAAGAGTGGTTAAAATCGTATTTTCTCCTCTCTTTTTGTCCCTTCAGTGGTCACATTGAGAGCGAGGATGAGGAAGATTAGCGCAGCTCCTCTTTGAGCTAATCACAATGAATACTTGGCATGCTATGATGCTATTTGATACTTGATGTCAGGAAAACAGCTGCAAATGCCAGGCCTGAGAATTATTTCCTGGCAAAAGCACACATCATCAGCTGGTTTCCTGAGAAAAGACCAACACTCAAATCTTCTTGACTACTAATGTCATGTTAAAACTTTAAAAATATGTGCAGTATTAACAAATATGTTCATACAAAATTAGAAGACAACAGGAAAATAGATGACAATCTATGAGTTTAGACCGGCTTTGGAACAAAGGAAAGACGGATTGGGGTTTTCCTCTCACTGTCAAGGGCATTGTCTTGATTACAAATAAAGCTACAGGATGTATGCGTGTGCATGCGGGTGTGCGTGCATGTGCAAGTGTGTGTATGTGTGTGTGTTGACATCCATTACCTGCCCAGCTGTGTCACAGAGTTGGAGTTTGACTGGCTGCCCGTCCACTGATACCACCGCTGTACACACACACGCACACGCACGCAGTTTTACACAGTGTGAAGCACCAAACAGTACTAGTATTCACACAACGCCTTCAAAATATTTACACGTAGAGGGTAAAATAGTGGCGGCATGGTGGACGACTGGTTAGAGCGTCAGCCTCACAGTTCTGAGGACCCGAATTCATCCCCGGCCTCGCCTGTGTGGAGTTTGTGTTCTCCCCGTGCCTGCGTGGGTTTTCTCCAGTTTCCTCCCACATCCCAAAAATATGCATTGATTGGAGACTCCAAAATTGCCCGTAGGTGTGACTGTGAGTGCGAATGGTTGTTTGTTTGTATGTGCCCTGCGATTGGCTGGCAACCAGTTCAGGGTGTACCCCGCCTCATGGGATAGGCTCCAGCACGCCCGCGACCCTAGTGAGGAGAGGTGGCTCAGAAAATGGATGGGTAAAATAGTCCTTTGACATGTGCTGTGGATCATGGCTGGTGATCCACTGACATTATTTTTATATTTACTAATTTATGAATCAAACAGAATCTAAATTGCCCGTAGGCATGACTGTGAGTGCGAATAGTTGTTTGTTCCTATGTGCCCTGTGATTGGCTGGCAACCAGTTCAGGGTGTACCCCGCCTCCTGCCCAATGACAGCTGGGATAGGCTCCAGCACGCCCACGACCCAAGTGAGGAGAAGCGGCTCAGAAAATGGATGGCTGGATGGATGAATCAAACAGATCGGCATATTTGCCAGTCAATTAGCAGCCTGACATTAAAAGCTGGTAAACTGGCACTTTCAGACCTGATGTGTGAAGCAGATATTTAATCTACGGCATTGGTCTCCTTTATTAATTAAATCAAATCTCGATTAGAAGCCCAGTTTTCAATAAACTTTTATGGTTAGATATAATATTCCTAAGCTTTCATTTGGAGCAAAGTATCAAAATCGTGCCAACAAGCTTGTATCCTCTTCCTGAATCAAGTCTGCACATTCGCAGGAAGAAGATGGAATATTCCATTGCATGAGAAGGGGGGGGGGGGGTGTCAGTCGAAAAAAGCAGGAAAGATTACGCAATTAGATTTTTTTGAAGTGGGTGAATTAAGACTAAAACAATAATAATTTAGAAAAACTAAATATCCATCCATCCAGCCATTTTCTGTACCGCTCATCCTCGCTAGGTTCTGCGGGCGTGCTGGAGCCTATCCCAGCTGACTCTGGGCGAGAGGCGGGGTACACCCTGACCTGGTCGCCAGCCAATCACAGGGCACGTATAAACAAACAACCATTTGCACTCACATTCACACCTACGGGAAATTTAGACTCTTCAATTAACCTACCATGCATGTTTTGGGAATGTGGGTGGAACGGAGAAAACCCACGTAGGCACGGGGAGAACATACAAACTCCGCACAGGCGAGGCCGGATTTGAACATGGGTCCTCAGAACAGTGAGGCAGATGTGCTAACTAGTTGTCCACCGTGTTGCCCAAAATTAAATATGTAACACAAATATTAAATACATTAGCCTGATAATGGAAAATTACAGTGTATATTAAAAGTGTCTGAAAGCATTAAATTGGAGACTCGAGGAGACAAACAGGCACTTGGCAATTACAAGCCTCATCAACCAGTTAGTGAGGGACTGCGCAATATGAGGGCAGGCTCAGCTGCTCAATGCCACATTCGCGTCTATGAACAGGAAATAAGCAAATTCAGCAATTTGGACAATAAAATCATTGACATTATTGAATTGGAAAATCAATATAAAGCACATACAACAGAGCTTTGCCTTTAAAATCATAAAATGTAAAAAAGAATACAACAAAATCTGATGGCAGCAAATGATAATTTAAGGCATTTAGACATTTGTTAAACCAGTGAAAGAGAACATTAAACCCTTCAGCCAAATTTACATGGGATTAATTATGGTGAAATAAAAGTTGCGTTTAACACCTAATCTATCAAGTAAGCAAACCACCCTATATGATAAAGGTACATGAAAGACACAGAAATAAAAAAAAAGAGGGGAAATTAGCTAAACTAAAGCAAAAAGGCTTTATTGAAATATTTTACTTATTTATACTTAAACTGAAACATTGCCATTACATTACAGGCACTGTAAAACGTTGAAGAATTTACACATACACAGGGAAACAAGTTTGTGCTATATATATAAATATATATATACATGTATTTTAATTTTTGTTTTGTTTTGTTTTGTTTTGTTTTTTTGTTTTTTTAATTGGAGCAGGTTCAAGCCGACATCGAGCCATCATTCTTACCCGAGAAGTTGTCAAAAGCAGTGGGGACATATTCGGTGGGGTAGCCGTTGGTCGTGTAGCTGACCACCAGGCTGGTTTTGCCCACAGCTCCGTCCCCGACCAGGACACACTTCACCCGCCTCTCCGCTCCTCCCGCACGCCGCGTCTTGGCCGAGCCCCCATCCCGACCCCTGAGCCTCCTCGGCGGGACGGGCGGAGCAGGAGACACGGGCGCTGTCTTCGCAGGCATCTGGCACGGGGAGGAGGGAGACATGCAGCCGCCCTAAGAAGACTGAGTGCCGGGGCGACGGCCACTTTTCGCTTGGCCCATTTTTCTGCTATCTTCCGGGCGGGGACGCGTTGACGATATACTCTTGTTTAACTTTCCATGACTGGGCGACGACAACTTCAAAACTACTCCTGGTCGTGAAATGGCAACGCGTCCATTTTCAGCAACATTGTGGCTTCTTGAAAAGTCAAGCGTCCATTTGAAAGTGAAGAGATTCAATGGAAGTGTTGGTCCGGTCCACAGCCCCAAACTGAACTCCCCTTCACATGACATCACTCCGTGTGTGTGTCTGCGTGTATGTGTGTGTGTGTGTGTGTGTGTGTGTGTGTGTGTGCGTGCGTGCGTGCGTGTGTGTGTGTGTGTGGAGAGAGAGAGAAGAGGAACTTTAGTTAACAATTCCCCTCTGTCAGCTGATTTGTGTTCAATGTTTTGTTTTGTTTTCCTCACTTTTTTTCCCTCTGAAATTAAATGGTGGTTGCACGGACATAAAACTTCGTTCTTGTTCTAGATTCTACGACAATTTGACATCGTAATCGATTAAGAAGGACCTGGATCCATTTTAAAGATCAAATACGCTGGTATATTTAACACACATAGGTGTTAAATACGTGTTAAATCGTAAACTATAATTGGGTTAAAAGAGACACTTCTTACTGTCGCTTGTGAAACCAGTTATAGCATCATGGTGCTCAAAATGGGTAATTTGGGGGTCAGCAAAATAATATGGAAAAAAAAAGTGTTATATATATTTGTTAAAGTGGATACCTACATAAGACACTCCTTTTCTCATATATATTTTTACAATGTTTGCGGCTTAGAAGCACATACGTACTTCGGGGCAAAAGTTTTCAAAATATCAGCAAATCATTCCTTTTGCAACGTATAAATTTGACTATTGCCATCCACAGGATTATTTCTCGCAATATGCAAAACAATGGGAGAATCATCCTGCTTTTGTCTGTTTCTTAGCGGTCATTAAACTCGCGAGACGCTAGAGCAGTCAGACAAGTCATTAAATATTGTGCCCAAATAACTAACTTCGCAAGTTTGGCAAAAAATGACTGCATGTGCTTTTGTAAACTACTCTCTATGTTGTTAGTGGGAGCAATGCACATCAGCAAGCGACGATGGATAGATTAATTTATTCAGTCATTCATCTTCCGTTCTGCTTATCCTCACGAGGGTTGCGGGCGTGCTGGAGCCAATCCCATATTGAATTTAGTTCAACTGAATTTGGTTAAATTGCTTTCTGTTCAACAGGTCATATGTTACATTCCTATATAATGTAACGTTCAAAAATCAAATAATTGCTTGAAACAAATTTGGACCCAACAAATTTGAGAAAATCTGACCTAGCGGACACAGGGACTGTCCGACTTCATACCTATCGCCACGATTAGGCTAATTAGGCCTTATTACTAAATTATACAATTATCTTATACAGAGATTGATTTTACAGTGTGCCTGACTCATCATAACAATTCAACGGCGAAAGCTTTGATAGCGGAACCAAAATAAATGTTACTAGTGTTTCTACACGGACGTACTTCCGCATTGGGCCACGCATGTGTTGATAAGCGCCGTGATTCCCCTGCAGTTTTTAAGGTCGCAAATAGGCAACATGTCTTCATCGGAGGTCGTCTTGGGTTTTCTGGACGACGCGGAGCCATGGAGGCTTCGCTCCCCGCAGTTCCCCAGTAAAGTCGGTGGCAAACCGGCGTGGCTTTGCCAGCGAGGCCCGCCCTCGCTCTCACGGCTGGAGTGCGAGACATGCCGCCTGCCGATGGCCTTTTTGCTGCAGGTTTGTAACCCAGAGGCGGCGGCCAAGTGCCTTTAAGTCGCCGGTGGGGAATTTTTTGTATTCAAATTTCTCATCTGAGTGTAATGTTTTAAACCAAAACTGCCAATATGAGTATGATGTGTTGTTTGTAAAGCGACTCATGCTGAAGATAGCAACATTTTTGTCACATTTAGCTTCGAACAATGTTTAAAGAAAAACTATGAATCTTTATGAGTCACCTTTTTGCACATTTAAAACAAATATTTGTCATCTTTAATAGTTAAATTAAAATAAATGTGGCACCTAAATGTTAAATCTAATGTTAACTATTTGGGTAATTTTGTTTATCAGCAGTTCGGATGTGCATATTAGCTATTTTGCTATTCACCGAAATATTTACATATTCAACATTTAAATATGGAGTCAATATCTGTATTTAACATTTGTTAACATTTACATGTATAATTTTAATGTTTCACATTTAGATTTAACATTCATATTTAGATATGTTTTTAACATTTAGATATCTGCCATTTTTGATTTAACATTAGTTGTTTCATTTCATATTTACATTGAGCTGTTTAAAGTGACAAATCTTGTTGCAAATGTGCAAAGAAGTGACTCCATAATTCACAACAGTTTTTTTTTTTAATACGTTGAAGCTAAATGTGAGAAAATGTTATTTTCAGCATGAGTCGCTTACAAACTGCACCCCATATATATGAGGGATTCACTCGACTATTACTTTGAAGTTGAAATGATGTCACTCTATTCCTCAGGTGTACGCTCCAATCTCCGGCCAGGACAGAAGTTTCCACAGAACCCTCTTTGTGTTTTGCTGTAGAACGCCAGAGTGCTACACTCACAATGACAGCCGCTGTGTGAAAGGTACGTGAACGTGATAGTGAGGCTACATTTATGATCACCTCCCAGAGCAATAACTACAATATGTTCTCTTCATGTGTAGTTTTCAGAAGTCAACTGCCTCGGAGGAATGAGTTCTATTCGTATAAGCCACCACCAGGTTTGTGAATTGTCATTGCAAAGTCAATTGTGTGTTTAGACAGTTTTTAAACTGGCTATTGTATTATTAATCGCCGTCTGATAGAAATGTTTTGACAAATTGTTATTTGAAACACATTTTCTTTGTCAGAAGACACCTTATTTCCACAAAAAAATGGTTGAGGGCAGTTCTTTCCAGTTATGGCAATGTCCAATATCATGCAGTCCTATGCCTTATCCCAATTGGCTAGGCCACATCGTTGTTCTGATTTCCCTCAGAGGGTTGTTATGACTATGAATGCCATATAAATGTATAATAATCACCGCATCATCATACGTAGACACAATTGCCACTGCACTTTATTGTTATTGTGAATATTTTAACACCTAATTGAATTTGAAATCAGCAATACTTGTAAAAAGCAAAGAAAATTGCAATTTTGGTACCGATTTTCTGTCAAACTGAAAGAACAAATCCATTTTGCAAGAAAGACGCACCTTATTTGCTTTCGGGGGCCACTAAAAATAATGGGCCAGGCCGGATCTAGCCCCCGGCCTTGAGCTTGACGTGTTTATTAGAGGCACAACTACTATTTGAGAAAATACGGTAATCATCTGTGTCATCCCTCCTCCTCTTTTGGCCATCTACAGAAGATGAACCTCCTAGAGACTTGGACCCAGACCAGCACGTGCTGCCCGTGTCTGGAGTTAAATTGTGTTGGGTGTGCGGTTGCCCCGGCAACAAAGCCTGCTCTCGCTGCCACACCGTCAGGTACTGTGGCAAGCACCACCAGACGCTCCACTGGAAGCACGCGCACAAGAAGGAGTGTGGGGGCCGAAAAGAAATGGAGGCCTCCTCGTTTCTCTTCCCGGAGTTTGAGCTTATAACTGAGCCAGAAGAAGAGGAGGATAATGGCAAGGGTGGTGAAGAAAATGATGAGACGGTCGTCACTGAGACCAGTGCAGACTGTCCCTCCTTAGCAGAAAGTAAACACTACAAAAGTCTGATCATTCTAAGTTTGTAGAAATACTTTAAAAATGTGCTATATATGTAGTCACAGTTCGGTTTTGTTGTGAAGTGTAGCACACTGTTTCCTAACCTTTTTTGAGCCAAGGCACATATTTTACATTACTAAATGTGGATACACAGGTTGATTATGTACCCGCTCCCATCTAGTGGAAGAGCATTCAATGGATTCGACGCAAGCAACTATTCGGCGTTTGGGGTATTGAGGCCGGGTAACATCCGGTTGCCAGGGCAAACTCATAGCGATAACATAGAAAACATGATGAAACTCAAAACCGAGTTGACACTGAACATAGTGGCACACAGCAGTATTGGCTGGAGGATCTCCATCTTGATGAAATTTCGACCTTGAAAAGTACTAACACCGAACTATTGAATACACCTTTTACACAGCCCAATGTTAACACACACAGAGAATGAGAATATTTTCTGTTTCTGGTGGTTTTGCAGTAGCTTGAAACCAGCAGACAGCGGAAACTGGTACACCTCATCACCTTTCCACCGGAAATGCTTACCGGTAATGTGTTGTTGTGCATATGGGTCATTGTTCTACCTGTCACTAAAAACAGTGGCATAGATAGATGAACAAAGATACATTATTTGTAGTAATAAGTCATTTTCGGACCAATCCAGTGAATTTAGATGATTTCCGCAGCGCACCTGATCTCGCATGACACGATGCTTGGCAATCACTGGCGTAGAGAAACGGGCTACAATGAGTGATGAGTCAGTTGCCAAGAATGTAGGTAGTTTGACTATTGACCATATATCCATCCATCCATCCATTTTCTGAGCCGCTTATCCTCACTAGGGTCGCGGGCGTGCTGGAGCCTATCCCAGCTGTCATCGCGCAGGAGGCGGGGTACACCCCGAACTGGTTGCCAGCCAATCGCAGGGCACATACAAACAGACAACCATTCGCACTCACATGCACACCTACGGGCAATTTAGAGTCTCCAATTTATGCATGTTTTTTGGGATGTGGGAGGAAACCGGAGTGCCCGGAGAAAACCCACGCAGGCACGGGGAGAACATGCAAACTCCACACAGTCGGGGCCGGGGATTGAACCCGGTTCCTCAGAACTGTGAGGCTGACGCTCTAACCAGTCGGCCACCGTGCCGCTGACCATATATCATTTTGTATTATTTTTTGTTGACAGAAAATACTTAGTAAAGTGCGATTTTCCCAAATACTGTAGATAACAATTTCAAGAATGTTTTTAAGCTTTTTTTTTTTTTTTTTTTAAACAATTAAACCGTTAATGCTATACAGTAGTCACAGCTAAGTCATATTCCACTCATTGGCTTGTTTTGTTTGTGTTACAGACTAATTTGTAATGCACTGTACCACCACCTACAGCAGTGGTTCCCAACTTTTTATTGAGCCAAGGCAACTATTTTATGTTAGAAAAATGTCATGCCACACCTCCAAACAAAAATATCACAAAGCATATACAGTATACTGAAATAATGATCTCGTCTCTATTTGCTTTGTAATGTGCTTAGTGTGAAATCTGGGCCTGTTGAACACAAAGCTATTATTTAGATGTATGAATTACAATGTGGGTACACCAGTTAATTAGACCTTCTGCCATTTAGTGGAAGAGCATTTCATTGTTCTGCCTGTCAATATCAATCCATCCATTCTCTTAGCCACGTATCCTCACTTTGGCATAAATGGATGTGACCTACAGGACTGGAATGTCACACTTTTGACCTTAGCTGAGGACATTCCAATTTATGATCAGGTGCTTTTTTATTTTTTAACTACTGGAATAGCAAAACAAGTTAACTAAATTCTGGGCAATCATTTGTTTCTTACGTACTAAGCCCGACTGAATATCATTCTGCTTCTTCAGCCGTAACCACCTTCAGTGATGTAAAAAAATACTTTTTTTTCTTTTAATATTCTGAACAGTCAAAATGATTTTTTTTTTTTTTTTATATAAGTGCTTGCAGAAACGGACTTGGAGGAGATGGCTATGCATGACACCGAGGACAACAAAGTGTTCCAGCGCTTTAAAAAGAAGATTGCACCTGAGCCACAGCAGGTTTAAAGCTCTCTGCAATGACTGCAATTGACGTTAGACAAAGGTCACAGTTTCGTCACCCTTTGCTGTCCGCACAGGTGTTGCGCTACAGTCGGGGTGGCTCTCCCTTGTGGGTTTCTTTGCAGCACGTCCCTTCAGATACAGATATCCCAGCATGCACTTGTGGCGCCAAGAGAAATTTTGAATTTCAGGTTTGTTTTTCTTTAAAGTAAAAAAATATTAATTAGCCCCTTCAAATTCCTCACCCTTGGGTTGTCTGCGCTTGTCAAGGTGATGCCCCAGGTGCTGAACAGTCTGCGTGTGGACTCAACAGGTGCCAGTATTGACTGGGGGACTCTGGCTATATACACCTGCTCTGTCAGCTGTAACCATGGTGACCAATACTGCCTTGAGTTCATTTGGAAGCAGGACTTCAGCTCAGACCAGCAAAGTCCAATTAATCAACCATAACATCTGATTTGGCGAATGTACATTTCTATGAGACTGGTGCATTATTTTCCCACAGCTAAATGTATTTTTTCTATCTACTAGTATAATATAGTATTATACAGAGGATCCTCGACAGTACTGACATGTGCCTCAAAGTAATGATCTCTGTAATAAACTGGTTCGTTTCTTACTGTTTTTCATTTATAACCTAGAAGCTTTTCTTATTTACTGTTCATTTTGACTCTACTACAGTGTTAGTGATAGACTGTGCAGTGTTTCTCAACTGGTGGGTTGGGACCCAAAAGTGGCTCACAGATGGGTGGGTCGCAGACAGGAAGCTCAAGATTAAAGATTGTCCTTGGGTTATGACAGTACCCATATACGACTTGGTGTTTTTCATTTGATTATTTTACATTCATGGGTTTTCATACAAGTACTGTATTTACTGTAATTTACACATTTCACTGCATTAGTGTAAGTTAGTGGTAGACTGACACATTGCGATATGTAAACATTTGTAGGAGTGGAACTCTTGTTAGCTGAGGACCCTATTTAGAGTGAAATTTGTTGCTTGCCTTTATTTGAAAAATATTTTAACAGGCATGCGCCAGAAAGGTAATAGTACATTTATTAGTTGATTATTATTCTGAGGACCTTCTGTACATCTGACTTGGACATGGTGGTAAGTAAGCAGCATTAGTGCCTTTGTACTGCTGTGAATGAGAGTTACACCAGTCTCTCCTCTTTCTCAAATGGTTTACCAGTGCCTACATTCCAGGTTCACGATACTGTTTGTACAACTTAAGTTAATGTTTACTGAAAAGAACACAAGACCTTTACCTGCAATTTCCAGTGCGTGCCAAACAGAATATGCACATACATCCTAGTTACGATACAGAACTTGACTGGAGCTCATTTGCTTACTGCTCAGGGGAGACCTGCTAACAAAGTTTAAAAAATATATATGAAAAATTGCCATCAGATGTGTTCAGTTAAAATATAAAAAGGAAGTTTTCACAAGAGTCAGTATGTACAGATTTATTGTAATTTACAAATTTCAATAGTATTTTTTTATTTAAAATGAAGCATTAACATATTTTTGAAACATCTTAAGAGCAAATTGACAGTTTTAAAAAAAAATTTTTTAACTGCTAACATTTTGAGAGAGGCTGCTCACATGAAGTGTAGGCACACTATTCACTGTATAATATACTGTGCGAGTGTTTGAGAGGCTGCCTACCAATGAGTCTTAAAATAGACCGAGAAAGAAATAGGTGATTTTAGACAATACAGGAACAGTCTACCTGAAAAGGTGTCTGTACATCACCTTAACCACCAGATGATCAATCATAAGAATTAATACATTAAAAAAAACAGTTCAACCATTTAAATTGTAACTTCTGGTGGTTGTGGTTAAATTACTATTGATACATAATGAACAATTTTATAGGACTTTTCCAAACTAACATCAATCCAGCAACTATACATCATAACCTGAAACATAAGCATAAAAAGGAGGCAAAGAAATTACTTTACTTTTTACCTTACTAAAAAAAGCAATGTATAAAACTATTTAAAACTGCTTGAAGACAAAATAAAAATTACATTTTCTTTCAGACTTATGTACAAGGGTTTGGAAAAATCTTTAAAACTGGTGGATATAAGTGGAACAGTTATTTGGAAATTATCACAGGAACATATTTGGAAATAGAATTATAAAAAAAATAATAATCATAAAAGTCACAATCTTGCCCAACCGTCCTAACTGCAGTTAACTGGTAGAGGGCCAGGTCAGAAGACAAAAGAAAAGAAAAAAGTAATAGTTGAGGAAGAAGGTGCTTGAGGTTCTACGTCGTCTTACGGAAACCTTTCAGGATGGGGTAGATGTTCTCAAATGCTTCATAGATTTCACCTCTCACCTTTGCACCTTGACATAAATGCAGAAGAAACAATTTGACAAGAGGAACACTTGAATGTCTACTTAAATGACTAACATGTCAACAGAAACACTTTCACCATCTCTTTCAACTAAATCTCCAGTGGAGTGTGCGACTGTTCAGATTAGCTAGTGTCGTTCTGAAATGAAAGATGACTGCTAAAGAGCAGATCTTACCTGTTAATACGACCTTTCCAGAAACAAAGATGAGCAGGACAATTCTCGGTTTGATCATTCTATAAATCAACCCTGGAAACAGCTCAGGTTCATAGCTGCAAGAAAATAAAACTATTTATTTGAGTAGCAGTTCAATTAAAAAAGGCTCAAAGCAAATAAATGAACAAACACCTCAACTGTTAAGTAGATTTGCCTGTCGGATGATTCAGTATTGGGAGGCTTTGCTGGTTTAATTTGTCATGTACTTACTATGTTTGACATTAACGTACCTGCTGAACTGTTGATGCGTGAGTACTAAGCCTTCCAGACGAATGGGGAACTTCACGTCACAACTGCCCACCATATTCTGTATCTTGAAGTCCAAAAACTTGGCAGGAAAACCGAGCTTTTGCACCACACGAGCATATTTCCTGGCCGCTAACCGTGACTGGTCCTCACTAGGAATAGAACAGCAGTTTCAGAGACATAACAATGGTAATGACAAAAATGAATGAGATTCAGATGAAGGAATATGAAAAGGTGATTGATGCATGTCAATAGATAATCTCTTCTAACCTCTTTGCTCCTGTGCAGACCATCTTTCCAGAGCTAAAAATAAGAGCTGTGGTGCGGGGTTCTCGTATTCTCATGATAACTGCAGCAAAACGCTAAAACACAATTTCAACAATGTTGACTAATGTGGTATTATTATACATTTTACTCTACCCCTGGTGATTCCCAACCAGTGTGCCATGAGGGATCATCAAGTGTATTTAGGAAATTACCCAATTTCACAAACTTGGTCTGATTTTTTATTTTTGCAACAAATAATCAAGTTTTTTTTTTTCTATGCCAGCGATGTATAGTGACAGGCATAACAATTAGAGGTCACATCTTTTGGCTATTTAGATCTCCATAGAGTGACTCTTTATCATGGACTTAGTATAAAAGTGTCAATTTCATTTAAAAAAACATCTGTTTTGTCATACTCATTTCCAGAAAAGGTCCCTCTGACAGCTACTTCTGTTTGACCCAGTTTAGTATCTGCTCTGTCCATATTTGGCTAAGACCCAACCCTCACTTATTGAGACAGCACACGTGTTGTGTTATGTTGGCAGCGCTGGCTTGCGGGCGGAGAGGTAGGTGGAGATCTTTGCTGGTGACGTAGATAAGCTCGAGAAATTTGAATGACCTGATTTCAGGTCTTTCGGTAGAAAAACGCCTGGAACTCAGGAACGCGTGGACGATTTTAATTCATATTTCACATGTTTACTGAGGCACTATAGAGCCAATATTACATCCAAAATACTAGAAAAAGTTGGTTTGGTAAAATATGAGACTTTTAAATGCTCTTCCACTAGACACAGTGAGGAATACATCATGGAGGAGATATGGAGGGACAAGAGCCAGCAATAAAGTAAAGACAGAGAGGACCGAAATGGGGCAGGAGATTTGATTTGCCACCCTCATAACAAGAGGAATGGACTTCATTGTGAAAATTCCCAACAAAATATGTTTCTTTTCTTTATGTTATCCTCGAAAAGGGTTCATAGGTAAGGGTAAATTTTTTTGGGCTCTTTTTTATTATTGGATGCGCTGTCAGACATCGCAGCAATGCTACTCAACTCTAGTGTATCGTTGAAATGTTGTTAAATAAAGATAGTTTAAAAAAAGAACAAAGCATTTCAACTCGAGCCGCAGCGCCGCAATGGAAAAGCCGAGTAGAAGGCGGATGGTCCGATTAACCCGTGTATCCACCTGTTGCAATCCATGCAACAGAATAATAGCTTTGTGTTCAATTAAAAAGGCCCAGATTACACACTGAATACGTAAATTTGTAAGTAAATTTTGACAAGATCATCATTATTTATATATATGTGTATACATACACGTTTTGTGACATATTTGGTGGTGTGTTGTAAGATTTTCTCTTATGTAAAATATGTGCCATGGCACAACAAAGGTTGGGAAGCACTACTCTACAGTAATCTTGAAACTAGATTTACCTTTGGGTTGTATTCTGCATTCCTGGCTCGCAATGCAATGGTCTTCAAATCCAGTTTACAGCCTAGATTTACAGTTGACACGATATTTCTGACGACGACGAGAGAGAAAATGGTTGGAGCTTAAAGAGCAGACAGTTAATAGTTGGTCTTAGTTTTTGTTATGTTTATGTAATGTTAGTGATGGTCATATATTTAACTAATTCACAACTGAAATTAGATATTTCCAACATGCATACATGAAATTATGATGCGTCCCTCAATTCCTTCTCTTAATTTTGATACATACTGTAGCTGTGGAACTATTCCGGAGCTCTCAGAGGCTGGCGTGGCTGGTGTGATGGGGGTCATGGGGGTCAGTGGGGTGTTGTAGAGTGGGGTGTTCCCTGGCAGTGCTGTGGTAGTTGAACCTGTGACTGCCTGGGAATGGAAGAGTTGAGGAGTCTGCCCCGACGTTCCTGGAAGGCCTGGAAAATAGTTTCTCCTATCAGCATTAGGAAAATCTCTTAACACAAGTACAAACAAATATTTTTATTCTTCGTGTTCATTGTCTGCTTAACTAAAGAAGTGCACATCTTTAAGGGGATGATCAAAATGATCACATGTACCTGCATTTGCCTGCTGTGCTTGTTGCGCCTGTTGTTGCTGTCGCTGCTGTTCCTCCAGTATAGACAAACTGTTTGTGTTCTGAACAGGTTGAGGTGTCAGGCCTGAACCATATGGCATCATGGGACTGAAGATTGGCATTCCTGGTGTCATGGCACCCTACAAAAAATTTAATAAAAAACATTTAAGCTGCATGGATTTAAGGTTATGCTAAAGACAACAAATCATAATGTTTGGAGCATAAACTAAATTTAGCATGAGCTATATCTGATGTCTGTCAATGAGGTGAGATTTGTAAATACTGTAATCTGCCAATACAGCCATTAATCTGGGCACATTTTCGAGGACAAGGCAAGTATTCCAGTTATCAACCATACTCAGCATTATTACATTACCATAAACTAATGGGATCCAGTAAAGGAGTTGAATAAAAAAATCTCCATTAACAAAGATAACGCTCAGTTTATCAGTATTCAGTTAAGAATAACTTTATTATTGTGGTTCTAATTTGCAGTGGCTGCTGTACTGATATGCAATATAACACTGGCATGGAAACAGGAATTAAGAATATTCACAGGGATTTTCAAGTGTAAAATTAATAGAATTAATTAATTAATTAAAATTAATAGAATTACTTTACCGGGCTAGTAAAGTTAGCACATGGGTCAGCAAATGTATGTGTTAGCAATATTGCTAACACATACTGTATATATGTGCGGGAGTAGAAATTCATAAGTCAGTGTGTCATAATAAAGCTTTTGAGAAAATATATTTTCAGGTGAAATTGTGTGGGTGTTACCTGAGGGGAGGCCAGCCCCTGAAAGGCTGGTATGCTGTTGTTCTGATCCATCGCGTTAACTAATCACCCGAGCGAGCAGAAATACACACACCAGCTTGGTAGCTTGTGTGGCAAATGCTCAACGGTTGCGTGTCCAGTGGCTTGCTAGCAGGAGAAACTTTTCTGGGTGAAATAGGCGTATGTCCTCTTGGCTCTTCTCTGTGACAGTTAAACCCTGCATGAAAATGTTCAATAAGAACCATTTACAAACAGTGGTGGTAAGTAACAAAGTGCAAATTCTTCATTTCTTTAGGTATGCTGAGGAGCACTTTTTCTCAGACCGATACCAGTATGAGTATTCACTCGTGTACTCACCGATACAGATTCTGAGTACATAATACCATTAGTACTTTTCATGTATGAAATTTCAATAAACACGATAACAGACATTTGTGAACAAGAACACCTCTCTTTGTTTCTGACATGTTGTTATGAATCCAACGATCATTCCTGGCAGGACGCACCCCCCTGCACTATGATTGCCTGCTGTATCCTGGTAGAACGTGCCCAACTGCTTCCAGACGGGAAAAGAAGTATGTGACTTATGTATGGCGGCGTTAATATTAAACCCACTAACCCTCACCCATCCTAATGATACATGTTTGGGATGGTCATCTCGTTACATCTGCATAGCCTGCCCTTCCCGCAAATGCAGGAGCCAACAGTTTTGCAGCAGGGCGTGTCTTGCCAGGAACCCACACGTGGGATTCCTAATAACACTTTTCTGACACACGTTGATTCGCCAAAGTCTCAAACCACCACAGTTTAGCGCTGACTACTGGCAAGGAGGACTTACTCGATGTCAGATTTTTTTTGCTGTAAAAGTTGGTGGATTGGTATCGGCACTCTTCACAAGTACCCTACATTTAATAATATTGACCCGATATGGTAGTTCCCCTCCTGTACATATTTGTAATTTATTTTTCTGATGTATTTTTACTTTAACTCCCAATGCTTGAAAATAGATATCTATACTTCCTACTCCTTATTTTGTCAAAATGGGTTTATTACTTTTTCAAACTGGGTGGATGATTACACAATCTTTAAAAAAGGCATAAAGAGGTAAAAAATTTCCATCTGAAAAAAACATACAGTTGGAGTTGGTATAATTTGCTAATTACGGGAACACATTTTTAATAGTTAAGCCAACACTAGCTAGCTTTTTTTACTTTGTTGTTTTAGCACATTTCAGTCTTTCCTTTACTTCGGGTAAGCAGTTGATTCAGTAAATCTACCACTTTGTCATACATGGACCGGTACTTTTATTCAAGTACAGAGTACTTTTGCCACCTGTGATAACAACACGTAAACGTTACAGCGGCACCTCCCAAAAAAGTACTGACTTGTGAAAGCTTGCTACCAACAGAATTTGGCATCGAACGCTCGGAATTATTTTTAATTACAATTACTTTGACGTCGTTTTGGTAGAAGCAACCACAAAAAAAGAAGACGCAAATATAGTATGCCAAATATGAACATACACTATATATGTGTGCTGACACCGGTCAGGTGGCGGTAGCTAACCGCCGAGATACTGTTAGCAACATGCGCTAACACGAGTCACTACAACAAACGTACTCCAGCCACAACCCACAGAAAAACAAACACGAGCCCTAACATAAGCGTGAGAGTGCACCAAATGTACCACTGCCAACTTACACGCAGAGCGACAAGCAAACGTAGTGTCTTCAGCTTGCAGTTTGTGTCATTCCCTTAGATATGTATGTTAACTCCTGCACGGCTGCAATGTCCGGAAGAGGAAACTTTATCTTCCGGTGTCATAGGTCGCGGCAGAAAGACTCAAGATGGCGTCGCTGAGTGACAAATCAGTTTGGGACGAAGTGGAAGATGGGATCGGTGAAGAAGTTTTAAAAATGTCTACGGATGAGATAGTTCAGCGAACTCGACTCCTCGACAGCGAGATAAAGATCATGAAGAGCGAGGTTCTGAGGGTGACCCACGAACTTCAAGCCATGAAGGATAAAATCAAGGAAAACACGGAGAAGATAAAGGTGAACAAAACCCTGCCGTATCTCGTGTCGAACGTGATTGAGCTGCTCGATGTGGACCCCAACGACCAAGAGGAAGACGGGGCAAATGTAGACCTGGACTCCCAGAGGAAGGGAAAATGCGCCGTCATCAAGACCTCCACCCGGCAGACTTACTTCCTGCCGGTGATCGGGCTGGTGGACGCCGAGAAGCTGAAGCCCGGAGACCTGGTGGGTGTCAACAAAGACTCCTACTTGATCCTGGAGACTTTACCCACCGAGTATGACTCCCGAGTCAAGGCGATGGAGGTTGACGAGCGCCCCACAGAGCAATACAGCGACATCGGAGGTCTGGACAAGCAGATCCAAGAGCTGGTGGAGGCAATCGTGTTGCCCATGAACCACAAGGAAAAGTTTGAAAACCTGGGCATCCAGCCACCCAAGGGAGTCTTGATGTATGGACCACCGGGAACAGGGAAGACCCTCCTCGCCAGGGCCTGTGCCGCTCAGACGAAAGCTACCTTCCTGAAGTTGGCTGGCCCACAGCTGGTGCAGATGTTCATTGGTGATGGAGCCAAGTTGGTGAGAGATGCCTTCGCCCTGGCCAAAGAGAAAGCCCCATCCATCATCTTCATCGATGAGCTGGATGCCATTGGTACCAAGAGATTTGACAGTGAGAAGGCGGGAGACAGGGAGGTGCAGAGGACCATGCTGGAACTTCTCAATCAGCTGGATGGATTTCAACCCAACATGCAAGTCAAGGTAATGCTTCTCCAAAACGTAAATCAGGCTGGAACACTTTAAATCTGGGATCACTCACTTTTTTGGAACTGTGAGCTACTTAATGGTTACTGATTTGTGCAAAGGCAGTTTTGATACACACTTTAAAATAATTTGCTCAAATTACCTTCAATTGTATGTTACTATTGAAATTAATTCATCAGTCTGACGACACGTATAATGTTAATGAAATCTCACAATAATTATCAGCAGTGATTTAATAAGGTAGGAAACAAATAAATATCAACATGCAACTCTTTGTCTATAAATCTCTCCAAATGTTTACATTTTCAAATTATCACTTCAGGCACTATGTTGGTAGTTGCTTTAAATGCTCTCCTTGTAGCATGGAATACATTTGATCCCATCCATCATTTTGGAAGAGACACTAGATCTGGAATTTCTTGAGTATTTAGGAAACATGGTGTTCATTCAGAAAGTAACAGAAGGACCTCTTGTACAATCCAAAACAAAAGCTGCATCCAAAATTTAGCCTTGGCAAAAATTTTACAGTAGGGATATATAATATATAAATAGCGGAAAATGCAATTCCCCCTCACCCCTGAAAAAGTTTAGAATTGGCGGGCGGCATTAATAGTTTTCACATACTATGATTCCAAAACATCCATCCATTTTCTGAACCACTTCTCCTCACTAGGGTCGCGGGCGTGCTGGAGCCTATCCCAGCTATCATCGGGCAGGAGGCGGGGTACACCCTGAACTGGCTGCCAGCCAATCGCAGGGCACATACAAACAAACAACCATTCGCACTCACATTCACACCTGCGGGCAATTTAGAGTTGTCAATTAACCTACCACACATATTTTTGGGATGTGGGAGGAAACCGGAGTGCCCGGAAAAAACCCACGCAGGCACGGGGAGAACATGCAAACGATTCCAAAACAGTTTAATATAATTTTTAACTCGTCATACATTACCCTTATAAATGAATGGCTTTCAGATTATTTTTTAGAATAGGAAAAAAAAAACACCCAAGTGCACATTTAGAGTAGATGCAGATGCCTATTCAAAACGTTCGACCTCGGTTTCTTCGGACGATAACACAATTTGCAACTTGTGTCTGGAAGATTTTGTTATGGTCCAAGGAAACCAAGGTTGAAGCTTTTGGCCTTTATTCCAAAAGGTATCTTTGGCACACACACACAACACTGCTCATGACAAGGGAAAAAAAAAACACCATATCTAAAGTAAAGCATGGTAGCGGCAGCATCATTATTTGGGGTTGGGGTTTTTTTTCAACTGGAACTGGAGGCTGAGTGATGGTAGAAGGAATTATAAACAGTTCAAAGTAGCAGTCGGTATTAAGACAAAACCTTTAGCCTTCTGATCGAAAACAAAAAAATGCCAAGAAAAGCCTGCTAGAACATTTGAAATTTGGTGTTAATTAGAGGAACTTTATAGATGGCAGGTGTGTGCTGATTCTGTTTGAATGTGATAATCCTGAACACAGCCGCATCCCCAGTTATGAGCGTGCGTACACTTGTGAAACCACAATATCTCAGTTGTTTATTTACCATCCATCCATTTTCTGAGCCGCTTCTCCTCACTAGAGGAGTGCTGTAGCCTATCCCAGCTATCATTGGGCACAATATCGCAGTTATGTATTTTATTAATTTTATTTATACTGTAGGTCACATTAATGATGGAAAATCTTTTGAAATTATTTGTCTAATTTTTTTTAATATTACAAAACCATGACATTTAAACAGGGGTGTGTAGACTTTTTCTTATCCACTTTACATGTGAAAATTTCGTATACTTCCTTGGCCTAGTTTCTGTACTACTTTCCTATTTAGACAGGCAGTAGTGTACACTGCATCTAAGTATTAAAACACCTCTCAGTATGAATGCCATGTCACCTTTTAGCTAGTTAATAATAGTTATAGAGGGATAATTACATCATCTTGCCCACATTTGCAGGTGATCGCTGCAACCAACAGAGTGGACATCTTGGACCCGGCGCTGCTGCGTTCAGGCCGCCTGGACAGGAAGATCGAGTTCCCCATGCCAAATGAGGAGGCCAGAGCACGGATTATGCAGATTCACTCCCGCAAGATGAACGTCAGTCCTGACGTCAACTACGAAGAGCTGGCGCGCTGCACCGACGACTTCAACGGCGCCCAGTGCAAAGCCGTATGCGTGGAGGCCGGCATGATCGCGCTGCGGCGTGGAGCCACAGAGCTGAACCACGAGGATTACATGGAGGGAATCCTGGAGGTGCAAGCCAAGAAGAAGGCCAATCTGCAGTACTACGCTTGAGGACACTGTGGGTTCATGTTTGTGAAGTAGTCTTTGATTTGTGAAAATAGTTGTGGCATTCTCTACACTTGTTACAGCAGATTACCATAGAGTTAATAAAAAGACATGAAAACAAAGCATTTTGTTTCTTTTATATTTTCTACAATCTAGTTGTGAAGCAAGTACTGCATTCACAAAATGACTCCATTTGTCAATTATATTGTGTATGATTTAGTTATTACTCTCATCCATCCATTTTCTATATTGCTTATGAGGGTCACCCTGGACCGGTCGCTGGCCAATCACAGGGCACATATGGACAAACGACCATTCACACTCAGATTCATACCTAAGGACAATTAGGAGTTTATTCTAACCAAACTTATGTTTTGGGAATGTGGAGTACTTCTAATGTTAATGCACTTTCACTTGTAGCGCTTTTCTACCTTCAAGGTACTCAAAGCGCTTTAACACTCCTCATTCACCTCAAGATGCAACTGAGGGTTCAGTATCTTGCTCAAGGACACTTGAACATGGTCACCACGGCCGAGGATCGAACCTATAATCGTTGGGTTGGGAGACGACCACGCTACCACCTGAGCCATGCTGCTCCCGTATCATAAGCGTGGTGAGCACATGCAAACTCCTCACAGGAAGGTCGAAACCCGGATTCAAACCCCCAACCGCAGAATAATGAGACGTGCTAACCGCTCGTCTACCGCGGTGCCTAGTTATTACTTGATTGACAAAACAAAAAACTGGAATTTACAACTGATATCATCACCCTAATAGCATTGTTGCCCAAGTATATTTTTTAACTTACTCTCACAATATTAATAAAAGTACCATTGTGCTTGCTAAAACTTTTGTTTTTCTTTGTAGATTCTCAGTCATCTGGGTCATGTTAATCTGCAAATGCTGAAGGATTGAGGCAACTGGACTCTTTGTTTTTTCTCTGTTTTCTGGAAATGTTCAAAAATGACCTTGGCAATTATGCTATGAGGCTAACTATACACAAAAGAGATTTTACCACACTAAACAATTGTTTGATACAATGTCATCTATTGAGATACTAGTACAAAAATAGTGAATACCAAAATAATCCTTAGAAAAGATATATTAGTTGAGACCACTCATTGTCCAATTAGTTCATCAGGGCAACAGGAAACACCCACAAGTTAAAAGCCACTTTTACTTGACACTAAAAGCGAATATTTCCTTTAGTACATACATAAATACAGTTTAACAAAAAAAGATGGAGGCTCCACCACTTAAGGTATTTTAGCATCAAGTCTGCTATGGCCACACAGTAAACTCATAGTACATGCAGAGCAAAATCTGTACAAGTAAATCACTTCCAAGTTTCAAATTTAAGCAACTTTAACGAATGTTGTTTACTGTATTCCTTAGCATTTTATTTATTTGTTAGAAATGGCTGTAGTTTTGTACTGTTAGTAGTTATTGATATATGCTAAAATATACACTGTTATTGTGTATTAATCCTCACTGGCCATAACAGGGAATAAATTCAATGTATATAATATTCTAATTAAAGTAACGACTCCTCCCCTGTGGCCAACTGATTTCAAATAATCTATACATGGACCAGAAAATAGATTTATACAGAAACAGGTGGAAAAAGAAACTACGAGAAGCTGCATATTTGAAAATATATATTTATTTATGTTTGTATATCCATCCATCCATTGTCTTCCGCTTATCCGAGGTCGGATAAGCGGAAGATGCAGCAGCCTCAGCAGGGAACCCCAGACTTCCCTCTCCCCAGCCACTTCCTCAAGCTCTTCCGAGGGGATCCTGAGGCGTTCCCAGGCAAGCCGAGAGACGTAGTCTCTCCAACGTGTCCTGGGTCGTGTCCTGGGTCTCCTCCCAGTGGAACGTGCCCGGAACACCTCACCAGGGAGGCGTCCGGGAGGTATCCTAAACAGATGCCCGAGCCACCTCAGCTGGCTCCTCTCAATGCGAAGGAGCAGCTGCTCTACTCTGAGCCCCTCCCGGATGTCCAAGCTTCTCACCTTATCTCTAAGGGAGAGCCCGGACAGTCTGCGGAGGAAACTCATTTCGGCCGCTTGTATCCGGGATCTCGTTCTTTTGGTCACGACCCACAGCTCGTGACCATAGGTGAGGATAGGAATGTAGCTCGACCGGTAAATTGAGAGGTTTGCCTTTTGGCTTAGCTCCTTCTTCACCACAACAGACCGATACAAAGTCCGCATCACTTTGGACGCTGCACCGATCCGACTGTCGATCTCCCTCACTCGTGAACAAGACCCCAAGATATTTGAACTCCTCCACTTGGGGAAGGATCTCAAACCACCGACCTGGAGAGGCCACTCCACCCTTTTCCGACTAAGGACCATGGTCTCAGATTTAGAGGTGCTGATTCTCATCCCAGCCGCTTCAGACTCGGCTGCGAACCGCTCCAGTGAGAGTTGGAGATCACGGCCTGGTGAAGCCAACAGAACCACATCATCTGCAAAAAGCAGAGATGCAATACTGAGGCCACCAAACCGGACCCCCTCTAAGCCTCGGCTGCCTTGTCCATAAAAGCTATGAACAGAATCGGTGACAAAGGGCAGCCTTGGTGGAGTCCAACCCGCACTGGAAACGAGTCCGATTGACTGCCGGCAATGCGTACCAAACGCTGACTCCGGTCGTACAGGGACCGAACAGCCCTTATCAGGTGGTTCGGTACCCCATACTCCCGAAACACCCCCCACAGGACTCCACGAGGGACACGGTCGAACGCCTTCTCCAAGTCCACAAAACACATAGACTGGTTGGGCAAACTCCCATGCACCCTCGAGGACCCTGCCGAGGGTGAAGAGCTGGTCCACTGTTCCACGGCCAGAACGAAAACCACACTGCTCCTCCTGAATCTGAGATTCGAAATCCAGGCGGACCCTCCTCTCCAGCACTCCTGAATAGACCTTACCAGGGAGGTTGAGGAGTGTGATCCCCCTGTAGTTGGAAGACACCCTCCGGTCCCCCTTCTTAAAAAGGGGGACCACCACTCCAGTCAGCCAATCCAGAGGCACTGTCCCCGATGTCCACGCGATGTTGCAGAGGCGTGTCAACCAGGACAACCCCACAACATAGAGAGCCTTGAGGAACTCCGGGCGAATCTCATCCACCCCCGGGGCCCTGCCACCGAGGAGCTTTTTAACCACCTCGGTGACCTCAACCCCAGAGATAGGAGAGCCCGCCTCAGAGAACCCAGACTCTGCTCCCTCATGGGAAGGCGTGTCGGTGGAATTGAGGAGGTCTTCGAAGTATTCTCCCCACCGATTCACAACGTCCCGAGTCAAGGACAGCAGCGCCCCATCCCCACTATACACAGTGTTGATGGTGCACTGTTTCCCCCTCCTGAGACGCCGGATGGTGGACCAGAATTTCCTCGAAGCCGTCCGGAAGTCGTTCTCCATAGCCTCACCGAAATCCTCCCACACCCAGATTTTTTCCTCAGCGACCACCAAAGCCGCATTCCGGTTGGCCAGCCTGCGGTCGGTCGCCTCGGCAATAGAGGCGCGGAGCATGGTCCGCTCGGACTCAATATTCCCCGCCTCTCCCAGGACGTGGGTGAAGTTCTGTCTGAGGTGGGAGTTGAAACTCCTTCTGACAGGGGATTCTGTCAGACATTCCCAGCAGACTCTCACAATACGTTTGGGCCTGCCACGTCGGACTGGCATCTTCCCCCACCATCGGAGCCAACTCACCACAAGCTGGTGATCAGTTGACAGCTCCGCCCCTCTCTTCATCCGAGTGTCCAAGACATGCAGCTGCAAGTCCAATGACACGACCGCAAAGTCGATCATCGACTCGGGTTCTGATCGGGGGGGGGTTACTCCCAATCACTCCCTTCCAGGTCTCACTGTCATTGACCACGTGAGCATTGAAGTCCCCCAGCAGAACGATGGAGTCCCCAGCGGCAGCGCTCTCCAGCACCTCCTCTAAGGACTCCAAAAAGGGTGGGTACTCTGAACTGCTGTTTGGTCCATAGGCACAAACAGCAGTGAGGACCCGTCCCCCCACCCGAAGGCGGAGGGAGGCTACCCTCTCGTCCACCGGGGTGAACCCCAACATACAGGCGCCGAGCCGGGGGGGAAATAAGTATACCCACACCTGCTCGCCATTTGTATATATTTCTAATACTGGATTTTTACTGACTTTATTTAGTTGCCAAAGACAAAATATTAGAAACAGCTCTCCGTATAATGCAGTGCACATTTGGTGCAACATCCAAGTGCACATTTAGAGTAGATACACATGCCTATCAAAAAGTTCAACCTTGGTTCCATTGGACAATAACACATTTTCCAACTTGTGTCTGGAAGATTTTGTTATGGTCCAAAGAAACCAAGGTTGACGTTTTTGGCCTTTATTCCAAAAGGAATGTTTGGCACAAACACAACACTGCTCATGACAAGAAAAAAAACGAAAAAAACACCATACCTAAAGTATAGCATGGTAGCGGCAGCATCATTATTTGGGGTTGTTTTTCTTCAACTGGAACTGAAGGCTGAGTGATGGTAGATGGAATTATAAACAGTTCACAATAGCAGTCAGTATTAACACAAAACCTTTAGGCCCCTGATAGTAAACAAAACAATTTCAGGAAAAGCCTGCTAGAACATCTGACATGTATTTGGTGTTAATCAGAGGCACTTTATAGGTGTCAGGTGTGTGTTGATTCTGTTTGAATGTGATAATCCTGAACACAGCCGCATCCCCAGTTATGAGCGTGCGTACACACACAATATCTCAGTTGTTTATTTTCCATCCATCCATTTTCTGAGCCGCTTCTCCTCTCTAGGGTCGCGGGCGTGCTGTAGCCTATCCCAGCTATCATCGGGCAGGAGGCGGGGTACACCCTGAACTGGTTGCCAGCCAATCGCAGGGCACATACAAACAAACAACCATTCGCACTCACAGTCATGCCTACGGGCAATTTAGAGTCTCCAATTAATGCATGTTTTTTGGGATGTGGGAGGAAACCGGAGTGCCCGGAGAAAACCCACGCAGGCACGGGGAGAACATGCAAACTCCACACAGGCGGGGCCGGGGATTGAACCCCGGTCTCCAGAACTGTGAGGCTGACGCTCTAACCAGTCGTCCACCGTGCCGCCAGTTGTGTATTTTATTAATTTTATTTATATGATTTATAATAGGTCACTGATGGTGTAATGGTACACTCGCCTGACTTTTGTGCAGGCAGTGTGGGTTCAGTTCCCACTCAGTGACGGTGTGAATGTGGGTGCGAATGGTTGTCCGTGTCTATATGTGCCCTGCGACTGACTGGCGACCAGTTCAGGGTGTAGTCCGCCTTTCGCCCGAAGTCAGTTGGGATAGGCTCCAGCGCCCCACGACCCTAACCAGGATAAGCGGTGTTCAAAATGGCTGGATTTATAATAGGCGGCATGGTATACGACTGGTTAGAGCGTCTGCCTCACAGTTCTGAGGACCTGGGTTCAATCCCCGGCCCCACCTGTGTGGAGTTTGCATGTTCTCCTTGTGCCTGCGTGGGTTTTCTCCGGGCACTCCGGTTTCCTCCCACATCCCAAAAACATGCATGGTACGTTAATTGACAACTCTAAATTGCCCGTAGGTGTGAATGTGAGTGCGAATGGTTGTTTATTTGTATGTGCCCTGCGATTGGCTGGCAACCAGTTCAGGGTGTACCCCGCCTCCTGCCCAATGATAGCTGGGATAGGCTCCAGCACACCCGCGACCCTAGTGAGGAGAAGCAGAAAATGGATGGAGGGATGAATGATTTATAATATATCATGAGCAGTGTTGTGTTTGTGCCAAACATACCTTTTGGAATAAAGGCCAAGTTATCGTCCGATTACACCAAGGTTGAACTTTTTGAATAGGCATGTGTATCAACTCTAAATGTGCACTGCATTACACTGAGAGCTGTGTCTAATATTTTGTCTCTGTCAACTAAACAATGTCAGCAAAAATACAGCATTAGATATATATATATATATATATATATATATATATATATACATATATATATATATACACACACACACACACATATATATATCATCATCTATTAGATATCTGCCATTCCTCCTTGCAGATCCTCTCCAGTTCTGTCAGGTTGGATGGTGAACTATGGTGGTGGGCACCCATTTTCAGGTCTTTCCAGAGATTCTCAATTGGGTTTAAATAAGGGCTCTGTCTGGGCCATTCAAAAACAGTCACGGAGTTGTTCTGAAGCCCCTCCTTTGGTATTTTAGCTGTGTGCTTAGGGTCATTGTCTTTTTTTTAAGGTGAACCTTCAGCCTCGTCTGAGGTTCTGAGCACTCTGGAGAAGGTTTTCATCCAGAATATCACCGTACTTGGCCGCATTAAACTTTTCTTTGATTGGAACCAGTCGTCCTGTCCCTGCAGCTCAAAAACACACCCACAGCATGATGCTGCCACCACACCATGCTTCACTGTTGGGACTGCATTGGCCAGGTGATGAGCAGTGCCACTTAAAATTAAGGCCCACAATTTCTATCTTGGTCTCATCAGACCAGAGAATCCTATTTCTCACCATCTTGGAGGCCTTCAGGTGTTTTTTTTAAGCAAACTTCAAGCGGGCTTTCATGTGCCTTGCACTGAGGAGAGGCTTCCGTCGGGCCACTCTGCCATAAAGCCCCGACTGGTAGAGGGCTGCAATGATGGTTGACTTTCTAGAACTTTCTCCAAGCTCCCGACTGCATCTCTGGAGCTCAGCCACAGTGATCTTTGGGTTCTTCTTTACCTCTCTCACCAAAGCTCTTCTCCCCCGATTGCTCCGTTTGGCCGGAAGGCCAGGTCAAGAAATGGTTCTTATCGTCCCAAACGTCTCCCATTTAAGGATTATGGCGGCCACTGTGGTCTTAGGAACCTTAAGTGCAGCAGAATTTTTTTGTAGCCTTGGCCAGATCTGTGCCTTGCCAGAATTCTGTCACTGAGCTCTTCAGTTAGTTCCTTTAACCTCATGATTCTCATTTGCTCTGACATGCACTGTGAACTGTAAGGTCTTATATAGACAGGTGTGTGGCTTTCCTAATCAAGTCCAATCAGTATAATCAAGCACAGCTGGACTCCAAAGAAGGTATAGAACCAGTTTAAGGATGATCAGAAGAAATGGACAGCACCTGAGTTAAATATATGAGTGTCACAGCAAAGGGTCTGAATACTTATGGCTTTGTGATATTTCAGTTTTTCTGAAAACATTTCAGCAAACATTTGAACAATTAATTTTTTTTTCTGTCAATATGGGGTGCTGTGTGTACATTAATGAGGGAAAAATATAACAAATGATTTTAACAAATGGCTGCAATATAACAAAGAGTGAAAAATTTAAGGGGGTCTGAAAACTTTCCGCACCCACTGTGTATATATATATATTATTGTCATATATATTATATGACCTTTAGTTGCCAAAGACATAATATTAGAAACAACTCTCAGTATAATGCAGTGCAGAGCGCAAACTATAACCAAATACAGAAATGTTGTGACATATTTGGCGACAAGATGTTAAAAAAATAGAATTATTTTCTTATTATGCAGGTGTATTATAAACAACAACCCCCGCCCCCTAAAAAAGTTACTAAAGCAGGATAATTAAATGTGTGTGAAAACAGTGCATGTTTGTGATGTTCAATAAATTCAGACGTCACCACCACGTTTACATCACATACTGTACTGTGCAGTAATTTGCATTTTACATGGGTCATACCAGCCTTCATAATTTCCACTTTACAGATACATCTGGAAGGGAACAATGCTTTACATTTGTACATCAGCCAAGCTTTTTATGTGGCCAATCCTTGTGGTGCTCTGAATTTAAGGCTGCAATCCATGGACGTCCTGTCACCAATTTATGTTTTCCTCCCAGGAGATGCTTTGCCAGGCCTTCATTGCATCCACCTTCACTCACTCCTTGTTTGTGGTTCTTGATACCTTTACTTTTGTGTTCAGTAAGTGAAAAGTATACAATATAGAAATATTAATTGTCCAATTATTTTTAATTATACAGTATATCAGTGTTTTGTAGGTACTATTTAGGTACTATTTACTCTATGATATATATAAAAAAAAATCCTTTCAGGCGCATGAGCTTGAAAAACAATGGCAGCAGCAGCTGCAAAAGAGCGATTTATAATTATTAATAACTTAAAATGACCCAAAATTAGATAATTAAAATAAATACAAATTGGTGTGTAACTGAGCAAGTTGTTTGAGGGCTCTTTTGAAGTAGCCAAGGGATCACTTGTTTTTATTTCCTTTTACAAGTTATTCCCCTGCCTTGCTTTAGGCGATCTATCGCGCCTATTTCTATGCTCGGCTCAGCTTCTCGTGCGCGCGGACCCTGCTCGTTCTTTTCCATCCGCGTGGCCGCGGGTTTGCGTGTGTTCACAAAGCAGGATTCCACCTGGGAGAAAAAAATGAAGTCTAAAGACGTTGTTGAAGTTATCAAAGGCATGGACGAAGAGATTGACACCGCCGCGGACCTTAAGCCGTCAAAGGTGACTTTTAAATCCAAATAGCTCGTGAATGCGTCGTGTTCCCGACTGCTTCCACACTTGACAACATGTGGTGCGGCATGCTACATACAATTTTGGATTAACGGCCAGCCAAAATGTGACACGTTTGGTCAGAATTAGCTCTCGAAAAAACGCGGCTATTAGACCAAATGTTCTGAGTATTGCGCATAACAACAATATAAAGTCAGAAAACGTCTTTTTGTCGCCGAGTTAGGGTTGCACACACATTAGCATTGTAGCCTAGCAAGAAGATCACGTTGAAAGGCCTAGTGAAGAGCAGATCTTTAAACCATGCGGACACCGGAAGTCGACTGCGGAAAATCTTTCTCAACGTACACGAGCACAGTGGAGCTGCGTTTTCGTCGCATTCTGAGGACGTTACCGTTACGACCCATTAAAAAAATAGGAAGTAGGACATACGTATTTGTAATTTTAGTGGTTATTGAAGATCAGCATTTGTCACATCTTTGCGATGGCGGTATGTCGCAACAAATGCTTATCAGGAATTTGCCTAAATTTTATTTGTGAAATCTTTGTTTTTTTTGTAACTGAAACGCCATAACCATAGTAATTTGCGTTAGAGGTAGATTGAAGTCTATTGTTGCAAACAATCTTAATTTCTACTGGCAGCCTCGTGAAGCATGTTTTTATTCTAAGAAAAAACTATAACCGTGATTTTTTTCATTGGGTAGATTACAGTATTATGCTGTGAACAAACTTTTTTGTCTTTTAAGTCTGACCATAAAAGAGTTCTGGTAAAAGAAAAATACCATGTTGTTTTGCATTAGTGGTAAATTAGTCTATTTTATGTTGCAAACAAACATTTTTTTTTTAAACTGTAAAACAATCAAAACAATAACGATGAGATTTTGCATTAGAAGTATGATGCTGTGTATTTCTTCTGGCCTTGAAGTCTGACCTTAAACGCGTTCTAGTAAGAATAAAACCAATTGTTGTTTTGCATTAGTGATAGATTACTCTATTATGTTGTGAACAAACCAAAATTCTATTGTCACCCTTGTAAAAAAAAAAAAAAATTTTTATAGGTATATTAATCACATTTATTGTCATGCATACATGCATGTTCATGACAATAAAGGTGATTCTTCTTCTTTTAAAGCCCCTCCTGGAAGCTGTCACCTTTTAGTGGTAAAGGGGTTTGTGTGTCCCAATGATCCTTGGAGCTAAGTTGTCTGGGGCTTCACGCCCCTGGTAGGGTCACCCATGGCAAACAGGTCCTAGGTGAGGGACCAGACAAAGCACGGCTCCAAAAAACCCTATGAAGAAAGAAACAAATGGATATAGGTTTCCCTTGCCCGGACGCGGGTCACCGGGGCCCCTCTCTGTGGCTGGTTGGCACAGCCCGAAAGGGTAACGTGGGTTAGTCTAGTCCTTTAAATTGATCAGTGAACTTATTTGCTGACTTTATTAGTGTTACCCGTTTTATGCTTATTTTACGTTTATTATTTTTCCTTTTTTTTTTTACTGCACCTTTTAAAGAGCATAGTCATGCAAGAATGTGGACTAAAGATCTTTAACCAATTAAATGCTATTTTCTAAACATAAAGATCAAATCCAAGGATGGCAAGAAACTGAAGAAGAAGAAGAAGATGCAGGAGGAAGAAGAAGAGCCGGACTGTGAAAGTCCTGTACCAAAAAAGAAAAAGAAAAAAGACAAGCCGGCAGAGGACCAAGTCATTGGCCAAATAGATGAAGCCACCGACGCGAATGGCCACACTGATATTTCTGAGCCACCAACGAAAAAGAAGAAAAAGAGCACAGAAGCAGTCAAGGAGGAGGTTAGTACTGGTGTAGTCTTACAAAGTGGTGTAACGAAACCAAATTGTAATCCTGTTTTTTTCTTTGTTTTTACATTTTCTTGGTTTTAGATGAAAAAGAAGCAAAAGAAAGCAGTCGTTGAAGCTGAAATCAACGGACATTCCATGCCAGAGACACCAGCTCCAACCCCCAACCAGACACCATCTCAGTCAGACGACTCAACCAGTGAGAGTGAAAAAGAAACTTTAAGACTGGTAATTCTATATATTTCTGTTAAGATGTCATACTTGTACAGAAGTAACAGTAGTCTTTAATAGTTTGTTTTCTCCTAAATATTTAACTGGAGGTCATTTAATTTTCACATCATTGACCTTCTCATTTAGTCTTTTTTTTTTTTCTTCATTTCGAAAGCTGTCTCATTTAATTTACGGTTTCTAATTGTTTAGGAGGAAACGCCTGAGCAGAAAGAAGGAGCCTTCTCCAACTTCCGAATCTCTGAAGGCACCATTCAAAAACTTAAAGGTACCAATCCCGTCTACTTTCATGCACTACACAAAAACTGCTGTCAAAAACTAGTGTGAATTGTTGCATGGCTGCGTGGCGCCTGTATTTGATCCAGAAGTTAGTTTTTGAATAAAGGATCCATCCATCCATTTTCTGAACAACTTAGCCTCACTCGGGCCGCAGGTGAGTTGGAGCCTATCCCAGCCGACTTTGGGTGAGAGGCGGTTTACCCCTGAACTGGTCAGGCACTTCTGTTCCCCTGTGCGCATCATGCAATGTATATCTCTTATTCTCGCCCATCAAACCCACTTGACAGGCAGTAGGCAGCGATATTGTGATACAGTGAATATTGTGACATCCCTAGGAGTTACACTAACTTGCGGTGGAAACGAACCAAAGACTCATTACTGCTTGTCTGTTACGATCACTTGGTAATCAGTTTCTGTGCTCTGCCATCCCATTTTTTTCTTGGCCTTCATGCTGTCATTTCTCTCATTCTTTCAGCTCGGGGAGTTTCTTACCTTTTTGACATTCAGGTCCAGACGTTTGATTCTGTATATGATGGGCATGATGTACTTGCCCAAGCCCGCACAGGAACAGGAAAGACTTTTTCCTTTGCCATCCCACTGGTGGAGAAGCTCCAGATGGATGGATTGGAGCGGGCAAGAGGCCGTCCTCCCAAGGTGTGCACACTTTAAAACATTATTTTGCTGTTATCGTGTCCTTTGACCTTATCACAGAGAGATCAGAACCTGTTAAAATATTTGTATTGAATGATTTTTTTCCCACATCCGTCTGCAGGTGTTGGTGTTAGCGCCCACCAGAGAGTTGGCTATCCAGGTCACTAAGGACTTCAAAGACGTCGCCAGGAAAGTGAACATTTGCTGTTTCTATGGAGGCAGCTCGTACAACCCACAGAGTAAGTCTTCTGCAAACATGCACGCACACTTAAAATCTAGTTGGGTGTAAAGTGTTGAAGTACTAGTTCAATAGCAAACTAAAAAAAGACACCAATGAAAAAAAAATACTTATTTTGTGCAGGTCTTTTGTTGTTATGCTACTAACAGCTATGAATGTTCTTTTTTTTCTTTCCCTTCTTACAGTTGAAGCTATCCGTAATGGGATTGATATCTTGGTTGGAACTCCTGGTCGTATTAAAGATAACATTCAGAATCATAAACTTGACCTCACAAAACTGCAGCATGTGGTTCTGGATGAAGTGGACCAAATGCTGGACATGGGATTTGCTGAGCAAGTGGAAGAAATTCTAGCCTCCTCCTATAAGAAAGGTATTCGTTTACTGTTTGATTTAGATGTAAAATGCTGAAATGAAAGTTTAGCGAATTTAAATTCAACCATGAGAAAATCTGATGTTCAGCATTCAGAAAATTGTTCGTTCTTTGAGATATGAAAAACAGTTTTTGAAAAGGCAAGTAGTCATGTTTAGTGCTGTAAATGTTTGCAGCGTTAGTTGAGGACAGTGTAACCAATACAGGTTGTCTCATGAATTGTATTAGTGATAATTACATCCAAAACATGGTAATCATGCCCTTTTTATGATTACATTGATGAACAGTCCATTTTGAGATGTTCTTCCACCTCAGATATTTTAATGGAGTTGATCAGTTTCAGGTTTAACCTGTTGCATCAAAATTTCTTAGCTTTAAAGGCAATTTTAAAGTAACATTTTAAGATTGGAGTGAAAAAGTAAGTGTACCACTATTAAAATTGAGATGTAAAAAAGCAATTGTTTTCTGAAGATGACAACAGTGCCTATTGTGTGTGCGTTCCACACCAGATGGCGATTCCAACCCCCAGACTCTCCTGTTTTCGGCCACCTGCCCCCCATGGGTCTACAATGTGGCCAAGAAATACATGAGGCCCGATTGCAAGCATGTTGACCTGATTGGCAAGAAAACACAGAAAACCGCAACAACTGTGGAAGTAAGTGTGGGTGTGTGCCCATATAGTCAAAGCAAGTGAAGTGTTGTGGGTTAGGAGGGTCATACTTTGCGGTCTGTAGGACAACATGAGCTACAGCGACGCAGGCCTCTGCTATGGCAACTTGTCTGCTCAACGAGTTCAGATGAAGATTTTAATTAGTTCCCATTAAACAATTGATTGATTTAATTTTCCCTATGGTCAGATGCCCATCCCTAGTCTGTACAACAGAAATATAAACTGTCACTAAACAGCATATACATGGCCTACTCTATGCAGCATCTGGCCATAGCCTGCCATTGGTCACAGCGTGCGGCAGTGATAGGAGACGTGATCCAGGTGTACAGCGGCAGCCAGGGCCGAACCATCATCTTCTGTGAGACCAAGAAAGAGGCCAATGAACTTTCCATGAATACATCTATCAAACAGGTAAGCCATGTGCACTTAACATATAGCCACTAGTTTGCATCTCATAATTATTATGCTGAATACTGTGTTCCCCTGCTATATTTGTTTGTTTGTTTGTCTTAAGCAGTCTTTTTGTATTGTTTTTTACATTACATTTAGTTACTGTAATGCCCTGAAATGTGGGAAAAGAGAGCTACAGTCGCCAATGCACTTTTCAGTCATTTTTTTAATGCTGGGAGAAGAATAAAACATACACAAAATGAGCTGTGGGCTGATGTCCTACACCATCCCACCAGACCCTGTCTCTTAAAGGCACATGGATGTAGTTAGACACTACTGTATGTATGTCAAATACTGTGTAAATGAATTTAAATGAATGTAAAGCGAGTGGTGTTTTTTTTTTTTTTTAATGTATTTATTTTTTTAAAATTTTATTTTATATCGTCACTCTAATGCAGATTTTCACACTACGAGTGAGTGAAATGCTTTCCCTGTGGTGAAGGGGTTCACTCTAACAAGAATCATTGAGTGTTTTAAGAGCTGTCCACATCACAGTTTATGCAATTCAATAGTCTAATTTGAACGAAATTTTGGTTTGTCAAAATGGTTAGAAACTGTCATGTTTTGGATCTTTTCCATGTGGGTCATGTGACAGCATTAAAAAAAAAAATGTTTGGATGCTCAGCTCATTTGTTTTAGTTATTGCTGATTGAATTTTATTCATCAACCATTTGCATCTGTGTTAAGCTTGTTTCAGAAGTATAATATTCATGTGTTGTGTGTGTGTGTGTGTGTGTGTGTGTATAAAACATCTCTCCAGAGTACCCAGTCCCTCCATGGTGACATTCCTCAGAAACAGAGGGAAATGACACTGAAAGGCTTCCGGAACGGATCCTTTGAGGTTTTGGTGGCCACCAACGTGGCGGCCCGCGGTTTAGATATCCCTGAAGTTGACCTGGTGGTTCAGTGTTCTCCACCCAAGGTGTGACATGCTGTTAAACTGAACTTTCATTTCATGGTAAACTTGTCCCATTACACATTTCAATGAAACTGTTTTCATCATCTCATCTACACTTGTCAGGATGTGGAATCGTACATTCATCGCTCAGGGAGAACTGGCAGAGCTGGAAGGACTGGAATGTGCATCTGTTTCTACCAGAGGAGAGAGGAGGATCAGCTACGCTATGTGGAAAACAAAGCTGTATGTGTCCTCCGTTAGACCAAAAAGTATCAAAATAGCTTTGAGAAGCGATGCTACATGGAAACTTCCAGTAAAACAATTGCTGATTGTGTCAAGGCAAGCTGAGATGTTGATTATGAAGTTAAAAGTGAATGTATTTGCTTTTGATGCAGGGCATCACGTTCAGACGAGTTGGTGTTCCCACTGCCAATGACATCATCAAGTCATCGAGCAAGGATGCTCTAAGGTGTGTTCGGAGCATAATAGGAGTAAGTCTGTGCAAATTATGGAGGCAAATGTGTTGCATCTGGAGATTTTCAAACAATGACTTCCTTCTGTTGTCTTTTGGAATATAACACTGCTCATGTGGAATTGTCATATTTGAATCAGTTTTTTATTATTTTATCCAGGTTGCTAGACTCTGTTCCAGCGGTAGCCATTGAATACTTCAGAGAGTCCGCCGAGAAACTGATAGAGGAGAAAGGAGCAGTGGACGCGCTGGCTGCTGCCTTGGCACACATTTCTGGAGCTACAAGTTTGGAGCAGCGGTCACTGCTCACCTCTGATGCTGTAAGTTAAAATGGACACACTGCATATGAAACTACTGTGCTTTTGTAGCCTGCAAATCAGTATTGATGGTTTCTGCTACCATGCGGACTGGGAGGGTAGCAACAATTTGAGATTGATAAAGACTGCAGACCTTGTCTTTTTAAAATGTATGTATTTATTTTATGCAGGCGGCATGGTGGACGACTGGTTAACACATCTGCCTCACAGTTCTGAGGACTGGGGTTCAAATCCCGGCCTGCCTGTGTGGAGTTTGTATGTTCTTCCTGTGCCTGCATGTTTTTTCTCCGGGTACTCCGGTTTCCTCCCACATCCCAAAAACATGCAGGGCAGGCTAATTGAAGACTCTAAATTGCCCATAGGTGTGAATGTGAGTGCAAATGGTTGTTTGTTTATGTGGCCTGCGATTGGCTGTGCCCGGCGACCAGTTCAGGGTGTACCCCGCCTCTCGCCCGAAGATAGCTGGGATAGACTCAAGCACGCCCGCGACCCTAGTGAGGATGAGCGGAAGGGAACAATGAAGATTATTTTACGCAAATTATTTGTGATTCTTAATAATCTTTTTACTTGTTTAGCTCCGAAATTATGTTGTTTCCTGTTTTTTTTCCTCCAGGGTTACACCACCATACAGTTGGTATGTTCTATGGAGATGCATAATCTGGGTTATGCTTGGAAAAACATCAAAGAACAGCTCGGAGAGGATATTGAAAACCACATCCATAGAATGACCTTCATCAAAGGGAGAATGGTACATATCGTGTACTTCAGTGCTTTGCAACCTTCCTCAAATATCTTTTTAAAGTCTCCACGCTTTGAAAGCCACTGACATAGATGATATTAATAATGTTGGTTTTTCCTCCTAAAAGCAAAAAGTCATCATTTTAACAAATGTATTTCCAATAGGGTGTTTGCTTTGACGTCCCACTTAACAAAGTCAAGGAGATTCAGGTAAGAACAGATATATTCTCATACGACACACAAATTAGGAGAAAAATGGTGAATGTTAAATTCCTGCAGGGTAGAATTGCACTGTTAATACCTTGTGTAAACAGGAAAAAAATTGTCTGAATATGAAGGTACTGAAGCTCTATTTGACATAATAGTGGGCAGGTCAACAGTAACAAAATAAAATAACGCTGTCTGACTGATTCCTATTTTGCCTGAAAAATATGAAGAAATATGGCAAATGTAAATTCATGCTAAAGACAGTAAAGTCCAGTCACTAAAAAGGCCTTCTGGGAAAGTACTAAAGTTGTTGAAAAGCCAATGTGGGGCCTTGGGGAACCTTACTGATTTCATTTGCCACGACTGTGTGCAATATTTACTTATTTATGTTTTTTTTTTTTTTTTGTTCAAGGTGCCCAAACTTTATTCTCTTCCTATTTACTTTGTCTCTCGCAGCGCTTTTAGGATGCACAAGTTGTTAAATCAATCAAG